>NC_138046.1:79555326-80155326 GCF_964194185.1 Rhinolophus hipposideros | reverse complement strand
AAAAGATGAATACATGTCATGTTTGACTTCTGCAATTACAAGAGGTGACCTAAGTGGTTACCATCAGTGTCCAGACACTTTTTATTATGGCAAACTACTGCTTGAGCTACATTGACCAACGTGTCCACTTATATATGGGTTTTTTTTTTTTGGCTATATATATATCAAATCTTTAGAACACTTATATTTTTTTTCCCACATCTTGGCTATTGAAAATAATGTTGCAATGAACATGGGAATAAATATATCTTTTTGAATTAGTGTTTTTGTTTTCTTTGGATAAATATCCAGAAATGGAATTTCTGGATCATGTAATAGTTCTATTTTCAATTTTTGAGGAATATCCATACTGCTTTTCATAGTGTCTGCACCAATTTACACTCCCACTAACAGTGAACAAGGGTTCCCTTTTCTCCACATCCTTGCCAACACTTGTAATTTCTTGTCTTTTTGATAATAGCCATTCTAACAGGTGTGAGGTGGTATCTCACTGTGGTTTTGATTCGTATTTCTTTGATGAATAGTGATATTGAGCATCTTTTCATGTACCTGTTGGCCACCTGTATGTCTCTGAAACTTCATTATACCTTTTATAAGTTTACTCACAATTTAAGTATCACTAAATATCTTTTACACCTACAAAACATTCTCAATGGATTGATGTGACTGAGAAATATAAAGAAATCTTGAACTAGGTTAGTGATTTGGGCATGAAAAGAATCCTGTTTATACGGGCAGTGCCTCTATAATATGCCCACAAGCTGTTGCAATGATTAGAGTACATGATGTTGAATTCTTCTCTATAGTGTTAGTAAGGCCCAGTTTATAGTCTGGTGTTCCTGATGATTATTGTTAAAAAGTTAGGTACATTCTTTGTTTGAAGGCACATGTGACATAGGCCTAAAGTTTCTCTAAGCTGCAATAAGTTCTGTTGTGAAGTTGGGCTTCTGTAGAATGTTGGAGACACTGTTATGTCGTTGGTGTATTTATTTGAGAAGGTAACCTTGTGAATAATTTCTTGTTTCATTATAATACCTAAAATCTACTTATATGAGCTGTGATTAAAAAAATATGGTGAATGTTTAAATAAAAAAAATATTACAGTAAAAGACACATTGCCATTAATCCCCCTTGCTTCGAACATTTTCATCCCATCATTCTTGCCACTTTCTGAAGCAGTTGTAAAAGTCCTTTTTCATGAGTGTCTTTAGTTGTACTGTTGTGGCTGCCTCAATGTCCTGAATTGATTAAGAACATTTACTTTTCATGGTCATTTTGACTTTGGGGCAGAGCCAGAAGTTGTACAGTGCCTGATCTAAGGAAGAAGGTGGATGAGGACACACCGTAATGTTTTCATTTGACAGAAATTGCTGTACCAGAAGTCATGTGTGACACAGAGCCTTTCCGTTGTGATCACAAAATACAATGAATGCTGCTTCCAAGTGCCATCTGACAGAAAGGCAGGGGATCTTCAATCTGTGAAGTAGCACGTTGAACCTCAGTAACAGTGTGTGACAAGTTTCAGCTTGTTGGGTGCAGTCAGTCAGGTATGACCTATGGTTGAAAAAAGGTGTGTTTTAAAGTGTGCCATTAGACATCCTCCATCATGACAACACTCAGTGTCACATGTTTCTTCTGGTATATGGCAATTTCTGTCAAATAAAAACATTACAGTGTGTCCTCATCCACATATTCCCCGGATCTGGCACCATGAGACTTCCGGCTCTTCCCCAAAGTCAAAATGATTCAGGCCATCGAGGCATCTACAATAGTGCAACTAAGGACACTAATGATAGAGGACTTCCAGAACTGCGTCAGAAAATGCCAAGAATAATGGGATAAGTGTGTTTGAAGAGAGGGAGAGTATTTTGAGGGGGATTAATGGCAATGTGTCTTTTACTGTATTTTTTTTTTAAAATTTAAACATTCACCATATTGTTTGGTCACACCTCGTATTACCACCTGTCTGTACAATAAAGGAAAGCCAATTTTCCCTTGTCTCACATATAAATTGGTCATATAATTTGATCAACTCTCAAGTCATTGGCTATTTACTCACTGTGTGCTTTTGGGCCTCATGCCTGTCCCTAATATAATTTTATTTGTAGAAGGGAACAAGAAGGAATCACATAGTACAGTATGTGGTCAACCCTATCCAAGAAATAACTACAGGTCACTTCCTTCAGTTGGGCTATGAACAAGGAATCCCCTTCAGAAGGGGCAGTGGATGTGGAAAGCAAAACTGAATGGGTTACCTGTTATACCTAGTAAAAATCAAACTTTTTATTACAGACCACAAATATGCAAACGAGGGTTGCTAGACATATGTAAATAAAGAAATATGTGTTCAAGGCTATATATAAAATACATAAACATAAATATTGGCCCTTAAGTGTTATGTGTGGAATTTCATGCAAATAAGGAAATATTTAATGATGCTCTTTCAAAATGAGCCAAAGTGGAGCTAAGTATCAGTAATTCAGAAAATATCTGCCAGTTAAAACAATTAGATACCAGATTTAGACATGAAAAACATATTTTACACTCAGTACAATCTTAATGTTCTCTACATGAAGAGAGGATCTATTTTATAAAGTGGGGGAAGCTAAAAGGAATAAGAGTATTGATTAACTAATTATAAAGTCTTATATTGTGATTAATGGTGATGTAGGAAATTGGTGATAACATTCTCATTGAACAAGTAATTGTTAGATATTTATAGAAATTGTGTGAACAGTTATATGTCTTAAAAAATAAGTATTGTTTCAAAGTGATTATTTCTAATCTTGTACATGCAAATCTGTAAAGGTGAAACCAATTAGTTTCAAGGAAATTATCAGAGTATTAAAAACTTTTACAAATATTATGTTACACTGCACATATATATAGCCCAATTTTTTCCATATAATTATGAATGGGCCACAAGGATTGAGAAATTGAACAGGCTTTGGATCCACATACTCCTGGATTTGAATCTATGCCCTACCACCTTCCAGCTGTGTGACGTAGGGCAAGTTACCTAACATTTCAGAGCCTCAGTTGCCTCATGTATAAAATGGGAGGAATACCACCTCATAGCATAATACTTTCGTTATTTTTAATTTTGTAAGCCTGTCAAAAGTAATGAGCTATTTGAATTCAAGGTATGGCTGTTACTGTATTTGAAGCTTTTTTTTCAATTAAAAAGAGAATAAATGGCTTGTAATCTTTATAAGGAGGGCAGGATGAGTGGCCATCTTACTTACCACTCCATTCCTAGAGCCTAGCACAGCGCATGACACATAATAGTTACTCATTAAGTGTTTTTGGAATAAATAAATGAAAAAGTATTTTCACATTGTGCCGTTAAACTAGAATTCAGCACTTTAGAACAACTGTGGAATATACAGATTACTACAGAGAATGCATCTTAGAGTACTTTTCAATACAAGATTTTTAATAATCTCAAGTGACTGAAACAAACTTCCTAGTAGTTTTGTTGAGCCAACGTTAACAGTTCAATGGACTAAGTTCTAAATACCAACTGTCGTCTATATTGGGAAATTTATAAATACTACAAAATCTGGAAAATCCGTAAGCCTTGTGGACCATTTTAATTTTAATGTATTTATTAAGTACAGCATCTGTGGGCTAGCTAATCACTGAAGAGAGAGATATGATTCAAATAAGGGCTTTGATCTGAACAAGCTCACAATCTAATTTAGACAGCAAAATAAGACAGCAAGCAATTACAGTATTCTCTTATGAGTGCTATAAGAGGTATGAGTTTGTTACCAGGGTAGCAGAAGGCAAGAGGTACAATTTTGAACTAGGGCCAAGTGTGGTATTATGGGGTGCTGTAAAATGGTGGGATGGTGCCAGGAAATGCATCTCAGAGGTATTAAATCTTGGAGCTGAGTAAGAATAGATAGCTAAGATTTAGTCACTCAAACGAGGGAACAGAGGACGTCATAGGAATGGCGGCAGTGGGGCACACTTTTTGAGTTCTCCTCCAGATCTTATTAAAAACGGGACATATATAACCCATCAAATGACTCTCTAATCATCACGCAGAGCAGTAGAGAGACTCGTGCAAGGATTACTTGAAGGACAATATACACAACACAAGAGTCACCTTTGGAGCACAGGCAGAAGAGAAGAACGAAGTAGTGCAAGTCAAATATAAAGCGTACATACTACATAAGATAACCCAGCAAGAAATAAGAACTCTAGAGGATCTACCTAACACATCAAAGCAAACACAGAGAGGCAGCCAGATTGGGGAAACAAAGAAACATGTGCCAAATAACAAAACAGAAGAAACCTCCAGAAGTGGAACCAATGAAACAGAGGTAATCAACCTATCAGAGACAGAGTTCAGAACATTGATGATAAGAATGTTTAAGGAGCTTAAAGACGACATAAAGAAGGACGTAAAAATCATAACGAACAACCAGCTAGAACTAAAAAACACAATTACTGAAATACAGAACTCACTTGAAGGAATTAACAGCAGGTTAGATGAAGCAGAGGATCGAATCAGAGACTTAGAAGACAAGTTAGCAGAGATGACCCAAACAGAACAACAGAAAGAAAAAAGAATAAAAAACAATGAAGATGGTTTAAGAGACATCTGGGATAACATCAAGCGCAACAACATGTGCATCATAAGAATACCAGAAGGTGAAGAGAGGAAGCAAGGGATTGAGAACATATTTGAGGTAATAATGTCTGAAAACTTCCCTAACCTGATGAAGGAAACCAACATACAAGCCCAGGAAGTGCAGAGAGTTCCAACCAGGATAAACCCAAACGGGTCCACACCAAGACACATTTTACTTAAAATGGCAGAGCTTAAAGACAAAGAGAGAATCCTGAAAGCAGCAAGAGAAAGACAGAGGGTTACATACTAGGGAACTCCCATAAGACTATCAAATGACTTTTCTACAGAAACATTGCAGACCAGGAGGGAGTGGCAGGAGATACTCAAAGTGATGGAAAACAAAGGCCTACAAACCAGATTGCTTTATCCAGCAAGGCTATCATTTAAAGTCGATGAGGAGATAAAGAGATTCCCAGAAAAGAATAAGCTAAAGGAATTTATTACCACCAAGCCAGCATTGCAAGAAATACTAGAAGGACTTCTGTAAATAAAAGAAAGATGAAAACAATCTAACCACAAATTTAAAAATGGCAATAACTACGTACAAACCAACAATCACTTTAAACATAAATGGATTAAATGCTCCAATCAAGAGACATATGGTGGCTGAGTGGATAAGAAGGGAAGAACGTTGTATATGCTGTATACAAGAGACTCACCTCAGATCAAAAGACACACACAGGCTGAAAGTAAAGGGTTGGAGTAAGATACTTCATGCAAATGGAAATGAGAAAAAAGCTGGAGTTGCAATACTTGTATCTGACAAATAGACTTTAAAATGAAGAACATATTAAAAGACAAAGATGGGCACTATACAATAATAAAGGGATCGATCCGACAAGAGGACATAACCCTAGTAAACATCTATGCACCCAACAAAGAAGCACCTAAATATATAAAACAGATATTGACTGAAATAAAGACAGAGATCAACAGTAACACTATCATAGTAGGGGACTTCAACAAACCTCTGACAACAAGGGACAGGTCCTCCAGACAGAAAATCAATATGGAAACAACAGCCTTAAATGATACTTTGTAGCAGTTGGATTTAATTGATATTTTCAGAGCATTTCACCCCAATGCTGCAGAATACACGTTCTTCTCAAATGCACATGGAACATTTTCCAAGATAGATCATATGTTAGGACACAAAACAAGCCTTAATAAATTTAAGAAAATTGAAATAATACCAATTATCTTCTCTGACCACAGTGCTATGAAATTAGAAATGAACTACAGGGAAAAAAAACCAGGAAGACACACCAATTCATGGAAGCTGAATAACATGTTACTAAATAATGAATGGGTCAAGCAGCAGATGAAAGAAGAAATCAAAATATATCTCGAGACAAATGAGAATGAGAACACGACGACCCAAAATCTATGGGATGCTGCGAAAGCAGTCTTAACAGGGAAATTCACAGCACTGCAGGCCTACCTAAAGAAACAAGAAACATCACTAATTGACAGTTTATCTTCACACTTAAGGGATCTGGAAAAAGAACAGCAAAATAAGCCCAAAGGGAGCACAAGGAAGGAAATAATAAGGATCAGAGCAGAAATAAATGAAATAGAAACCAGAAAAACAATACAAAAGATCAATGAATCCAAGAGTTGGTTCTTAGGAAACATAAACAAAATTGAAAAACCTTTAGCCAGACTCATTAAAAAAAGGAGAGAGAGAGGACCCAAATTAATAAAATCAGAAATGAAAGAGGAGAAGTGACAACAGACACCACAGATATACAAAAAAATTTAAGAAATTACTATGAGCAACTATACGCCAACAAATTTGACAATCTGGAAGAAATGGACAATTTTCTAGAGGTGCACAACCTTCCAAGGCTAACTCAAGAAGAAACGGAAAGCCTGAACAGTCTGATTACCACCAGGGAAATTGAATCAGTAATCAATAATCTCCCAACAAACAAAAGCCCTGGACCAGAGGGCTTTACAGGTGAATTTTTCAAAACGTTCAAAAAAGAATTATCACCTATTCTCCTCAAGCTCTTCCAAAAAATCCAGAAGGAAGGAAGACTCCCAAACACTTTTTACGAAGCCACTATCACCCTGATCCCAAAAGCAGACAAAGACACCAGAAAAAAAGAAAACTATAGGCCGATATCTCTAATGAACATAGATGCAAAAATTCTCAACAAAATATTAGCGAACAGAATTCAGAAATACATTAAAAAGATCATACACCATGATCAAGTGGGATTCATCCCTGGTATGCAGGGGTGGTTCAACATCCGCAAATCAATTAATGTGATACACCACATTAACAAAATGAAAAATAGAAATCACATGATCATATCAATAGATGCAGAAAAAGCATTTGATAAAATACAGCAACCTTTTATGATAAAAACCCTCAAGAAAGTGGGAATAGGGGGATCATATCTTAACATAATAAAGGCCATATATGACAAACCCACAGCTAACATCATACTCAAAGGGGAAAAGCTAAAACCATTCCCCCTAAGATCAGGAACAAGACAAGGTTGCCCACTTTCTCCACTTCTATTCAACATAGTGCTGGAAGTTCTAGCCACAGCAATCAGACAAGAGAAAGAAATAAAAGGCATCAAAATTGGTAAGGAGGAAGTAAAATTATCACTATATGCAGATGATATGATACTATATATAGAGAACCCTAAAGACTCCACCAAGAAACTATTAGAACTGATAGATGAATTTAGTAAAGTAGCAGGATATAAAATTAATATTCGGAAATCAGTTGCATTTGTATATACCAATGATAAAATATCAGAAGGAGAAATTAAAAAAAACAATTCCATTTACAATTGCTCCAAAGACTATAAAATATCTGGGAATAAATCTAACCAAAGATGTAAAAGATCTGTACTCAGAAAATTATACGACACTGAAAAAAGAAATGAAAAAAGACGTAAATAGATGGAAACACATTCCATGTTCATGGATAGGAAGAATTAATATAGTTAAAATGTCCATACTGCCTAAGGCAATATACATATTCAATGCAATTCCTATCAAACTACCAACGACGTTTTTCACAGAAATAGAACATATAATCCTGAAATTTATATGAGAACATAAAAGACCCCGGATAGACTCAAAATCTTGAGAATTAAGAACAAAGTGGGAGGTATAACGATACGTGATTTCAAACTATACTACAAGGCTACAGTAATCAAAACAGCATGGTACTGGCATAAAAATAGACACATAGATCAATGGAACAGAATAGAGAGTCCAGAAGTAAATCCATGCCTATATGCCCATCTAATCGACGACAATGGAAGCAAGAATGTACGATGGGGTAAAGATTGTCTGTTCAATAAGTGCTGTTGGAAAACCTGGAGAGACACATGCAAGAAAATGAAGCTGGACCACCTCCTCACACCATATACAAAAATAAATTCAAAATGGCTTAAAGATTTAAATGTAAGATCTGAAACCATAAAATATCTTGAAGAAAATATAGGAAGAAACTTCATGGACATTACCCTGAGTAAGATTTTCACTGATATATCCCCTCGCGAGAGGGAAGTAAGAGAAAAAATAAACATGTGGGATTACATCAAACTAAAAAGTTTTTTCACAGCAAAGAAAACCATCAATAAAACAAAAAGGAATCCTACTGAATGGGAAAAGATATTTGCCAATGATATATCTGATAAGGGATTAATATCACAAATCTATAAAAAACTTACTCAACTCAACTCCAAAAACACAAAAAACCCAATTAAAAAATGGGCAGAGGATCAAAAAAAAATGGCGGCTTGAGGTGAGCCTCTGTAACGCTCCCCTGGAATTTACAACGAATCGGACAACAATAACTCCACAAAGGACTCCTTGCACAGCAGACAGGCAAGACGAAGAGGCCGACTACTGAATTCACCTCCAGGTGGGTGAATCGCGCGAGCCGGGGAGGAGGGAGAGGAGAAGTGTGGAGACGGAGCCGCGCGGGCGCAGGACGCAGACCTAGCTCAGTGCTCGGTGCCCGCTGCTCCCGGATCTGCCGCAGCTGCGGGAGAGGGAAGGACTCGGACTGCTAGGGCTCCGCTTACGGCCCACAGGGCTGAGGGGGCACCATACAAGACCGCTGAACCCAACGCTCGCTCACGGCAGACCTCGGAGCAAAGACTGAGGGAAGAGGGCTGAAATCGGTGGTTTAAGCCCTCACTGCCGAGCGGAGAACGGAAGCCTTAGGCACGGAGACTAACCGCCCCCTCCCTACCCTCCCAGAGCTCGCCCCGCCCCCACCTGCCCGGTGGTAGAAGCGATAAAGTAGCAGTGTCGGATCAAAGGACAGAATATTTGCTGCTCTGAGAACTGTGGACCGCAGACACAGATTCGCAGCTCAACTAGTTCTGGCAAAGGGGAGGGAGCTGTGGAAGCAGGACTGGCTGTGGTGGTGGTCGCAACCATTGCTCTGGGCCACCTCTCACAACTCACCCCGCCCCTGGCCCCACCTATCTGGGCGGATCCCTGCAGGAGTAAACAGAACTGCTGAAACAAACGGGCTCTGAATCTGGTGCAGAAAGAGCTTTGGAACTCCAAAAGCTCTTCGTATACCTATCAACCTGTTGCAGAAGCCACTCCTGTAGATGTCTAGGAAGAGAAATAGTAAATCAGTGATTGCCATGAATAACCAAGGCAACAAGATAGCTCAGAAAGAAAGTGAAAAGTCTCCAGAAAAGGAACTTAGAGATATGGACCTTTGTGATTTAAATGACAGAGAATTCAAGATCGCAATTCTGAAAAAACTGAACGAGATGCAAGATAACACAGAAAGGCAGTTTAATGAACTCAGAAACACAATCAAAGAACACCATGAGCATTTTACAAAAGAGATTGAAATCTTGAAAAAGAACCAAATAGAATTTCTGGAGATTAAGAACTCTATAGAAGAAATTAACAATAAAATATCCAGCTTAGGTAGTAGAGTTGACCAGATGGAGGAAAGAATCAGTGACATCGAAGATAGGAACCTGGAATTTACACAGAGGGAAGAAGAAAGAGACTTGAGACTTAAAAGAAATGAAAGAACTCTACAAGAACTTTCTGACTCCATCAGAAAGAGCAATATAAGAATAATGGGTATATCAGAAGGAGAAGAAAGAGGGAAGGGAACAGAGAATATATTCAAACAAATCGTTGATGAGAACTTCCCAAACTTGTGGACAGAAATGGATCCTCGAATCCAAGAAGCAAATAGAACACCTAATTACCTCAATCCCAACAGGCTTTCACCAAGGCACATTGTATTGAAGCTGTCTAAAATCAATGATAAAGAAAGAATCCTCAAGGCAGCCAGGGAAAAGAAGACGGTAACTTACAAAGGAAAGCCCATTAGATTATCATCAGATTTTTCAGCAGAAACTCTACAAGCTAGGAGGGAATGGAACCAAATATTCAAACTATTGAAAGAGAGAAATCATGAGCCAAGAATAATATATCCAGCAAAGATCTCCTTTAGATATGAAGGAGGAATAAAGACCTTTCCAGACATCCAGAAGCTGAGGGAATTTTCTAATACACGACCGGCACTACAAGAAATACTAAAGGAGGCTATTAAACCACCATCAACAGGGACAACTTGTGGCAACCAAAACATAAAAAGGGGGAGCGTAAAGGCCTGAACTGGAATATGGGAATAGAGAAAGTAAGCGTACTGAAGAAACTGGAATACTCTAAATATCAAACTTTCTTTTACATAAACTCAAGGGTAACCACTCAAAAAACATCCAAATCTGAAATATATACTGTAATAAAAGAAGAAACAGAGGGAAACATCATAGAATACCACCACACAGAAATAACAGACAACAACAAAAAGGCAAAGAAACAATGGAGACACAGCCTTACCAGAAAACTAAAGACAGAATGACAGGAAATCCTCACATATCAATAATCACCCTAAATGTAAATGGACTGAACTCACCAATAAAGAGACACAGAGTAGCAGATTGGATCAAAAAACTAAACCCAACCATATGCTGCCTACAAGAGACACATCTCAGCTACAAGGACAAGCATAGACTCAAGTGAAAGGGTGGAAATTGACACTCCAAGCAAATGGTACCCAGAGAAAATCAGGTGTAGCCATAATGATTTCCGATGAAACAGACTTCAGGGTGAAAAAGATAACAAGAGACAAAGATGGACATTTCATAATGGTAAAGGGGACTATACAACAAGAAGACATAACAGTCATCAATATTTATGCCCCCAATCAGGGAGCACCGAAATATACCAAGCAACTACTAACAGAACTAAAGGGAGAAATTGACCAAAACACAATTATACTAGGGGACTTAAATACATCATTGACAGCTATGGATAGATCATCCAAACAGAAGATAAATAACGAAATCGCAGCCCTAAATGACACATTAGATGAATTGGACATAATTGACATATATAGAGCACTTCATCCTAAAACATCAGACTATACATTCTTTTCTAGTGTACATGGAACATTCTCAAGGATAGACCATATATTGGGACACAAAATCAGCCTCAGCAAATTTAAGAAGATTGAAATCATACCAAGCATATTCTCTGATCACAAAGCTTTGAAATTGGATATCAACTGCAAAAAGAAAGCAGGAAAAAACACAAATACATGGAGATTAAACAACATACTTTTAAAGAACGACTGGGTCAAAGAAGAAATTACAGGAGAGCTCAAAAGATGCATAGAAACAAATGACAATGAAAATACATCCTACCAAAATTTTTGGGATGCCGCGAAAGCAGTTTTAAGAGGGAAATTTATATCATTACAGGCCTATCTCAAGAAACAAGAAAAATCCCAAATAAATAATCTCATGTTACACCTTAAAAAACTAGAAAAAGAAGAACAAGCGAAACCCAAGGACAGCAGAAGAAAGGAAATAACAAAAATCAGAGCAGAACTAAATGAAATAGAGAACAAAAAGACAATAGAAAAAAATTAATGTGACAAAAAGCTGGTTCTTTGAAAAGATTAACAAAATCGACAAACCCTTGGCTAGACTCACTAAGATAAAAAGAGAGAAGACACTAATTAACAAAATCAGAAATGAAAAAGGGAAGTTATCACGGACACCACAGAAATACAAAGGATTATCCAAGAATACTATGAAGGACTATATGCCACCAAATTTAATAACTTTGAAGAAATGGACAAGTTCCTAGAAACATATAGCCTTCCAAGGCTGAATCATGAAGAACTGGAAAATCTTAACAGGCCAATCACCAGTAAGGAAATTGAATCAGTCATCAAAAACCTTCCCAAAATCAAAAGTCCTGGACCAGATGGCTTCACCAGTGAATTCTACCAAACCTTCAAAGAGGATCTGATACCAATCCTGCTCAAACTCTTCCAAAAAATTGAAGAAGAGTCAGTACTCCCTAACTCATTTTATGAGGCCAACATTACCCTGATACCAAAACCTGGTAAGTACAACACAAAAAAAGAAAACTACAGACCTATATCTCTGATGAATACAGATGCTAAAATCCTAAACAAAATTCTAGCAAATCGAATACAACAATGCATTAAAAAGATTATTCATCACGGCCAAGTGGGGTTCATCCCTGGGGCACAAGAATGGTTCAACATTCGCAAATCCATCAATGTGATACATCACATAAACAAAATAAAGTACAAAAATCATATGATTCTATCAATTGATGCAGAAAAAGCATTTGATAAGATACAACATCCATTTATGATTAAAACACTCACTAAAATTGGTGTAGAAGGAAAATACCTCAACATAATAAAGGCCATATACGACAAGCCCTCAGCTAATCTCATAATTAATGGTGAAAAGCTGAAGCCCTTTGCTCTACGTTCAGGAACACGACAAGGTTGTCCCCTATCACCTCTGCTTTTCAACATAGTGTTGGAAGTCCTCGCCAGAGCTATCAGGAAAGAGAAAGAAATAAAAGGCATCCAAATTGGAAATGAAGAAGTTAAATTGTCACTCTTTGCAGATGACATGATGCTATATATAGAAAACCCTAAAGACTCCACCAAAAAGCTATTAGAAACAATCAATAAATACAGTAAAGTTGCTGGCTACAAAATCAACGTACAAAAGTCCATTGCTTTCCTATATACCAACAATGAAATTCAGAAAAAGAGATAGAAAAAACAATTCCTTTTGCAATTGCAGCAAAAAGAATAAAATACCTAGGAATAAACTTAACCAAGGATGTGAAGGATTTATATGCTGAAAACTATAAGACATTTTTGAAAGAAATTGAAGAAGACACAAAGAAATGGAAAGACTTTCCGTGCTCATGGATTGGAAGAATCAACATAGTCAAAATGGCCATATTACCCAAAGCCATATACAGATTTAATGCAATCCCCATCAAAATCCCAATGGCATTTTTTAAAGAAATAGAACAAAAAATCATCAGATTTGTTTGGAACCTCAAAAGACCCCGAATAGCCAAAGCAATATTAAAAAAAAAGAACAATACTGGAGGTATCACACTCCCTGATTTTTCCTTGTACTACAGGGCTACAATAATCAAAACAGCTTGGTATTGGCGGAAAAACAGACACATAGACCAATGGAATAGAATTGAGAACCCAGAAATAAAACCACATAAATATGGACAGATAATTTTTGACAAAGAAGCTAAAAACATACAATGGAGGAAAGACAGCCTCTTCAATAAATGGTGCTGGCAGAATTGGATAGCTACGTGCAAAAGAATGAAACTGGACTGCTATCTGTCACCATGTACCAAAATTAATTCAAAATGGATCAAAGACTTAAGCATAAGACCTGACACAATAAACTGCATTGAAGAAAACATAGGTACTAAACTTATGGACCTTGGGTTCAAAGAGCATTTTATGAATTTGACTCCAAAGGCAATGGAAGTAAAAACTAAAATAAACAAATGGGATTATATGAAACTGAAAAGCTTCTGCACAGCAAAAGAAACTATTGACAAAATAATGAGGCAACCAACTGAATGGGAGAAGATTTTCGCAAACAGTTCCTCTGATAAGGGGCTAATATCCAAAATATACAAGGAACTCATGAAACTCAACAACAAAAAAACAAACAACCCAATTGAAAAATGGACAGAGGACCTGAAGAGACATTTCTCCAAAGAGGATATCCAAATGGCAAATAGACATATGAAAAAATGCTCAACATCGCTAATCATCAGAGAAATGCAAATGAAAACCACAATGAGATATCACCTCACCCCAGTCAGAATGGCTTTCATCAACAAAACAAATAGTAACAAGTGTTGGAGAGGCTGTGGAGAAAAAGGAACTCTCATACACTGTTGGTGGGAATGCAGACTGGTGCAGCCACTATGGAAGGCAGTGTGGAGGTTCCTCAAGAAATTACTAATAGAATTACCATATGACCCAGCAATCGCTCTCCTGGGTATCTACCCCAAAAATATAAAAGCATTTCTCTATAGAGACACGTGTACGCCAATGTTCATTGCAGCTTTGTTTACGGTGGCCAAGACATGGAAACAACCAAAATGTCCTTCGATAGATCAATGGATAAAGCAGTTGTGGTACATATACACAATGGAATACTATTCGGCGTTAAGGAAAGATGATATAGGAACATTTGTGACAACATGGATGGATCTCGAGAGAATAATGCTAAGTGAAACAAGTCAGACAGAAAAAGCAGAGAAACCTATGATTTCACTGATATGTGGTATATAAACCAAAAAGAACAAGACAAACAAATGAGAAACAAAAACTCATAGACACAGACAATAATTTAGTGGTTACCAGAGGGTAAGGGGGTGGGGGGTGGGTGATGAGGGTAAAGGGGATCAAATATATGGTGATGGAAGGAGAACTGACTCTGGGTGGTGAACACACAATGGGATTTATAGACGATGTAATACAGAATTGTACACCTGAAATCTATGTAAATTTACTAACAATTGTCACCCCAATAAAATTAATTAAAAAAAATCATAGAAATGGGGAAACTCAGCAATTTGGGGACTATATGGACCCAAGGCTGATTTCATAGTATTTCTCTGAGAGCTAGTTTAATATCTTTTAAAGGCAGTATGTTTCCCTCTGCTCTCAAAGTGCCAGGCTTTCAAGAAAATCCTATCTTTTTGTTATCCTTATATGGAAACAAGGACACCACAGATGGCAGGAAAATGGATTGTGTCTGCTCAAGTTAGAGCTGCTTTTATTTGCAAGGCATCAAATTCATATTAACTGTGGGGACAGACTAACGTGATTTATTTCAAATAAAAATGGAGGCACCAAAAAAAAAAAAATGGGCAGATGACTTGAAGAGACATTTTTCTAAAAAGGACATACAGAAGGCAAGAAGACATATGAAGAAATGCTCAACCTCACTAACCATCAGAGAAATGCAAATAAAAACCACAATGAGATGCCACCTCACTCCAGTCAAAATGGCTATTATCAATAAATCAACAAACAGCAAATGCTGGCGCGGATGTGGAGAAAAGAGAACGCTAGTGCACTGTTGGTGGGATTGCAGATTAGTGCAGCCATTATGGAAAACTGTATGGAGGTATCTCAGGAATCTGAAAATGGAACTACCCTATGATCCAGTAATTCCACTCCTAGGCATCTACCTGGCGAAATCCAAAACTCCAATTCAAAAATCAGTATGCACTCCTATGTTTATTGCAGCACTTTTCACAATAGCCAAGATATGGAAACAACCGAAATACCCATCGGTAGATGACTGGATTAAGAAGCTGTGGTACATTTATACAATGGAGTATTACGCAGCCATAAAGAAGAAAGAAATCTTATCATTTGCAGCAACATGGATGGATGTAGAGAACATTATGTTAAGTGAAATAAGTCAGAAAGAGAAAGACAAGTACCATATGATCTCACTAATATGCGGAATCTGAAGAAAAGAATATGTGAATGAACTAATCAGAGACAGTTTTGAGGACACAAAGAAAAAACCAAGAGTTGTTAGATGGGCGGGGGCGGGAGGGGGTTGGGATTTAAGGGGAAAGGTGAAGGGATTAGGAAGCTGCTGGTAACCACAAGATGGCCTCAGGGTTTTTTGAAAATTAATTTGGGGAACGTATTCAATAATGTTGTAAAGATTTTGTTGGGTATCCGATGGACACGTGTCCTATTTGGGAGACCACCTCAGAGATAATGTGGATGCCTGATCATGGCATTGTACACCAGAAGCTAAACATTAATGAATGCCAACTATAATTTTATATATATAATGTGAAGGCTCGGTGTGAGATCGGAGGGATAATGGATGGGGTGAGGGGGGTTCACAGTGTGAGGGATATAAATGATGAACGTCTAAGTATTACCTTGTCTTATACACCTGAAATTAATAAAAAAAAAAAAGAAAGAAACTGTGGTACATTTATACAATGGAATATTACGCAGCCATAAAGAAAAAAAGAAATCTGACCATTTGCAACAACATGGATGGATCTAGAGAACATTATGTTAAGAGAAATAATCCAGAAAGAGAAAGACAAGTACCATATGATCTCACTTGTATGCGGAATCTAAAGAAAAGAATAAGTGAATGAACTAATCAGAAACAGTTTTGGGGACAAAGAGGAAAAACTGAGGGTTGTTAGATGGGCGGGCTGGTGGGGATAAGGGGAAAGGTGAGGGGATTAGAAAACAGTTGGTAATCACAATATGGCCTCAGGGTTTTTGAAAAATAATTTCGGGAACGTAATCAATAATGTTGTAAAGATTTTGTACGGTATCGGATGGACACAGGTCCCATTTGGGAGACTACCTCAGGGAAGATGTAGACGCGTGATCAATGTACTGTACACCTGAAGCTGAGCAATAATGAATGCCAACTATAATTTTATATATATAATGTGATGGCTGGGTGTGATGTTGGAGTGGAAATGGGGATGGGGGAGGGGGGTTCACAGTGTGAGGGATATGAATGATGAACGTCTAAGTATTACCTTGTCTTGTGCACCTGAAACTAATAATAATAACAAAAAATAAAATAAAAAATAAAAAATATATTTAAAAAATAAGTAAATAAAAAATAAAACAAAAAGAGATCCTACTGAATTGGAAAAGATATTTGCCAATGAAATATCTGATAAGGGGTTAATATCACAAATCTATAAAAAAACTCACTCAACTCAACTGCAAAGAAACAAACAACCCAATTAAAAAATCGGCAGAGGACTTTAAGAGACATTTTTCTAAATAGGACATATACAGATGGCAAACAGACATATGAAGAAATGCTCAACCTCACTAACCATCAGATAAATGCAAATAAAAACCACAATGAGATACCACCTTACCCCAGTCAAAATGGCTATCATCAATAAATCAACAAACAACAAGTGCTGGCACGGATGTGGAGAAAAGGGAATGCTTGTGCACTGTTGGTGGGATTGCAGATTGGTGCAGCCACTATGGACAACAGTTTGGCAGTATCTCAAAAAATCTGAAAATAGAACTACCCTATGATCCAGTACTTCCACTCCTACGTATCTATCCGGAGAAATCCAAAACTCTAATTCAAAAATCTTTATGCACTCCTATGTTTATGGCAGCACTATACACAATAGCCAAGACAGGGAAACAACCGAAATGCCCATCAGTAGATGACTGGATTAAAAAACTGTGGTATATTTATACAATGGAGTATTACACAGCCATAAAGAAGATAAAAATCTTGCCATTTGCAACAACATGGATGTACGTAGAGTACATTATGTTAAGCGAAATAAGTCAGGCAGAGAGACATGTACCATATGATCTCACTTATATGCGGAATCTAAAGAAACAGTTTTGGAGACAAAGAGGAAAAACTGAGGGTTGTTAGATCGGCGGAGGGGTGGGAATAAGGGGGAAGGTGAGGGGATTAGAAAATAGTTGGTAACCACAAGATGGCCACGGGGCTTTGAAAATTAATTTGGGGAACGTAATCAATAATGTTGTAAAGGTTTTGTAGGGTATTCGATGGACTCGTCTCCCATTTGGGAGACCACCTCAGGGAAGATGTAGATTCCTGATCATTGCAATGTACACCTGAAGCTGAACAATAATGAATGCCAACTATATATATATATATATATATATATATATATATATATATATATATATATGTATACATATGTATGTATATATTACAAGAGGCGGAGTACAGCATTGGGAGTGGAAACAGTGGAAATGTGATGGCTCAGTGCGATTTCAGAGAGATAATAGATGGGGGAGGGGTTCCACAGTGTGAGGGATATAAATGATAAACGTCTAATTATTACTGTGTTTTGTGCACCTGAAACTAATGAAAATATATATTAAAAAAATTACGAATAGAATTACCATATGACCCAGCAATCCCTCTCCTGGGTATCTACCAAAAATAACTGAAAACATTTATCCATAAAGACACGTGTACTCCAATGTTCATTGCAGCTTTGTTTATGGTGGCTGAGACATGGAAACATCCAAAATGTCCTTCGATAGATGAATGAATAAAGAAGTTGTGGTACATATACAGTATGGAATACTATTCGGTGGTAAGAAAAGATGATATAGGAACATTTGTGACAACATGGATGGATCTTGAGAGTATAATGCTAAGCGAAATAAGTCAGACAGAAAAAACAGAGAACCATATGATTTCACTGATATGTTGTATGTAAACCCAAAACAACAAAAGAACAAGACAAACTAATGAGAAAGAAAAACTCATAGACACAGACAATAGTTTAGTGGTCACCCGACGGTAAGGAGGGGTAGGGGGTGGAAGATGAGGGTAAGGGGAATCCAATATATGGTGATGGAAGGAGAACTGACTCTGGGTGGTGAACACACAATGGGATTTATAGATGATGTAATACAGAATTGTACACCTGAAATCTATGTAATTTTACTAACAAATGTCACCCCAATAAATTTAAAAAAATGTTCTAAAGTTATATATAACTCTGTATTAGTTAGTATTAAATTTACATTTGGAATACCAATTAGTGATAAGAATTTTTTTTGAGATTATCCAATAAGTACAGGGGTTAGGGAGGCTTACCTGTGGGCAAAATATAAATTTTCTAAGGCGTTTGAATTTGTTGTTGGCATGAGCACTTAAAATAAGTAAAAAGGATTGTCTCTCTGTTGCCCTGGCCCCATATTTGTCCTGAAGTGATAAAATTTAGGTTTTGACTCTGCATCAGTTAAAATGGGGGCGGTCATTTTAACAGAGCCTTATGTCCTGATTGTGGTGGTGTGTGACTGATGAATTCCAGCTGGTGAGGCCTTGTTCTCTCAGGCTGGAAAACAGATGACCCAGAGGCTGAGAGCTCTGGATGTACATTCCCCTTATTCTCCACCTACTTTGTCACCATTTGGGTGTTGTGTGTTTTGCTAAAATTCTCCACATCTTATTTAGGAGGTGGAACTTAGGGGTGGTGGGTACTGCAAAACAAACAAACAAACAAACAAAATAGTATATTTGCTTAAGTGCCCATTCAGAATTTAATACAGAGGAAACTCAATCTTCATAAATTTCCTTTGCACTTAACTCTAATTAGCTTCATTTGAGTTGGAATTGGCAGCTGTTTACTGACATGTAGTGGAAACATGCACAGCTTAAAAAGGATTTAGAAAGGAATCAAATGACATGGGGAAGCTTCAGAGGAGCATAAAATAAAGTGCAATTTGAACTTACATCCTGGGTAGTATTTCCTTTCACGGAAAGAAAATGTTGTTTAGAAGAGACCAATATGGTAGCATGACATTTTTTATGAAATAAACTTTTTAGATTAATCGTGATCCTGAGCACGCTACCTAAGCAAGAAGCCTTAACCCTTAAGCCTGCTTAACAGAGAACGTTTCAGAATTGTTCTTAGGTAAAGCCTCATGACAACATTAAGGCCAAGGGTATACAATGCAAAAATGTGTCAAGTGTAAAATATATGTTCCCCTTGCCCTTCCTCTCCTGGCTCCATGATTCTGAGCTACATGGATCTCATGAAAGCAACAAGATGAAATAAATTGAGAGTTATTATGGGAGCATAGCTTTATTGCCTAAACCAGCCAATGTTGGTAACTATAATGGTCTTTAGATACTTCAAGTATGGAAGATAACTCAGCTGGAAATTGATAGAATTTGAGCAGTGTTGAGGAGAGACTGTGGAGATAGGCGTAAGGAGAATAAAAAAGTGTCTGCCCCTCAGATACTGGATGAAAAGCCTATCTGATGTGATTATGTCTTCATTTGTTCCCAGTCAAGGAAGGCCATGATGTTTTGGAAAGGTTCTTTCCTTACCCTTGTCTTACCTCCATAAAAAACAGTGCTTTTTCTTTCCTTGACTGCCCAGGGTAATTTGTGCTGTTTTTAAAAGGCCCCTTGTTGAAGTCACTTGTAATTATATTCTGTCTTTTGAGGTGTTGGCAACTATACCCAATTTCCTGTCACCTGCTAGTTTAATTAACAGGTCTGTAATGCAGTTTGTCACAAAAAGAAAGAAACTTGATCTTCTTGGAATTGAGGCACTGATTAAATGTTCCTGAAGAGATTTATGATCTAGACTTCCAAAAATAATACTCATATTAAAAAACCACTCGACAATAATTAAATTGGATTGAATCTTTAGTTTAATTTAAATTTGACATTATTATTAATGAAGCTTCTAATCCTCTATATTTTATGGTAAATTCCAACTGCATTTATTTTGTTTTGCTTACCCTCTGATTAAAGAATAACCTTCAAATAAGCATGTACTTAAGTGAATGTATTCATGATTACAAATAATCAGAGAAATTGTTTTTTCTTAATTATGATATAACCGGATCTAGTAACTTTTTTGACCAGTATGAAAATCTATATTTGGTCTAGAAAACCGTCCAATATGTTGTTGGTTTAAACTAAATTCTACTGAATTCTGCTGTCTTGTCCCAAATGTCTTGTCCATATTTAACAAAACTAGCTCCGTGCTAAAACATGATATCTCATTTTTGTTTCAGCCTCCATTTCTTTGATAACCATAGAGGTTAAACTGTTTTTACGTTTTCTGATAACTACCATCCTTCAGCAAATCTTGACTTGTGTTGCAGTGGACTTTCTTTTTCACCCTTCTCATTAGCAGCCCCCATTGCTTAGCACTGCTCTCTGATACGTCCAAATTCTATTCTGCCGATCCTCTTTGTGGAACATCCTGTTGTATGCTATAATTAGCGAAAACGTTTCCTTGGAAGTTATAATTGTCACTTTAAAAAAATGAACTGACTATTTTGTAACTACCAATTTGTACATCTTAATCCCTTCACCTTTTCCACCCTACCCCCAATATAGTCAATAATATGGTAATAACTATGTATAGTGCCAGGTGGGTACTAGACTAGTCAAGGGGATCACTTCTTAAGTTATATAAATGTCTAATTACTATACTGTTCCCCTGAAATTAATATCAAATAATATTGAATTTCAACTGTAATTGAAAATGTTAAAAAGGGGGGTAAATGTGAAGGGAAATAAGAGGTTCAAATTTCCAGGTATAAAACAAATAGGTCACCAAGATTTAATGTATAGCATAGATAATATAGTCAATAATATTGTGATAGTGTGGTAGTGTCAGATAATTGCCGGACTTATCATGGTGATCAATTCTTTAGGTATATAAATGTTGATTAACTATAGTGTACACTTGAAACTAATATAATATTGTGTGTTAGCTGTATTTTACTAAAAATCTTTTTAAAAAACTGAGATTCCAATTTGTAAATCAGCTTTGTGACTTGGGGTTGCATGAGTATATTAATTAGGGCTTAATCACAATAGCTTGAACTAAAACACAAGATGTTTTTAACTGAAAATATGAGGATAAAACTCTGGAGTATGGGTAACTGTGCAACTCAGCCTATTCACATATATTTTGTTTATCTTGACCCACTATATGCCATACCACTATATGCACAACATTACTAAGCACTGAGGGTACTCTAGAAGGTCAGATCTTCTGCTTCAGGAAGTTTGTATTCTAATTAAAGAGTTGAAGCAGTTTGAGACAGAATATAATTAAATGCTAAATTGTGTAATAAATAAGTGCTGTAGGAATTCAGGAAAGGAAAAAAATCCACTTGGATATTAAAAATGATACAATCTAAGTGCTTATTTTGTGTTTAGAAAAATTGAGGCCTAGAACTGTTAAAAGAAATTTGGCCAGGGTCATGTAACTCTTAGCCTCACAACTGGAACTAGAATCCAGGACTTCTGAATCATTCCAGGCTCTATTCCACTAGAGGAGACTCCCAATTTTGGCCCCAATTAGTTCTTGGACGATGATTTTAACAGAAACCTTAAGCTAGATGCTCATTTACTAAATATTTAAGTAATATTTTGGCTTACCATTCCTGAAAACACATTGAATACTATGAAATACCAAAATTCATCATAAACATAAATGACTAAATAACTATATTCATTTATAAATTATTATTAAATATATAAAATCAGTTAAGAAAAAAAAAGCTGCATATAAATGTTCCTTTTAGGGAAATGTTCTGCATAGCTGGATTGACTTAGTATTCTGAACTATGAGTCCAAAAAATTGGGACTAAATATGTCTTCATTTTTGTCTGGTGAATATCTCTGAAGCAATTCATGATTGCTCCAAGAATTTATGAACTAAATTAAAAATTAGTACTTTCTGCCTTGAAACTTTTTAAATTGAAATTTTATATGAATGCCTAGTTGTGAACATGTGTTTTTTTAATGACACGTATTTGGAGAGAGGCAGTTTTCAAGGCAATGTCTTTTTCCCTGATCTCTTGCTCTCTCATTTCAATAAGAGTTAGATCAGTCACTTCAGTTCTAGACAGGTATGTCAGTGATGGCAACTGATCCAGTGAGCAGGCATTTGGGCTTCAGTATTGGCATCAACACAGTTATTGGGCAGTCTAGTAACAATTTTGGGCACAGGTGAGGGACTACAAGTCAAGATATTTTAAATCCTGGATTTCCTATATACCTTATTGGATATGAGGGTGAAGAAGAAAAATAAAACCAAGTTCAGGAGTAAAAACATAGAATTAACTCTGTGTTGGGCAGAAATGGGGAAACAGGAAAGGAAATTCTGCTGCTGATGATACAAATAAACACACATACATGTATTGAGGTCTGTGGGGGCAATAGAGATGCTTTCCTTGAATGAAGCTTTGGTGTGATTTGTTTTATATCATATCTAGGCCTTTATGTTGACAGCCCACCTTGAGTCCATACACATCACTCACCCCTTCCCATGAGACCTCGCTCCAGTGGCCAGATGTATAGCTTCCTCTGCCACTTGGAATGCACTGACTTCAAGCAGTTGTCTCAGTGATACTTTCTGTTTGTTTTCTTGAGAACAAGCCAAAGCAAAGCTGGCTGAGATGGAGCCAAAATTGCCAGATGTTACTGGATGTTATATTGTGCTCTCTAGGGAAAGCACTATTTTTCAGTGAAACTTGCAATTATTTCTTATGAAAACTATTCCTGAAAAGTTAAAAGAAAGAGAAGTTTAAAACCAAACAAGTGTTTGGAGATTGTGGTAGACATTTTCTGTCCCAAACACACCTAAGTAGGTAGGAGCAAACTGATGAGCAGATAGTGGGCAGGGGCCATGCAAGGAGTATATAGATTTGGTATTATTGCATTTTCCCCCTCTCAATTCCTACTCCTTTGCCAACTTCCTCTACTGTTAATACCCAACTTGAACATATCTTCCTATTTGGAGCACAGCTCTTCCAGAGTTTGCCTGTATTACATAGAGCTTGCTATATTCTTTCGCTGCACCTCTCTTATTCCCTTTTTGAGATAATATGAGCTTTTTGAGTGCCATTTCTTATTCCTTACTGTGTCCTAAGAAGTCCCTAGAATAGTCAAGTGCTAAAGTTAGGAACTCAATCAGTATTTGTTGAAATTATTTGCATGTTTTCCACAAGTATAAGGCAGAGTGTGAGGAAAATAAGAAAGTAACAATATAGAGAATGTCAGAGGACAAACAATACAGGAAGAAGGGCATGAGAATGAACTGGTTCTGTTTTTTTTATTTGTTTATTCAATCCTTGATTCATTTTTGAATGTTCTAGACATTTCCCCAGCCTTGGGTCTATAGAAGTGAATAAAACACAGTCTGTTCCCTTATAACATACTGCCTCTATTTGTTTCATTTTATCTCATTGTTTTTCCTCAGTAGATGTTCTAGGCATTTTCCAGACTCTGGGGGAAAATGAATTGGTTATTGAAAGAGTTTAACTAGTAAAAGAGATAAAATAGTCAAAGGGAAGAAAGATGGAAACTAAAGTTGTGTGACATCAGTGGTAGAAGGGCTGTGAGAATAAGGATCCACTTGTGTATGATGTACAATTTCTGCTTTTCCCATCTTAAAATTTGTAATCAAAATTCAGTATTAAATATTTTTGGGATATTTAGCTACATATTTTAACACATATTTGAAAATATCCTTCAAATCCAAATTTTAGGAGAAAAATATTTTTTTCACAGAATGGGCAAATTGCAATGATCAGTTTTTAAAACAAAATTTTATAAAACTATTCAAATAATCATTTATATTCAGAGATATAGTGTGCCCTTAAAAGATTTCATGTGAGGTTCAGAAATCCTTTTATATAGCTTTAGGTAAGCTTAATAATTGCCCCCAAAGATATCCAGTTTCTAATGCTTGGAAATTGGAAATATTACCTTTTAAGACATAGCGGATAGGATTAACTATAGGATCTTGAGATGGGGAGATTATCCTGCATTAACTAGGTGAGCCCAACATGCAATTACAAGTTTTCTTATAAGAAGGAGGCGAAGAGAGATCTGACACCGAGAAGGCAATGTGACCACTGAAGCAAAATGTTATGTATGGCTTTAAAGACAGAAGGGGTCACAAGTCAAAGAGTGCAGCTCTAGAAGTTGGGAAAATATAGTAAATGGATTCTCCCCTAAAGCCTCCAGAGAGAACGCAGCCCAGCCTATATCTTTAAAAAAACTATTAAAATTATTGGGGTGCCATCAGTTAGTAAAATTACATAAGTTTCAAGTGTACAATTCTATAACACATCATCAATCTATTGCATTGTGTGTTCACCACCCAGAGTCAGTTCTCCTTCCATCACCATATATTTGATCCCCTTTACCCTAATCTGCCACCCCTTCTCCCCTCTTACCCTTTGGTAACCACTAAACAGTTGTCTCTGTCCATGAGTTTTTGTTTGTTTGTTGATTTCAGATTAGTGAAACTGACTTCAGAATTCTGACCTCCAAAAGTGTAAGAGAATCAAGTTGTGTTGTTTTGAGCTACAATTTTTTGCTAATATGTTAGAGAAGCCATAGGAAACTAATGCATAGACTTTTTAAATACTAATGAAATTATCCCAAAGTCTCTGAGATCTTCTTTGGAAATGCCTGTACTAGAAAAATATGTTATTTACTTACAGCAGCTATTAAAATCCTTCACAAATCAAAATACAATTCTTCAAAAATGCTGCAAAATATCTTCCTTTTATGGTTGTATAATCATTTTGGAAACACAGATTATTTTTTTTAATATTTAAAATTCTTAAATATCTTAATATGTAAGGATTTTTGTCAGTGATTTTAATTATCTTTTCACCGCATTTTGAAATGATTCAAAAAATCCAAACATAACAGGTTTTATGTAATAAAATATATCTAAAGCTAAATTATGTAAATACCATTATCTAATCTGAGGGTTCCTACTCTTTATCTCTGATTTGTTTTACAGAAAGGAACCAAGTTAAAAGAAAATTAAAAAAAAGTTTTATCCTTGTGTTAACTATAAATTTATTTATGTAATATGTTGTGATAGAGAAAAAAGCTATAATGGGAACAAGGAAGGGTATTTTTAAAAACAAAATTTTCAGAAACTTTAATTTTTGAGGCTACCTCACAACATATCATGGATACAGATAAGAAAACAATAAAATTACTAAAAAGATGAATTCCAAAACACAATTTGGTATAGTAAATTCAGTTATTTTTTTTGTACCTTATAATTGGAAGTACGTCTTTGTTTAAAGGGCTTTGTAAAAGTCAGAAATAAATATTAGTTATCTCACCTCTAAGTTTCTCCTTTACATTTTCTTTTCACTGATTTAGAGTGCTTTTCCCAAGTATTCACACCTCAAGTCATTTTCCTGCAGCCAGAGAAAGAATGTCTACTGAATCTTTTCTTTTAAGATTTTCTAAGACCTTCTACCTCCTTGCGGGCGTAAAAAATCCTTATGATTTTTTAAGTTGTGAAATACACGATACATGAAGAATAGTATATAAAATATATAGAGATAACAGAGTAACTATAAAATAACAACCGTGTACATCTAGAATATTCACTAGTTTTGTAGATACTTCCTATGGAGGTAGACCAATTTTTGGTAATTAAAGAAGGTTATCTTTTGTGTTTAGTTCACCAAGCAAAAGAGTAGGATAAAGAAAAATGTATTTCAATTGATTCAATTGAAAAGAAAAATGGAGATGATTGTAAGTGAATAGAATTCATGAGGAAAATGCTGGGAAATACTATGCTGTGATTTATGTATTTTAATGTAGGTTAATACAAACTTATTCTATAGTGTATGAAATCTGTCTTTATTTCATACATTACAGTAAACATTTTCACATGGAGTTGTGTGATTGATTGATTGTATTGATTCTCTCATACTCGAAGTTTTTATTTTATTTTATTATGGAAAGAACAATTTACATGATATCTACTCTCTTAAATTTTTATGTGTACAATTTATTATTGATAACTATAGGTACAATGTTGCACATCAGATACTCAGAGCTTATTCATCTTGTGTGACTGAAACTTTTTGCACCTTGAACAGCAACTCCCCAACTCACCCTCCACTCAACCCCTGACAACCATCATTCCACTTTGATTCAATAAATTTGACTATTTTAGATGCCTCATATAGGTGGCATCATGCAGTATTGTTTCAGCGAGTGGCTTATTTCACTTAGCATAATGTCTCCAAGGTTCATCCATGTAGCATATAAAGGCTGAATAGTATTCCATTGTATGTACATACCACACTTTTTTATCCATTCATTTCTGCAAGAACACATGTTATTTCCACATCTTGGCTATTATGAGTAGTGCTGCAATGAATATAGGAGTATTAATATCTCGTCGAAATCCTGATCTCAGTTTTTTTTTTTTTTTTTGGATAAATTCCCAGAAGTGGGATTACTGGATCATGTGGTATTTCTGTTTTTAATTTTTTGAAGAACATCCATACTGTTTTCCATTACTGCTGCACAATTTTGCATTCCTATCAATAGTGTGCGTGGGTCTGGGTTTCTACCCATCCTTGCCAATACTTGTTGCCTTTTGTTTTGTTTTTGTTTTTTATTTTTTAATTATTTTTTTAAGTTAGAGTTGACATTCAGTATTATTTTATATTAGTTTCAGGTGTACAGTGTAGTGGTTAGACATTTATATAATTTATGCAGTGATCACCTCGATTAGCCTAGTACTCCCCTGGCACTATACATAGCTGTTGCAACATTATTAACTATATTCTCTATGCTGTAATTTAAATCCCTTCACCCTTTTCACCCAGTTCCCCAACCAATAATACCTATCCTGACAGGGGTGAGGTGATATTTCATTGTGATTTTTATTTGCATTTCCATGATGAATACAGACATTGAGCATTTTTTAATTGAAGTTTA
This sequence comes from Rhinolophus hipposideros, assembly GCF_964194185.1. Lineage (NCBI taxonomy): Eukaryota > Metazoa > Chordata > Mammalia > Chiroptera > Rhinolophidae > Rhinolophus > Rhinolophus hipposideros. The sequence continues at coordinate 80,127,990 of NC_138046.1, read as the reverse complement.
TTGAGGTGACAATTATTAGTAAAGTTACATAGATTTCAGGTGTACAATTCTGTAATACATGATCTACGGTATATATCACATTGTGTGTTCACCACCCAGAGTCAGTTCTTCCATCACCACATATTTGACCTCCTTTTCCCTCTTCTACCAACCTCACCTCCCTTCTTACACTCTAGTAACCACTGAGTCTGTGTCTATGAGTTTTTGTTGTTTGTCTTGCTCATTTATTGCTTTTAATTTTATATCCCACATATGAGTAAAGTCATATGGTTCTCAACTATTTTTATCTGACTTATTTCACTTAGCATGATATTCTGAAGATCTATACATGTCATAAATGGCAGTATTTCATCTTTTCTTATCGCTGAGTAACATTCTATTGTACATATGAACCACATCTTCTTTATCCAATCATCTATTGAAGGACACTTCAGTTACTTCCATGACTTGGCCACCATAAATAATACTGCAATGAACATAGGGGTATATACAGGTTTTTTTGTTTTTTGTTTTTTGTTTCTATTGAGTTGCATGAGTTCTTTATATATTTTGTTCTTTTTAAAATAAAATATAGCTAACATGCAATATTATATTAGTTTCAGGTGTACATTATTCAGGTGTACTGTATTGAATACAGGTGTACTGTATTCAGTGTACTGAACACAATATAGGTGTACTGTGTTGAATACAGGTGTACTGTATTCAACAGTACCCACCTGACACTATACTTAGTTATTACCATATTATTGATTATATTTCTACAATAAAGAAGTGGTCACCATAATAAGTCCAGCAATCATCCAATACTGTACTGCACTGTCACAATACATTTCCTATGCTGTATATTACATCCCTAAGACTTATTTGTTTTATACCTGGAACTTTGAACCTCTTATTCCCCTTTATTTTTCCCCCTTTTTAATTTTTCCATTACAGTTGCCATTAAATATTATTTTATATTAATTTCAGGTTTACAGCATAGTGGTTAGACATTTATATAATTTATGAAGTGATGCTCCTAACTAGTCTAGTACCCAACTGGCACTATACCTAGTTATTATCATATTATTGATTATATTCCCTATGCTCTACTTTACATCCACATGACTATTTTATAACTACCAATTGGTATTTCTTATTTCCTTCTCCTTTTTCACTTTACCCCAACACCCTCCCATCTATTATCCCAATAGAGCTAGTACCCATATGATACCACACATAGCTATTACAATATTATTTACTATATTCCTTATGCTATACCCTACATCCCCATGACTACTGTGTAACAACCAGTTTGTACTTCTTAATCCCTTCCCCTTTCTCATGCACCTCCATGCCCCCTCTCATCCAGCAACCATCAAAATGTTCTCTGTATCTATGAGTTTGTTTCTGTTTTCTTTGTTTATTTTGTTCCTTAGATTCCACATGAAAGTGAAAGCACATTGCATCTGTCTTTCTCTGTCTGACACACTCCACTCAGAACAATACCTTGCAGGTTCATCCATGCTGCCACAGATGGCAAGAACCCATTCCTTCCATGGTGGAGCAACATTCCATCATATATGTATACCACTTTGTCTTTATCCATTTATCCATCAAAGGACACTAGGGTGCCTCCACATTTTGGCCATAGTAAACAAGGCTGAAATGAAAATATGGATGCACATGTCCCTTTGAAGTAGCATTTTGGGTTTCTTTCACTAAATACCAAGATGTGGGATACTAGGTTATTCTTTATCTTTTGTTATAGACTTTGTTTTAAAGTCTGTTTTGTCTGGTATAAGTACTACTACCCCAGCTTTTTTTTCCATCTGCATTTTCATAAGATATCTTTTTCCATCCCTTTACTTTCAGTCCGTGTGTGTTTTTCAATTTTAATCTGAAGTGAGGCTCTTACAGGCAGCATATGTAAGAGTCTTGTTTTCTTATCTATTCAACCACCCTATCTTTTATTGGAGCATTTAATCCATTTACATTTACAGTAATTGTTGACAGATATATAGTTGTTGCCATTTTATTATTCATATTTTTTATCTTTTTTTCATCTGCTCCTTAAGAAAGCCCCATTAACATTTGTTGTAATATTCGTTTGGTGGTGATGAACTCCTATAGAATTTTCTTGTCTGGGAAGCTTCTGATCTGTCCTTTAATTCTAAATGATAGCTTTGCTGGGTAGAGTGATCTTGGTTGTAGGTCCTTGATTTTCATCACTTTAAATAGTTCATGCCAATCCATTCTGACCTGCAAAGTTTCTGTCGAGAAATCAGTTGATAGCCTTATGGGAGCTCCCTTGTAGATAACTAATTGCTTTTCTCTTGCATTTTTAAGATTCTTTCTTTGTCATTAACCTTTGGCATTTTAATTATGATATGTCTTAGTGTGGGCCTCTTTGGGTTCATCTTTTTTGGGACTCTCTGCACTTCCTAGATTTGTATATCTATATCCTTCACCAGGCTGGGGAAGTTTTCTGTCATTATTTCTTCAAATAGGTTTTCAATTCCTTGCTCTCTCCCTTCTCCTTCTCATATCCCTCTGATGCGGATGTTGGTATGCTTGATGTTGTTGCAGAGTTCCCTTAAATTATCCTCATTTTTATTTATTCTGTTTTTGCTGTTCTGATTGGGTGGTTTCTGCTACCTTATCTTCTAAATTGCTAATTTGATTCTCTGTTTCATCTAATCTACGGTTGATTCCCACTAATGCATTCTTCATTTTAGTTATATTCTTCATTTTTGATTGGTTCTTATTTATGCTTTCTATCTCCATTTTTGTGTCCTATCTCCTTGTTGAAATTTTCACCGACATCACTGAGCATACTTACAGCCAGTGTATTGAACTCTGCATCTGGTAGGTTGCTTGTCTCCATTTTGTTTAGTTGTTTTACTGAATCTCTGTTCTTTTATTTGGGACATGTTTCTTTGTCTTCCCAGTTTGGCTGCCTCCCTGTGTTTATTTTTATGTATTGGTATGGCTGTTATGTCTCCCAGTCTTAATAGAGTGACCTTATATAGGAGGTGTAAAGTAGAGTGGCACAGTCTCCCTATTCACCTTAGCTGAGTGCTCCACGAATGTCATTTGTGTGGGTTGTGCCCTCCTTTTGAAGTTGAGCCTTGGTTGCTGTTTGCACATCAATGAGAAGGATTGACCCTCAGGCTTATCAGTTGTAAGAGCTGCCCATGACTACAGTGGAGGAGCAATATTTGCTTTAGCAGGGCTATGGTGCCTGACGAGTCTGCCCTTTGGGTGTGTTGTTCTTAAAGGCTGCCAGGTGGTGCCCCAGCTTGATCTGAAGTCAGCCACTGGGTGTGCCAGACCTAGGGTCTCCTGGGAGGAGTGCCACACATGCTAAGTTCAGCTACAGCTTGTGCACTGCCCAGGGCCACCTGGCATGAGCCACAAAGTAATCTACATATAACCACCACCTTAACTGTCTTGGAGGTGCTTCGAGTGACCAAGCTGTGAACCAAAGCCAGCTGTCACTAGTACCACGCTTGGGGCTGCTCTGCAAGAGTTATGGGACATGCTGAAGACAGATGCTTCTTGTTTGGGGTTTGTGAACCTTTGTAAAACTTTAGGAAATTCTGAAGCATGAGCCAAGAAAGGTCATTTGGGTGGAAAAGCCACTGGAAGCAGCTTGGGTGTGCCCCAAATTTGGGTGGGGCATGATCTCAGGGAATCACCAGGGCAGGGTGGGCAAAAGGTGTTAGCTAAGTTGATGAAGACTCAGATATGGCAACTTCCTGCATCTGCACACCAGGAGGCAAGAGGGCTCAACAAAGAAACAATGGCTTCAGGGAGCTGCTCTGGGTGAAAGCAGCCCCTTAAGTCCTCTCCTTAAAGCCAGACATTTCAGTTCCTCCCTGTATGTCCTTGGTAACTTAGGAGACACTGCCGCAGCATTGAATGAGTCTATCAGGAAGTAAGTCTGCGTGTGGGCCCTTTAAAAGGAATGCCTGGGACTCTAGCTAGCCTCTGTCTCACCCAGCCACAATATCTTTTGGTTTTCACAGCAAGAAATTATGGGGACTACTGTCCTTGGCACTGGAACCCTGGGCTGGGGAGGCTGGTGTATGTCTGTGACCCCTTGCTCCTCGGAGGGTGGGAACGTCCAAAACCTAGATATCCCTCCCAGATTTTAGCAGTCAAACATAGGTATGGGTCCAGCCTGTTCCACATCTCTAGCCCTCCTACCTGACTTAAGGTGACTTCTTCTATATGTTCTTAGTTGTAGGACTTCAGTTAAGCTAGATTTCAAGGAATTCTCATTGATGGTTGTTCTTTAGTTTAGTTGTAATTCTTTTTTAAAAAACTTTTTTTTATGAGTTTCAGGTGCACAAAACAATGTAATAGCTAGACATTTATCATTTATATCCCTCACACAGTGACAACCCTCTCCCCCTTCCACTAAAATTGTAGTTGACATTCATTATTGTTTAGTTTCACCTTCAGGTGTACAGTGCAGTGATCAAGCATCTATATCATCTCTGAGGTGGTCTCCCTAATGAGACAAGTATCCATCAGATACCCCACAAAATCTTTACAACGTTATTAATTACATTCCCCAAATTGACTTTCCTATTGCTGTGGCAATATTGTGGTTACCCATTATACTTTCTAATCCCTTCACCTACCCTTTTATCCCTAACCCCCTCCCATCTAGCAACCCTCAGTTTTTCCTCTATGTCTCTGAGACTGTTTCTGATTAGTTCATTCATTTATTATTTTCTTTAAATTCCACATATAAGTGAGATCATATGATATTTGTCGTTCTCTGTCTGACTTATTTCACTTATCATAATGTTCTCTAGGTCCATCCATATTGTTGCAAATGATAAGATTTCCTTCTTCCTTATCGGTGCATAATACTCCATTGTGTAAATATACCACAGTTTCTTAATCCAGTCATCTACTGATGGGCATTTCGGTTGTTTCCATGCCTTGGCTATTGTGTATAGTGCTGCAATAAACATAGGGGTGCATAAAGATTTTTGAATTAGCATCTTGGATTTCACAGGATAGATACCTAGGAGTGGAACTGCTGGGTCATAAGGTAGTTCCATTTTCAGAGTTTGGAGATACTTACATACTGTTTTCCATAGTGGCTGCACCAATCTGCAATCCCACCAACAGTGCACAAGGGTTCCCTTTTCTCTACATCCTCTCCAGCTCTTGTTGTTTATTGATTTATACATGATAGCCATTTTGACTGGGGTGAAGTGGTATCTCATTGTGGTTTTTATTTGCATTTCTCTAATGATTAGTGAGGTTGAGCATTTTATCATATGTCTGTTTCCCATCTGTGTGTCCTCTCTAGATAAATATCGCTTCATGTCCTCTGCCCATTTTTTAAATAGGTTGTTTGTTTTTTTGGAGTTGAGGGAAGTTTTTAATAAATTTTTGATATTAACCTCTAATCGGATATATCATTGGCAAATATCTTTTCCCATTCAGTAGGATCTCTTTTTGTTTTATTGATGGTATTCCTTGTTGTGAAAAACCTTTTTAGTTTGATGTAATCCCACATGTTTATTTTTCCTCTTACTTCCCTTGCCCGAGGGGATACATCAGTAAAATCTTACTCCGAGTAATGTCTGTGAAGTTTCTTCCTATACTTTCTTCTAGGAATTTTATGGTCTCAAATCTTACATTTAAGTCTTTAAGCCATTTTGAATTTATTCTTGTATATGGTGTAACGAGGTGGTCCAGCTTCATTTTTTTGCATGTGGCTGTCCAGGTTTCCCAGCACCATTTATTGAATAGACTGTCTTTACCATACCGTACATTCTCGCGTCCATTGTTGTAGATTAAATGACCATATAGGCACGAATTTATTTCTGGGCTCTCTATTCCATTCCATTGATCTATGTGTCTGTTTTTATGCCAGTACCATGATGTTTTGATTACTGTAGCCTTGTAGTATAACTTGATGTCAGGTAATGTTATACCTCCCACTTTGTTCTTATTTCTCAAGATTGCCGATGATAACTGGGGTCTTTTATGGTTCCATATAAATTTTAGGATTATATGCTGTATTTCTGTGAAAAATGTCCTTGGTAGTTTGATAGAAATTGTGTTGAATCTGTATATTGCCTTAGGCAGTATGGACATTTTAAGGAAATTAATTCTTCCTATCTATGAGCATGGTATATGTTTCCATCTATTTCTGTCCTCTTTAATTTCTCTCTTCAGTATCTTATAATTTTGTAAGCACAGATCTTTTACTTCTTTGGTTAAATTTATTCCCAGATACTTTATAGTCTTTAAAGCAATTCTAAACGGCATTGTTTTCTTAATTTCTCTTTCTGATTTTTATTATTGGTATATACAAATGCAACTGATTTCTGAATATTAATTTTGTCTCCTGCTACTTTACTAAATTCATTTATCAGTTCTAGCAATTTTTGAAGGGAGTCTTTAGGGTTCTCTCTATATAGTTTCATGTCAGCTGCATATAATGACAATTTTACTTCCTTGTTACCAATTTGGATGTCTTTTATTTCTTTTTCTTGTCTGACTGCTGTGGCAAGAACTTCCAGCACTATGTTGAATAGAAGTGGAGAAAGTGGGCAACCTTGCCTTGTTCCTAATCTTAAGGGGAATGGTTTTAGCTTTTCCCAATTGAGTATGATGTTAGCTGTGGGTTTATCACATATGCTTTTATTATGTTGAGATATGGTCCCTCTACTCCCACTTTCTTAAGAGTTTTTATCATAAATGGCTGCTGGATTTTGTTAAATGGTTTTTCTGCATCTATTGATATGATCATATGATTTTTATTTTTCATTTTGTTAATGTGCTGTATCACATTAATTGATTTGCGGGTGTTGAATCACCCTTGCATACCAGAGATGAATCCCACTCGATAACGGTGTATGATTTTGTTTATCTTCTCTAAAAACCAGCTCTTGGATTCATTGATCGTTTTTATTTTTTTTCCAGGTCTGTATTTCATTTATTTCCACTCTGATCTTTATTCTCGCCTTCTTTTTACTCCTTTAAGGCTTACTTTGCCATTCTTTTTCCAGGTAGCTTAAGTGTGAAGACAAACTGTTGATTAGTGATTTTTCTTGTTTCTTTAGGTAGGCCTGCATTGCTATGAATTTCCCTCTCAGGACTCTTTTCGTTGCATCCCATACATTTTGAGTCGTCGAGTTTTCATTTTCGTTTCTCTCGAGATATCTTTTGATTTCTTCCTTGATGTCATGGTTGACCCATTCATTATTTAGTAACATGTTATTCAGCCTTCATGAATTGGTGGGTCTTCCAGTTTTTTTCCGGTAGTTCATTTCTAATTTCATAGCACTGTGGTCAGAAAAGAAAATTGTTATGATTTCAATTTTCTTAAATTTACCAAGACTTGTTTTGTGGCCTAACATATGATCTACATTGGAACATATTCCACGTGAGCTTGAGAAGAATGTTTATTCTGCAGCTTTGGGGTGCAATGCTCTGAAAATATCGATTCAATACAAGTGGTCCAATTTGTCATTTACCGCCATTGTTTCCATATTGATTTTCTGCCTGGAGGACTTGCCCCTAGTTGTCAGAAGTGTGTGGAAATCCCCTACTATGATAGTGTAACTGTTGATCTCTGTCTTTATGTCAGTCAATACCTGTTTTATATATTTTGAGTCTCCTATGTTGGGTCCATAGATATTTACTAGGGTTATGTCCTCTTGCCGGATCGATCCCTTTATTATTATATATTGCCCATCTTTGTCTTTTAATGTATCCTTCATATTAAAGTCTGTTTTGGCAGATATAAGTATTGCAACTCCAGCTTTTTTCTCATTTCCATTTGCAAGAAACACCGTACTCCAACCCATCGCTTTCAGCCTGTGTGTCTCTTTTGATCTGAAGTGAGTCTCTTCTATATAGAATATACAAGGGTCTTGCTTTCTTATCCACTCAGCAACCCTATGATCTTTAATTGGATTATTTAATCCATTTACATTTAAAGTGATGATTGACAGGTACATAGTTATTGCCATTTTTTAAATATGTATATTGTTTTCATCTTTCTTATGTTTACAGAAGCCCTGTTAATATTTCCGGCAATGCTGGCATGGTGGCAATAAATTCCTGTACTTTATTCTTTTCTGGGAAGCTCTTTTTCTCTCTTTCAATTTTAAATGATAGCCTTGCTGGATAAAGCACTCGAGGTTATCGGTCTTTGTTTTCTTTTGTTTTTTATTTATTTATTTATTTTTAAATTTATTGGGGTGACAATTGTTAGTGAACATACACAGATTTCAGTTTCACAATTCTGTATTACATCATCCAAAAATCCCATTGGGTATTCACCAGTCAGAGTCAGTTCTCCTTCCATCACCATATATTCGATCCCCCTTATCCTCATCTTCCACCCCCACCCCACCCTTACCCTCTGGTAACCACTAAACTATTGTCTGCGTCTATGAGTTTCTGTTTCTCATTTGTTTGTCTTGTTCTTTTGTTGTTTCTCGTTTTTATACCACATATCAGTAAAATCATAGGGTTGTCTGCTTTTTCTGTCTGACTAATTTCACTTAGCATTATACTCTCAAGATCCATCCATGTTGTCACAAATATTCCTATATCATCTTTTCTTACCGCCGAATAGTATTCCATTGTGTATATATACCACAACTTCTTTATACATTCATCTATCAAAGGACATTTTCGTTGTTTCCATCTTTCGGCTACCGTAAACAAAGCTGCAATGAACATTGGAGCACACATGTCTTTATGGATAAATGTTTTCAGATTATTTGGGTAGATACCCAGGAGAGGGATTGCTAGGTCATATGGTAATTCTATTCGTAATTTTTTGAGGAATCTCCACACTGCCTTCCATAACAGCTGCACCTGTCTGCATTCCCACCAACAGTGTATGAGGGTTCCTTTTTCTCAACAGCCTCTCCAACACTTGTTACTATTTGTCTTGCTGATGATAGCCATTCTGACTGGGGTGAGGTGATATCTCATTGTAGTTTTTATTTGCATTTCTCTAATGATTAGTGATGTTGAGCATTTTTTCGTATGTCTATTTGCCATTTGTATGTCCTCTTTGGAGAAATGTCTCTTCAGGTCCTCTGCCCATTTTTCAATTGGGTTGTTTGTTTTTTGTTGCTGTTGAGTTTCATGAGTTCCTAGTATATTTTGGATATCAGCCCGTTATCAGAGGCACTGTTTGCAAAAACCTTCTCCCATTTAGTTGGTTACCTCTTTATTTTGTCGATTTTTTCTTTTGCTGTGCAGACGCTTTTAAGTTTCATATAGTCCCATTCATTTATTTTAGCTTTTACTTCCATTGCCTTTGGAGTCAAATTCATAAAATGCTCTTTGAATCAGAGGTCCATAAGTTTAGTACCGATGTTTTCTTCTTTGCAGTTTATTATTTCAGGTTTTATGATAAAGTCTTTGATCCATTTTCAATTAACTTTGGTACATGGTGACAGATAGCAGTCCAGTTTCATTCTTTTCCACGTGGCTGTCCAATTCTCCCAGCATCATTTATTGAAGAGGCTACCTTTCCTCTATTGTATGTTTTTAGGTTCTTTGTCAAAAATTATCTGTCCATATTTATGTGGTTTTATATCTGGGTTCTTAATTGTATTCCATTGGTCTATGTGTCTGTTTTTTGCCAATACGATGCTGTTTTCATTATTGTTTCCCTGTAGTACAAGCTGAAGTCAGGGAATGTGATACCTTCAGTATTGTTGTTTTTTTCCTAAGACTGCTTTGGCTATTCGGGGTCTTTTGTGGTTCCAAACAAATATGATGATTGTTTGTTCTGTTTCTTTAAAAAATGCCATTGGAATTTTGATGGGGATTGCATTAAATCTGTATACTCCTTTGTGTAATGTGGCCTTTGTAACTATGTTCATTATTCCAATCCAAGAGCACGGAATGCCTTTCCATTTCCTTGTGTCTTCTTCAATGTCTTTGAATAATATCTTATAATCTTCAGCATAGAGGTCCTTCACATCCTTGGTAAGTTTATTCCCAGTTTTTTTATTCTTTTTTCTGCAATTGCAAAAGGAATTGTTTTTTCTATTTCTTTTTCTGAGATTTCATTGTTAGTATATAGGAGTGCAATGGACTTTTGTACGTTGATTTTGTAGCCAGCAACTTTACTGTATTCGTTGATTGTTTCTAATAGCTTTCTGGTGGAGTCTTTAGGGTTTCCTATATATAGCATCATGTCATCTGCAAAGTGAGATAATTTAACGTCTTCATTCCCAATATGGATGCCTTTTATTTCTTTCTCTTGCTTGATTGCTCTGTCAATGACTTCCGACACTATGTTGAAAAGCAGAGGTGATAGGGGACAGACAGCCTGTCATGTTCCTGAACTTAGAGCGAAGGGCTTCAGTTTTTCACCGTCAGTTAAGAGATTAGCTAAGGGCTTGACATATATGGCCTTTATTATGTTAAGGTTTTTTTCCTTCTACATATATTTTATTAAGTGTTTTAATCATGAATAGATGTTGTATCCTGTCAAATGCTTTTCTGCATCAGTTGATATAATCATATGATTTTTGTCCTTTATTTTATTTGTGTGATGTATTACATTGATGAATTTGCGGATGTTGAACCATCCTTGTGCCCCGGGGATGAACCCCACTTGGTCGTGATGAATAATCTTTGTAATGCATTGTTGTATTTGATTTGCTAAAATTTTGTTCAGGATTTTTGCATCTGCATTCATCAGAGATATTGGTCTGTAGTTCTCTTTTTTTGTGTTGTCCTTACCAGGTTTTGGTATCAGGGTAAGGTAAGTTTCAGCAGGATTGATATTAGATCCTGTTTGAAGGTTTGGTAGAATTCACTAGTGAAGCCATTTGGTCCTGGATTTTTGCTTTTGGGAAGCTTTTGGATGACTGATTCAATTTTGTTACTGGTGATCTGTCTGTTTAGATTTTCCAGTTCTTCATGGTTCAGCCTTGGAAGGCTATATGTTTCTAAGAACTTGTCCATTTCTTCTAGGTTGTTGAATTTGGTGGCATATAGTCCTTCATAGTATTCTTGGATGATCCTTTGTATTTCTGTGGTCTCCGTGATAACTTTCCCTTTTTCATTTCCGATTTTTTAAATTAGTGTCTTCTCTCTTTTTATCTTAGTGACTCTAGCCAACGGTTTGTCAATTTTATTAATCTTTTCAAGGAAACAGCTCTTTGTCACATTAATGTTTTCTCTTGTCTTTTTGTTCTCTATTTCATTGAGTTCTGCTCAGATGTTTGTTATTTCCTTTCTTCTCCTGACCTTGGGTTTCACTTGTTCTTCTTTTTCTAGTTCTTTAAGTTGTAACTTGAGGTTATTCATATGGGATTTTTTTTTGTTTCTTGAGATAGGCCTCTAAGGATATAAATTTCCCTCTTAAAACTGCTTTTGTTGCATCCCAAAAATTTTGGTAGGATGCATTTTCATTGTCATTTGTTTCTATGTATCTTTCGATCTCGCCTCTGATTTCTTCTTTGACCTGGTTGTTCTTTAAAAGTATGTTGTTTATCTCCATGTATTTGTGTTTTCTCCTGCTTTCTTTTTGCAGTTGATATCCAATTTCAAAGCCTTATCATCAGAGATTATGCTTGGTATGATTTCAGTCGTCTTAAATTTGCTGAGGCTGATTTTACGTCCCAATATATGGTCTATCCTTGAGAATGTTCAATATACACCAGAAAAGAATGTATACTCTGATGTTTTAGGATAAAGTGCTCTATATATGTCAATGATGTCCATTTCATCTATTGTGTCATTTAGGGCTGCTATTTCGTTATTTATTTTCTGTTTGGATGACCTATCCATAGCTGTCAATGATGTATTTAAGTCCCCTAGTATAATTGTATTGTAGTCAATTTCTCCCTTTAGTTCTATTAGTAGTTGCTTGGTATATTTCAGTTCTCCCTGATTGGGGGCATAAATATTGATCACTGTTATGTCTTCTTGTTGTACAGTCACCTTTACCATTATGAAATGTCCATCTTTGTATCTTGTTATCTTTTTCACCCTGAAGTCTGTTTCATCTGATATCATTATGGCTACACCTGATGTTCTCTGAGTACCATTTGCTTGGAGTGTCAATTTCTACCCTTTCACTTTGAGTCTATGCTTGTCCTTGTAGCTGAGACGTGTCTCTTGGAGATAGCATATGGCTGTGTTTAGTTTTTTTGATCCAGTCTGCTACTCTCTGCCTTTTTATTGGTGTGTTCAGTCCATTTACATTTAGTGTGATTATTGAATTGTGAGGATTTCCTGTCCTTCTATCTTTAGTTTTCTGGTAAGGCTGTGTCTCTATTGTGTCTTTGCCTTTTTGTTGTTGACTATTATTTCTGTGTGGTGGTATTCTGTGTGGTGGAAACAGATGTTTCCCTCTGTTTCTTCTTTTATTACAGTATGTATTTCAGTTTTGGATTTTTTTGAGTGGTTACCCTTAAGTTCATGTAAAACAAAGTTTGATATTTAGAGTATTCCATTTTTTTCAGTACGCTTACCTTCTCCATTCCCATATTCCAGTTCAGGCCTTTACTCTCCCCCTTTTTATGTTTTGGTTGCCACCAATTGTCCCTCTTGATGATGGTCGAATAGCTTCTTTTAGTATTTCTTGTAGTGCAGGTCGTGTATTAGAAAATTCCCTCAGCTTCTATATGTCTGGAAAGGTCTTTATTCCTCCTTCGTATCTAAAATATATCTTTGCTGGGTATGTTATTGTTGGCTCATAATTTCTCTCTTTCAGTAGTTTGAATATTTGGTTCCAATCCCTCCTGGATGTATAGATTCTGTGAAAAATCTGATGATAATCTAATGGGCTTTCCTTTGTAGGTTACCGTCTTCTTTTCCCTGGCTGCCTTGAGGATTATTTGTTGTCACTGATTTTAGACAGTGTAAATACAATGTGCCTTGGAGAAGGCCTATTGGGATTGAGGTAATTAAGTGTTCTATTTGCTTCTTGGATTCGTGGATCCACTTTTGCTCACAGGTTTATGAAGTACTCATCAACGATTTGTTTGAATATAGTCTCTATTCCTTTCTCTCTTTCTTCTCCTGGTATGACCGTTATTCTTATATTGCTCTTTCTGATGGACTCAGAAAGTTCCTGTAGAGTGCTTTCATTTCTTTTAAGTCTCAAGTCTCTTTCTTCTTCCATTTGTGTAATTGCCAGGTTTCTATCTTCGATGTCACTGATTATTTTCTCCATCTGGTCAACTCTACTACCTAAGCTGGTTATTTCATTCTTAATTTCTTCTATTGAGTTCTTAATCTGCAGAAATTTTATTTGGTTCTTTTTTTTTAAATTTCAATCTCTTTTGTAAAATGCTCATGTTGTTCTTTGATTGTGTTTCTGAGTTCATTAAACTCCCTTTCTGTGTTTTCTTGCATCTCATTGAGTTTTTTCAGAACCACAATCTTGAGTTTTCTGTCATTTGAGTCAAATATTTCCATATCTTTAACTCAACAACAAAAAACAAACAACCCAATTGAAAAATGGACAGAGGACCTTAAGAGACATTTCTCCAAAGAGGATATACAAATGGCAAATAGACATATGAAAAAATGCTCAACATCGCTAATCATCAGAGAAATGCAAATGAAAACCACAATGAGATATCACCTCACCCCAGTCAGAATGGCTTTCATCAACAAAACAAATAGTAACAAGTGTTGGAGAGGCTGTGGAGAAAAAGGAACCCTCATACACTGTTGGTGGGAATGCAGACTGGTGCAGCCCCTATGGAAGGGAGTGTGGAGGTTCCTCAAGAAATTACGAATAGAATTACCATACGACCCAGCAATCGCTCTCCTGGGTATCTACCCCAAAAATATAAAAGCATTTCTCTATAGAGACACGTGTACTCCAATGTTCATTGCAGCTTTGTTTACGGTGGCCAAGACATGGAAACAACCAAAATGTCCTTCGATAGATGAATGGATAAAGAAGTTGTGGTACATATACACAATGGAATACTATTCGGCGTTAAGGAAAGATGATATAGGAGCATTTGTGAAAACATGGATTGATCTTGAGAGTATAATGCTAAGTGAAATATGTCAGACAGAAAAAGCAGAGAACCCTATGATTTCACTGATATGTGGTATATAAACCAAAAAGAACAAGACAAACAAATGAGAAACAAAAACTCATAGACACAGACAATAATTTAGTGGTTACCAGAGGGTAAGGGGGTGGGGGGTGGTTGATGAGGGTAAAGGGGATCAAATATATGGTGATGGAAGGAGAACTGACTCTGGGTGGTGAACACACAATGGGATTTATAGACGATGTAATACAGAATTGTACACCTGAAGTCTATGTAAATTTACTAAGAATTGTCACCCCAATAAACTTAATAAAAAAATATTTCCATATCTTTAAATCCTTTTCTGGAGACTTTTCACTTTCTTTCTGAGCTGTCTTGTTGCTTTGGTTATTCACGGAAAGTAATGATTTATTATTTCTGTTCCTAGACATCTACAGGAGTGGCTTCTGCAACAGTTTGATAGGTTGATAGGTAGAATGTTTTATTTTCTCTCCGACAGCTGTGTTTTCTCTGCACTATTCCAGCGTCTCACACAATGGGGGGATTCACTGGGAGACGGGCTTCTCCTCTGTTAATAGTTTGCCTGGGTCACAGGGCGCGGGGTCAGTGTTCGTATGCAGAGAGCTTTTGAAGTTCCAAATCTTTTTCTGCACCAGATTCAGAGCCCATATATTTCAGCAGTTCTTTTTACTCCTTCAGGTATCCTCCCAGTTAGGTGGGGCTAGGGGCATCACTAAGCTCTTTAAACTGTCTTACCATCAGTTTTCTGAACTCTGTCTCTGATAGGTTGTTTCTTTCTATTTCACTTGGTTCTAATTCTGGAGGTTTCTTCTGTTCTTTTGTCACATCTTTCTTTGTTTCCCATTCCTGCTGATTCTGTGTTTGCTTTGATGTATTAGGTAGATCCTCTAGGGTTTTTGGTTTTTGCTGTGTTATCTTATCTAGTATGTGACCTTTGTATTTGACTCCATAGGTGACTCTTATGTTTTGTATATTGTCCTGTTAAAGTTGCTTTGGCTTGTCAGTAGGTTGGATTGACTCCTAGTCTTACTAGTTGTGAGACTTGGCTCTGTCCACAGTGGATGTTCTGCTGCATTTGGGTTGCCTGCTCAAGTGAGGTTTGGACCCTATGGGCTCTTGTACCTGTAGAGAATTCCTTCTGAGTGTGTCACTTGAAGGTAGAACATGGTAGTACTTTGGTTTGGTTTGAAGTTGGTCTCTGAGTGTGTTGAATCTTGTGCCTCCTCAGCTGGGCCCTGGTGTAGGGCAATTTCAGAACAAAGGAAACCACCAAGCATAATGACAACAAAGAAAAAAACAAATACACTCACATGTAAAAACAACTGATAAGCAACACTCAACACAGGCAAAAATATCAAAACTACAAAAACAAAACTCAAACTGCAGTGCCAGTGTTGGCTTAAGCCCATCAAGTAATCTCCAGGTTGTCTTCTGCTGTACTAAAGAGTCGTCTGTGTCTTGTGCAGGCAGAGCCAATCAGCTAGTGCTAAGAGTGAACCTGGGACTGCAGTTCTAGATAAGTGGGTCTATGGGGTATGGATGGTAGCTTTTACAAGGTCAGTGCAGTTTCTGCTCTTCCCTGCACATACGCGGACTGAGAGTAACACAACCAGCCCTGTGCCCAGGTCTCCTGAGTCTTTGGGTACTTCTGTGTGTGGGGGGGGGGGTTCAGCAGATTTCTGAGCTGCTGAAAGCCCAGAGCTGCATCTGCTGCCTGCTGCTGACCCCTGGGTGTGTCTCCACAGGCATAATTGCCCTGCCCTAGTCAGGCCAGAAAAGGTGGGTGCTGGGGATGGAGGAGTCTTCTCTTTCCCAGTCCAGCAGTGTCACACTCTTCCCAGCCTCTTCCCTCGGTCAGAGCTATAGGCCGGGTCTTCCCAGATTTTGAGTGCTACTGCTCCTCTGTAATGTGACACTACTCCTCAGTTCAGCGGCCTGCTTGAGTCTCTGGAAGGACAGGGTTAGGATTGGGAGAGTGGGGGGAGGGGCCCAGGTATGGAGTTTACTTCCTTTGTCCGACCTAGGGCCCAGCTGGAGGTCTCAGTTGAGGTTACTGCCTCAAATGCTGGATATGCTGCTCTCTCAGCAGGAGAGATAAGCTGTGGGATGCAGGGAAAGAGCTCACCTCCTGGCTTTTGTGGTCTATGTTCTGTCCTGGGATCCTCTGCATCTCTGCAGCCATGAATGCGGGCCACGTCTCCACTCCTCTCCCTTCCCTCTTCCCATGCTCACCCAATTTGCCCACCTTCAAGTAATTCTCATACAAGTCTCTTAGCTGTTCTGTGTAATGAGCAGAGAGTCCTTTGATTGGTTATAGATGTTCAATGTGTGGTAAGTTCCGGAGGAGAACTGAAGAAGACCACCTCGCTGCCACTATTCCCATATCATCACTGTAGTTGTAATTCTTATGTGATGAACATGAATGCAAAAATCCTAAAAAAATTACTAGGAAATTAAATACAACAATACATTAAAAGGATTATACGTCACAGTTAAGTTGGGTTCATTCCAGGGATACAAACATGGTTCTACATCCACAAATGGATCAATATGTTATACCACATTAACAAAATAAAGGAGAAAAATAGCATGATATCAATAGATGCAGAAAAACCATTTGACAAAGTACCGCCTCCCATTTATGATTAAAACACTCAATAAAATAGATTTTGAAGGAAAGTACCTCAACATAATAAAAGCGACATATGACAAAATCTCAGATAATATATACTCAGTGGTGAAAAACTGAAAGCTTTTCCTCTAAGATTAGGAAAAGTAAAGCATGCAGACTCTTGCAACTGTTATTCAACATAGTACTGGAAGTTCTAACCAGAACAATCAGGCAAAAGAAAGAAATAAAAGGCATCCAAATTGGAAATGAAGAAGTAAACCAAGACTACAGTTACTACCATGCAGAAAATTTCTAGCACCAGGCAAAATTTTGTGATTTTGTTTAATCTTATCTCTTGCTCTTCACATATTTTTCTGAGTGACCATCTTAGAATGCATCTGTGATAATTTTCCAATTCTAGAAAAATGCTTACTTTTGGAACCATATGGATTCTTTTCTGGCAAATGTTTCCCCTACTTGCATACAGCATTGAACAGTATACACATTCTTATTCTGTACAATATATTCAGTATGAATTCATTTAAAACCACAATTTTTTATTCTCCTTTACAATAAAGGTACAGCTCTTTCTGTGATATACTTTTCTTTTAATTTTTAAAGAAAAATTATTCTTACACTTGTTAAAACAGTAAGGAAAACTTTATTCTTTCACTCCAATTAGGTAAAAGAGTAACAATCATCAAGACCTACAATCCAGAAGTTTCTAGTACTGGTAATAAACAATATTAATTAGGGCTTGAATATAAATCAAAGACTAATTGTAATGGACATCTATAGGATTATTTTGATCATGTTTACATAGTTTAAGAGATCTAAACAATTTTTTTTTCATTAATAGGATTCTTTATTACCAATGACTTTTAGAAGTCTACGGATCTTTGATATAATACGGCAGAGGAAAATAAGTAAATAAAGCTATTTAACAAGTAGTGGAGGTCTTAGCCAAAGCAAATAGTCAAGAAAAACGAACAATAGTTTAGTGGTTACCAGAGCGTAAGGGGGGAGGGAGGGGTAAATGAGGGTAAAGGGGATCAAATATATGGTGATGGAAAGAGAACTGACTCTGCGTGGTGAACACACAATGGGATTTATGGATGATGTAATACAGAATTATACACCTGAAATCTATGTAACTTTACTAACAATTGTCACCCCAATAAACTTTAATTTAAAAAAAGAAAGGAAAAGATAAAAGGCATCAATAGGCTAAAATAAGAAAAATCACATGATCATATATATAGATGTTGATAATGCATTTGAAAAAATCCAGCAACTATTCATAAAAAACCAAAAATATAAACCTCAGAAAACTAGATATAGAGGAGAACTTCCTTAACTTGGTAAAGAATGTCTACACAAAATCCTACAACTAGCATCATACATAAAGGTAAGAGACTAGAAATTTTCCCATTAAGAACAGGGTACAGGGAAAAGATGTTGCCTTTCATCATTCCTTTCCAACATCATACTGGAAGTTCTAACTAATACAATAAGAAAGAGAAATAAAATTAATAAAGTTTGGAAAAGAAGGGATAAATTATCTTCGTTCACAGATGACATGATCATCTATGTAGAAAATCTGAAAGAATTAGAAAAAATCCTGGAACTAATAAGTGATTATATCAAGGCTACAGGATACACGATAGATATATAAAAGTCAATCACTTTCTAACATTCCAGCAGTAAAAAATGGAACTTGAAATTAAAAACACAATACCATTTACATTAGCTCCTAAAATATAAAACACATAGGCATAAATCTAACAAAATATGTACAAGATCTATAAAAGAACAACTACAAAACTCTGATATACTAAATCAAAGAACTCAATAAATGAAGAGATATTCCATATTCATTAATCAAAAAAACCCTCAATGTTGTGAAGGTATCAGTTCTTCCACTCTTGATCTATAGATTCAATGCAATCCCAGTCAAAATCTCAGGAAGTTATTTTGTGGATAATGGTAAATTGATTCTAAAGTTTATATGAAGAGGTCAACTACCCAAAATAGCCAAAACAATATTAAAGAAAAAGAACAAAGTTGGAGGACTGACACTACCCTGATTCAAAACTCACCATAAATCTACAGTAATCAAGACAGTGTGGCATTGGTGAAAAAGAGATAAATAGATCAGTGGAACTGAGTAGAGAGCCTAGAAATAGAGCCACATAAATACAGTAGTCAACTGACCTTTGACAGATGATTAAAGGTAATACAATGCAGCAAAGATAGTATTTTTAACAAGTTGTGCTGAAACAACTCAACATCCACATGCAAAAAAAGTGAATCTAGATGTAGACCTGACACCCTTTACAAAAGTTACCTCAAAATGCACCACAGACTTAAATATAAAATGCAAAACAATAAAACTCCTAGAAGATAACATAGAAAAAACCTAGGTGACCTTAGGAATGGCAATGACTTTTTAGATACAATACCAAAGGTACAATCCATGAAACAAATAATTGATAAGGTGGACTTCAATGAAATTGAAAGCTTCTGCTTAGCAAAAGACAATGCCAAGAGAATAAGAAGAAAAGCCACAGACTGGGAGAAATTTTAAGAGACACCTCTGATATCCAAACTGTCATCCAAAACATACAAAGAACTCTTAAAAGTTAACAAGAAAACAAATATTCTGATTTAAAAATGGGCCAAAGATCTTAACAGACACCTCATCAAAGAAGATACACAGATAGGAAATAAGCATAAAAAGATGCTCAACATCACATGTCATCAGGAAAATGCAATAAACCAACAATGAGATACCACTACAAACCTTTTAGGATGGCCAAAATCCACAACACTGAAAACAACAAATGTGGAGCACCAGGAACTGTTATACATTAATGGTGGGAATAAAAAATTATACAGCCACTTTGAAACACAATTTGGCAATCTTACAAAACTAAACATACCCTTACCATAATGATCCAGAAACTGCTCCTTGGTATTTACTCAAAGGAGTTAAATTTTTAGTTCTACACAAAAACCCTCACATGAATGTTTATAGAAGCTTTATTTATAATTCCCAAAATGTGTAAGTAACCAAGATGTCTTTCAGTAAGTGAATGAATAAACTGTGACATATCAAAATAGTAAAATATTATTCAGTACTAAAAAGAAATAGCTATCAAGCTATGAAAAGACATGGAAGAACCAAAAATGCATATTACTAAGTGAAATAAGTCAATCTGAAAAGGCTACACACTATATGATTCCAACTGAATGATACTTTGGAATGGACCAAAGTGTAAGATATAATAAATAGATCAGTCATTGCCAGATGTGGAGTGTAGAGGGACAGATGAATAGGAAGAACACAGAGGATTTTTAGGGCAGTGAAAATACTTTGTATGATATCATAATGATGGATATATGTCATTATACATTTGTTTAATCCCATATAATGTAGAACACCAAAAGCAAACTGTATGTAAACTATAGACTTTGGTTAATTATATCATGTCAATATAAGTTCATCCTGGGAAAAACAAAACACAACAAAAAAACCGTATCATTCTGGTAAGTGATGTTGATGATGGGTGAGGCTATGCATGAGAGAACGCAAGTGATATGTGGGAAATCTCTGCATTCTCCCCTCAATTTTTCTATGAACCTAAAACTGCTTTAAAAAATATAGTCTGTGAAAAAACAGAAAGAAGAAAAAGGCATCCAAATCAGAAAGGAAGAAGAAAAAGTATCCCTGTTTGCAGATGATATAATCTCATATGGAAAAAAGAAAGACTCCACAGATCTGTTAAAACATATAAACAAATCACTAAAGTTTCAGGATACAAAATCAAAATGCAAAAATCAGTTGTGTTTCTACTGTGTTTCCCCGAAAATAAGACCTAGCCAGACAATTAGCTCTAATGCATCTTTTGTAGCAAAAATTAATATTAGACCTCATCTTATTTTACTATAAGACCAAGTCTATAATATAATATAATATAATATAATATAATATAATATAATATAATGTAATGTAATATAACATAATATAATACAATACAATACAATACAATACAATACTGGGTCTTATATTAATTTTTGCTCCAAAAGATGCATTAGAGCTGATTGTCAGGCTAGGTCTTATTTTCAGGGAAACACAGTGTACACTAATGTAAAACTCTCTGAAAAAGAAATTAGGAAAAATTCCTTTAACAATAGCACAAAAATAAAATATCGAAGAATAAACTTAGCTAAGAAGACGTAATACTTGTATACTGAAAACTACAAGGTATTGATGAAAGGAAATATCTATATCATCCAAAGCAATTTACAAATTAAATGCAATCTGTATCAAAATCCCAATGACATCTTTTACAGAAACAAAAAAATATCTAAAACTCACATGAAACCACAAGAAACCAAAAATAGCCAAATTTTGATAATGAAGAACATACCTGAAGGCATCACACTTCCAGATTTTAAAATATATTACAAAGGTACAATAATCAATACAATATGGGTCTGGCATAAAGACAGACATATAGACCAATGAAACACATAGAAAGACCAGAAATAAATCCACACATCTGTGGTGAACTTGATCTTCAACAAGGGTTTCACAAATATAAAATGGACAAAGGATAGTCTCTTCAACAAATGATGTTAGGAAAACATGGTGTTAGGCTATCCATAAGCAAAAACATAAAATTTGACCCTTGCCTACAACATAGTCTTGCTATTGGTATCAAGACTATCACAATAGAGGAGAGAGATAAGGCTGGACATTTAATACAGCAAGATAATTGGGGATTTATAGCCAATGAGCAGTTAGGGGATCATTAAATGGTAATTTATAAAAAATAGATGTTAAGGGTCTGACGTTTCTTGCAAAAACAACTTAAAAGGATTCTTGCTGAAGGCAGGCCAAGGCGATCAAATATTAAGAGTGAGGGATTCTTTCTAAAGTGACTTAGCAGGATTTTTACTATAACTGGCAGGCTGAAGATGGAGCCCAAGGATGAGACCTAGTATAAAATAAGGTTCAGAGGAGCCTGTCTAAAGTCTGGTCAAGGGTCAAAAGTGTTTGTCAGTTCCTCCTTTTTGTTCAAGGAAAGAAGAACATTTGTTCTTATTGAACAATATGTTACAATATAACTTAGTCCTTCGGTCACCTTTTGTTCATTAAGGACCAGCTGAACCATCTGTCGGGACTTGGTTGTAGAGGATATTTGTTGGATGGTGTGAACCATCAGGCATTTAATGAGGAGCTTTGTGAAAATGAAAAAAAAAATGATTAATGGTTAGAGCAGACTACATTTTCTGAGTTCAGAGAGCAGCCCATTGAGAATATTTCTAGATGTTCAAAGATTTCTAGATGTTGGGTTCAAAGCATCTTCAGATGGTGGAGTGAGGAGAGCAGTAACAGTCTGGTGGATTTCCTGGTTTACAGATTAACTCTCTTTGGTGATGACATAAACATCAATGTCACAGTCATGATTATTTCCCAGAGAAGATCATGGAAGCACCCAGTTTCTGCTCACAGGGCTCTTTAGGTAGTCCCAATAAGGATCTGGGTAGTCGGATTTTAGTTCTTTGTGATACCAAGTCACGGGAGTGGGAGAAAAATTAGAAATATTAGTTGTAGCTAGGTATTGGAGGAAACTAGAAGAATTGAAAATTCGGTAAGGAATGACAAAATGTAGAAGATAGTGTAGGATCCAGTCCAGTTTACAGGTAAGTAACAAAACCTCAAAGAAAATGAATAGGTCTAAAATCTAGTATCACACAGAATGAACTATAGTTTATCCTTTGAAATACAAAATTTATCTCCACAGTCACTCCCCTTTTTTGGTTGTTTATAAAATAAGGCTGGTCTCATTAGATTTGACTTGATTCTTTATATAAGTTCAGCAAAAATGTTAATTAACTACATAGGTATTTTTAAGTTTGTGTTTCTAGAACTTTTCATAATGAATCTCAGATTAGACTTTCAAAGTTTCCTGAGTATTAGAAGCTAAGAACATGCGACCAGACATCACTTGAAATAGTATAGATTTGGGTAAGTCCCTCTCTTCTCAAGATCCCCAAAATATCCTAGGGTTCCTGGTTCTGCAGGAAGTGACCTTCCTTACTCACCTCTAAGGCTGGGAACCATGTAAGTCAGGTACCAGGCTAATTTTTCCAAGAAAGATTAATTCCTTGAAACTGTATGCTCATTTCTGATTCTATGCACATCATTCTCAAATATAGTATTCCATTCAGTTTGGTCACAACCAATATTTCCAATGATGTCTTGTTACAAGGACAGATTCTTATTGAATTTATACAAATAATTGTATTAGCATGAAATCAGAACATCAAATACAAGTTTCTGAATTCTGGAGGGATCAGATAGGGAGAAAAATTAATGTTAATTTTATTTCTATTTATAAATATATAATCTACTAATTGATGCATGTTATAGATAAGAGAAAGTGGAAAGGGATTCCCTATATCCAGAAAATAAAACATGAAAGAACCAGCAATTTTCCGAACAATAAACCGTAAAAAATTGTAATCATTTTTCATCAGTTCATTCAGTCTAATGTGTGTTCTGCTTTATCTTGGGTTAACAGTTTTGTGAATCCATCAGTCTCTCCACTAGAGTTCTGCAAATCCTTACTCAGTCCAGTGATAGGGTCTCACAGTTATTTAAGCAATATTATCAGGAGTATGGGCCGCAAAGCTCCTGTCACAGTCCTATCCTTCGGTCTCTAAGATAATTCCATTTTATTGAAGGTGAAGCATTCTGGTCCGTAGCACATTGCAAATTCCTTCTGAGAAGAGTCAGAGTAATACAAAACCTACTTGAGGAAGAGAAGACTTAAATGATCATAGATAAAAATCTGATGGAAATTTATTGTAAAAATGACATAATTAACAAGGAAATGTGGTTATATCTGTGGCATACAACATTTTGAAATAGTCAGTGGAACTATGACTGATAACATTACCAGCACATATCATTGACATTGAATATACTGACAAATTTCTATGAACCTCATATAATTTCTGAAATATTTATATTAATAACATTTACCCATACAAATATAACCTGGGGAAGGTTAAGCATCTTTTGTTATCCAACAACACTTTTCATACAATTAAATATATCAAATAAACCTGATCATATTAACATCTTTCTTTTTACAAGGTGAAATAACATTTGACATTTTCCAGGGGCCTTCTGTGAAGCCTCAAGGTAGGTTAAAGATCAGGATTTCATTTCATTTAATTTTAAGAAAGCAAAATATTAAAGGTTGTCAAAAGTGTAAAAAATGTTTTGAACACTTGACTAAATAAGATCATAAGTCACTATAAACAATACTTGACTATCTATTAAACAATGTGACAATAAAATAATTCAAAAGACAAATACCATATGGTTTCACATATATGTGGAATCTAAAAACAAACAAAATAAAACAAAAACAAAATCACAGAAACAGAGATCAAAGGGATAGCTACCAAAGGGGAGGGGAGGGGGGATGAGAGAAAGGAGAAAGGGGAATATAGTCTATAATATTGTGATAAATTTGCACAATGACAGGTGATTACTAGAATTAGGGAGGCCATGGCATTCTAAGGTATATAAATGTCGAATCCCTACATTATACACCTGAAACTAATATAATCAATATAAGATTGTATATGAACTCTATGTAGGTAAAAAAATAACTATAGGAGATAATACGGTTTAAAAGAAACACACACTTTGGGTCTGCCCGGTGGCTTAGGCGGTTGGAGCTCCATGCTCCTAACTCCAACAGCTGCCGGTTTGATTCCCACATGGGCCAGTGGGTTCTCAACCACAAGGTTGCCAGTTCGATTCCTTAAGTCCTGCAAGGGATGGTGGGCAGTGCTCCCTGCAACTAAAATTGAACATGGCACCTTGAGCTGAGCTGCTGCTGAGCTCCCAGATGGCTCAGTTGGTTGGGAAGCGTCCTCTCAACCACAAGATTGCCGGTTCGACTTCCACAAGGGATAGTGGGTTGTGCCCCCTGCAACTAGCAATAGCAACTGGACCTGGAGCTAAACTGCGCCCTCCACAACTAAGATTGAAAGGACAACAACTTGACTTGGGGGAAAAAAAAGTCCTGGAGGTACACACTGTTCCCCAATAAAGTCCTGTTCTCCTTCCCCAATAAAATCTTTAAAAAAACAACAAAAAAAAAAACACCTCAAGTATTTTAAAAAGCGAGAAGACTCCATTATCTTAAATAATCAAGGACATCATAAGGGTTAACAATAAAGCTCAGGAAACTATTCTGATAAGACACAAAAATCTTGGTTTCCTCTTCAGACCTCTTAAAAGGTAATAAAAAAATCCTTTTACAATTTCTTTAAGAGGAGACCGATAATCCAAGAAAACTATCCTTTTAACAGAGAGAATAACAAACTCTGGTTTTGCATCAGTGTACTTTTAGTATTAAAGTTCATTTAAAAAACACATTATAAATAAGCTCACCCTAAAATAAGCCCATCCAACTTCTGTCAGCTTTGACCATGCAACATAAAATTCTTTTTCCACAAACCTTCTACCACTTTTTATATCCATTCAGTTTTTGTCCTATATTTTCCTTTTTCTCATACTGGAAAAATCAGTCATTTTTTAGGATAAAGCTTCTCCTTTTTCCCTTAAAAATTCCTTTACATTATGCATATGTTTAATTATTTAAAACACATCCTACTTTCATTGTATTCTTTGCAAACAAAGTTTTTTCTGTTCACTCTCATTATTTCTACTAGTTTTGTCCTATATTTATTATATTTTTAACCCCTAGTAACCTTTTTTATAGAGAAAACTAGTAAGTAAACAATTGACAATTGTCTGTTAAATACCAGATTACTGTAGCAGACTAGGAAACTTTATGAGTATACTAGCTCACAGTTTTATAGGCATGTTTTCTCATAGTACAATTTTTCAATATGCAAAAAACATGTTTATTAACATACTCAAATGTATTTAGCTTCTCTGGACCATTTAAAAATAAAAATTTAAAAATATATAAACTTAAAATTATGAGTACCTTAGTATTGTATCTTACTTAGGAATTATCTAGCTATCTAATGAGTATCTCTTACTTAGCATAACTTTAAGATTGAATGTTACCAGAACAATTTTGGAAACCACTTTTAAGCAGACATATTATAACATTAAACAAAGGTAGCCATCATCTCAAGCTAGTTCTCTATTAAATATTTTTACACTTATATGCATGTTAGGCAAGTATCAAAAACCAAAGCACCTTAAAAATATTTAATACATAATATTATTTTACTGCTGCGCTTGATATGCATGAAGTAATTCATTTTCACTGCATCTTTATTTACACATTTGTTCTTAAATTGAATCTATAGGGTGACATGATCAAAATGTCTCCGTGAGGTGAGCCTCTGGAAATATGCCCTGGAATTTACAACAAATTGAACAACTATAACTACACAAAGGACTCCCTGCACAGCAGACAGGCAAGATGAAGAGGCTCACTACTGAATTCATCTAAAAATGGGCAAACTGCATGAGCAGGGGACGAGGAAAGGGAGAAGGACAGAGACGGGGAAGCATGAATGCAGGACACAGACATAGCTCAGTGCTCCAAGCTCGCTGCATTCCGGAACTACCACAACTGTGGGAGGTGGAAGAACTCTGACTACTAGGGCTCCACTTATGGACCACAGGGCTGATGGGAAAGCATATAACACGGCAGAACCCAACGCACACGGCAGGGACCTCAGAGCAAAGACTGAGGGAAGAAGAATGAAAACAGTGGTTTAAGCCCTCACTACTAAGCAGTGCCTTAGGCACTGAAACTAGCCGCTCCCTCCATACCCTCCGAGAGCTTACCCCGCCCCCACCTGCCCAGTGCTAGAAGCAGAACAGTAGCAGTGTCAGATCTAAAGAATAGAATATTTGCAGTTCTGAGAACTGCGGTCCACACACACAGATTCGCAGCCCAACTAATTCCAGCAAAGAGGAGGGAACTGTGGAAGCACAACAGGGTGTGGTGGTGGTCGCTGCCATTGCTCTGGGCCACCTCTCACAACCCACCCTGCCCCTGACCCGCCTATCTGGGAGGATCCCTGCAGGAGTAAACTGCTGAAACACAGGCTCTGAATCTGGTGCAAGAAGTGCTTTGGAACGTCAAAAGCTCTCCGCATCCCCACAGGGTTATGGGGCAATATGACCCAGGCATACTGTTAACAGAGGAGTAGCGTGCCTTCCAGGGAATGCCCCCATTGTGTGAGAAGCTGGAATAGTACAGAGAAAACATAACACTACACTGTGAGAGAGAAAAAAGGCTGCAGTCAGAGATAAAATAAAACATTCTACCAACAAGTATTGGAAAACAAAAGAAAGACCTCTTCCTAGCAACCTGTTGCAGAAGCCACTCCTGTAGATGTCTAGGAAGAGAAATCATAAATCAGTAATTGCCAAGAATAACCAAGGCAACAAAACAGCTCAGAAAGAAAATGAAAACTCTCCAGAAAATGAACTTAAAGACATGGAAATATGTGACTTAAATGACAGAGAATTCAAGATTGCAGTTCAGAAAAAACTCAAGGAGATGCAAGAAAACACAGTAAGGCAGTTTAGTGAACTCAGAAACACAGTCAAAGAAAAACATGAACATTCTACGAAAGAGACTGAAATTTTGAAAAAGAACCAAATAGAATTTCTGGAGATTAGGAACTCAGTAGAAGAAATTAAAAATGAAACTTCCAGCTTAGGTAGTGAAGTTGACCAGATGGAAAAAAGCATCAGTGACATCGAAGATAGAAACCTGGAAATGACACGGATGGAAGAAGAAAGAGACTTGAGACTTAAAAGAAATGAAAGAACTCTACAAGAACTTTCTGACTCCATCAAAAAGAGTAATATAAGAATAATGGGCACAGCAGAAGAAGAAAGAGAGAATGGAACAGAGAGTATATTCAAACAAATTGTCGATGAGAATTTCCCAAACTTGTGGACAGACCTGGATCCTCGAATCCAAGAAGCAAATAGGACACCTAACTACCTCAAACCCAACAGGCCTTCTACAAGGCACATTGTATGGAAGCTGTCAAAATCAATGACAAAGAAAGAATCCTCAAGGCAGCCAGGGAAAAGAGGACGGTAAACTAAAGGAAAGACCATTAGATTAACATCAGATTTTTTCAGCAGAAACTCTACAAGCCAGGAGGGAGTAGAATCAAATATTCACACTACTGAAAGAGAGAAATTATGAGCCAAGAATACTATACCGCGCAAAGATATTCTTTAGATATGAAGGAGGAATAAAGACCTTTCCAGACATCCAGAAGCTGAGGGAATTTTCTAATACATGACTTGAACTAAAAGAAATAATAAAGAAGGCCATTTGACCACCATCAACAGAGAAAACATGTGGCAACCAAAACATAAAAAGGGGGAGAGTAAAGGCCTGACCCGGAACATGGGAATGGAGAATGTAAGCATGCTGAAGAAAATGGAATACTCTAAATATCAAACTTTCCTTTACATAAATTTAATGGTAACCGCTCAAAAGAAATGCAGAAGTGCAATACGTATGGTAATAAAAGAAGAAAGAGAAGGAGAAATAATAGAATACCACCACACAGAAATAACAGACAACAACAAAAAGGCAAAGACACAATGGAGACACAGTCTTACCAGAAAACTAAAGATGAAACGATAGGAAATGCTCACAGATCAATAATCACCCTAAATGTAAATGGACTGAAATCACCAATAAAAAGGCACAGAGTAGAAGATCGGATCAAAAAACTAAACCCAACCATATGCTGTCTACAAGAGACACATCTCAGCTACATAGAGAAGCATAGACTCAAAGTGAAAGGGTGGAAATTGACACTCAAAGCAAATGGTATCCAGAGAAAATCAGGTGTAGCCATAATGATATCAGATGAAAGAGACTTCAGGGTGAAAAAGGTAACAAGAGACAAAGATGGTCATTTCATAATGGTAAAGGGGACTATACAACAAGAAGACATAACAGTCATCAATATTTATGCCCCCAATCAGGGAGCACTGAAATATACCAAGCAACTACTAACAGAACTAAAGGGAGAAATTGACCAAAAAACAATTATGCTAGGGAACCTAAATACATAATTGACTGTTATGGATAGATCATCCAAACAGAAAATAAATAATGAAACAGTAGCCCTAAAGCAATAAGTGATACATTAGAGGAAATGGTCATAATTCACATTGATAGAGCACTTCATCCTAAAACATCAGAACATACTTTTTTTCCTAGTGTACATAAAAAATTCTCAAGGACAGACCATATATTGGGACAGAAAACTAGCCTTATGAAATTTAAGAAGACTGAAATCATACCAAGCGTATTCTCTGATCACAAGGCTTTGAAATTGGATGTCAACTGCAAAAAGAAAGCAGAAAAAACTACAATTATGTAGAGATCAAACAACATACTCTTAAAGAACGACTGCATCAAAGAAGAAATTAGAGATCAAAAGATACATAGAAACAAATAACAATGAAAGTACATTCTACCAAAATTTTGGGATGCAGCCAAAGTAGTTTTAAGAGGGAAATTTATATCATTACAGGCCTATCGCAAGAAACAAGAAAAATCCCAAATAAACAACCTCACGTTACACTTTAAAGAACTAGAAAAAGAACAAATGAAACCCAAGGAGAACAGAAGAAAGGAAATAATAAAAATCAAAGCAGAACTAAATGAAAGAGAGAATAAAAGGACAATAGAAAACATTAATGTGACAAAGAGCTGAATCTTGGAAAAGATTAAGAAAATTGACAAACACTTGGCTACGCTCACTATGATAAAAGAAGAGAAGACACTAATAAACAAAATCAGAAATGAAAAAGGGGAAGTTATAATGATGCCACAGAAATACAAAGCATCATTCAGGAATACTATGAAGGACTATATGCCACCAAATACAATAACCTAGAGAAATGGACAAATTCTTAGAAACACATAGCTTTCCAAGGCTGAATCATGAAGAACTTGAAAATCTAAACAGGCCGATCACCAGTAACGAAATTGAATCAGTCATCCAAACCTTCCCAAAAGCAAAAAGCAAAACTCCAGGACCAGATGGCATCCCCAGTGAATTCTATGAAACCTTCAAAGAAGATCTAATACCAATCCTGCTCAAACTCTTCCAAAAAATTGAAGAGGAGTCAGTACTCCCTAACTCATTTTATGAGGCCAACATTACCCTGATACCAAAACCTGGTAAGGACAACACAAAAAAAGAAAACTATAAACCATATCTCTGATGAATACAGAAGTAAAAATCCTAAACAAAATTCTAGCAAATCACATCCAACAATGCATTAAAAAAATTATCACGACCAACTAGGGTTCTTCCAAGGGGCACAAGAATGGTTCAACAACGCAAAACCATCAATGTGATACATCACATAAACAAAATAAAGGACAAAAATCATATGATTATATCAATTAATGCAGAAAAAGCATTTGACAAGATACAACATCCATTTATGATAAATGCCCATCGGTAGATGACTGGATTAAGAAGCTGTGGCACATTTATACAATGGAGTATTATGCAGCCATAAAGAAGAAAGAAATCTTATCATTTGCAACAACATGGATGGATCTAGAGAACATTATGTTAAGTGAAATAAGTCAGAAAGAGAAAGACAAGTACCATATGATCTCACTTATATGCGGAATCTAAAGAAAAGAATATGTGAATGAACTAATCAGAAACAGTTTTGGGGACACAAAGAAAAAACCGAGAGTTGTTAGATGGGCGGCGGGGGGTGGGGATAAGGGGAACGGTGAAGGGATTAGAGGAAGCAGCTGGTAACCACAAGATGGCCTCAGGGTTTTTTGAAAATTAATTTGGGTAACTTATTCAATAATGTTGTAAAGATTTTGTTGGGTATCCGATGGACATGTGTCCTATTTGGGAGACCACCTCAGGGATACTGTGGATGCCTGATCATGGCATTGTACACCAGAAGCTAAACATTAATGAATGCCAACTATAATTTTATATACATAATGTGATGGCTCAGTGTGACGTCGGAGGGATAGTGGATGGGGGGAGGGGGGTTCACAGTGTGAGGGATATAAATGATGAACATCTAAGTAAAAAAAAATTAGGTATAGAAGGAAAATGCCTTAACATTATAAAGGCCATATATGACAAACCCTCAGCTAATCTCCTAATTAACGGTGAAACACTGACACCCTTTGCTCTACGTTCAGGAACACGACAGGGCTGTCCCTTATCACCTCTGCTTTTCAACATAGAGTTGGAAGTCATCGCCAGAGCAATCAGGCAAGAGAAAGAAATAAAAGGCATCCAAATTGAGAATGAAGAAGTTAAATTGTCACTCTTTGCAGATGACATGATGCTATATATAGAAAACCCTAAAAACTCCACCAAAAAGCTGTTAGAAAAAAATCAATGAATACAGTAAAGTACCGGTTGCAAAATCAATGTACAAATGTCCATTGCATTCCTATATACTAACGAGGAAATCTCAGAAAAAGAAATACAAAAAACAATTCCTTTTGCAATTGCAGCAAAAAGAATAAAATTCCTAGGAATAAGCTTAACGAAGGATGTGAAATACCTATATCCTGAAAAGTATAAGACATTTTAAAAGAAATTGAAGAAGACACAAGGAAATGGATAGACATTCCATGCTCATGGATTGGAAGAATCAACATAGTTAAAATGGCCATATTACCCAAAGCTATATACAGATTTAATGTGATCTCCATCAAAATCCCAATGGCATTTTTAAAAGAAATAGAACAAAAAATCATCATATTTATTTAGAACCACAAGAGACCTCGAATAGCCAAAGCAATCTTAAGAAAAAAGAACAATACTGGAGGTATCACACCCCCTGATTTTAGCTTATACTACAGGGCAACAATAGTCAAAACAGCATGGTATTGGCAGAAAAACAGACACGTAGACCAATGGAATAGAATTAAGAACTCAGAAATAAAACCACATAAATATGGACAGATAATTTTTGACAAAGAAGCAAAAATCATGCAATGGAGAAAAGACAGCCTCTTCAATATATGGTGCTGGCACAATTGGAGAGCCACATGAAAAAAATGAAACTGGACTGCTATCTGTCACCATGTACCAAAATTAATTCAAAATGGATCAAAGATTTAAGTCGAAGACCTGAAACAATAAACTGCATAGAAGAAAACATAGGGACTAAACTTATGGACCTTGGATTCAAAGAGCATTTCATGAATTTGACTCCAAAGGCAATGGAAGTAAAAGCTAAAACAAATGAATGGAACTATATCAAACTTAAAAGCTCCTGCACAGCAAAAGAAACCATCGACAAAATAAAGAGGCAACCAACTGAATGGGAAAAGATTTTTGCAAACATTGCCTCTGATAAGGGGCTAATATCCAAAATATACAAGGAACTCATGCAACTCAATAACAAACAAACAAACAACCCAACTGAAAAATGGGCAGAGGACCTGAAGAGACATTTCTCCAAAGAAGACATACAAATGGCAAATAGACATATGAAAAAATGCTCAACATCACTAATCATCAGAGATATGCAAATAAAAACCATAATAAGATATCACCTCACCCCAGTTAGAATGGCTATCATCCACAAGACAAAGAGTAACAAATAGTAACAAGTGTTGGAGAGGCTGTGGAGAAAAAGGAACCCTCCTAAACTGTTGATGGGAATGCAGATTGGTGCAGCTGCTATGGAAGGCAGTGTAGAGGTTCCTCAAAAAATTACGCATAGAATTATCATGTGACCTAGATATCCCTCTCCTGTGTATCTACCCCAAAAATCTGAAAACATTTACACATAAAACCAAGTGTGCTCCAATGTTCATTGCAGCTTTGTTTATGGTGGCCAAGACATGGAAACAACCAAAATGTCCTTCAATAGATGAATGGATAAAAAAGTTGTGGTATATATAAACAATGGAATACTATTTGGCGGTAAAAAAAAGATAATATAGGAACATTTGTGACAACATGTATGGATCTTGAGAGTATAATGCTAAGCGGAATAAGTCAGACAGAAAAAGCAGAGAAACGTATGATTTCAGTGATATGTGTTATATAAACCAAAAACAACAAAAGAACAAGACAAACAAATGAGAAACAAAAACACATAGACACAGATAGTAGTTTAGTAGTTACCAGAGGGTAAGGGGCGTGGGGAGTGGTAGATGAGGGTAATGGGGATCAAATATATGGTGATGGAAGGAGAACTGACTCTGGGTGGTGAACACACAATGGGATTTATAGATGATGTAATACAGAATTGTACTCCTGAAATCTGTGTAATTTTAACAATTGTCACTCCAATTAAAAAAAATTTAAAACATGTAGAAGAAAAATACTAATAGTTCTGCCTCACAGAATCACTATTTACATTAAATTTAATTTCATTGTATTTTCTTCTATTTTTAAAGTATTTTTAAATAATTAAAATATTTTCATTTTTACATAATTATTATTACAATATATATACAAATTTATGTTTTTTAAAATTTTCTCAAGTTAACATTAATTCTTTTTCAATATTATTTTAGTAACTATATATGATATAACATTGAATAAATATAGTAAAATTTACTTCAAAATTGCCGTGTTGTATATTTAGGATGTTTTAATTCATTTTCTGTTTATCATAGTGATTAGCAATCTAATTATTTAGACAGTTTTTCCATACACCATGTTAGAAGGGATCCGCATTCATTTAAGAGGTACAGTCATCGCTGCAAAGAGAAATCACTGCATTTAGATGACAAAAACTAGTGATAGAACAGAGAAAATTATTTTGCTCTCCAATTATTAGCTTTAAATTATTATGGACTAAACTCAAATGCAAGGCCTATAGATATGCATATTCTTCCTTACATTAAAATCACTGAGAGGAAACGATATTTATGATTAAGTCATCTGGTATAGAAAATTTCTGGAAACTGAAAAATATAGCAAAATAAATCAGACTATAGCACTGGCTAACATAATCCTCCTTTAAATACTTTCAGAATGCTGTCTCTGGCTTATATCAAAATCCATTCAGGCCAATTATAACTTCACTTACTTGAGCCACTTGATATTCATCATGTGGAGAGACTTCTAAAGGTAATTAACTACCCACCTGTTTGTTTATTTATAGTCTGTTTGGTTAAATAGACTGTCTTCTCTATGCCTGTGTTTTGCCAGACTTCTTGAACTGGCTAATCAAAGCACTATGTTTGCTAGGCAAACAGAGAAACTAAAAATCGTGGAGACCATAATTTTTATCTTAATTAAATAACAGAAAATTGCATCCACACAAAACAAAGGATACAAGACTAGTAAACCATACCAGGTGGCGTACATTAGACTATTTAAAAATCACAAAAAGTACATATGCTCGCCAAGCTTACCTTCAATGAAGAGGAATTAAGTTACACAGAAAACAGAGGTAGCAAGGCAAACATCTAGTCCCTGTGGGCCTAAGCATTCTAAGACTAGGCTTCCTGGAGAGTGGGAGTCACAAATCTAACTCATTATCATCCATAATGCATACATACCTCAGTGTCTAGCCTGTGTTCCTGGGTTGACCTCCCTAGGAAAATCAATCCGAGTGAATCAATTTGTTGTGATTTAATTCTGGATAAAGTTTCACATCAAACCACCTCATCACCTCAGATAACAATTCCTGGTTGTCAGTATTGATGAAGTAGCAGGGTTGGTTTCATTTGACACAGGTAGGGCAAGCCCAGAAGGCCCTATATGATCTGGTACTTGATTGCTTACTGATCATAGGTCATAATGCTCACCCTTTGCTCACTCTATTCCAGCGATTCTGGCCATTATGTTCCCTAAAATATCAAGTTCACACCAGCCTCAGAGCTTTTGCATTTGCTTTTCCAATTGGCTGGAATGCATTTCCACTAGATCTTCCTATGGCAGGTACCATTCATTTCAAATGTCATTTTGACTGTCCTTTGTAATATTCACTACCACATCACATCTTTCTCTTTTTCATTATCCCTTTTATTGTTTAATTGATTTTTTGGATATAACACCTGTCATGCAAGGTGTCATGCAGGGTCGCTGGTCCCGCTCCCCACATAAGAATGCAGGACATGGTGACGCCAAAAAGGAACACCCACAGAGCCATAAATAGGGGAGTCATACCACTATAGTCTCACTGGTGGCTGGGTTGGAGACACAGGAAACAGGAGCCACACGATCCGCAGCCTGCCAGCCGCTTTTCTGACAACCAACCAACCCCTTGCTAACTGCAATCCGCTCTTGCTAGCTCAGCCACCATCTGCTTGCTAGCCCCTATTTGCTGCTAGTGTAGCCACAGCAGTTCTATTAGTGTCCAGTGGCTCACTGGTTATAGCTGACGGCCAACTAGCCACAGTTGATGGCCATGCAGTCACAGTTGATGGCCATTTACTACCTGAGCCAGCACCTTTCCACGTGAGGGCAAGAGTCTGGAAACGGTATTTCTGGCTCTGTCCCCACACTCCACCCCTACAGGGTCTCACCTCACAATCTATGTGACAAGTGTCTTCCATGAGGGGCCGTGTGCAAGGAACCTGGAGATGAATGCAATATCCTGGACACAGCCATGCTTTCTGGGCATAGCCATGGTTTCTCAAGGCACCACCAGTCCTTCTGGGCACAGTCAGATTCCCTGGGCTTCTTAGGGTACCACCAGTCTCCCTGGGCACAGCCAGGGCCTCTCAGGGTACTGCCACTCTCTCTGGGCACAGGCAGACTTCCTGGACTCAGCCAGGGCTCTCAGGGCACGGCCACTCCTTCTGGGCACAGCCAGTCTTTCTGGGCACAGCCAGTGTTTCTGGGCAGCAGCCAGACTTCCTGTGCATAGCCAGGGTTCTCAGGGCACTGCCACTCTCTCTGGGCACAGCCAGAGCCCCAGGACACAGTCAGGGCCTCTCAGGGCACTGCCACCCTCTCTGGGTACAGCCAGACTTCCTGAGATTGAGTGTTCATACGCACAAATTGCTCCACCAACCTTTGGAGAGCTTTGGCCGGCACTGTACCCTGCTCGCTGCACCATATGTCATGCAGGGTGTCATGTGGGTCTCTGGTCCCGCTCCCCACATAAGAACGCAGGACATGGTGAGGCCAAAAAGTAACACCCACGGAACCATAGACAGGGGAGTCATACCACTATATTCTCACTGGGCGGCTGGGTTGGAGACACAAGAAGCAAGAGCCACACGATCCGCAGCCTGCCTGCCGATTCTCTACCAACCAACCAACCCCTTGCTAACTGCAATCCGCTCTTGCTAGCTCAGACACCATCTGCTTGCTAGCCCCTATTTGCCGCTAGTGTAGCCACGGCAGTTATATTAGTGTCCAATGGCTCACTGGTTACAACTGACGGCCAACTAGCCACAGCTGATGGCCATCCAATCAAAGTTGATGGCCATGTACTACCTGAGCCAGCACCTTTCCACGTGAGGGCGAGAGCCTGGAAACTGCACTCCTGGCTCCATCCCCACAATACCTAAAGCACAAGCAACAGAGTAAGAAATAAAAAAAAATAAAGTGGGACTAGTCAAACTTAAAAGCTTCTTCACAGCAAACGATATGACCAATAAAATGAAAAGGCAGCCTATGGAATGGGAAAGAATATTTGCAAACCATATATCTGTTAAGGGGTTAATACCCAAAATATTAAGAACGCATAAAACTCAATAACAAAAAAGTAAATAAACCAATTAAAAAACTAGCAAAGTATTGTCTGTGTCTATGAGTTTTTGTTTCTCATTTGTTTGTCTTGTTGTTTTGTTGTTTTTGGCTTATAGTTTAGTGGTTATCAGAGGGTAAAGGGAGAGGAGGGTGGTAGATGAGGGTAAAGGGGATCAAATATATGGTGATAGAAGGAGAACTGACTCTGGGTGGTGAACACACATAGGATTTATAGATGATGTAATACAGATTGTACCCCTGAGATCTATGTAACCTTACTAACAATTGTCACCCCAATAAACTTAAAAAAACAGCAAAGGACTTGAATAACAGATATTTTTTCAAAGGAGATATATGAATGACCAGCAGGTAAATGAAAAGGTGCTCAACATCACTAATAATCAGGGAAATGCAAATAAAAACCATAATGAGATATCACCTCATACTTGTAAGAATGTCTGTTATAAAAACAAAGACAAGATATAACAAATGCTGGCAAGGATGTGGAGAAAAAGGTACACTTATCATCTGCCATTGGGATTGTAATTTGGTACAGCTGTTATGAAAACCACTATATAGGTTTCTCAAAAAATTGAAAATAGAGCTACCATGTCGTCCAGTAATTTCACTTCTGGGAATATATCCAAAGGAAATTAAACCACTAGGTCAAAGAGATATTTGCATCCCCATGTATATAGCAGCATTATTTACAATATCCAAGAAATGGAAACAATCTAAGTTTCCATCAACAGATAAATGTATATAAAACATACAGACATGTGGAATATTATTCACCCATAAAAAAACAAGGAAATCTTGCCATTTGCCACGACATGGATAGACATCAAGGACATCATGTAAGTGAAATAAGTCAGGCAGGGAAAGTATTATCTCACTTATATGTGGATTCTAAAAATAAAAAATAAAAACCCATATAAAATTGAAAAAGAGATCAGATTTGTGTTTACCAGAGGCAGGAGGTGAGGGGTGCAGGAATTGGATGAAGATCATCAAAAGGTAGAAACTTGAGTTTTAACATAAATAAGTACTGTGCCACATGATGACTATAGTTAACACTGCCATATAGTATATTTCAAGTTTTTTTTTTCAAGTTTTTAACAGAATAGGTCCTAAAAGTTCTCATCACAAGGAAAACATTTTTTAAAATGTTTAAATATAGTTGGTATACAATATTATATTGGTTATATTAGTTTCAGATGTACAGTATAGTGATTTAACATTTTTGTACTTTACAATGTGATCATTCCACTATTCTACTAATCATGTCACTGTGCAAACTTATCACAAAATTATTGACTATGTATTCTCACATTTTTTCACACATCCCCCCACCCTTCCTTTCTGGTAGCCATCCCTTTGGTCTCTATTTCTATGAGTCTGTTTTTCTTTTGTTTTTTTTTGTTCATTTGTTTTATTTTGTTTTCAGATTCCACATATAAGTTAAACTGTACAGTATTTGTCTTTTTCTTCCCGACTTATTTCACTTAGCATAATGCCATCTAGAGCCATCCATGTTATCACAAGTGGCAAGGTTTTCTTTTTTATTGCTGTATAATATTCCATTAAAACAACATTTTTTTCTACTTGTTTTTGTATCTATATGAGATGAAGGATATTAACTAAACTTATTGTGGTAATCATTTCACAACATATGAAAGTCAAATTATGCTGTTCAACTGAAATTTATATAGTACTGCATGTCAATTATATCACAATAAAAGAGGAAAAACCTGTCCTTACCACTTTAGTGTCCGTTTTTGTTTATCTTTGGTACCTTTTAGAGACCAAAGGATGTGTATTTTATAAAACTTTATTATTATTGTTTGCAAAATGAAACTGTAGAAGAGTATCAGCTTTTATATTAATGTCTTTTCCAAAACACTTTCAAAGGTCATATGATAATTTTTCTAGGTTTTGTTGCCATAATGGAAGAACCACCTTTCCAAATAAATTGATATTGTCTTAATTTAGGTTAATATCAGAGGTATTTCTAGACTACTTTTAAAACATATTCTTAAGAAAGAAAACCTAGTGAGATGGCTGGATGGCTCAGTTGGTTAGAGCAGTGAACTCTGAACAGGGTTGCTGGTTCAATTCCCACATCGGCCAGTAAGCTGTGCCCTCCACAACTAGACTGAAGGACAACAAGTTGGAGCTGATAAGCCCTGGAAAAACACACTGTTCCCCAGTATTCCCCAATTTTTCAAAACAAGTAGATGTTCTCTCCACCTCGCTCTATAAGGCTGGAAAGTATTTATTTTTAAAGAAAAAGAAAGAAAAGCTAGTAAATTTTCAGAATGCAACAATATTTCCCTATATACTTTTTTAGCATTCACTACACCTAACTTAAAATACTGAAAATGCTCCTAGCTTTCTAATTCCTGAAAGAGTTGTTCTTTGGTGAAAAATATTTTTCACAGGTTTTGAGGGTGGCGGGATGGCTCAGTTGGTTAGAGCGTATGCTCTTAGCAACAAGGTTGCCAGTTCGATTCAGGCATGGATGGTGGGCTTGCCCTTCCCGCCACTAGGTTGAAAAGGCAACTGGACTTGGAGCTGAGCTGCACCCTCCCACAACTAGATTGAAGTACAGTGACTTGACTTGGAGTTGATGGGTTCTGGAAAAAACACAGTTTCCCAATAAAAAATAAAATAAATAAATAAATAAATAAATAAATATTTTTAAATTCATTTTAGATTTATATAGTATCGTGACAGATTTAAATCCCTGAAAATACATGTAGAGGGCTTTATTTGTTTTCCTTGGTTTTATTTGGATCTTCCTATCCTTTTAACATCTAGCCTTCTTAAAAAAAAAGAAAAGCAGACAAATATAGGATAAACAGAGCAACATTTTAATTTAAAGCCAATGAGAACAATCAAAGGAAAACACAAGAGGCTGTATCCCTACTGGAAAACCCTTACTTTTTTCCAATTTTCTCTTTCTGTCTACATTACTCATAATGTGTAAATAGGGAATTTACACTCTCTGTACAAGATTTTAAACACTGGCAAAAGAGGGTCCTAAAAATCACACACATGCTGCACTATCTTGTAGTATAGCTAGTGTATTTTCCTAATTTGAAACATTGGTGTATAATCAAGGTGGGTTTTTAAAAAAATTATACAGCGTTATAAAATTTTATGCCTACAATATTTGCTGCTGATGCTCCGAAGTAAAAATCCTCTTGATTTTCATCCTCTGACCTTTTTTCCATATCCTTGACATTACTAGATTTTTAGATTATACATATTTTAGACCCCTAGTCCAAACAAAAGACTTGGTTTATACAGCATTATTGGAGGGCCAACTTTAAACAGAATATTGAGTTCCCATTATATCTACTTGAAAATTCTGGGTAACAGCTCCCAGTTACTCTCCCGTGAGAGGGTTTCCTCTATAATTTTGAGTTATATGGTCCTTTTGCAAACAAAATAGCCATTCTGTTATTAATCACCCACTAATTACTCTAAATGTACAATATAGTCACGGGCAGTGAAGTAGAGCACAGTCAGTGCTGTACCACCCAGTCAGTGGTATTGGAATAGCTATGTATATGGTGTCAGATGGATAGTGGACTTGTTGGGGTTATCAATTTGTGAGCGGTGTAAATGTCTAATCATTATGTTGTTTTGTACACCTGAAGATAATTAGAAAAAAAACCTCTGCATCATCCCTGAGGTGGTCTCCCAAATGGGACACGTGTCCATGGGACATAAATGATAAACGTTTAAGTATTACTTTGTCTTATGCATCCGAAACTAAAATAAAAAATAAAAAAAATAAAAAATAATAACAGTTCTGTAGTTTTAATCATTAATGACAAAAGTAATGTTTGGGTTTTGTCATATCACTAATATATATTCCCAATTAAAAAAATAAACTCTGGGGAACAGAAACATAGGGGAATGAATTCAAGTGGCTTTATTGCAATGATTCTCAAAGTGGAGGTTTGGAGAACTTGTGAAACAAATATGTTTATAGAATCCACCACAGACATTCTGGATCAGAGTCTCTGAGCGATGGGGCCTGGAATCTGCTTATTTTGCAAGCTTTCCAGCAAATTCTAATGTCTGCTGGAAGTTAGAGATCCACTGCCTTAAAGTGTGATCTTTGATTCCACCCCACTGTCTCCAAGCCAGACCTCCTTTTCAGTCTGTATCCTACAGACTATGCAAAAGTTCTTAAGAATGAAGAGTATATCTTGGTGTACAGTATGAATTTCAGTACTCTGAATTTCCTTAATCAGGTGTAAATACCAATTTATTTTTATTTTATTCAAAATACCTTTGAAAAAATATAAGGCTGAGCTTCATCTCCTTTTTTTGTTTTTCATGATGGTCTCTTTCCCGAGTATGTACATATATTTTAATTTTGCCTCTATAGAGGTAATCTAACATGGAGTTCTAAACTACTTGGGAATATAACGTTATTGCCATATCTCTTTAAAAAATATATGTATGAGTGGTGAGGTTTGGGGTGATTTTTTTTGTTTCATCTTTACACTTTTATGTATAGTTTGGATTTCTTATAGTGAGCTTGTCTCCCTTCCTCTTCCTGACCTCCATTTTCAAAGATTGTGTTCTGAAGTTCATATCTCAGCTGTGGAATTGGAAAGCAACTCCTCAGTGGTCATCTGGGAATTTTTCAGTTCAGTAGTTGTGTCCAGTTTAAGTTTCACTAACTTTATATCTGTGCTTTGATTCAGAGCAGACCAACTGAAATTTTTTTATTTTTTTATTAATCTCATAATATAAAACTTCATTTTGAGGGGTTTTTTGTTTTGTTTTGTAACCCACTTACAGGATTATACTCAGGGTTCTATTGTGTCATTCTTTTTAATGAAAGAAAAATTCATGTGTCAAGGGAAAAAAAAACCCAACATCTAGTCCCTCAGGTATTCTTATTAGTTATAGAACTTACTGTTTTCAAAATAATTTTGAAAGAAATATCTCAAAGCTTATTTTACTCTTTACCATAAACTTCACGGTGGTAATAGCTTTGTTTATATATTACATAGAAAATAGAACATATGCAATCTTCATGATTTCAATAGTAATTGAAACTAACCTGATTTTGTAATAAAAAGGGCATTTTAAAAAAGCAACAGTGAAATTCTTACTCTTAATGAATTCGTAGTGTAATCTTTGACATTATATTTTATAAGGTAATTTTTTAATTTATCTGTTTCTCCATATTATAAAAAATTGAAGTGATTCTACATTTATGTAGTATTATTCTTTAAGTAGCTTAAAATATTAAATAGTCTTCTACATAATTAAATACCATATTGTTTTCTGAAAAGTAAAAGGTAGATAGTGTTTTTCCTCTTTTATATATTTTAAACTATGGCACAGAATGTATGAGTCATACAGCAATTTAGTAACAGAGTCAAATAATAAAACCCAGAACTTTTAGTGCCAGTTTACACTCTTAAAACAGAGGGTTTTTCTCTCTGTTCATTGATTTTACCCATGCCTTTACAGCTTTAAAAATAATTTGAAAAATATCAATAACTATATTTAGGAATCAAACTAACAGAAAATTTTGTTGGTTTTTAATCATTGATCCCCATCTTTAATTCAGTACTTAGAGGAAATCTTTGATATTTGGTGAACATTGTCAAATCTTGAACCAACACTCTCAATAATCAGAGCCAAAGCCTTTTTTCAGGATATAATTTACCAACTCACCAAGTTTTATTCTTCTCATCAACTCTTACGTTCAACTCTACCAAAATACTATGACAAGATTAGATTTTTACAGGCAATTTAACAGCTCCACAAATCTCTCTACAGTTCTGTACCCAACAGCTCTGTTGGGTACAACAGAGAAAAAAAAATCATTGTTCTGTTGGTTGTAAAGTGCTCTGTCTGTAGCTTTGCCCTCAGCTTACCTAGTTGCATATTCTCCGTACATACAGTTTACACATACTAGCTAACTGGATAACTATATCTCAATTCTGTTTCTTAATCCCACCTCTTTTTCACAGCTTTCCATTTTCATCGAATCATACAAGTTTGGAGCAAGAAGAGACTTTAGAGATAAATTAGTCCAAATCTCTTATTTTTTTGTCTGATGAAGTAGAACGAAAGAGAGATTGAATGACTTGCCAAAAGTCACATAACTATTTTCCTGCACATAAAGTAACATTTATTATTATTTACTTTAATAAGAAATATTATACTATTTAAATTGTCTGCATCTTGTTACTCAGAAATATATATTGAATAACTTTCCTTATCTATTACGTTAGAGCTGCACTTCTTTTTCTTTTTTAAAAAATATTTTGAGATAATTGCAGATTCACATGCAGTTGTAAGAAATAATACAGAGATATACTGTGTACTTTTTTCCCCAAATTTCCCCAGTGGTTACATCGGTCACTATTACAGTATAAAATCACAACAGGAGACTGACATTGATAAAATCTATCGAACTTATTCAGGTTTAACCAGTCATACATTGGCTCATTTGCATATATGTATTTAGTCCTATGCAATTTTATCACATATATAGATTATGACTACCACCACAGTCAAGATAAAAAGAGTTCCATCACAAAGATCCTTGTGCTATCCGT
Source organism: Rhinolophus hipposideros (assembly GCF_964194185.1). Lineage (NCBI taxonomy): Eukaryota > Metazoa > Chordata > Mammalia > Chiroptera > Rhinolophidae > Rhinolophus > Rhinolophus hipposideros. The sequence continues at coordinate 80,084,998 of NC_138046.1, read as the reverse complement.
TAATAACTACAGCGACCTCCCTTCCACTCCAGCTCCCTAATCATTGAAAGCCATTAAACTGCAATTCTGTAATTTCAAGAATTATATATAAATATAATAACAAGGTATGTAACCTTTTGATAGTAGCTTTTTAAAAACTCAGCTTAATTCCTTTAAGATTCATCCAAATTGTGGCTTGTCTTATTAATTTGTTCCTTTTTATTGTTGAGTAGCATTCCATGGTATGGTATCATTTATTTTTGTCTTTCACCCTTTGAAGAACATGTAGTTTTTTTTTCTGTATTTTATGAATTATGAATAAAATTCCTATGACCATTTACATACATGTTTTTATGTGAACATAAGTTTTTATTTCTCTAGGATACATTCCCAAATATATGATTGTGGAATTGTATAGTACCTTCATGTTTATTTTCATGAGAAACTGCCACATGTTTTCCAGAGAGAATACATAATTTTACATTCCAACCATCAATGTAAGAGAGAACCATTGTGTGCTTATTCCTTTTTGTGAAATGTTTGTTCATGTCTTTTACTATTTTCTAATTGGGTTGTTGGCTATTCTATTGTTGAGTTTTCAGAGTTCTTTATATTTTGGAGATAAGATTTTTGTTAAATACGTGATTTGCAGATATTTTCTTCCTCTCTGTAGCGTATCTATTCATCCTAATAGTCTTTCATAGAGCAAAAGTTTTTCTTTTTTAATTTTATTTTAATGAGGTGAAATTTTCCAATTGTTCCTTGGAAGGACCTTTGTTTTGGTGTCAATTATTAGAACACTTCAGCTATGGCTAGGTCTCAAATATTTTCTCCTGTGCTTTTTGTAAAAGTTTTATACCTTTTAATTTTATGTTTTAGTCAGTTTGCCATTTTGGGTTAAATATTACATAAGATAAAAGGTGCTAGGAAACCTGGGCAGACACATGCAAAAAAATGAAGCTGTACCACCTTCTTACACCATATACAAGAATAAATTCAAAATGGATTAAAGACTTAAATGTAAGATCTGAAACCATAAAACTCCTAGAAGAAAATGTAGGAAGAAACTTTACAGACATTACCCAGAGTAAGATTTTTACTGATATATCCCCTCCCACAAGGGAAGTGAGAGAAAAAATAAACATGTGGGATTTACATCAAACTAAAAAGTTTTCTCACAGCAAATGAAATCATCAATAAAACAAAAAGGGATCCTACTGAATGGGAGAAGATATTTGCCAATGATATATCCAATAAGGGGTTAATATCCAAAATTTATAAAAAAAACTCACTCAATTCCAAAAAAACAAACAACTCAATTAAAAGATAGGCAGAGGACATGAAGAGACATTTTTCTAAAGAAGACATACAGATGGCAAACAGACATATGAAAAAATGCTCAACCTCACTAATCATTAGAGAAATGCAAATAAAAAACACAATGAGATACCAACTCACCCCAGTCAAAATGGCTATCATCAATAAATCAACAAACAACAAGTGCTGGCGAGGATGTGGAGAAAAGGGAACGCTAGTGCACTGTTGGTGGGATTGCAGATTAGTGCAGCCACTATGGAAAACAGTATGGAGGTATCTCAGGAATCTGAAAATGGAACTACCCTATGATCCAGCAATTCCACTCCTAGGTATCTATCCGGAGAAATTCAAAACTCTAATTCGAAAAAAATTGTGCACCGCTATGTTTATTGCAGCACTTTACACAATAGCCAAGACATGGAAACAAACACAATGCCCATTGGTAAACGACTGGATTAAGAAACTATGGTACCTTTATACAAAGGAGAATCACACAGCCATAAAGAAGAATGATATCTTACCACTTGCAACAATATTGATGAACCTAGAGAACATCATGTTAAGTGAAATAAGTCAGACAGAGAAAGTCAAATACCATTTGATCTCACTTATATGTGGAATCTAAAGAAAAGAATAAATGAATGAACCAATCAGAAACAGTCTCAGAGACATAGAGGAAAAACTGAGGGTTGCTAGATGGGAGGGGAGGTGGGGATAAGGGTGAAGGTGAGGGGATTAGAAAGTACAATCGGTAACCACAAGATTGCCACAGGGATACGAAAGTCAATTTGGGGAATGTAATCAATAATGTTGTAAAGATTTTGTAGAGTATCTGATGGACACTTGTCTCATTAGGGAGACCACCTCTGGGATGATGTTAATGCCTGATCACTGCACTGTACACCTGAAGCTGAAGCTGAACAATAATGAATGTGAACTACAATTATATATATATATATATATATGGTTACAAGAAGTGGAGTACAGCATTAGGAATAGAGGCAGTGGAAATGTAATGGCTGTATGTGATGTCAGAGGGGTACTGGATGGGGGAGGAGGGTTATCACTGTGCGCGGGATATAAATGATAAATGTTTAACTATTGTTTTATACACTTGAAACTAATAAAAATGTTTAAAAAATAAAAATAAATAAATAAATGTCATAGAAGAAGTGACTAAAAAAAATAAATAAGATAAGAGGTTTAGATCTAGTTTTTGTTGTTGTTGTTGTTGTTGGCAGTGCAATGTCCAGTTCCTTCAGCACCATTTGTTGAACATCCTATCCTTTCTCCATTGAATTGCTTTTGTACTGTCAAAAATCAATTGGACATAGCTGTGTGAGTCAATTTCTGAGCTGTCTCTTCTGTCATTGCTCTGTAAACACCGTGCTTTCTTGATTACTGTAGCTGTGCAGTAAAACTTAACATCATGTAGAATGATTCTTTCCACAATATACTTTTCTTTCAAAATTGTTTTAGCTATTCTAGAGATTGTGCATTTCCAAATAAATTTAAGAAAATCCTTTGGATGAGAGATAATTGTACTCACAAATGAACCACAGTTGACAATTTAATGCCTTTCACCTTCAATAAAACATGAAGGGAAGGAAGAAAATTTGTATTCTTATTCCAGACATATCCTTTTTTATTTTTTATTTTGAAGTCTTTAATAACCTTGTATTGCATTGTAGAATTAAAGTACATATAAAAGATGATAAAGGTGGCATCTCTCCATTTTTGCCCAAAGGAACAGGAATTTTCCAGATCTGTAGCAACTGAACTGCCTAAAGAATAGCTTGCCTAATTCATATGAATATTACATTACATTCTTCAGCATTCATAGAATCCAACATGTCCTTTGGAGCGTGTTACTTGTTTTTCTTCTTAGTCCAAAAATAACAAAAGAAGAATCCTATGTATTTCTATGAATAACCTCACTCCTGTTTTCATAGAAATTTCATTATAGATCAATTTGGAGAGAATTAACATCCTTACTATGTTGAGTCTTCCGAGCTATTAACACAGTACGCTCTTCCATTTGTTTAGATCTTCTTTAATTTCTGGCATAAACATTTTTAATTTTCAGTATACAGATTCTGTACATGTTATGATAGATCTATACCTAAGAATTTCACTTCCTTTAAGGTAACTGTAAATGTTAGCTCTTTGGTTGTCTCACAGGTTCCTGAGACTGTTTTTTTTTTTTTTTCTCAGTCTGCTTTTCTCTGTTATTTATATGGGGTAAGTTTTATTTTTCTGACCTCAAATGTGCTGATTCTATCTTCTCTCATCTCTAGTTCTATACTGATCCCATCTCAGGAGACTTTTATTCTGCATGTTTCATTTTTCAATTCTAAAACTTCCATTTGGTAAGTCTCTCATCTCATTTGAGTTGTGATTTCCCTTGTTCTTTGTATGACTTGCGATTTTTATTTCATCCTTGTCATTTTTGATATTATATTATGAAACTCTGTATTCTATACAACCTGTTTTTATCAGACATCCCCCTGTTGTTATGTAGCTGGAGGATCTGGTGTGTGTGCATCTTTGACTTCTTGTGGAAATCTCTTGAGACCACCCTTGCAAAAGTGAAGCACTGACTCACACTGCTTCATTGCACATGGATAGGATAGATAGAAGTTTAGCACCCTTCTCAGATCTGCCAATTTCTTCATGGTGAAAGTTGAGTACTGACTCACACCATCTCACTGCCTCCAAGTGGGAGTGGAGGCTTATCTGAGCACTGGGTCTCACTGACACCAAGAGTGTAGGGAAAGATGAGTACCACCTAGTCCCATCTTGTTCCCCGCATTCAGTCTCATTGATGACAGGTGGGAATGAAAGCCCAGCTCCTCATTGGGTTTCACTGACAGGGTGTGGGGAAACAGACTGCTGACTAGCCCTGTCTCACTCTGCGTTGTTTAATATCATTGCTGTTGTGTTGATATGGTGGGAGGAGTTGGGGAAGGGCTATAGCATAGAGATCACTACCATTACCTTATATCACCAAATAACTGTGAAAGAACAACTCATCTCTAAGCTTCACTGACGCTTCTCTGGCAAGGGAGTCAGAGCATCATGAAGGGCAATGGAAGGTCAGCTCTGTGCTCAGCACCACCTATGCTACTCTTCTGACAGGGAAGCAGTTCTTCCTTAGGGAAGCACTGCCTGCTTCTGCCAGAGGAGCATGGAAGATCAGATCTCTACTTGGCCCTGCCAATACTACACTGTCAGAGGAATTGGAACATTACCTGCTTCCACCCAGCAGTGGATTAAGATCAATTTCCTGCATTTGAGGCTGTTTACTAACCTTATTTCTCACCACAAACCACATCCCCTTTTCCTTAGCCTGGCAAACTCTGTGCTCCAGTCACAAGCTCCTGACCAGTTTTTCACATATCCTATGTCCATGCATCCCTCTGTGCCTTTCCTCCAGCTGTTTTTGGCTTAGACTGAAAAGACCTCACTACCACCTTTTGAATGTCTTTCTTTTGTTGTCTTACCCATTCGAGTTGTTTTTTCCAATCTCTCCAACCATAACAAATCACTACCTCCTTTGGGTCCCCAGTGTTTAATAATTTTGTACTTTTTAGCATGTATTATAATTTGCCTTGTACAATAGAATTAATGACATTTATGCCTATCTCCACCTCCCTTCACGTTAAGAATTAACACTATCTCCCAAACTTATTTTAAGTAATGTTTTATTTATCCAGAATTTGGGCTTCCAGAAACTTGAAGCATTTGAAAGACTGCTCTGAAACTGGCTATAAGGAACAAAATCCTGCCAACAGTGCCTCCTTGATTCACACTCAGACCCTGATCAAAAGGGCTTGAGTGTAAAATAGAACAGAAGTTTAGAGGTGGGACATGAACCAGGTGGTTTGCAGAAAGACCTGCTAAGAGAAAAGGGCTTGGTTAGGAGCCTTGGTTAGGAGTATTTACCATGTGCCAATTCATGTGCTAAGAAATTCATTGTATTTATCTCTAATCTTCAAAGCTACCCTTTGAGGTTGATAATATTATCCATATATTACAGGTTGATGGTGTTCTCCTAATCATTTTCAGACTTATGGACACATATTCACAGGGTCAGTGATCTAGATGTTTTGAAAGGATAAGTAATGCTGCTGTGGGAGATTTTAAGTCACCAGGACTCCAGTCTTCAGAGGCTTTTGTGAGACTAGTTTCATTTGGGAGGATTTCTTTGGATTGGAGCAGGGCAGCTGAAACCATTTACTCATTTAACAAATATTTATTACCTATTCTGTGTAAGGCACTTGAGTTGCCAGAGAAAAGGCATTTCTTGAATGGATTTATAGTCTAGTGGGCAGACATATAAAGTAAACATTATTTCAGTGTGGTAAGGCCCACTGAATCCATAATATTAGGGAATGGTCTAAATATCAGAATCATAGTTTTAGAGAAGAAAGAATATTAAAAAATTATTTTGTCTCCTCAGGCTGCTTTGTGGGGTCATGAACAGGAATTCCATTGAAATATACAACCAAAGGGCCTGAGTAAATTCTTTTCCCTGCATTTGTGGGCCTGGTGGGTGGTCTTTTTCTCTCACCTATCAACTGTTCTAAGCCAAAAGAGTTTGGCACATCTTGGTCTGGGGGATTACCGGGGGGGGGGCATTATTTGTGAAACATAATGCCCTGACATTTACACATACCTTCTGACTTTCAGTGTGTAGAACATATAGTATATGTGTGAATATGCACACACCACTATGCCATTCCAAAGAATATAGAAATACCTTTCAGTGTGTGTAGTTTTCTTTTTTTCCTTGGAATTACTTCCTTGTATTATAGTTTGGAGAGTTATCCCACTCCAAAGTCCTTGGCCTGGGAAACATGGGGAATTGGGAATCCACTCATATTCTGCCCAATCAGCTATTAAATGATATGAGGACTAGGTTTGCATGTCCCTGTCTTGCAAGGTAGTGAAATGTGGAGGCCGCCAGTATTGCTGCATTGCAGCTTTCTCCCCTGCTTTCCCACATGAATTAATGGTCTCTTATTTTTTTTAACCCATGATGATATGATGTCTTGTCACCAATGAAGGGTAGAGGAATGAGAATGAGGGGCCAGGGCTTCCCTGGTTTTTATTGCCATCTTGTAAAGTAGGATACAGGGCTAAAAAGTTTTAGATATTGTCATTTAATGCTCATAACAGCCCTGTGACTTGAGACAGGTGAATTTATGTACATTGTCTTTTCTATCTTTCAGATTTTCCATTCGAGATGCATTACATTTATAATCAGAAAAACAACAAACATGTATGACAAAAAACTTTTCTTTTTTCTTTCTACCAAATTGGGGTCACGATTTTGTTTCAATATCCTGCTTTTGCACACATTGTTTTTATCTCGTGTAGATCCCCATGTCATTTTCTTTGAAAACATGGTTTATGCTAGCTCAATTAAATCCATATATGAATGTAAACAATTTTAATTATCTATACTGTCATAGACCATTTAGGATAAATAATGGACCATCCATACAAAAGAACATTATGGAACCATTAAAAATCACATTTTCAGAGTAATTACCTTGGAAAATGCTCATGATATAAATTCTTAAAAAACAAGCTATAAATGTATGAAATCTCCCAGTTTTGTGAAATATAAGCATAAACTTATTAATGAGAGTGAAATCACAACATTTTGGTGTATGTCTTGATAGTAAGATTAAGGAGATTGAGGTTAGTTTTGTCTTTTATTTCACTGAATTTCAGAAAAGTTCCACAGATGTCAGTACTTTCTTTTACATTCAGACAATTAAAGAAAAAAAACATAAAAGATTATTTAAGAAAAGCATTACGAGGAGTGATCAGATAGAAAATAGAAAGGGAGTTTGGATCAAGATGGTGGATTGTACACAGGCTTTTTCTTCTCCGGTCTCATATCCCTTTAACTGAAAGAAAATAATTTGTATGTACAAACTCTGTGTGTATGTGTGTGTTGAGTATTATTTTTTTAAAGGCTTTGTGAGGAATTCCTGGAAGATAGAAAGCAGATGGAGAGGCTGTGGAGGAGGCTGGCGGGCTACAGGCGGCCAGAGAGAGGGAGGAGGGGAGCCGGCCAGTCTGGCTCCGGTTTGAGGGAAACGGTCGGGGGATGGTGGGGGGGGGGCTCATGAGGAAATGAAGGCGTGAGCGCCTGTAACTGGACTGAAGGCGGGTGCGCGCACTGACCCGCCCTGCTGCTGTGGACCGAGCGGAAGGGGGAATGGCGGGGGGGCGGGGCCGAAGTGCAGGCGGGCTCAGAGGGGTCCGGTTCCCGAAGCGGCAAAAACCCCGGCGCCAGAGCTAGGCCGAGCAGTGCAGCGCTGCGAAGCCGAGGCCGCGCGGACTCGTCGGAGACCCACCGCCGCAGGCGCCTTTGCAGCTGCAGCCATCCCTCTTATTCCTTGCCTACCTTTCCCGTCGTCTCCGTCTCCATCGCCGTTTCACAGCCGCAGCCCCAGCTATAACAGCTAAGTGGTCATTCGGGACTTGGGGTTGGGAATCCGGGCGGGAGCCAGTACGGGCAGCACAAGCGAGCGCGCCATCTCCTACGGCAACCGCCACTCCTGCAGACACCCCTCCCCGGCCGGAGAGGAGAATACTATCAAGAGGCCCAAGCTGTCCCAGTGCCCACGGTGAGAGTTTGAGCCTTTCTACCCAGCATTGGTGAAAGCCTTGTGCTCGGTGAAGGCAGGGCCAAGGGGGGAATCAGAGATCACGAAAAAAGATCTCATATTGGATAGCGTTGACTTTTTCTCAGTTTAATCACTTTTTCGCAGCTTAATCAAGCAAGTGGCAGCTTTGCCTGAACCTCCTTAAACTTAATCAAGCAAGTGGCAGCTTTGCCCGAGCCTCCTTAAAACCCGAGCCATGTCGCCCCCAACTGTGCCTCCGATGGGCGTAGACGGCGTGTCTGCATACCTGATGAAGAAAAGGCACACCCACAGGAAGCAGCGGCGCAAGCCCACTTTCCTCACTCGTAGGAACATCGTGGGCTGCCGCATTCAACACGGCTGGAAGGAAGGCAATGAGCCGGTGGAGCAGTGGAAGGGCACTGTGCTGGAGCAGGTTTCCGTGAAGCCCACTCTCTACATCATCAAATACGATGGTAAAGATAGTGTGTATGGACTAGAACTGCACCGAGATAAGAGAGTTTTAGCGCTAGAGATCCTTCCTGAGAGAGTGCCAACTCCTCGCATTGATTCGCGCCTGGCAGATTCCTTGATTGGCAAGGCAGTGGGGCATGTGTTTGAAGGTGAGCACGGTAGGAAAGATGAATGGAAGGGCATGGTCCTGGCGCGCGCCCCCGTAATGGACACTTGGTTTTACATCACCTACGAGAAAGATCCGGTCCTTTATATGTACACACTGCTGGATGACTACAAAGATGGTGACCTGCGCATCATTCCAGATTCCAACTACTATTTCCCTACAGCAGAACGAGAGCCAGGAGAAGTGGTCGACAGCCTTGTGGGCAAGCAGGTGGAGCACGCCAAAGATGATGGGTCCAAGAGAACCGGCATTTTCATCCATCAAGTGGTGGCCAAGCCGTCTGTCTACTTTATTAAGTTTGATGATGATATTCACATTTATGTCTATGGTTTAGTGAAAAATCCCTAAAGTCATTGTGCTCTTTGCAAAAGTTGTGGAACTATTGAATGTAAAATATGTCATGTTCATGTAATTGTGAACTTTTCAGAACAGTTTTGGTGTCAGGATTCAGGAATTTATTACTTATTACTTAATTGTGCCTCCAAATCTTATATTGATTGACTAGTTCCGCAGTTTTGCTCAAATGTACTTTGGTACCTACGATATTGCCTTGTTCTGTAATTGAAATTTTAAATTGGGTGCTAATACAAAATTGAAAAGTGTTTGTGACCATTGAAACAATGAAAAATTAGGTAAAGAAAAAATTAATGGTGTAACCCGGCACCATATCCTTCCCCCCATTTCCTTACCTTCCCTTTTTCTTCTCCCCAGGTTAAAAAAAATGTTAAGAACATGATGTATATATATCCTTCCACGTTTTTCCCATCCTCTTACAAAAAAGTTTGTTGTTTCTGTAAAAATTACAAGCTACATCATTTCTCTGTAATTGCTTTTCTCACTTGGCATATCCATGGAATCCCTTCTGATCAGTAGTTGCAGATATCTTTCTCTCCCTCTCTGTCTGCCTCTCCCTCTCACTACCCCCCTTTCCCTCTCCTGCCCTCCTCTCCCACTGGCTCTCTCCCTCTGGAATTTATTTTTTTATATGGTATAAGATAGAGGTCCAAGTATACATTTTATTCATATTGTATACTTGATTGTGCCATCACATTTATTAAATATCACCCATTTTCTTCTCCTTCTTTCTTTCCCTTTTTCCCCCTTCCACTCCTCTGCCCTCTCTTCCTCCCTCCAACAGCTGCATACACAGTGCATATTTAAGTATCAGAAAGGTATTCAACCATTCCATTGTTGGTGGTCCTTCAGATTATTTACTTTCTGTTTTTCACCATTGCACTGCTTCACTACATACTATACTAGTGCTTTTATTTCTGTAGGGTAGATTCCCAGAAATGAGATTGCTGGATAGTCGTGTATTTAATTTTAAAAGATACTACAAAATTATTGTCCCAAATGAAAGTGCTCATTTTCCAGCCTGCTCTCCAGCACTCTTTAATGTTTGCAAATCTGAAAGATGAAAAATTACACAGTATTATTTCTTTAATTGTCAAAATCAATGAGGTCTACTGCGGTGGGGTGAGGGGGGTTGTTTGTTTTTGCTGTTTGGATTTGCCCTTTTGTGATTTTCTAGTGTTCATCCTATGCTCATTTATCTATTGAATCTTTGATATTTTCTTTATGAATTTGTAAGAAGCATTACTATATTTGCTATATGGTGTATATTAACCATCTGTGTTATGATTTTTTCCTTTCTATCATTAATCATGACTTTATTGATGGTATCTTTTTGGATTTTTATTTTTCATTTTTAGATAACTATCTCCTTTTTAGCTTTTTGGTTTTCTGTCTTTCTCAAATTAATGCCACCACCCAAGTCATACAAATATTCACCAGCATTTTTTTCTGAAACATATTAATTTTAAGTTTTCTCTATTTGATACATCTGGAATTTACTCTTGTATATGGATACCTGATTATGCTATCACATTTATTAAATAAATCATCCATTTTCAAGTTTGAGCCAGGTCACATTGTTTTAACTGTAGTGGCTTGACCTTAAATTATGGACTCTGGTAAAGCAAGTTACCTCTTATTAGTATTTTTTCTTTGATATAACTTGTCCTTGATATTATTTCATATGAAAATTAAAAGCATTCTTTCCACATTAAAAAATTGGGTATCTTAGAATTATATTACATTTTTGGATACATATTTAGAGGATTATTTTAATTATACTAATCCTTAATACTCAAGGATTTGAGCACAACATTAAAATCTTTTGGTTTTGTTATTGTAATGTTCTTCATCTACGTCCATATATCAAATTTATATCTAAATATTTTTAGTTTTTATCACATTTTGGCATTTTGAGTTCTATATTTTTTCATGCTCATTTGTAATATGCTATTTTTGGCAACATAGACAAACTATGGATCTTTTTTATTTTTACATTCTATTTAATCAGCTTACTAAATCCTGTAAATTGCACTGGGTTTTTCAAAAAGAATATTTTGGGCTTTTTAGATACACAATCATTTCACCTGAAAAGAGACATAATTTTATTTCTTCTAATGTTTATATTGATTATTATTACATGAGCTGTATTCTCCAAAAACAATATTGGAAAATAATCTAACAGACATCCCTGTCTGGTTCTTAATTTTCATGGAATTGTCTTTAGTATTTCCTATTAATAAGACATTTGCTATTGGTTATTGGTAAATAGTCATTATTAACATGTTTAGGGAGTTTCTTATATTCCTGTTTTACATAGCATTATTGCAAAAAGTGGCTTCTGAATTTTATCAAATGACTTTTCAGCATGTATTGATAAAATCATATGACTTTTCCCTTAATTTGTTGACATAATGATTTAGAGTGGTAGGTATTTGATGGTGAACCAATCTTGTATTTCTGGAATAAATCCTATTTGGTCATGGTGTAATAAACATTTGATACATTGCTGGATTTTATTTACCAATATTTTACTTAGAATTATTGCATTTACATTCCAAAGTGAAATTATATTTTTTCTTTCTTACACTGTCTTTATCAAGTGTTATTATTAAAATTTTGTTAGCTTAAAAAAATTGGTGAGTTTTCTGTATTTATCTGTGGTCTGGAATAGTTTACATAGCATTAGAATTATATGTTCTTTAAAAATTAGCTAGTACTAAATTGTAAAACAGACTAATCCCAGTAGCACTTTTGATGATGGTATACCTTTAATCAGCTTTCTTATCTCATCAATGGTAATTGGTTTATTCAAGCTTTCTATTAAAAAGGAATGTACATTCTCTGAAATACAAAGTTTAAAGTTTTCTCTATCGTCAAGCTTCTTGATTGTATTATTCTGATACTTTGTCATTGTGTGTTGCATATGCATATGTCCTGGATATGTTCAACTCTGAAAATACTGTAATAAAGTCATCAGCTATAATGGTATTTTAAATTATCTTCATATTTTACTTTTTAAAAATTAAAACATATAATGGAAAGTATAAAAGAAACATTTGTTTAACTTCACCTAAAATTAACAAATGTCATCTTTGTGTTAGATACAGATTTATATTCTTAAAAAGTCAGAGCATTACAAATAATACATATCTTTCCTAGTACCATAATGTTTCCTTCCTCTGCAGAGGCAGATACTATTATGAATTTGATGTGAATCTTGCCTATGTTTTATATATACTTACTGCAAATATAACCATGGTTGATAATAGTATTGATTTTTGTGTGTTTTTTTTTTAAATTTCAATATGAATGGTAAACTTTAAACCATGTGGAATTTATTATTTTTTTTTTGGTAGGGATCTTTTTTTCAAATTGGGAAATGGATTGCAACAACAAAAACAACCAATAACAGTGAACTTATAGTTGCTGCTTCAGGTACTTTTACCACTCTTGACACACAGGGAGGCGTAGCCATAACCACAACACTGGCAATTGACTAAAAAAGACAACATTTCAGCTCTCATGGAGATTGTATCTTGGCTGTTGTAAAGCAGATATCCACAACCGACCCCTGGCTTCAAGATGAAAAATAGGTCTTATATTTTTCCATGATAATATTGGGGTTATCTCACATTCTGACACTGAGAGGGAGTCTGGCCATAATCCTGGCACTGTTTTAAGAGTTTAGGACACGACAGTGGGCAGAACAAAAACCTTCCTTAACACGTTTTTTTATCCTTCAAGTAGACTTCAGACCAATGACAAAGATATAAGGTAGGTGTAACAGTCTATAAAACAAGGTAAAAATGATGTGATAAATATTAAAGGATTAGAGGAGTGCACATGTACTATGTGATTATGTTATATAGTTTTTCAACAACAAAAAAATACAAATGTGTATACATTTAAATATATAATAATGCTTCCTAGTTCCTGCTCTCCCACAAGGCCCCAAGTCCTGATTGTTTTATATTGTTTCATGATGACATTGAGTTATTAACATACAATAAGAGAGACTTAGCTCTGGCCTAGGATCTGGGATAGAACAATGAACAATCTAGACAAAATCCCTGCTTCCTAGGAATATATGTCCTAATGGGGGGAGAAAGAGAGCCACCACCACCACTCTTACACCCATGGCTCTTAGGCCTTACATTGATTGGCTCATAGTGATTTGAGGCTTTCTCACAATTTGTTAGAGCAAAGTTTCACTCTAGTTCTAACTCTGTTTCAGAGGTCAACTATATAGCAGTGAGCAAAATATGGAACAAAGTCTCAGTGGGAGGAAGATAAAAACAAAAATCAATGTAGAGTACTGTGTTCACCAACTATGCCTTTACTCCCTAGCTTTCTCGGCTCCTAGACTAAAACCAAGTTTCAGATCATTCCATGGTAATATTCATATCACACCAGCTTGCTTTAAGTCAGAAGGAGTCTCAAATTTGACTAGGCAGTAAACATAACTTTCAAAGTCTTTATTCTCTTAGAGCTTAAATCCTATTGGGAACAGACAGATAGTCATCCCTCTTCCTTGGGCCACCAGGCTAGAATCAGGAAATATATTGCTCTGGTGATATTGGAGTTCTCTCATATCCTGACAATAAATCAGTGACAGGACTGACAATGGTTATATCACTGTTTTAGGAGAGGGAAATAACCATAAACTGTCTTTGCTCCCATAATGCTTACAGCTTACATTGTACTGGATGGAGACAGATTACCATCACCTTCCTCCCAACACACTTTATGTGTACATCAGGCTGTGATGATTGCTTTGAGAAAAAGGTAAAACAGGCTAAGTAAAGTGACAGAGTGGGGTCGTGGGCATACTATTTTATATAGGTGGATAGAGAAGGCCTGTCAGAACAGATGACATTTAAGTAAACACATGAATAAAGTGAGGGTGCAAACCATTTGCTGATGCCTTGAGACAGAATGGGCCTGGAGGTTTGTGGTAGCAGCCTAGTGTAGCCAGATTGGAAGTGAACAAGGAGGAGAATGGGAGATGAAATCAAGCAGCTTGTCAGGGGCCAGATCCATGTATATATAGTCTTATGGAACACTGTCAGGATTTTGGATTTTAGTCTGAGGGAGATCGGAAGTCACCTGAGCGAAAAATATGACAATTGTCCCTATATCACTCATTGAATAATGTGGTTTGAAATACCTCCCTTGTCATCTAACAAGATCTCATTTGTGTTTGGTCTATTTTACCCCATTAGACTACAGGTCTTTTATTCGTTTGAAATCCCCGGAGAACCCAGCACCTCCAATGTATACCCTGGCTCTGCCAGTTTACTAACTCTGCCTCTTGGCTTTCTTCAGATGAGAAGATTAAAGAGATTAAGTCAAAATGAGTATTTAAGCTTGCATAGCTACAGAATTTCACTGTATATTTTTCAGTGATGTGGTGAAAATGTGCCTGGAGGTTTGGGACAGAGTATGGGACAAAGAATCCTAGCTGAGAGGTTAGACAGCAGCAATTCAGACAAAAAATTTTAAGCTGATAATTTTAGAAATTAATATTAAGGGGCACTATGAAGAGGAATTGACATTGTAGCTGATTAACTATAAAGAAAGACTTTCAATAGCCACTAACCTTGCCTGGTGCCGTATGGGGGTTGTTAATTGGTGTGGAAATTTAAAGCAGGTTCTTGTTGGTGCACAGCACAAATTATTTAGTTATATATGCAGATGGTATTTTTTTCATCTTCAGTTGTCTCTGATGCAGCTTATATGAAATAATTCTTGTTCTGTTAACTGAATACAACTCTAATTGCAAAAATTAAAATTGCAGCTGGTTTGTTGACATTCTGAATGCTCCTAAGTAAATACATTTTCTACTTAAATATATATTAAATAAAAAATTGTATATATACAGAGGGTGCCAAAAAGATGTATACACATTTTAAGAAAGGAAAAAAAACTGTATTAAAATTACGCTGATGGTAACCACTTTGAGCACCTGTTGTAATTGCAGAAGTCAAAAGTGACTTGTATTCATCTTCTGTTATCAGTATATATTGATACAATTTTAATACAGTTGTTTCCTTTCTTAAAATGTACATACATTGTTTGGCACCCTCTGTATATCTGCCTGTGGCTACAAGCAGTCTTTCTCAGGTATTTTTTTCTCCTAGTTTAAAGGCAAAGGATCCTAGTTAAAGAATTTCTTTAACTACGGGAGGATCCTCCAAAGTTTTTTGAGGATAAATAAAAAGGCAGAAAATAAAATGGGAGGCCACTAGTCTGATTGAATTTGTAACTATAGCTGATATTCAAAGCCTAATAGGTTTTTTTTCTTTGGGGGGGCATTCTCTCCTAAGCTAAATGTACTCATAGGGAAAGAAAAGCATTCCAATATAGGTGGATGGGTGTGTCAGTCCTTTAATAAATCTTTTTAGGGGGCAACCAAATTCTTTGAGGAATTTAAAACTGCTGTGCTTCTTTTACAAATCTAGTCTTTACAGGGCCAGAGGTATGGCTCAAGAAACAATTCAAAACCTACCAATTCTTTTTACCAATTCCAAAACCTTCCCTATTCATCTCAAAAGGCTTATAAATATTGAGTGTAGGAAACCAAAGTCCTTTTTGAGGAACTTGCGTTCTTTCCCTTTAAGATGTAAATGTTCTACCCAGTCTTTTTCAGAAACTATTATCTAGGCCATTTTTATGAAATGCAGACTTCAAGAAGGTAATTCTTATCAAATGGGGGAAAAAAAGGAAAAAGTCATGTGAAACAGGCAAGAGAAAAATCATGTTTCTTCTCAACAAATATTAGTAAAAAGCTTTAGCCATCTTAGCAGGTAACTTTAACTTATTCCATCTACTAGAAAAATAACTTAAATCCAACTTCTTTTGTAACTAGTGAGTTTTGTATTATTCTACCTGATTTATGTCAGTGATTTTAAAAATGGAAGCTATGAGGTATTTGTGTATATCTATATGTTCAAGTATATATAAACACATTTTATTAAATGTGTGGTGTTTTTTAACCTCTGGATGGTATTGCCAAAATTAATTTGTAAAAGAGCTCTATTTAATTGGTTTAAAGAAAATTAAGAACTTATATAAATTAAATTCTCACAAATATAATAGAAATTAACCCAAATTAATTTCAAGTTTAATCAGAATTAAATATAATACTTGTATTCTACTTAGGCTTATTAGAGGTCAAATAAGTTTATGTAATCTGTTACAAAATTTTTTAGTAAAAAATAACTCAGTATGATAACATTTTTACAAGTAATCTAAACATAATTGTAAAGAACAAATAAATAGATGTAAGATAAAAAGGCTTTACGTGAATTTTTCAAACATTTTTCCAAATCCTTTTGGTAACCTGAAACCTTAAAGTTCTGCTAAGATTAAATTTAATGATAGAAATTCATTACATAACCAGATCATTTCCAAACAAGATAAGACACAATAACATTAATTATTTGTTTTATATACCTCCTCCTTATTGTAGAGAAATTGAAGATATCAGGGTCTATCAGTAAACATTTCTTGTGCCATGATGAGAAATTTACTTTGAGAAAGCACATATTTTCAAAAATTATAAAAAGTATTTATAAATTTGTCAAGTTACAGAATGCTAATACAGTGTACAATTGTTTATCTATTTTTTTCACTAGAAATTAAAGGTTTCTAAGGGTTAAGTATTATACTTGATATATGCAGTTAAAGCTATTAAAATAATGGTAACAACACTGTATGCAAGGAAAGTAGGATGTGTGTTTTTAGTAAAGAAGGTATGAGGAATAGAAAGGCATTTTTGTTGAGGAAAAAGGAAGTAAGTTTGTCCCAAATTAAAACTGGTTATTTCAAAATGGGAAAGAAAAAATAAAAGACAAAGTAAATAGAAAATTGGAAAAAGACAATTTTATCTTGTGTAGTCAAGTTGTCTAAAAATTTAATTGTTATGATACGGGTTTCAAAATTAAACTTTAATAGCAATAGTTTACTTACGTAAACCTAAAATTCAATTTTTTTCATCTGCTAAAAGGACAAAGTTTTCTTGGACTATTGGTCTGCTCCTGATTAGATATGGTGAAAGGTTATTTTCTTTACCTTGTAAAGTAATTTGTCTAGAAAACAAAGATTTTGTGTTTTATCAAAAAAAATTTCCTTTGCTTCATTCTGTCTTAATCAGGTCTTTGATTACTAAAAAAGACAAACAAAAAACACCTGAATCATCTCAATATTAAAGAGGTAAGTTTTGCTCATAACTATATAATCTTCTGTATTTGCCTTTGACATCCTTTTATTTTTTTAAAGATTTTTTATTAGAATATAGCTAACATATACAAATATTATACTAGTTTCAGGTGTACATTGTAGTTATTCTACAGTACCCACTTGGCACTATACATAGTTATTACCATATTATTGATTATATTCCCTATGCTAAATAAGTGATCACCATGATAAGTCCAGCAACCATGTGACATGGTACCATGCTATCACAATGTTATTAACTCTATTTCCTATGCTGTCTATTACTTCCCCAAGACTTATTTGTTTTATACCTGGAACTTTGAACCTCTTACTCTTTTTTATCTTTTTCCCCCTTTTTAAATTTTTTCATTAGAGTTGACATTCAATATTATTTTATATTAGTTTCATGTGTACAGCATAACAGTTAGACATTTATATAATTTACTAAGTGATCCTCCTAACTAGTACCCACCTGGCACTATACATAGTTATTACCATATTATTGATTATATTCCCTGTACTGTACATTCCCATGACTATTTTGTAACTACCAATTTGTACATCTTAATTCCTTCACCTTTTTCATCCTGCCCCCACCACCTCCCAACTATATCCCCAGTAAATCTAGGACCAATCTGACACCATACATGGTTATTACAATATTATCGATTATATTCCTTATGTTATACTCTACATCCTCATGATTACTATGTAATAACCAATTTGTACTTCTTAATCCCTTTTCCTTTTCCACCTACCCCCAATCCACCTTCCATTCGGCAACCATCAAAATGTTCTCTGTATCTATGAGTTTGTTTCTGTTTCATTTGTTTATTTTCTTCTTCAGATTTCACTTATAAGTGAAATCATATGACATTTTTATTTCACTGTCAGACTTACTATACTCAGCACAGTACCTTCTATAGGTCCATCCATGTTGTCGCAGATGGCAAGATTTCATTCTTTCTAATGGCTGAATAATATTCCGTTGTATATATGTACCATCTCTTCTTTGTCCTTTAATCCATTCAGGGACACCCAGGTTGGCTTCATATCTTGGCTACTGTAAATAATGCTGCAATGAAAATACCAAAGGTGCCAAAAAAAGGTATACAAGACGACACTTTGGTCAACATTGCTCAAGCAGTAGTTCGCAGTAATCAGAAGTGTCTGAACACTGATGGTAACAACTTTGAGCACCTCTTGAAACTGTAGAAGTCAAATGTGACTTTCATTCATCTTTTGATATTGGTATATAGTGAGAATTACAATTTTAATACAGTTTTCCTTTCTTAAAATGTGTGTATATTTTCTTTATACCCTCTATATAAACAAGCATGGCTCCTTGAAATACTTTGGGATACTTCAGGTAAATAACCAGAAGTAAGATAACTATGTCCTTTTTTTTTGTCTCTTATTATAGCCTTTGTTTTAGTCTAATTTTGTCTGGTGTAAATATTGCTACCCCAGCTTTTTTGTATGTTTGTTTGTTTGCATGTGCATAAAATATCGTTTCCCATCATTTTACTTTCAGTCTGTGTGTCTTTTAATCTGAAGTGAGTCTCCCGTAGGAAGCATATGTAAGGGTCTTGTTTTCTGACCCATTCAGCACCCCTATATTTTGATTGGAGAATTTAATCCATTTACATTGACAGTAATTGTTAATAGGTATATAGTTATTGTCACTTTATTATTCATAGTATTTATTTCTTTTTTCATCTTAAGGAAGTCTCCCTAAGATTCCTTCTAATACTGGTGTTGTGGTGATGAACTCTTTTAGCTTTTTCTTGTCTGGGAAGCTTCTTACCTGTCCTTCAATTCTAAATGATAGTAGCTCTGCTGGGTAGAGTGATCTTGGTTGTAGGTCCTTGATTTTTATCACTTTGAATAGTTCCTGCCAATCCCTTCTAGCCTATAAAGTTTCTGTAGAGAAATCAGGTGATAGCCTTATGGGAACTTCCTTGTAGGTAACTAATTGCTTTTATCTTGCTGCTTTTCAGATTCTTTCTTTGTCATTAAGCTTTCGATTTTAATTATGATATGTCTTAGTGTGGGCCTCTTTGGGTTCATCTTGTTTGGGACTCTCTGCACTTCCTAGGTTTGTATATCTATATCGTTCACCAGGCTGGGGAAGTTTTCTGTCATTATTTCTTCAAATAGGTTTTCAATTCCTTGCTCTCTCCCTTCTCCTTCTCATATCCCTCTAATGCGGATGTTTGTATGCTAGATGTTGTCACAGACGTCCCTTAATCTATCCTCATTTTTTGGATTCTTTCTTTTCTTTTTGCTGTTCTGATTGGGTGTTTTCTGCTACCTTATCGTTTAAATTGCTGATTCAATCCTCTGCCTCATCTAATCTACTATTTCCACTAATGTACTCTTCATTTCAGTTACTACATTCTTCATTTCCTACTGGTTCTTTTTTTATGGTTTCTATCCCCACTTTTGTATTTCCTATGTCTTCGTTGAAGTTCGCCCGGAGGTACTGAGCATCCTTATAACCAGTGTTTGAAACTCTGTGTCTGATAGATTGCTTGTCTCAATTTTGTTTAGTTCTTTTTCTGGAGCTTTACTCAGTTCTTTTATTTCCAATATGTTTCTTTGTCTCCCCATTTGGCTTCCTGCCTGTGTTTGTTTCTATGTATTAGGTAGGGCTGTTATGTCTCCAGGTTTTAGTAGAGTGGCCTGATATAGTAGTTGTGCTGTGGGACTCGTTGACAAAAATCACAAAACCCAGCATCCATTTATGATAAAAATTCTTAGTAAAGTGGGAATAGAGGGAACATACATCAAAATAGTAAACTGCATATATGACAAAACCACAGATAACAGCATACTCAACGTTGAAAAGATTATAGAAGAGACATCATCAAAATGGCAGTGTGAGGTGAGCCTCTGTAAAGCACCCCTGGAATTTACAACTAATTGAACAACAACAACTCCACAAAGGACTCCCTGCAAGCAGACAGGCAAGACAAAGAGGCCCAATACTGAATTCACCTAAAGGAGGGTGAATCGCCCGATTGCAGGAGGAGGGAAGGGAGAAGTGTGGAGACAGAGCCTTGCGGGTGCAGTACACAGGCCTAGCTCACTGCTCTGAGCTCGATGCATCCCAGAACTACCACAGCTGTGGGAGAGGGAAAAACTCAGACTGCTATGGCTCCGCTTATGGCCCACAGGGCAGAGAGGGCAGCATATAACACGGCTGAACCCAACGCTCATGGCAGACACCTCAGAGAAAATACTGAGGGAAGAAGGCTGAAAACAATTTAAGACCTCACTGCCGAGCAGAAAATGGAAGCCTTAGGCACTGAGACTAGCTGCAACCTCCCTACCAAAGAAATAATAGACAAAAACAAAAAGGCAAAGAAACAATGGAGACACAGCCTTATCAGAACACTAAAGATAGAAAGACAGGATATCCTAACATATCAATAATCACCCTAAATGTAAATGCACTGAATTCACCAATAAAAAGGCACAGAGTATCAGATTGGATCAAAAAACTAACCCAAACATATGCTGTCTACAAGAGACACATCTCAGCTACAAGGACAAGCATAGACTCAAAGTGAAAGGGTAGAAATTGACACTCCAAGCAAATGGTACCCAGAGAACATCAGGTGTAGCCACAATAATATCAGATGAAACAGACTTCAGGGTGAAAAAGATAAAAAGAGACAAAGATGGACATTTCATAATGGTAAAGGGGACTATACAACAAGAAGACACAAGAGTCATCATTATTTATTTCCCAATCAGGGAGCACTGAAACATACCAAGCAACTACTAACAGAACTAAAGAGAGAAATTGACCAAAACACAATTATACTAGGGGACTTAAATACATCATTGACAGCTATGGATAGATCATCCAAACAGAAAATGAATAACGAAACAGAAGCCCTAAATGACACATTAGATGAAATGGACATTACTGACATATATAGAGCACTTCGTCCTAAAACATCAGACTACAAATTCTTTTCTAGTGTACATGGAACATTTTCAGAATAGACCATATATTGCGACATAAAATCAGCCTTATCAAATTTAAGAAGATTGAAATCATACCAAGCATATTCTCTGATCACAAAGCTTTGAAATTGGATATCAACTGCAAAAAGAAAGCAGGAAAAAACACAAATTCATGGAGATTGAACAACATACTTTTAAAGAATGATCGGGTCAAAGAAGAAATTAGAGGAGAGCTCAAAAGATACATAGAAACAAATGACAATGAAAATACATCCTACCAAAATTTGGGGGATGCAGCAGAAGCAGTTTTAAGAGGGAAATTTATATCATTACAGGCCTATCTCAAGAAACAAGAAAAATCCCAAATAAATAACATCATGTTACACCTTAAAGAACTAGAAAAATAAGAACAAGTGAAACCCAAGGTGAGCAGAGGAAAGGAAATAATATAAATCAGAGGAAAACCAAATGAAATAGAAAACAAAATGATAGCTCTTTTCAAAGAGCTGGTTCTTTGAAAAGCTTAACAAAATTGACAAACCCTTGGCTAGACTCACTAAGATAAAAAGAGAGAAGACACTAATTAACAAAATCAGAAATGAAAAAGGGGAAGTTATCACAGACACCACAGAAATACAAAGGATCATCCAAGAATACTATGAAAAATTATATGCAACCAAATTTACTAACCTAGAAGAAATGGGCAAGTTCTTAGAAACATATAGCCTTCCAAGGCTGAACCATAAAGTACTAGAACATCTAAACAGACAGATCACCCGTAACGAAATTGAATCAGTCATCCAAAACCTTCCCAAAAGCAAAAGTCCGGGACCAGATGTCTTCACTAGTGAATTCTACCAAACGTTCAAACAGGATCTAATACCAATCCTGCTCAAACTCTTCCAAAAATTGAAGAAGAGACAGTACTCCCTAACTCATTTTATGAGGCCAACATTACCCTGATACCAAAACCTGGTAAGCACAACACAAAAAAAGAAAACTACAGACCAATATCTCTGATGAATACAGATGCAAAAATCCTAAACAAAGTTCTAGCAAATCGAGTACAACAATGCATTAAAAAGATTATTCATCACGACCAAGTGGGGTTCATCCCCGGGGCACAAGGATGGTTCAACATCCGAAAATCCATCAATGTGATATATCACATAAACAAAATAAAGGACAAAAATCATATAATTATATCAATTGATGCAGAAAAATCATTTGACAAGATACAACATCCATTTATGATTAAAACACTTACTAAAATAGGTATAGAAGGAAAATACCTTAATATAATAAATGCCATATATGACAAGCCCTCAGCTAATCTCATAATTAATGGTGAAAAACTGAAGCCCTTTGCTCTACGTTCAGGACATGACAGAGGTGTCCCCTATCACCTCTGCTTTTCAACATAGTGTTAAAAGTCCTTGCCAGAGCCATCAGGCAAGAGAAAGTAATGAAAGGCATCCAAATTGGGAATGAAGAAGTTAAAATATCACTCTTTGCAGATGACATGATGCATAGATAGAAAACGCTAAAGACTCCACCAAAAAGCTAGTAGAAACAATCAACAAATACAGTAAGTTGCTGGCTACAAAATCAACATACAAAATTCCATTGCATTCCTGAATACTAACAATGAAATCTCAGAAAAAGAAACACAAAAAGCAATTCGTTTTGCAATTGCATCAAAAAGAATAAAATACCTAGGAATAAACTTAACCAAGGATGTGAAGGACCTATATGCTGAAAACTATAAGACATTTTTGAAAGAAATTGAAGAGGACACAAAAAAATGGAGAGACAGTCCATGCTCAAGGATTGGAAGAATAAACATAGTTAAAATGGCCACGTTACCCAAAGCCATATACAGATTTAATGCAATCTCCATCAAAATCCCAATGGCCTTTTTTAAAGAAATAGAACAAAAAATCATCAGATTTGTTTGGAACCACAAAGGACCCCAAATACCCAAAGCAATTTTAAGATAAAGGAACAATACTGGAGGTATCACACTCCCTGACATTAGCTTGTACTACAGGGCTACAATAATCAAAACTGCATGGTATTGGCAGAAAAACAGACACATAGACCAATGGAATAGAATTGAGAACCCAGAAATAAAACCACATAAATATGGACAGATAATTTTTGACAAAGAAGCTAAAAACATACAATGGAGGAAAGACACCCTCTTCAATAAATGGTGCTGGGAGAATTGGATAGGCATGTGCAAAAGAATAAAACTGGACTGCTATTTGTCACTATGAACTAAAATTAATTCAAAATGGATCAAAGACTTAAACAAAATACCTGACACAATAAACTGTATTGAAGAAAACATAGTTACTAAACTTATGGACCCTGAGTTCAAAGAGCATTTTATGAATTGGACTCCAAAGGCAAGGGAAGTAAAAGCTAGAATAAGTGAATGGGACTATATGAAACTTAAAAGGTTTTGTACAGCAAAATAAACCATCCACAAAATAAAGAGGCAACCGACTGAATAGGAGATTTTTGCAAACAGTGCCTCCGATAAAGGACTAATATCCAAAGTATACAAGGAACTCATGCAACTCAATACCAAAATATCGAACAACCCAATTGAAAATGGGCAGAGGACCTGAAGAGACATTTCTCCAAAAAGGACATACAAATGGCCAATAGACATATGAAAAAATGCTCCATATCACTAATCATCAGAGAAATGCAAATAAAAACCATAATGAGATATCACCTCACCCCAGTTAGAATGGCTATCATCAACAAGACAAATATTAACAAGTGTTGGAGAGACTGTGGAGAAAAAGCAACCCTCATACACTGTTGGTGGGAATGTGGACTGGTGCAGCCTCTATGGAAGGCAGTTTGGTGGTTCCTCAAAAAATTACAAATAGAATTACCATATGACCCAGCAATCCCTCTCCTGGGTATCTACCCACAAAATCTGAAAACATTTATACATAAAGACACGTGTGCTACAATATTCATTGCAGCTTCATTTACAGTGACCAAGTCATGGAAACAACCAAAATGTCCTTCGATAGATGAATGGATAAAGAAGTTGTGGTACATATACACAATGGAATACGATTCGGCGTTATGGAAAGATGATATAGGAACATTTGTGACAACATGGATGGATCTTGGGAGTATAATGCTAAGCGAAATAAGTCAGACTGAAAAAGCAGAGAACCCTATGATTTCACTGATATTTGTTATATAAACCAAAAATAACAAAAGAACAAGACAAACAAATGAGAAACAAAAACTCATAGACACAGACAATAGTTTAGTGGTTACCAGAAGGTAAGGGCGGTGGGAGTAGGGAGATGAAGGTAAGGTGGATCAAATATATGGTGATGGAAGGAGAACTGACTCTGGGTGGTGAACACACAATGGGATTGATAAATGATGTAATACAGAATTGTACACCTGAAATCTATGTAATTTCATTAACAATTGTCCCCCCAATAAACTTAAAAAAAAAAGTATGATTTAAACTATAAACTAGCAAGGACACTATTAGGAGAGACTGCTATGTTATTCTTCCCTTGTTTTTGCTTTGTTGTTTCTTTGTTTTCACCAGTTACAGCTTTAACATCTCTCTAATCTTATCTCTCTATAAAGTGAGTTATTAATAGGAGGTCTGACAATTAAATTTGAGAACTCATCCTAGAAAAAATGTTACATACCTTATTGCTGAATATCACTATGGTCACTTTCGAAGTGCTCCCCTTGGAAGGTTTGCACCGACACCAGAACGTAGTCCACCCTTCAAAGCAATTTTGGAATTCTTTTTCTGGAATGGCCATCAGAGCTGTCATCGAATTACCCTTGATGTCGTGAATGTCATAAAAATGTCTTCCTTTCAATACTTCCTTTATCTTTGGGTAAAGAAAAAAAGTCATTGGAGTCCAAATCAGGCGATTAGGGAGAGTGTTCCAATACGGTTATTTGTTTACTGGCTAAAAACTCTCTCAAAGTCAGTGCCATGTAAGCTGTGCATTATCATGGTGCAACAGTTATGAATTTTTGGCAAAAAGTTCAGGTTGTTTGACTTTTTGATGCATATTTTTAAGCAATTCCAAATAGTAAACTTGGTTTACTGTTTGTCCCATTGGTATAAATTCATAATGAATAATCCCTATGATGTCCAAATATGATAGCAACACAGTTGCAAGGAATTCACGAATTGTCAAACATTGTATACTTATTCATAGCCATATGCCCACTTCATGACAGCATCCAATCCAGTTTAAAATTATGCTTCCTTACACCCTCATCCCAATCACCTAAAACAAATTCAAACAAGATATGAGTTCACTTATATGTAAAATCTAGAAATACAATAAAACAAAACAGGAAAACCCCAAACAAAAACAAAAACAAAACAGACTCATATATCATATACATATTTACATATATATATAGTTTAATAGATACACACCCATTGGAATATTATTAAGCAATAAAAATGTATAAACTCTGGCCATTTGCAAGAACACGATGGACCTAGAGGATATCATACTAAGTGAAATAATACAGACAAAGACAAATAACATACGAGTTCACTTACATATAAAAAAGAGAACGAAAAGCAAATGAACAACAAAAAGTGTTTCTTTTCTCAAACACATAGATACAGAGAACACACTGATGGTTGACAGAAGGCAGTGGGTTGGGGATGGGTGAAAAAGGTGAAAGGGAATAAGTGGTACAAACTTACAGAATAAAATAAATAAGTCATATGGATATAATGTACAGCACAGGAAATAGACTCAACAACATAATAAAATTGTATGGTGACAAACGGTTAATAGACTTGTGACCACATCCTAAGTTATATAAATGTAGAAACACTACATTGTACACCGGAAACTAATATAATATTTTATCTCAACTACAATTTAATTGAAAATAATTTTAAAATATAAATTATATCTAGCAATCACCACAAAGAGAGCTCAGATCTGAAAAATTCCTTTTCACGTACAACTAGAAGTTGTTCCTTCAGATTCCTAGCCCAGTGAACTTCTCACTACATCAGCTGACTTCTTCAGAGACCGGCAGAGTGCGAATCATTAAGCTTAAGAATTTGTACTGAAACACAGTACTAAAGGAACCCAGGGAAGAACTGAAGTCAGACTAAACCTGCTATGATTAGGAAACAGCTCAGATCCCTCCCAGCTGCCTTTCATGCGCAACAACATACCTGGTGTCATGCAGGGTGGCACACAGTGTCTCTGGTCCCGCTCCCCCCTTAAGAACGAAGGATATGGTGAGGCCAAAAACGAACACCCACGGAGACATAGATAGGGGAGTCATACCACTATAGTCTCACTGGCAGCTGGGTTGGAGACACAGGAAGCAGGAGCCACAGAATCCGCAATTCACACTCCGCCACACTCCACTGCTTGCTACCTCAGCCTCCACCTTCTTGCTAGACCCCATTTTCTGCTAGTGTAGCCACAGCTGTTTTATTAGTGGCCAATGGCTCACTGGTTACAGCTGACGGCCAACTACCACAGCTGATGGCCATCCAATCCCAGTTGATGGCCATTTACTACCTGAGCCAGCACTTTTCCAAGTGAGGCCAAGAGCCTGGGGAAACTGCTCTGTGGGGCTCTGTCCCCACAACATTCCAAAGGTTTGAGGCATAAAATGTGCAAGGTAGTTCCAATGGATGACAGCTGTGGCTTTATTTTGAAGTGGCTCTGTTTATTATTGTTGTTATTGTTACTATTATTTTACACCTTCTCCATGTTGATCAAGATCTTTCCTAGAAAGCATCACTGATCAATCATTGGCGAGCAGCACTGATCAGATACTAAAAGAATCATTGGTGTTTTCATTGTCCGCATGGCTCGTTTTGGGTATGTTATGTCATTGACTGTCCCTCATTGCCAGGAAGGCTCCTTACTGATATGTCATGTTTCACGTAGGAGGGAAAGTGGTTACCTTGAGAGGCTTGGTCCACATTTGAGCCACAAAAGTGCCAGAACAGAGGAAGGCTTTACTGTAGTGACTGTTTTTGTTTTTTTTTTTTTTGTTTTTTTCTTAAGGGCAAACATCTTCTGTAGTTCTTGAGGTTTCTCACATACAGCCTCATAGGACTTTTGATCATCTCAAAACATTGAACAACGATTATTAGAGTGGTGTTTTTATAACATCGAACTATGTAAACCAAAGTTTTATTCCAGCAAAATTTATTCAATTATGAACAAAATGCTAAGTCCAATTTACAGAATGGATATGAACCAGTAGGCAGTACCAGAGGGCATTAGCTGAAGATATTAAAGAACCATGAGATGTCAGTGGACACTGTATTTAATCATTTGGTTTGTGCCAGCTTTTATGTAGTCCCATCTTTAATTTACCAGAGGTGTTTCATCTGAGTACAACAGAAAGTATTAACAACAAAGCAAATGTTACCTTGCTTAACTAAGATATGGTCAAGACTAATTTTGTTGTCTAACGTAACTCGTGCCAGAAAATGTGAATATTTTTTCCTGGTTGGCTATCGCTGTGGCAGTCATTGCAATACCTCTAAGATTTTTTCTTTTTTTTTTTTTTGTTTGTTTTTAATCAGTTTCTAATCGTGTATTTATTCATTGTAAATTCTGCCACCCAAAACAGTACTGTTTCAAATCTTTACTGGGGTTGAAATCACCAGATATTAAACATCCTTGACTATGTGTGTACCAGTTGCACATTTTGACCTGTGAAGTAGGTTTAAAGATGATGCTCAATGTTGAGTTATTTCTCCGGTCAGAAATTAAGGGGAAAATGAAAGTAATATTTATTGTAGTGAGTGCTTGGTCTCATATTATTTGTGAGACAGGAAGCAACAGATATAAATGGAAAAAAGTAAAAAATGAATGTGTAGAGTGTACAGGACTGGTGCAGAATTTGGGGGCAGTTGTCCACAAGAGATGTCATCTGCTTCAGATCCTAGTAATTTTAAATTTCAAATCTTCTGTTGGTTGAACAGTCCAGTTAATTTCAAGAGCTTTCTTATATGGGAATTATGAGTCCAGGAGTTAACATTTTTAAATTTCATCCTACATGGCTTAGTTAAGATACCTGAAATTTCAGCAGGATTAAGTAGCAAGGGAAAGATAATTGTTATAATTTTGCTTACAACGGTATAATTTACCAAATTGCTGAGATCATAGTTAACTTAGGAGAAAAAAAAAACTATATCTTATATCTGGAAAACAAAGATTATAAAACAGTAATATTTTACATAAGAAGTTACAAAAATTATAATCATCCTTATCAGTTTATTTAGTCCCATATTATTAATTCTTCTTTATCTCATTTCTTTCAGCAGTTCTATGAATCCAGTTTTTGCCTCAGAGTTCTGTAAATCTTTAGCTAAGTTAGTGTTATGTTTTTAAAGTTATCATAAACCTGCCTTTTAGAGTACGTGTCAGGGTGTTGTTTTTTTTAATGAAAATCTCTTGAGGATGAAACACATTTGTAGGAATTTTGGGGGCAGGGCGAAAAGCATTATAGTAAAACAACAGTTGTCTGTGAATGGTAGAAGAAATTAAAACTGGCCATGGTTCAAGTTCTGGGGAGAGTTCACAGACATATACATACAAATAATGTAATTGACTAAATTCCACATCCCATCAGTTAGCTTGACCATGTATAGAATTCTTATCTTAAGATCCCTTTTCCACAAACCTTTTGCAACTACCACAAACTTTCTGCAACTTTCATGTACCTTTCAGTGTTTCTCCTCTCCTTTATTTTTTATTCTGAAACAATCATTTATGTTAGGACAAAATTAATGTTTTTTCTACCAAACGCCCTCCCCCCAAAAAATCCAGTATTCTTCATATCGTTCCTTATCCAGAACACACTGCATTTTCCTTTTTGTCATCAAAAGTGCAACTCCATGCTTTACTCTTTTTCTGTCGAAAACATACGTCTTATTTTCCATGTTGAGTCATTTTGTTTCATCCTCATTATTTTCTAGTATTTTTGTAAGCAAAAAAAGTAACATAGTTCCATCATAAGTCAATTTTGGCAAGAAACGTAAGAGCAATTTTCATTTAAAAAAGTTCTCCTGTGTTCCTTAAGTCTCTGTGGCAATATTTTGTTAGCTTCTGGGGTTTACATCCTCAAAGACGTGATAAGATTTACAACTTTGAGAACAGAGAAATACGGTGGTTTTTAGCATTTTACCAAGACATGTCATAGGTTTAGGAATTTTTTAAGATCAAAGGATAAGCATCATTCATTTGACAATGATTTCCATAAAATGTAACATACCATGAAGTCTTATTAAGTTAATATTTTGTATTTTATCGAAAGATTGACATTTTCTTGAAACGTTTCAGGGTTCATTCTGAAAAATCTCAAAATTCTAAAAACTCTCAAAGGTTAAGACAAAGACTGTTTAATTTTCAAATCTTGAAAAATCAGTCAAATATTTAAAAAGTTTTAAAACATTTGGTCCAATAGAATCATAGGTCATTGTGGATCTATACTTAAGTTATTCACTTAATCATGGTGACAAAGAGTTTTCTGGCAAATATATAAAGGTAAATTTTTGTAGAAAATTTAGCTCTTTTTATATAAGAAGACTCAGTTTAATTATGCAGTTAAAGACCTGATGATAAAAGACACAGGAAATAATCTTGATAAAACAAAAATGTTGCCTTCCGTTTATAATTTCTTATGAAGACTATACCCAGGAAAAACATACCCGGTTCCACGGGCTGCCACTCCACGGAAGTCAGGTCACTCTAGATCATGTTCCGGATGCAAGATATATTAACCTAAAAACAAAAAGCTTTTCAAAGTGAGAGGGTAGAAGCATTTATTTGAGATTTAAAAAAAAAGAATAGTGGTTATGGAAACTGATTCAGGAGGAAGCCCAAATGTTGTTCTGATTAGGAGACAAAGGCAAGGAGTATTTATGAGAAAGGGAAGGGGAACAATTACATCAAGAGAAGGAAAGCATTTCTTCTGTGGTGTAGATGAGCTAACATAAGTGATACTAATTCTTAATAACTTTCTTCTTAAATTTTCAGTCCAGTTGTCATAATATCTGCTTTCGTGTTATCTTTACAAACAGTTCTTTGGGACACAATGTTGCTGTATGGCGAGTCCAAAGGTTACTTTGCCCCGTTCTAACATTGCAAATGTTTGAGGCAAAAGACATGCAAGGCAATTCCTCTGGGATGGCAGTTCCAACTCCAGTTTAGAATGGTTCCATTTATATTACTCTTTTAAACAAGGAAGCTCATGTCAGGCTTACATGTGTTAAATTTAAATCTAAATTCATAGAGCCAAGTGATAAGTTAAAGATATGCTTTGCTCCCCATCACTTACCTGAATTGAGCGTTCCTCAGTCCTGTCCTTCACAATGCAATGCTCTCTGCCTTGGAGTGCTGGCTGGCAGAAGCTGCAGCATCTCTGGCTGACGTAACCCTGGGCATGTAGCTAGGGGATGCCTTGGGGAAGCAGCTGGTGGGGGCTGTAACAAGTCTGGTTGACTTTGCCAAGGACACAATCTGTTGAGGTACACTGGTGGGCTGGTTGTCTGGAGCTGCTAGGAATGTGGAGTGTGGTGACCAATTGTGCTGGGCTCTGTGGGCTCCGTAGGGGGCCAACTGGCTGGGCCTGCAGGGATCTCAGGACCAGGTGGGCCAGGCTTAAAGCTCCTGGGGCTCCATGGAGACCCAAGTGAATAGGGCTGCAGCAGGTACTGCCTGAGCTGGCCCGGGCATAAGGCACTGGGGACACCCTGGGGGATGGCAGGCTGGGACTGAGCGAATGCGGGGAACCCTGGAGAACCAGCTAACAGGGGATGTAGCAAGTGAGTTGGCCTGGGGTGAGGAACCTGGTGGGAGAGATCCTGGGAGGCTGGCTGGCTGGGGCTGCTGCCAATGCAGGGTAAGATGACCCAGGGTACATCATGGAGGCCTTGAAGGGTGACTAGAGAGTTGAGATTAAGCCCCCGTAGTACTATCTAGGTTGAGGAGTAATGGAAATAATGGTGTTTGCCAGCTTCTCACATCCAGGAGAGTTCCCGCAATTCCAAACACATTTGGCAGACACCTTGGGGTTCGAAAATGGATTTTTTCATGTATAGTCTACATGCCCTGTGAATCACTGCTTTATCACTGTGCCTCATAGCAGGCCCCTTGGTGATATCCCTCCCCACTGCAGCTCTCCACATGAGGGTGGGGTTCCAATGATTAACGCATTTCAGCCTCTCCTACACTTCTCTATGTGGTTCCTCTCTCGTCTGTAGTGCACAAGCTGCTCAATCAGCTCTCAGGTTATTCTTCAGGAGGAATTGCTCTATAGGTAGGTGTATACTCCCTGTGTGTCAGTGGTGATGGTGAGTTCAGGGTCTGCAGATCCCTCCATCTTGGACCTGCCTCCAACACATAATTTTAAATTCAAAAATCCAAGTAATGGTTCCTTTAACCCTGAGTCAATTCCACTGTCATCTGAATCACCTATGTTTCCTCTCTCAGCCGGGCACCCTCGCCGTTGTGTAGTCATTGCCAGTGTTGTCTCACTCTCCACTAGACTGTGGGCTCCTTGAGAGATGGGACAATCTTCTTCACCATGATGCAAGTCCTCTTGCCTAGCAATGTCTAACACAAGTGGACACTCAAATATTTGCTGAATGAGTGATGTCTACAGCTTCTAATCAAACTGATTGAGGCAATGTAGCCACACTGAATGTGGGGACAGAGTCCAGAGAGGTTTCTAGGCTCTCGACCTCACGTGGAAAGGTGCTGGCTTGGGTATTAGATGGCCGTCAGCTATAACTAGTTGGCCATCAGCCGTAACCAGTTATTTTTGGCAACTGATATAACTGCCATGGCTAAACAAGCAAGCGCAGATTGCAGCTAGCAAGTGGGGTTAGCAAGTGGATTGTGGATTGCAGACCATGTTGACCCTACTTCGTGTGTCTCGCCCGATCTACCAGCAGGACTGGGGTGCAGGAAGACCACTCGTTGGGGTGCTAGACGACGTTTGCTTCTGTGTGTCAACCGGCCACCATCGAGAATATAGTGGTATGAACTCCAAATCCATGGCTCCTTTGCTGTTCCTTTTTGGCCTTGCCATATCTTGCAGGGAGCAGGAGCTGAGTCCCTGCTTGACACTGAGTGACTAAATTCCCACTCTTTAAATCTCTTAGGCTAGTCCATAATGTGGTGTAAAATTCCTTAACATTAGAACAAGAAAAGTACTTTGATTTTGCTATTGATAATCCGATTTCATTAATTTGTAAACTGGGGTTTTAAAGACCCCTGTTGGCTTCAGATAGATAATCGCCCAGTCCCCCCCACCCGCACCACAAACCTAACTCCTGCCTCCCACCCACCAAGCCCACTGTATGTTCAAATGAAAATCAGAAAAGGGAAGCCAAAGCCTCTCTGTTTCATAAAAAAGTGCCAGAGGTGTGCTAAATCTCACCTGTTCAGCCTTCCAGGAATCCTCAACAGGCACCATGGATGGACTCAACCAGGAAGCACAGATGGAAACTAAGGACCAAGTGTTTATTCAGCTCCAGGTTCACACAGCAAGAATTATACCTGCTTCCATGCCCATTTTCCCTATTCTCCCTTTTCCCTGTTCCCCCCCCCAAGCTTTATTGAGATATAATTGACATATAACATTGCATAAATTTAAGTTGCATGATGTGGTGATTGAACACGTGTATTTATTGTGAAATATCTACCAAGATAAGGATAATCAACACATTCTACAACTCACATAATTAACATTTTGTTGTTGTTGTCCTGCTGAGAACATTAAAGCTACACTCTCAGAGCAACTTTCAAGTACACAAAACAGTACTGTGAACTCCCGTCACCTTGTTGTACATTAGGTCCCGGGAACTTATTCATCTTATAACTGAAAGTTTGTATCTTTTGACCAACATCTCCCCATTTCCCCCATCCTCAAGCCTTTCATGTCCACATTCTTTTAAACCCTTAATGGTATTAGATGCAATCCACTGAAAGAAAACCAAAAAAATACAGAGGAGGCAAACTCTGTTTCACAAGAAACACTTTTCCGTGTTTGTCATTGGGTTTTGTTCAGCTTGTTGTGATTTGCATCAGAGAATACCTAAGCAGTAAGTGTGGGTGGATGGGCCCACCCTCTAGACTTATTGGTCAAATGGCAGGGCAGGGGAAGAGGATTAAAAAGAAAATAATGGGGACAGTTCTTCCTCTCCATGTCTTCTAGTCCTTTAGAATGTCCTGAGTTCAATCCATAATCTCAGAATCAGTCTTAAGTCTGATATATGTAAAAAAAAATAGTTTCAGGTGTACAAGACAAGGTAATACTTAGACGTTCATCATTTATATCCCTCACACTGTGAACCCCCCTCAGACACTGTGAATACAGAAATAAGTAAAAAGAAAAATAAAAAAAAATAGGTACAATGTCGGCTGAACTGTTTCGGAGAGAAAAAAAAAGGACTGAAAGGGCTGTCTCAGTACAATGATGCGCTGTCAGGCTTTAAAAAATCAGTCAACAGTGATGACAGGTAAAATCGTCATAAAGTGACTTATTGAGAAAATGACCACTCAGGTGAATAAGATCATAAGATTACACAACAATGTCAGATAATCTTCAACATCATATAATCTTCGTTTGTGCATTAAAAATAATATATATATATATATATATATATATATATATATACACACACACACACACGTATATATGTATATATATATATTTTAAGTACTTCAACTAATTCACCTGGGGATACAAAATACCTATGGTCTGGTTCAGATATTTAAAAAAGATTCATAGGAGTCTCTCTATCTCTCTCTCCTTCTCTTTCTCTACCTCTTGCTCTGTGTGTGCACGTGGAACGTGCCAAAGCAGATGGTAATAGGGAGCTAAGGAACATACAGATCTTGTAGTTTATCCTCACACCTTGTGTAAGGGGTATGTATATTTCTCAGGGCAGAAATCTCACTGTCACTATGGATGTTTGCACTGTGTAGCAGCCCAGGACAGCTTCTGCTTAAGGAGACAAAACCTGCAACCCAGGGCAGGCAGTCCCTGGGGGCAGAGGCGGGCTGTTACTTGGCCTGAGCAGCAGAGGGGGCATGTGCCACTGCAGAGCTCCTCTTCTTGGTGACACAAGGGGGTGTTTCTGCAGGCCTCTTATGGAGCTTGCCCGCTCCTCCTGTGCGGTTCTGGCCCTGGGCATCAGGCAGCAGCAGCGGGTGGAGGCGCAAAACATTGGGGCGGCAGAATCCATAGCGTGGCGGATCGCGCCCGTTCTCCTTGCCCAGTGCTTTCAGCTCCTTGCAGAGGCCGAGTGAGGCTTTCGGACAAGGAGCAGGGCCTTGGCCTCTAGGGCGACTCAGCCTGTAGTTCAAGCGGGCTCTGGCCACAGCGCCACGCACAGGGGGCCTGCGGTAGGGGCGGACCCAGGACGGAGGGAGGCATGCAGGCCACTGGCTGGAGCTGGGAGGCACAGGCTGTCGCTGGGTCACAGCCAAGGGTCTGAGGGAGGGCTGGAAACACTGCAGCCCTTGGTCTGGGGGATGATGGCTCGGCAGGCGGCCACTGTGTTCCTGGGCCGCGGTGAGGCCATCGCGGCTGCCCTCGCCCTCGCCGACCTGGTCCTCAGTGATCCTGGGGCAGCAACTCCACCTCTCGCCTTAGCCTACGCTGCGTTGGTACTTGTGAGGGTTGTTGAGGGTGATGGAGGTCTGGTGATTGAACACATCCTCCGGGGTATGATTCCTGTGATGAAACCATATCCTTTCTTCACATTAAACCCCTGGACATAGCCAAGCACCCTCTTGGCGATGATCTTTCCCTGGACTCTTGTTGCTGCGGTGGCCTCCGGGATCGCATCCCCGCTGTGGTTGCTGGTGACAAGTGCCCCGGGAGAATCTCTGCTTCTCAAGGACAACAGATCTATCTGCGGCTTGGGGGGAGACTGAGGCTGCTGCCTCCCTGAGGGTGGCCTCTCCTGCCTCACTCATGGGGCCTTCCTTTCTCTTCTTTCCCAGGGAATCTGAGGGACCTCTGCCCCTCCTCGGGGGAATGGGAGGTGGTGGGGGCTCGGTCTGGAGGCAGGAGCCTTGCCTGGGAGGGTGCAGGTCAGGGCCAAGGACTCCCTGGCTTTGCTCTGAGACTCTTGGGAGAGGTCTGTGGCGTCTTCTGCGGAACAGGAATTGGATGAAACTGCCTACTGTGGTGACATCTCAGTGGGAGTCCTAGACCTCACTGTAGCTGCGTGGAGGGGCAGATGGGCTCTGCCACGTACTCCTGGCACCACGTCTTGGCACCTCTTGGTCCCTCCTGGAGAAGGCGCCCAGGTGAAGCTTTAGGGGGTGGTCTCCCCAAAGTCCTCTTGCTTGAGTGGACATGAAGAGAGGACCCTCCTTCCATCCCTCTCCCTTGCTTGGGGAGATTCACAATCTTCTGAGGGCACTCTCTAAATACTCTCTCACCAAACCCTATTCCTATTCCAACTCCTTGTGCGATCTCTATGGGAGTGAGGCATTTCGTGTGACTTGAGACAAAATGACAACCCCATGAAGTTAAGAACCAATCAAAGAAGCCAACCGGGTTAGGTTTTGTTTGGTTTTGTTTGGTTTTCCTGCAGAGGGACAGAGGAAGCCTGCCAAGGCTACAATGCTAGTACTGAGAGGACATTAAACTAGCACAGGTTCATCTAGACTAGCGTTAGCTTTGTAAAGTAGTGAAGCTGAGTGGGAACACTTTCATAGCTAGAATGTTCTGAAAATCCTGTAGAACTCTCTCTTCTCATCTACTTAAAGCAAATCACTCGGCAGGGTAAAATAGAGCTCAGGCCATTGGCCCTTGTGTTTAACTGTAATCCAAAGTTTTATCATTTACTTTTCAAATAGCTTCTGAGTCTGTGATCTTCATCCTCAAATGTGGTTCTGATTCGATTGTATAGAAACCCTAAGTATTCAGCCTAACTTCAGTGCTGAGACTGCGCTAAGGAACAGCTAGGTCTCTGAAAGATAACCTTTCTGAAGTGATGAGAGAGCATGCCAAAATAGTTTATTGTAACCGGTCAGAATACTCGGTTTTCATTTATTAATAAGAAAAATAAGCCAAGTTGACCTACCATTTTAGAGTTTACAGAAATCTTTCACATGTTGTGCATTTGATCCTTGCAACAACCCACTCTATAAGGAAGTGAAACAGGTGCTGGTTTTACTCCAGTTTGACAGATGAGGGAACCCGGGCCCAGAGATAAGATGCTGCTTCCTTACGTTCACATATTTAGGATGGGGTGAAGCCTTAAATGTTACCTCAGATAAATTTCACTCCAGGTCTCGGTCTCTTTCCACCACACCCCACTGGCCTCCACGTACATACACTTCTGTCACCTGTTTCATCTGATATCAGAGACCAGCGACCTCTTTCAGAGAGGTCACGGTCTCATACAACCCAGCAGACAACCCAAGAAACACCTCTCGGAGCTTGAACTGTCTGCACCGTGTCCCAACTCCAGGGCCTCCCAGCTCCAGGGCCTCACTGGGGCAAACCTGGCCTTCCTTTCAATTAATCAGCCCCTCCTGTACCCCACACATAAGAACCTTCTGCCTGTAGCTCACTAGAGAAAGTGAACCCTGATTTCTGTAGACTCAGGAGCCATTTCTTCACCGTGCTGGTGCAATACCAAATGGGAGAAGGGGTCTTGAGTTTTTATTTTACTCTTTAAGAAAACACTTCTTCAGGCATCGTCTCTTACGTGTTTCACAACAGGCATGATAGAGCAGCAGACTATTGTCAGCATCCTCACATGACCGAGAGTAAGCCAGGGCCGCAGCGTAGGAAACAGCTAACTGACCTAACCAAGTCCTCACACGTAGTAAGTGCAGAGCCAGAATAATACCTCTGGGCCTTCGGGCCTGCTGCTTCCTAGTCTAGTGTGCCCTCCATGGCCGCGCGAGGCTACTTCTGTGATGCCGTCAACAGTTCTTTCTTTCCTGTGCCGATAACTCATTCCTGTCGCCCACATTTGCCATGCCCATTCCCATGGCTTTGCCTGTGTTAAGTTCTTCCTCAATCCCTCTCCTCTCCTCTCTCTGTATAAAATTTACACGCCCTTCTGGCTCCAATTTTGAAATCCCCTCCCATCCCCTTTCCAAATGCACCAGCCCACCTCAATCTCTCTTCTCAGAAACCTAGTTGCACTTACAGCCCAATGTTAGATCAAATATAATTATGGATAGTTCAATGTGGGTGCTTTTGGATGACAAAATCTTTAAATCTCTGGACTTTAAGTAAAGCAAAATTGTCCTCTATAACGAGGGTGGGCCATATCCAATGAAGTGACGTCCAGAACAGAACAAAAAATTGACCTCCCTCAAGACAGTGGGAAATCGACAGCAGATGGCCCTCAGACTTGACCTGCAACAGAAACTCTTCTCTGTGTCCCCAGCTTGATGACCTTCAGAATTGAACCACAGCCTTGGCTCCCCCTGGGGTCTCTAGTCTGTGAGTGCATCCTGTAGATTTTGGATTTACTATTTTGCATAATCTCATGAGCCAATTCCTTGAAATCTCTCTCTCTCTCTCTGTCTCTCTCTCTCTGTTTCTCTCTCCCACTCCTTTCTTTCCCTCCCTTCTATTTCCTCCCTCCATCTCTCCCTCTCTATTTTTCTCTCTCTATCTCTCTCTCCTATGTGAGCACCTGGGTGCACACACAGACAAACACGCTTATACATCTTATGGGTATTGTTTCTCTGGCGAAACTAGACTCAATGATACTTTGGTACCAGGGTTGGTTCTTAACAATGGCCTTTTAAGAATAGTTTAGCATTTGGCTCTTCAGTTTAATTATATTTAAACGAACTATTAACTGCATGTCTAGTAGTAAAGTGTATTCTGGTAGTGCTTGGTGTGATGTAGCAATAGAGATACACCAAATCTCTCAGCAGCATACTTTTCCCGCCCCCTCCTTTTTAAAATGATTTTCAGGTGTATAAAACAACCGTATACCACACAAAGTGGTAATCGCAATAAGTCTCATAGAATTACGCATTCTATTAGCTACTCTTTATCAAATGCTTAGATAAGGCAGGTTTTTGGGTGACCATGTGTATGATACCTTAAAGCATTTTTGTCAAACTAAGGAGTATAATGAGAATTTATGGTTGCTCCTAATGACACTGAAGAAAGTGGGAAAAGAAAAAAAAGAGCTCAGAGATTTCAATTACCTGCTCAAGTACTGCATAAATGAATGGTAAGCTTCTGTCTGCCCTGAAAGTGAGTCCTTCCTTCTTCAGCCACTGGGCTGAGATTGGTAAAAACAAAACGTAGAATCTCATCCTGTGAGTGTCTGAATTACAATGCAAATTGAATTCCTTACCTCACTGTGCACCCACGCTTAAAGTTAAAGCATTTATTGGGAAGGAATGGGATCCTGAAGGTCTGAATGGGAACATGTGGGAAGACCTCGATGAACCTGGGAACACTGAGCCCCTAAATACCCAGGAGTCATCTTCACCAGTGGAAGACCCTCTCCACCCCAGTCTGAGGAGATTAACCCTGCCTTGCCCAAGGGAAGTGTAATGTCCTCCCCTGAGGAAATGTCCTTCAAAGAAACTGCTAATGTTCCTTGTGACACAACTCCAGCAACCTTATCTGCTTCTAGACCTGTAAGATACTGAGGTCCCAGCAGACCCCTTAAGGTGAGTAAAAATTATAACCCATGAGAAGGTGTTCCGTACTCCAAAAGAGCTACTAGATTTTTCTGATCATACCCACCGAAATAGGGAGACCTGTGTGAGACTGGATATTAAAGGTTTGGGATAATGGTGGAAGGAACATAAAGTTGGATGAGGGTAACTTTATTGACATGGCCCCACTAAGCAGACATCTGCATTCATTGTTGCAGCTCAGAGAGTTAGAAAGGGCTCTAAGAGTTTGTTTGTTTGTTCGGCTAACACAATGCCCAAAATGTGGTCCACAGCAAGTTAACTAGAAATCCAGACCTTCCAGTGGTTTACTGTAGAAGAAAGGATTCCTTAGGGAAACTGGAAGGTTAGAGTGCATTTGTTATTTAAGACCTCCTCACCCACCTTGGGAGGGTCCACAGGACACACCCTTCACCAAGGCTGTCAGAAGTAAGTTTGTGAGGGGAGCCCCAGCAGCCTTGAAGAGCTGCATGATCGCTCATCTCTGTAGACCAGAACTTACAGAGGGAACTTATGCTACTCAATTGGGGAACCTAAAGGCAAGAGGAGTAAAACGTGTCCCCGGGTGCAGGGGCCACATGGCCTCACTAAACCTCCAATGGAAAGGCGGGCATGGTTACCGTCATGGACAGCAGAATGAAAGCACCTATCAGAATAGTCTGACTCCCAGAGACCTATGTAGGTGGCTAGTCGATCGTCATGTTGATCCTAGAAGAGAACAGCATTGGAAGCCTACTAAATTCTTACTTGATCTGCATAACCGGAAGAATTCTAGCTCAAGTGAATGAAAGCCTAACTTGGAAAAAAAATTAACAGAAAGTCACAGACCCTGAATCAATTCCCAGACTTGAACCAATTTTTGAACCCCAAAGCTCTTGAACGTAAGGGAGGCTGAATTCCTTTGATGAAGACTGCTTGAAGGCTCAGCTACAGCTCCAGGTAGGTGACAACACCTTGCATGGCTGTGGTGAGGTTCTCCAGGAGGCTGTATGTACTCTGATTCCTCATCCAGTATATGGTGCTGTTTCTGCCATGGGTAGAATCCACAAGTCCTGGAATCAAGGGGTGGAAATGGGTGTGGGACCCATCTCTGTCACACCTAATGACCCACTAGCACAAAGTTGGTTTCCTTTCCCCACTACTTATGTTCTGCTGGGCTAGATAGAGGTCTGAGTTCCAAAGCAAGGAATGCTTCCTGTGAGGAGACACAACAATGATTCCATTGAATTAAAAATTAAGCCTGCCACTTTGGGCTTCTCATACCTCTGAATCAACAGACATATTTGGGAGTTACTGTGCTGTTTGAGGTTATTGATACTGATCACCAAGGGGAAATAGGACTGCCCGTCCACAATATAGGCATTATGGCAACATATGTCTTAAATAGAGGCCCCTTACGGCACTCCTTAGTAATAACATGCCCTGTGATTAAACTCAATGGAAAGCAGTAAAAATCCAATCCAGGGAAGACGACTAATGGTCCTAAGCCTTCAGGAATGAAGGACTCGAGCACCCAACCAGATAAAAAAAAACCATGACCACCTCAGGTGCTTGCTGAGGGCAAAGGAATATGGAATGGGTAGTAGAAGAATGTACTTACAAATACCAGCTACAAAAACATGATGAGCTACAAAAAGGGGGGTTTTAATTTTTGTATTTCTTCCTTTCTTTGTTATGAATATGATCCTATATCTATGCCTGTCTGTCTCTCCAAGTTTTTCTTCCCTCTGTTATCCTCCTGTCTGGTAACATAAGATATATTGACTTGGTGTTGGTATCATTAAGCAGTCAAAATTGCACCATATTATCTTCTTGTGAAAGGGATAGGGTGCTTTTATCTGTAGACGGAATAGGTAGAAGTATGACTTTGTTCTTATTCGGAGGTTAAGTACAGTTTAGGAAGATGCATATGGGTACTGAGATGACAAAGGGTGAACTTACATGTCACCCTTTGAAGTTATGTGTTCACCAAAGGGTGAACTTGGTTAATCTTATGTATCAACTTGGCCGGGTCACTCTTCCCAGATGTGTTGTCAAAGTTTATTCTAGATGTTTCTGTGAGGCTATTTTGCATGAGATTTAATATTTAAATAGGTATAATTTGAGTAAAGCAGTTTGCCCCCCTTACTAATTGTGGGCATCATCCAATGGTTTGAAAAACTGTCCATGACATGCACAAACTAGGACAGACAATGACGTTGCTGACAGGCACAGGGAGAGAGGCACCCCCTGCTACTAACAACCGCAACTGGACCTGGATCTGAGCTGCGCCCTCTATATATAAGATTGAAAGGACAACTTAAATTTGAAAAGTCCTGGAAGTACACAGTGTTCGCCAATAAAGTCCTGATCCCTTTCTCCAATAATAAAAATCTTAAAAAAAAAGAGGAAGGGAGGATAGATGCAGTTAAATGCATGCATAGATAGCAGCAACAGAGAGACATAAACATAAAGAGACCCAGACAGACAGATCAACAGATAGAAACAGAAAGGTAGAGACAGTAAGAAAGAGACAGAGAGTGACATAGACAGACTGAGATAGAGACAGAAATACATAAAGATTGAAGTGGACAGAAATATCCAAGGATGGAGAGAGATGCTAGAGACAGAGATTGAGAATGACAGAGAGATAGAGATAGATATACACAGAGGGAGAGACAGGGATAAACCCTCATCGTCGTCAAAGACTGTATTTCATCCCACAGAGGTACCTCTCTTTCCCTGTGTCATTTAGTTTGCAGTCACTAATTAGATTGTTTATGTTGCATTACCATGACTTTGCACCTTGTGGAGCCTCTCCGTCTCCCCGTTCCTTTAGCGGGAGGCTGTAAAACAAAGTGAGTGTTAATGTGGGAAGCTTTCATCCTCAGCTTTGGGGGTCGAAAAAAAAAAGGAAAGGAAGGAAGGATGGGGGGAGGTAGAGAGGAAGGGAGGGAGGGAGGGACAGAGAAAGGGAGGGAGGGAAGGAAGAAAGAAGGAGGGAGGGAGAGAGAGAGAGAGGGAGAGAGGGAGAGAAAAGGAAGGAAGGAAGGAAGGAAGGAAGGAAGGAAGGAAGGAAGGAAGGAAGGAAGGAAGGAAGGAAGGAAGGAAAAAAGGAAGGAAGGAAGGAAGGAAGGAAGGAAGGAAGGAAGGAAGGAAAGAAAGAAAGAAAGAAAGAAAGAAAGAAAGAAAGAAAGAAAGAAAGAAAGAAAGAAAGAAAGAAAGAAAGCAAGAAAGAAAGAAAAATTTAAAATGAAAAAAATAAATACTGGTATTAGATAAATGCCCCAAGCTGGCAAATGGCAACAGCCAGGGTTTCTGCAAGTTTAAATGCTAATTGAGTGTTTTCCTGTCACTATTTACACATTATTGTACATCCTTCTTCTATAAACAGCAAAGAGCAATATGAAGATTTAAAGTTAGTTGGTGGAAAATAAAAGCAGATCTCTGGTTACGGTGAACTCGCTAAGTAGTCTCTGAATTTCCCAAGTGAGGATAACTCTTTTTTGATGAAACGGCATCCTGGCATTCAGCTCAAGAAAAAGCAATTTGAAGTTGCTTGGAATGATTATATAAAGGAAGTGACATTGCTACAGAAAAAAGCAACTACTTTTCACCCTTCTGTGGAATAAATATTTAACCTTTCCCCACCTTTAGTTATGGGGAAAAAGAAAGAAAGAAAGAAAGAAAGAAAGAAAGAAAGAAAGAAAAGAAAGAAAAGAAAGAAAAGAAAGAAAGAAAGAAAGAAAGAAAGAAAGAAAGAAAGAAAGAAAGAAAGAAAGAAAGAAAGAAAGAAAGAAAGAAAGAAAGAAAGAAAGAAAGAAAGAGAGACAGACAGGCAAAAGGCCTGTTGGTTGTGGTTAGTTAAGTAAACCTAGTATAAGGGAACTCAGAGAAGGAAAACGCAAATTTTAATTTTTATAAGCAAGCATCAAGGGTGCAACAGCAGCTTCTGTTGTAGCCATTCCATGTATCTGTTATGTAATTATTACTCTAGCACTAGTATGTGGGTTTGGGATAATGAAGCCTTTCACATCTCCTTAAAAAGCAAATAAATAAATAAATAGTCAAAAGTGATTTGTTCACTGAATGACAAAGGATGAAACCTAATTGGGAAGAGAAATATAAACCAGTAAGAAAAGTTCTGGGTTAAACTAAGTAAGCCATTAAATCTGTTTAATTTTCAGAATTTATTTGTTCACCTTTTATTATATTTTTACGCTCTTTCAAAGCATGTATTTATTATTTGTATGGATTCTTAAACAGAGTTTTCAATGCATTGACCTTCTAGAAGCACAATAACCACTCAATGAAATGCAAACAAGTAGGGTATTTGGGAAGGAATGGGATGGTAGCAGTTTGAAATGTTTTTCTGGGGTGAAAATACTAGGGAAGTAAAAGGAAACTCTAACTAACATCAAGGTACTCTTAGGTTAAAGAACAAACAACAAAAAGATCATCAGTGTACTCTGGGTTTGATCACATAGTGACAGACCATGGAAACCAAGTAATACAGTCAGTGGCAGAAAGTGGGGAAGGGGGAGCAATCAGAATAGAACCAGTTGTGGTGGGAGTGATGAGTGAGGCAGGGCTGCTCTAAACCCACCAAGTGAAAGGGAAGTCAAAGTATTCATTTAACATTCACTTAATAACAAGAAGGGAAAAGAATTTCACTAAGAGTAGTGGTAGGTAGGCTCACATTTTCTCTCTAAAGTCAACTGGTCTTTGTCTTCACAGAAATAATGTGGGAGTCGATGTGTGTTAAACCAGGACAGGCTGCCTCGTTAACAGCACGGATAAGTTCTGGAGATGTTTGGGGGCTTTAAAATGTGTCCTCTTCATAAGCGCCAGTAAACACTCTCAACTGTTATGAACTACAATTCAACAAAGCCTCTGACAGTTGGTCAGCAGAGATGGACAAGGCCAGTTGATCCTCCAGAGGGAGCTGGCATCTCGAGAAAGCTGGCCACCTCTGTGCCCAGAGAAGAGCTGCTCAGCTCTCTGAGCTTTTGCAACAGTCCTCACTGTGGGCAGTGCCCCTCTCTGCAGAGGTTCAGGAAGTTACAGGACACATATATGGGGAAGGCCACATCTTGGTTCTCCAGGTTCACCACCACTAGGTCTTCTTCTTTTCTCATGGCAAGAATCTGGTATTCTGTGTCCTTCCTGAAAACGGCGCTTCCAGCCCTGTCCAAGGAAGCCAAGCGCAGGCGGAATGCAATCTTTCTCTGCCAGAGTAGACTGACCCTGAAGCCGCAGCATCTGTTCAGTACGCTGCGCCGGAAAATGATGCGCCGGTTGCTGTAGGACACCACCAGGTCCCAGCCAAAGTTGAAGCCAGTCCACCGCCAGCTGCAAATCGCATCCCTGCGGAGCTGGGCCCCACAGCGCATGCTGTTCCCCTGGAGGTCAGACATGTTGACGTTAGTGGGCTCGAACTCCCTGATTTGCTCGGCGCGGAGGAGGGCAAGCCACTGCTCTTTATACACTGGTGTGAGCCATGCAGCAGGGATCACTGCATCCTGGTCGATGGTGCGTGCTGACGACAGGTCGCAGATTATGTAGGCCAGCCGCAGCTGCTGGAACACTGGCACAAAGGCTCTACCCTGCTGGGTCTCCAGGAAAGGGGTGCCCTCCGAGTCCCTCTTGGACCTGTCAAACCACGAGTTGGCGTCTGGCAATAAGGCGCTGCAGGGACCTCTCCATGTGGGCTGCAGTTGCAGGAACACCCACTTTTTCAGCTTGGTGTACACATCCATCTCCACCTGCATCACAAAGAGCTCTGAAGAGGCGATGAGCTCTTTCATGAGATCCAGGCTGATTTCCCGCAATAGCTGCTCGCTACGCTGGGTCATCAGGTTGTCCAGCAGCCACTGGAAGCACATGGTCTTGATGTTTTGGAGGCCGTAGCTCTCAGCAGAGTAGTAGTAGCCGCACACGGTCTGGGCGCTGACAGTCTCCTTC
Source organism: Rhinolophus hipposideros (assembly GCF_964194185.1). Lineage (NCBI taxonomy): Eukaryota > Metazoa > Chordata > Mammalia > Chiroptera > Rhinolophidae > Rhinolophus > Rhinolophus hipposideros. The sequence continues at coordinate 80,040,209 of NC_138046.1, read as the reverse complement.
ATGACTTCCCCACACTGCTGCATTAGCTTGTCCAACTGCAGCATGCTGGCTGTGGCCAGGATGGGGACAGCTCGGCTGGGTGGGATGCACACGGAGTCTTGGTACAGGGAGCCTAAAGCCTTGTGAAGTGCTTCACGATCAATGTTCTCGTCAGGCATCTGCAACTCTATAGTATTCATGGTTGCTTCCCTCCAAGCACCGCTGAACATGCTAGCGAAGTAACCTGACTGGCATAAGTAGACTCTGTGCAAGTTCCACGCCTCCCCTAGTGCGCGGATCTGCACATCACTGTCTTCCCCCCTTATGAAGAGTGCCTCATAAACGGACTCGGAACTGTCTTTGGCGCGCTTCCTGGGGGGCTTTTTTCCGTGAGGCCCTCCTGTGCCCGACTTCCGCTTGAGGCCTAACTGACTGGTAGTAGGTTCGGCCTCTTCACTTTCATCCTCCGCCTCATCTACCGCTGCCATGGCTGCCTCCACCATCTCCTCCTCCTCCCCACTGGGACCTGGCTGCCCTGGGGCACGCCTCCCCCAGCCCCAGAGCATCCGGCTGCTTAGTGCTCCCATGGCCTTTATGTACCTCTAAGGCGCAAAAGACACGCTCCCTCACAAGGCGCAGCTTCCACTGGAACCAGCTCAGCCCAGAGTGCTTCTGGGTACAGCTGACGTCTGCTTTCACGTCACCCAGGGCGCGTGCTAAGCCCCACCCCATCCGGCCCCGCCCCACAGGAAAAACGGAAGCCCTCCCAGGAAGACCACTGTGCACCTTTCCCTCCTGCGATGATTGCCTCGGGGATCGCTTCACAGACTGATGATTTAGTGGAGGGCTTTTTGTGAAAATTCTTCCCTTTGTCTCGAAGAACAATTCACTTTTCTCCATCTGAAATCTTCAGTGATCATTTATGGAGAGAATTACGTCTTGACCCTAACTTTTTCCTCCAGGAACCCTATTTCCCATAATAACTTCTAAGGCTAACTCATCACTTGAGGCTGTGAAGCCATTTCCTGTGATAAAGGTTGTAACTTTTGCCACAGTTTTTGCTTTGCTCTTTATCTTTTGTTTTAAATAGAGTTCCCAGTTTTAAAACCGTTTTAATCTCTCTCTCTCTCTCTCTCTCTCTCTCTCTCTCTCTCTCTCTCTCTGTCTCTCTCTCTCTCTTTCTCTCTCTCTCTCTCTCTCAGTCTCTCTGTCATGTGTGTGCATGTGCATGTGCATGTATGAGTCACACACACACACACAGAAAATCAGCTGCTTTTGGGGCCATGCCTCCGTTTTAAAGAGATACAGAAAGCTTTAGCTTAGGGAAGGAAGATCTGAAGTTCCCAGAATAACTTTTAGCCTTATTTATTTATTTGTGTTGTTTTTGTTATTATTGTTTTCTCTCCACCTGTTTAAACATCTTCAGCTCTCTGCCTGTGACACTTTCCCTGGTTCTTGTGAACAGCTGCCCATTCTTCAATGTCTGAGATCTGGCTCAAGGCTGACTGTTTCTCAACGTCCAATGCAGAGAGACAGCTTTCCTTAACTGTAATCCCATTATGCCTTGATCAAACATTTATCCCCACAGGGCTGCAGGACTCTGGATTACCAGCACCAGTCACCAGGCCAAGCACGTAAGAAACTTAGAAAGAAAGAACATACATGTGTGTATTTTTCCTTTTCATTTTTGAGGAAGGAGGAATATTAAATACTGTACAGATAAATATTGAATACTGTACAGAAATTACCCAAAAAACGCTGGGTTATAGAGAGAGTATGGACAGACCTCTTAATGCCAAGGAAAGTACAATATTAGGGAAAATACACACATTTTCTGAACTGGCAACATGATTTATTGAAAAGATATAAGTCTAAGAAATGTTATTTTAATTGCCAAAACATCTCTTGATGCTGGGAAGCCTCTTAGGTCATTTGGCACTCCCTGAAGTAGAAACTTCACTAAATTTGTATATTGCAGTATTATGTTATGTTACATGTTCAATATTCTCATATTAGGCTCTACCGAAAGGCTGATTGAGAGTGTGTAAATAAATTGTGCAATGGGAAAATTTGTTGAGAGTGCATAAAAAAGAGAGTGGAGGGGAAATATATAGCTTAAGGCCTCAGCCTCCAATGCTTATCTGCACCTGTAACATAATGGATCATTGTCAAGAAGCTATGGAATGGAGGCAGTGAGGGATCCCTTGATTGTGCCGGGCCTGGATGAGTGATGAAGGAAGCTCTGCTTATTCAAAAAGAGGTGGCTCTGCACCACACACAAAGGAAAAACATTTAGGTGAAATATAGACTGAATTGGCTGATAAACAATAATCAGATTAATTTCAGAACAATGGAAGTTGCTATAAAATTAAATACGAAGAATCAGCTTTCCTGCTTATAAAAGTAAAAGGTGTGTTTATAGTCAATCTCAGTAGTCTCATCCAGTTCCCAAGAAGCGTTTTTTTTTTCAAGTATGGGAAGACCAAAGGAATTTTTTTTTGGTCCCCATTTTTTTTTTGTTAAATTTATTGAGGTGACAATTGTTAGTAAATTTACATAGATTTCAGGTATACAATTCTGTATTACATCGTCTATAAATCCCATTGTGTGTTCACCACCCAGAGTCAGTTCTCCTTCCATCACCATATATTTGATCCCCTTTACCCTCATCACCCACCTCCCACCCACTTACCCTCTGGTAACCACTAAATTATTGTCTGTGTCTATGAGTTTTTCTTTCTCATTTGTTTGTCTTGTTCTTTTTGGTTTATATACCACATATCAGTGAAATCATAGGGTTCTCTGCTTTGTCTGTCTGACTTATTTCACTTAGCATTATACTCTCAAGATCCATCCATGTTGTCACAAATGCTCCTATATCATCTTTCCTTAACGCGGAATAGTATTCCATTGTGTATATATACCACAACTTCTTTATCCATTCATCTATTGAATGACATTTTGGTTGCTTCCATGTCTTGGCCACCGTAAACAAAGCTGCAATGAACATTGGCGTACACGTGTCTCTATAGAGGAATGCTTTTGATTTTTTGGGTAGATACCCAGGAGAGTGATTGCTGGGTCATATGGTAATTCTATTCGTAATTTTTGAGAAACCTCCACACTGCCTTCCATAACGGCTGCAGCAGTCTGCATTCCCACCAACAGTGTATGAGGGTTCCTTTTTCTCCACAGCCTCTCCAACACTTGTTACTCTTTGTCTTATTGATGAAAGCCATTCTGAGTGTGGTGAGGTGATATCTCATTGTGGTTTTCATTTGCATTTCTCTGACGATTAGCAATGTTGAGCATTTTTTCATATGTCTATTTGCCATTTGTATATCCTCTTTGGAGAAATGTCTCTTCAGGTCCTCTGTCCATTTTTCAATTGGGTTGTTTGTTTTTTTTGTTGTTGAGTTTCATTAGTTCCTTGTATATTTTGGATATTAGCCCCTTATCAGAGGCACTGTTTGCAAAAATCTTCTCCCATTCATATGGTTGCCTCACTATTTTGTCAATAGTTTCTTTTGCTGTGCAGAAGCTTTTCAGCTTCATATAATCCCATTCGTTTATTTTAGTTTACTTCCATTGCCTTTGGAGTCAAATTCATAAAATGCTCTTTGAACCCAAGGTCCGTAAGTTTAGTACCTATGTTTTTTTATTTTTATTTTTTTATTTTTTTTTAATTAATTTTATTGGGGTGACAATTGTTAGTAAATTTACATAGATTTCAGGTGTACAATTCTGTATTGCATCGTCTATAAATCCCATGGGTGTTCACCACCCAGAGTCAGTTCTCCTTCCATCACCATGTATTTGATCCCCTTTACCCTCATCACCCACCCCCCACCCCCTTACCCTCTGGTAACCACTAAATTATTGTCTGTGTCTATGAGTTTTTGTTTCTCATTTGTTTTTCTTTTTCTTTTTGGTTTATATACCACATATCAGTGAAATCATAGGGTTCTCTGCTTTTTCTGTGTGACTTTTGCTGGGCTAGGAGAAAAGAGACTCTTCCACACCCAGCCACCACCTTTTCTGGTCTGTGGGAAGAGTGTCACATGGTTGCGCTGGGAGAGAGAAGCCCCCTCTATCTCCAGGCCCCACCCTTTCTAGCCTGCCTAGGGCAGGGCAACAACAACTGCACAGGCACTCCGAGGGATCAGCAATAAGCAGCAGATATAGCTCCGGGCTTTCAGTAGGTCAGAAATCTCCTGCCCGCCACACACACACACACACACACACACACACACACACACACACGGAAGAAGTGCCCTAAGACTCACGAGAACTGGACACAGGGCGGATGGTGCTACTCTCAGTGCACATATGTGCAGGCAAGGGCAGAAACTGCACTGACTTTGTAGAAACTACCATCCAGACCCCTCAGCCCTACACATCTAAATCTGCAGTCCCAATGTCACTCTGGGCACCAGGTGACCGGCTTCACCTGCACAGCACACAGAGGACTCTTTGGTACAGCAGAGGACAACCTGGAGATTACTTCGTGGGCTTAATCCAAGACTGGCACTTCGTTTTATTTTTTTGGGGGTTTGTTTTGTTTTGTTTTGTTTTGTCTTTATATCTTTGATATCTTTGCCTGTGTTGAGTGGGGGTAGTCGGTTTTTTTTACATGCGAATATATTTGATTTTTTCTTTGTTGTTGCTGTTGATGTTGTGCTTGGTGATTTGCTTTGTTCTGAAATTGCCCTACCAGGGCCCAGCTTAAGAGGCACAAAATTCAAAATACCCAGAGGCCGTCTCCAGACCAAACCAGAGTAATACCGCGTTTGACCTACAAGTGACACAAACAGAGGGAATTCTCTACAGACAGAAGAGCCCATAGAGGCCAAATCACATTTAAGTGGTCAACCTTCACGCAGCAGAACACCCTGCGTTGGGCAGAGCCAAACCTCACAAAAAGTCAGCCTAGGAGTTAACCCCACCTACTCACAAGCAAAAAGCAATTAAATATCTTTAACAGGACAATATACACAACACAGGAATCACCTTTGGAGCACACGTGGAGGAGAAGAACGAAGTAGTCAAGTCAAATATAAAGGACACATACTACATAAGATAACCCAGCAAGAATGAAGAACTCTAGGGGATCTACCTAATACATCAAAGCAAACACAGAGATTCAGTCAGAATGGGGAAACAGAGAAACATGTCCCAAATAAAAGAACAGAAGAAACCTCCAGAAATGGTACCAAATGAAACAGAGGTAACCAACCTATCAGAGACAGGTTTCAGAACACTGATGATAAGAATGTTTAAGCAGCTTAGAGACGACATAAAGAAGGAAGTAGAAATCATAATGAACAACCAGTTAGAACTAAAGAACACAATTACTGAAATTAAGAACTCTCTCCAAGGAATCACCAGCAGGTTAGAAGAAGCAGAGGATCAAATCAGTGACTTAGAAGAAAAGTTAGCAGAGATCACCCAAACGGAACAGCAGAAAGAAAAAAGAACAAAAAAACAATGAAGATGGTTTAAGAGACCTCTTTGATAACATTAAGCGCAACAACATGCGCATCATAGGAATACCAGAAGGTAAAGAGAGGAAGCAAGGGATTGAGAACATATTTGAAGTAATAATGTCCGAAAACTTCCCTAACCTGATGAAGGAAACCAACATACAAGCCCAGGAAGTGCAGAGAGTTCCATCCAGGATAAACCCAAACAGGTCCACACCAAGACACATTATAGTTAAAATGGCAAAGCTTAAAGACAAAGAGAGAATCCTAAAAGCAGCAAGAGAAAGACAGAGGGTTACATATAAGGGACCTCCCGGAAGACTATCAAATGACTTTTCTAAAGAAACATTGAAGGCCAGGAGGGAGTGGTAGGAGATACTTAAAATGATGGAACACAAAGGCCTGCAACCTAGATTGCTTTATCCAGCAAGGCTATCATTTAAAGTTGATGGAGAGATAAAGAGAAAAGAATAAGCTAAAGGAATTTATTACGACCAAGCCAGCATTGCTAGAAATACTAAAAGGACTTCTGTAAATAGAAGAAAGATGAAAACCAACTAACTATAAATTTAAAAATGGCAATTACTATGTACCTATCAATAATCACTTTAAATGTAAACGGATTAAATGCTCCAATCAAGAGGCACAGGGTGGATGAGTGGATAAGAAAGCAAGACCCTTGTATATGCTTGTATACAAGAGACTCACCTCAGATCAAAAGATGCACACAGAGTGAAAGTGAAGCGTTGGAGTAAGATATTTCATGCAAATGGAAGTGAGAAAAAAGCTGGAGTTGCAATACTTATATCTGAAAAAAAAAATAGACTTTAAAATGAAGAACATATTAAAAGACAAAGATGGGCACTATATAATAATAAAGAGATCGATCCGAAAAGAGGACATAGCCCTAGTAAACATCTAAGCACCCAACATAGCAGCACCGAATTATATAAAACAGGTACTGACTGACATAAAGACAGAGAGCAACAGTAACACTATCATAGTAGGGGAGTTCAACACAACTCTGACAATAAGGGACAGGTCTTCCACACAGAAAATCAATATGGAAACAACAGCCTTAAATGACACATTGGACCACTTGGATTTCACAGATATTTTCAGAGCATTTCACCCCAATGCTGCAGAATACACGTTTTCCTCAAGCAGACATGGAACATTTTCCGAGATAGACCATATGTTAGGCCACAAAACAAGTCTTGATAAATTTAAGAAAATTGAAATGCTACCAATTGTCTTCTCTGACCACAGTGCTATGACATTAGAAATGAACTACAGGAGAAAAACTGGAAAACACACCAATTCATGGAGGCTGAATAACATGTTAATAAATAATGAATGGGTCAAGCAGGAGATCAAGGAGGAAATGAAAAGTTATCTCGAGGCAAACGAAAATGAAAACATGACGACCCAAAATCTATGGGATACCTCGAAAGCAGTCCTGAGAGGGAAATTCATAGCATTGCAGGCCTACATAAAGAAACAAGAAACATCATTAATCAGCAGTTCATCTTCACACTTAAAGGATCTGGAGAAAGAACAGCAAAATACGCCCAAAGGGAGCACAAGGAAGGAGATAATAAAGATCAGAGCAGAAATCAATGAAATAGAATCCAGAAAAACAATACAATAGATCAATGAATCCAAGAGTTGATTCTTAGAGAAGATAAAAAAATTGACAAACCTTTAGCCACACTCATTAATAAAACAGAGAGAGGACCCAAATTAAGAAAATCAGAAATGAAAGAGAAGTGACAACAGACACTGCCGAAAGACACAAAAAATTAAGAAATTACTATCAGCAACTATATGCCAACAAATTTGACAATCTGGAAGAAATGGACAATTTTCTAGAGGTGTACAACCTTCCAAGGCTAACTCAAGAAGAAACAGAAAACCTGAATAGACTGATTACCACCAGGGAAATTAAATCAGTAATCAACAATCTACCAACAAACAAAAGCCCTGGACCAGATGGCTTTACAGGTGAATTTTACAAAACGTTCAAAAAAGAATTATCACCTATTCTCTTCAAGCTCTTCCAAAAAATCCAGAAGGAAGGAAGACTCCCAAACACTTTTTACAAAGCTACTATCACCCTGATCCCACAATCAGAGAAAGACACCACAAAATAAGAAAATTACAGGCCGATATCTCTAATGAACATAGATGCAAAAATCCTCAAAAAAATATTAGTGCACAGAATTCAGCAATGCATTAAAAAGATCATACACCATGATGAAGTGGGATTCATCCCTGGTATGCAAGGGTGGTTCAACATCCGCAAATCAATTATTGTGATACACCACATTAACAAAATGAAAAATAAAACTCACAAGATCATATAAATAGATGCAGAAAAAGCATTTGATAAAATCCAGCAGCCATTTATGATGAAAATCCTTTAGAAAGTGGGAACAGAGGGATCAAATCTCAACATAATGAAGGCCATATATGATAAACCAACAGCTAACATCATACTCAAAGGGGAAAATCTAAAACCATTCCCCTTATGATCAGGAACAAGGCAGGGTTGCCCACTTTCTCCACTTCTATTCAACATAGTGGTGGAAGTTCTAGCCACAGCAATCAGACAAAAAAGGATATAAGAGGCATCCAAATCGGTGAGGAGGAAGTAAAATTGTCATTATATGCAGATGACATGATACTATACATAGAGAACCCTAAAGACTCCAACAAGTAACTGTTAGATCTGATAGATGAATTCAGTAAAGTAGCGGGATACAAAATTAATATTCAGAAATCAGTTGCATTTGTATACACCAATAATAAAAGATCAGAAGAAGAAATTAATAAAAATAATCCCATTTAGAATTTCTCCAAAGACTATAAAATACCTGGGAATAAATCTAACCAAAGAAGTAAAAGATCTGTACTCAGAAAATTATAAGACACTGAAGAAAGAAATGAAAGAAGATACAAATAGATGGAAACACATACCATGTTCCTGGATGGGAGGAATTAATATAGTTAAAGTGTCCATACTGCCTAAGGCAATATACAGATTCAACACAATTCCTATCAAAATACCAACAACCTTTCTCACAGAAACAGAACATATAGTCCTAAAATTTATATGGGACCATAAAAGGCCCCAGATATCCTCAGCAATCTTGAGAACTAAGAACAAAGTGGGAGGTATAACAATACCTGACATCAAATTATACTACAAGGCTACAGTAATCAAAACAGCATGGTACTGGCATAAGAACAGACACATAGATCAGTGGAACAGAATACAGAGTCCAGAAATAAATCCATGCCTATATGGCCATTTATTATACGACAATAGAAGCAAGGATGTATGGTGGGGTAAAGACAGTCTATTCAATAAACGGTGCTGGGAAACCTGCACAGACACATGCAAAAAAATGAAGCTGGACCACCTCCTTACACCACATGCAAAAATAAGTTCAAAATGTCTTAAAGACTTAAATGTAAGATCTGAAACCATAAAATTCCTAGAAGAAAATATAGGAAGAAACTTCACAGACATTACCCGGAGTAAGATTTTTACTGATATATGCCCTCACGCGAGGGAAGTAAGAGAAAAAAATAAACATGTGGGATTACATCAAACTAAAACATTTTTAAACAGCAAAGGAAACCATCAAGAAAACAAAAAGGGATCCTATTGAATGGGAAAAGATATTTGCCAATGATATATCTGATAAGGGGTTAATATCACAAATTTATTAAAAAATCACTCAACTCAACTCCAAAAAAACAAACAACCCAATTAAGAAATGGGCAGAGGGCATGAAGAGACATTTTTCTAAAAAGGACATACAGATGGCAAACAGACATATGAAGAAATGCTCAACCTCACTAACCATCAGAGGAATGCAGATAAAAATCACAATGAGATACCAACTCACCCCAGTCAAAAGGGCTATCATCAATAAATCAACAAACAACAAGTGCTGGCGAGGATGTGGAGAAAAGGGAACGCTTGTGCACTATTGGTGGGATTGCAGATTGGTGCAGCCACTATGGAAAACAGTATGGAGGTATCTCAGAAATCTGAAAATGGAACTACCCTATGAGCCAGTAATTCCACTCCTAGGTATCTATCCGGAGAAACCCAAATCTCCAATTGAAAAAATCTTTATGCACTCCTATGTTGATTGCAGCACTATACACAATAGGCAAGACATGGAAACAGACCAAAATGCCCATCGGTAGATGACTGGATTAAGAAACCATGGTACATTTATATAATGGAGTATTACGCAGCCATAAAGAAGAAAGAAATCTTACCATTTGCAACAACATGGATGGACCTAGAGAACACTATGTTAAGTGAAATAAGACAGACACAGAAAGACAAATACCAGATGATCTCACTTATATATGGAATCTAAAGAAAAGAATTAGTTAACGAACTAATTAGAAACAGTTTTGGAGACATAGAGGGAAATCTGAGGGTTGCTAGATGGGGGGGTGAGGATAAGTGTGAAGGTGAGGGGATTAGAAAACAGTCAGTTACCACATGATGGCCCCGGGGTTTTGAAAATTAGTTTCGGGAATGTAATCAATAATGTTGTAGAGATTTTGTAGGGTATCCGATGGACACTAGTCCCATTTGGGAGAGCACCTCAGGGATGATGTAGATGCCTGATCACTGCACTGTACACCTGAAGCTGAAACTGAACAATAATGAATGCCAACTATAACTTTATATGTGTGTGTGTGTGTGTGTGTGTGTGTGTGTGTTTGTGTATGTATATACTTACAAGAAGCGGAGTACAGCATTAGCAATAGAGACAGTGGAAATATAATGGCTCTGTGACATGTCAGAGGGATAGCGATGGGGGATGGTGGTTCACACATTGTGAGAGATTTAAATGATAAACGTCTAGTGTTACTTTGTCTTGTGCACCTGAAACAAATAAAAGAAGATATAAGGATGGTAAATAAGCACATGACCAGTGTTCAACATCATTAGCTTTAACGAAAATGCAAACTAATCTAATATGAGATACCAACACTCACCTACTCAAATGACTAAAGTTAAACACACACATAACCAAATGCTGGCGATGATGTGGAGCTCCTGGAACTCATAAATATTGCTGGTGTGAATGCTCAAAGTTGGAGCCACCCTGAAACAGGATTTGGCAGTTTCTTCCAAATTTAAACCGATGCTTCCCATATGATACAGCAATCTGACTGCTGAGTATCTAACGCGGAAATTTAAAGACTTATGTTCACTAAAACACCTGTATCCAATTGGTTATGGCAGGTCTATGAATATTTCACAAAATCTGGAAACAACCCAAATGCCTTTCAGCAGGTGAATGGATAAAACAAACCATGGTACATCCGTATGTGGAAATTGCATGAACTGTTGATGCAAGCAACAACTTCAATATACCACAAGGCACACTGTAATTACACTTATATATCATTCTCAAAATGACAAAATTATACTGATGGAAAATAGATCAGTGGTTGCCAAGATTTGGGGCCGAGGTAGTGGTGTGATGGAACAGTTCCATATTCTGATTGTAGTGATTGTTACACTACTTTTTACATTTTAAAACTTCACATAACTTTAGGCAAAAAAGGGAGGAAAACATTTTACAGTGTGATAATTCAAAAAAAAAATTTAAATTAAAGTCATTTCAAAACACACAAACACAGTCACACACTATACCACTACCCCCTTCAGAATGGCCAAAGTTTAAAATGTTGATTTTATCAAGTGCTGGCAAGGATGTGGGGGAACTAGAACTTAAATAAACTGCTGGTGGGACTGTAAAATGGTACAACTACATTGAAAACGTGTTTGGTGATCTGTCTTAGTCCATTCAGGCTGCTATAACGAAATAATACAGAATGGCTGGCTGATAAACAACACAAAATGTATTTCTTACAGTTCTGCAGGCTCGAAAGTACAAGACAAAAGAGCCAGATGGTCACAGTTTGGTGAGGACCCTCTTCCTACTTGGTATCAGGAGACTTCTCACTATGTTCTCACATGGTGGAAGGGGCTAGCTAGCTATCTTGAGCCTCTTTTATAAGGGCATTAATGCCATTCATATGAGGGCTTCACCATCATGCTTATCACCTCCCAAAAGCCCCACTTCCTAATACCGTAACATTGGACATTAAGATTTCAAAACATGAATTCTGGGGGGAAACAAACATTCAGACCATAGCAGGCAGTTTCTTAAACTGTTACACATGCACCTACCATATATATGATCCAGACATTCTAGTCCTAGGAGTTTTCCCAAGGGAAAGGAAAGCATGTGTACAGAAACTTGTATATGAATATTCAGAGCAGTTTTATTTGTAATAGCCAAATAATGAAACATCCCTGAAGCCCATCAACACACGAATGGGTAAACAACGTCTAACCGCTCACTATGCTGCTCACATAAAACTAATATAAAATAATATTGGATGTCATTAAAAAACAAAATTTTAAATAATTGAAAAATAATTTTAATTAAAAAATAAAAATTAAAAACAAGATTGTGGCATTTCCATGTAAAGGAGTAAATAGCAATAAAAGGGAAAAAACTAAAAACAAAAAGGAATGAACTATTGACACGTGCTACAACGTTAATGAATCTCACTATGCTGAGTAGAAGAAGCCAGACCAAAACGAGTATATACTCTATGATTAAATGTATGTAAAGTTCCAGAAAATGCTACCTAATATATATTGACAGAAAGCAGATCAGTGGTTGCCTGGGGAGTGGTGCCAGTTTCGAGAGCCAGGAGGCAGAGATTATAAAGGGGCAGGAGCAGGAAATTTATCATCAAAACATCACATTAGTAGTTATCCCTTGGAGGGTGTGTGTGTGAAAGGATAAGGCGATGAAGTAGAACAGCACAGGGTGCCTCCAAGTTATCCACAAAATTCTAGTCTTTATTGAGGACAGTGATCATGCATTCTGCCGGAATAACGTACAGATTACAGAAAAAGTTTTATATATCTTTATATATGTGAAAAATATTTAGAAAATACATGCAAAATCATACATATACACATATACATACATATATAGACATACATACTATGTATATGTATATAGATAGACAGATAGATATAGATAGATACAGATACCTAGATATACAGATATAGATATAGATATATTTGATTTAAATAACTGTAACTTTAGAACTAGATTATAGACCTGAGCGTATTCATACAGTGTTTGAAACGGATGGAGTACTATGAGCATAAACTGAGACCCTCTCAGTTTACATGCAAAATAGTGAAAGAACTTGCCTCAGGTCAAAGAACTATGACTTAAGCCTCGTTACTCCACGGCCGCGCTCTTTTCATTACTCCACCTTCCTTTTCTCATCTCTTGAGCTAGCTCTCTTTCTGTGACTTCAGTCAAATCCTCTGCTCCCTCACAAGCAAAAAAATGTGTACGTACATATGGAAACATATACATACACACAAATATGGTGTGTTGTTAATGTTTAACGACCAATGCTGTGGGGGGGGGCAAATTCATAGCCCACACTTGCCAATATCTCCGATCTAATTTCTCCCACCATAGCTGATGTAAGGTGACCAAAGTGATGTCACTGAATACAGAGTTTTGGAAGAGATGTGCGGTAGAACACCATTCAGTTTTTTTCACCATACAGATACAGTAGATGAAAATTACAGGAAGAGCACAGATTCATAGTAAAAGGTAGGAAAATAATAGGAAAATATGTGTTTACAGGGTTTACTGATGTTGGTTTTAACATATTTTATTGTAATTTTATAGGTAATTTGATATAGACTAATGGTATGCTTACCACCTGGCTCACAAAATTTCCTAAAATTTTAATGATCGACTATCACCAGCTGATCTTTGCCAGCTCTACCATACCACTGCTGCAGAAATAAATACAGACTCTGGTATGTGCTTCAAAAGTTCCTTGGAGAATTAATTCCCCACTATAAAGCAAACGGGAAGTTTGCATTGCCCTTATTTGCAACATTTTAGAATCTGGAAATATAGTGGAATCATTTTATGCATGATTCTGGATCACCCTTGCAAAAATGGTAGATTTGACTAGGAATCATGTCTATAAAGTCAATAATGTGAAATAAAGTAATTTGTACCTATTATAGATGATGAATTGATGTTGGAATCACATTTCCCCAGATGTGTCTTCCAATTTATCTAAAACTCTATGCCCCAACTTTCCATTCTATCCTCCCTCCCTTCCTCACATCTTTCCCCCCTTCCTTTTGTTCATCACGGTTTTCCAGAGAAGCATAACCAATAGGATGCATACATAAAGAGAGATAGAGATAGGTACAGAAGGAGAGAAGGAGAGACAGAGACATTTACATATTTGGTTCACACAATGCTGGAGGTGTATAACTATTTTTGATATTCTGTAATTGATGTTTTGGCATCTAGTGAGTCATCTGGCCACGCAAATGGCCCAAGGTTGTTTGCACCTCCACCATCCCAGTGTGTTTGCAGGAGTGACAAGCCTCAACATTTGTGTTTTGCTTCCTGCCCAATAGAGGACATCTCCACCTAGCTGCTTCCTGCCACCATAGTAATAAAGGCTTTCTCCTAGTTCCACTCTCTGTTTCTCCCTGCTAATGGTCCCAGGTGGCAGTGGGAGGTGTGCCATGCCTGTCATCCTCTGAGGGACTGTGAGTAATAAACTCTTCTTTCAAAGGCAGTTGTCTTCCTTTCTGTCATCTTACCATACCTGATTAAAACAAATCCTAGCTACAATTTAAAACAGGAGGCCAGCAAGTCCAAGACTGCCAGGGTGGGATGGCAGTCTGGAGATCAGGGGAGAGATGATGGTGCGGAATCCCTCTTGATCAGGGAAGGTCTGTCCAGGCCTTCAACCGTATGGTTGAGGCCCACATGCATTAAAGAGGCGCAATCTGATTTACTCAAATCCCAACGATTTGAACGATAAATCTCATCCAAAATACCCTAACAGAAAATCCAGAGTAAAGTTTGACCGCATATCTGGGAACGGTGACCCGGACAAGTTGACACATGAGATAACCAACATAAATTCACCCTTTGTCATCTTGGTACTCATATTCATCTCCTTAAACTATACTTAATCTCCAAATAAGGACAACGTCATACTTCTACCTATGATGAAACAACTGTCCTGTGTACAAATGAAAATGCCCTAAACCTTCCAGCACAAGAGGATACAAAGTCCTTTCGTGATGTTTACTCTCTCCTTCATACCCCCTAACTTAAATACTATGGTGCAATTTTGACTGCTTAAATGATACCAACATCAAGTCAATATATCTTATGTTACAAGATAGGAGGATAACAGAGGGAAGAAAAACTTGGAGAGACAGACAGGCATAGATGTAGGATCATATTCATAACAAAGCAAGGAAGAAATACAAAAATTAAAATCCCCCTTTTTGTATCTCGTCATGTCTTCGTAGCTGGTATTTATAAGTACGTTCTTCTACTACCTATTCCATATTCCTTTGCCCTCAGCAAGCACGTGAGCAGGTCATGGTTTTTTGTCTGGTTGGGTGCCCCAGTCCTTCATTCCTGAAGCCTCAGGACCTTTAGTAGTCCTGCCTGGACTGGATTGTTATAGTTTTCCATTGAGGTTAATCACAGGGCATATGCTGCCATAATACCTCTATTGTGGACGGGCAGTCCCATTTCCCCTTGGTGATCAGCATCAATAACCTCAGACAGCACAGTAATTCCCAAATATGTCTGTTGATTCAGAGGCATGAGAAGCCCAATGTGTCCTGGTGGCAGGCTTAATTCTCAATTCAATGGAATCATTGTTGTGTCTCCTGGTGGAAGCATTCCTTGCTTTGGAACTGAGACCTCTATCTAGCCCAGCAGAGCATAAGGTAGTGGGACAGGAAGCCAACTTTGTGCTAGTGGGTCATCAGGTGTGACAGGGAGAGGTCCCACACCCATTTCCATCACTTTAATTCCAGGACCTGTGAATCCTAGCCATGGCAGAAACAGCCCCATATACTGGATGAGGAATCAGAGAACATACAGCCTCCTGGATAACCTCACCAAAGCCATGCAAGGTGTTGTCACCTAGCTGGTGCTGTAGCTGAGCCTTCAAATAGCCTCCATCAAAGGGATTCAGCCTCCCTTACGTTCAAGAGCTTTGGGTTTCACAAACTGCTACAAGTCTGGGAATTGATTCAGGGTCTGTGACTCTGTTAATTTTTTTTCCAAGTTAGGCTTTCATTTACTTGGCCTAGAATTCTTCCGGTTATGTTATGCGGATCAAGTACGAATTCAGTAGGCTTCATACGTATTTCTATCCTAGGAACAACATGACGATCGACCAGCCGCCTCCATAGCTTTCTGGGAGTCAGAATATTCTGATTGCTGCTTTCAATCTGCTGTCCATGATGGTAACCATGCCCGTCTTACCTTTGGAGGTTTAGTGAGGCCATGTGACCCCTGCACCCGGGGACACGTTTTACTCCTCTTGCCTTTAGGTTCTCCTATTGAATAGCATAAGTTCCCTCTGTAAGTTCTGTTCTACAGAGAAGAGCGATCATGCAGTTCTTCAAGGCTGCTGGGGCTACACTCACAACCTTACTTCTGACAGCCTTGGTGAAGGGTGTGTCCTGTAGACCCTCCCAGGGTGGGTGAGGAGGTCTTAAATAACAAATGCACTCTAACCTTCCAGTTTCCCTAAGGAATCCTTTCTTCTACAGTAAACCACTGGAAGGTCTGGATTTCTAGCTCATTTGCTGCAGACCACATTTTGGGCATTGTGTTAGCCGACCAAGCAAACAAACAAAAACTTAGAGCCCTTTCTAACTCTCTGAGCTGCAACAATAAATGCAGATGTCTGCTTAGTGGGGCCACATCAATAAAGTCACCCTGATCCAACTTTGTGTTTCTTCCACCATTATCCCACGCCTTTAATATCCAGTCTCACACAGGTCTCCCTATTTTGGTGGGTATATATATCAGAAAAATCTAGTAGTTCTTTTGGAGTACGGCATACCCTCTGATGGGTTATACTTTTTACCTCACCTTAAGGGGTCTGCTGGGACCTCGGTCGTCTTACAGGTCTAGAAGCAGATAAGGATGCTGGAGTTGTGTCACAAGGAGCACCAGCAGTTTCTTTGAAGGACATTAGCTCAGGGGAGGACATTACACTTCCCTTGGGCAAGGCAGACTGGATTGGCGAGGGTGTTTCCAATGGTGAAGATGACTCCTGGGTATTTAGGGGCTCAGTGTTCCCAGGTTCATCGAGGTCTTCCCACATGTTCCCATTCAGACCTTGAGGATCCCATTCCTTCCCAATCAATGCCTTCACTTAAGCATGGGGGCAGAGTGAGGTTGGGAATTCAATTTGCTTTGGAATTCAGACACTCACAGAATGAGATTCTAGGTTTTGTTTTTAGCAATCTCAGCACAGTGGCTACATAAGAGAGGACTCACTTTCACGGCAGACAGAGTTTTCTGGTCATTTATGCAGTATTTTAGCAGGTAATTGGAATCTCTGAGCTCATCCTTTTCTTTTCCCACATTCTTCAGTGTCATTAGGAGCAACCATAAATTCTCATTATACTCCTTAGTTTGACAAAAATGATTGAAGGTATCATACACATGGTCACCCAGAAACCTGCCCTATGTAAGTATTTAATTAAGAATATCTAACAGAATGGGTAATGGACTTATTGCGATTACCACTTTGTGTGGTGTACAGATATCTAATCACTATGTTGTTTTATACACCTGAAAATCTTTTTAAAAAGGGGGGAAAGAGTATCCTGTTGTGAGATTTGGTGTATCTCTACTGCCACATCGCACCAAGCACTACCAGAATACACTTTACTACTGGACATGCAGTTAATAGTTCATTTAAATATAATTAAATTGAAGAGCCAAATGCTAAACTATTCTTAAGATTCCGTTGTTAAGAACCAACCCTGGTACCAAAGTATCATTGATTCAAGTTTTGCCAGAGAAACAGAACCCATAATATATATAAGCCTGTGTGTCTGTGTGTGCACCCATGTGATCACATAGGAGAGAGAGAGACAGAGAGAGAAATAGATAGGGAGGGATGGAGGGAGGAAATAGAAGGAAGGGAAAGAAAGGAGGGAGAGAGGGAGGGGAGGGGAGGGGAGGGGAGAGAGAGAGAGAGAGAGAGAGAGAGAGAGAGAGAGAGAGAGAGAGAGAGATTTCAAGGAATTGGCTCATGCGATTATGCAAACTAGTAATCCAAAATCTACAGGATGCACTCACAGGCTAGAGACCCCAGGGGGAGCCAAGGCTGTGGTTCAATTCTGAAGGTCATCAGGCTGGGGAAACAGAGAAGAGTTTCTGTTGCAGGTCAAGTCTGAGGGCCATCTGCTGCCGATTTCCAACTTTCTTGGGGAAGGTCAATTTTTTCTTTCGTTCTGGACGTCACTTCATTGGATATGGCCCACCCTCGTTATAGAGGACAATTTTGCTTTACTTCAAGCCCAGAGATTTAAAGATTTTGTCATCCAAAAGCACCCACATTGAACTATTCATAATTATATTTGATCTCACATTGGGCTGTAAGTGCAACTAGGTTTCTGAGAAGAGAGATTGAGGTGGGCTGGTGCATTTGGAAAGGGGGTGGGAGGGGATTGCAAAATTGGAGCCAGAAGGGCGTGTAAGTTTTATACAGACAGAGTAGAGGAGAGGAGATTGAGGAAGAACTTAACACAGGCAAAGCCATGGGAATGGGCATGGCAAATGTGGGCGGCAGGAATGAGTTATCGTCACAGGAAAGAAAGAACTGTTGACGGCATCACAGAAGTAGCCTCACGTGGCCATGGAGGGCACACTAGACTAGGAAGCAGCAGGCCCGAAGGCCCAGAGGTATTATTCTGGCTCTGCATTACTACGTGTGAGGACTTGGTTAGGTCAGTTAGCTGCAATCTGCCGTGCGGCCCTGGCTTACTCTCGGTCATGTGAGGATGCTGACAATAGTCTGCTGCTCTATCATGCCTGTTGTGAAACACGTAAGAGACGATGCCTGAGGAAGTGTTTTCTTAAAGAGTAAAATAAAAACTCAAGACCCCTTCTCACATTTGGTATTGCACCAGCACGGTGAAGAAATGGCTCCTGAGTCTACAGAAATCTGGGTTCACTTTCTCTAGTGAGCTACAGGCAGAAGGTTCTTATGTGTGGGGTACAGGAGGGGCTGATTAATTGAAAGGAAGGCCAGGTTTGCCCCAGTGAGGCCCTGGAGCTGGGAGGCCCTGGAGTTGGGACACGGTGCAGACAGTTCAAGCTCCGAGAGGTGTTTCTTGGGTTGTCTGCTGGGTTGTATGAGACCGTGACCTCTCTGAAAGAGGTCGCTGGTCTCTGATATCAGATGAAACAGGTGACAGAAGTGTATGTACGTGGAGGCCAGTGGGGTGTGGTGGAAAGAGACCGAGACCTGGAGTGAAATTTATCTGAGGTAACATTTAAGGCTTCACCCCATCCTAAATATGTGAACGTAAGGAAGCAGCATCTTATCTCTGGGCCCGGGTTCCCTCCTCTGTCAAACTGGAGTAAAACCAGCACCTGTTTCACTTCCTTATGGAGTGGGTTGTTGCAAGGATCAAATGCACAACATGTGAAAGATTTCTGTAAACTCTAAAATGGTAGGTCAACTTGGCTTATTTTTCTTATTAATAAATGAAAACCGAGTATTCTGACCGGTTACAATAAACTATTTTGGCATGTTCTCTCATCACGTAAGAAAGGTTATCTTTCAGAGACCTAGCTGGCCTGAGCTCTATTTTACCCTGCCGAGTGATTTGCTTTAAGTAGATAAGAAGAGAGAGTTCCACAGGATTTTCAGAACATTCTAGCTATAAAAGTGTTCCCACTGAGCTTCACTACTTTACAAATCTAACGCTAGTCTAGATGAACTTGTGCTAGTTTAATGTCCTCTCAGTACTAGCATTGCAGCCGTGGCAGGCTTCCTCTGTTCCTCTGCTGGAAAACAAAACAAAACAGAACAAAACAAAACAAAACAAAACAAAGCAAAGCAAAACAAAACAAAACCTAACCCGGTGGACTTCTTTGATTGGGTTTTAACTTCATGGGGTTGTCATTTTGTCTCAAGTCACACGAAATGCCTCACTCCCGTAGAGATCACACAAGGAATTGAAGGAGGAATAGGGTTTGGTGAGAGAGTATTTAGAGAGTGCCCTCAGAAGATTGTGAATCTCCCCAAACAAGGGAGAGGGATGGAAGGAGGGTCCTCTCTTCACATCCACTCAAGCAAGAGGACTTTGAGGAGACCATCCCCTAAAGCTTCACCTGGGCACCTTCTCCAGGAGGGACCAAGAGGTGCCAAGACGTGGTGCCAGGAGCACGTGGCAGAGCCCATCTGCCCCTCCACGCAGCTACAGCGAGGTCGAGGACTCCCACTGAGACGTCACCACAGAAGGCAGTTTCATCCAATTCCTGTTCCGCAGTAGACGCCACAGACCTCTCCCAAGAGTCTCGGAGCAAAGCCAGGGAGTCCTTGGCCCTGACCTGCACCCTCCCAGGCAAGGCTCCTGCCTCCAGAGGGAGCCCCCACCACCTCCCATTCCCCCGAGGAGGGGCAGAGTTCCCTCAGATTCCCTGCGAAAGAAGAGAAAGGAAGGCCCCATGAGTGATGCAGGAGAGGCCACCCTCAGGGAGGCAGCAGCCTCAGTCACCCCCCAAGCCGCAGATAGATCTGTTGTCCTTGAGAAGCAGAGATTCTCCCGGGCCCTTGTCACCAGCAACCACAGCTGGGATGCGATCCCGGAGGCCACCGCAGCAGCAAGCGTCCAGGGAAAGATCATCGCCAAGAAGGTGCTTGGCTATGTCCAGGGGTTTAATGTGAAGAAAGGATATGGTTTCATCACAGGAATCATACCCCGGAGGATGTGTTCAATCACCAGACCTCCATCACCCTCAACAACCCTCACCAGTACCAACGCAGCGTGGGCTAAGGCGAGAGGTGGAGTTGCCGCCCCAGGATCACTGAGGACCAGGTCGGTGAGGGCGAGGGCAGCCGCGATGGCCTCACCGCGGCCCAGGGCCACAGTGGCCGCCTGCCGAGCCATCATCCCCCAGACCAAGGGCTGCAGTGTTTCCAGCCCTCCCTCAGACCCCTGGCTGTGACCCAGCGACAGCCCGGGCTCCCAGCTCCAGCCAGAGGCCTGCATGCCTCCCTCCGTCCTGGGTCCGCCCCTACCGCAGGCCCCCTGTGCGTGGCACTGTGGCCAGAGCCCCCCCTCCCCCCAGTGAGCTACAGGCTGAGTCGCCCTAGAGGCGGAGGCCCTGCTCCTGGTCCTAAAGTCTGTCTGGGCATCTGCCAGGAGCTGAAAGCACTGGGCAAGGAGAACGGGCGCGATGCGGCAGTCCTGTAGCAGAATCCCCCGCCACCCTATGGATTCTGCCGCTCCAACGTCTTGCACCTCCACCCACTGCTGCTGCCTGACGCCCAGGTCCACACCCGAGAAGGAGGAGCGGGCAAGCTCCAGAAGAGGCCTGCAGAAACACCTGCTTGTGTCACCAAGAAGAGGAGCTCTGCAGTGGCACATGCCCCCTCTGCTGCTCAGGCCAAGTAACAGCCCGCCTCTGCCCCCAGGGACTGCCTGCCCTGGGTTGCAGGTTTTGTCTCCTTAAAAAGAAGCTGTCCTGGGCTGCTACACAGTGCAAACATCCATAGTGACAGTGAGATTTCTGCCCTGAGAAATATACATACCCCTTACACAAGGTGTGAGGATAAACAACAAGATCTGTATGTGTCTCAGCTCCCTATTACCATCTGCTTTGGCACTTTCTATGCGTGCGCGCGCGTGCAAATACACACAGACACACACACATACAGAGCGAGAACTAGGGTGAGAATCTCCTATGAATCTATTTTAAATATCTGAACCACACGATAGGTATTTTGCATCCCCAGGTGAATTAGTTGAACTACTGTAAAACATGTATATATATTTATTTTTAAAGCACAAATAAGATTTTCTGATGTTGAAAATTATCTTACATTGTTTTGTTCTCTTATGATCTTATTCACCTGAGTGGTCATTTTCTCAATGAGTCAATTCATGACGATTTTACTTGTCATCACTGTTGACTGATTTTTAAAAGCCTGAGAGCCCATCATTGTTCTGAGACAGTCCTTTCACTCCTTTTTTTTTTCCCTCTCCGAAATGGTTCAGCCAACATTGTACCTGTTTCTTTTTTTTTAAATGTCAGAGACTTAAGACTGATTCTGAGCTTTTGGATTGTACTCAGGACATTCTAAAGGACTTGAAGACATGGAGAGGAAGAACTGTCCCCATTATTCGCTTTTTCATCCTCTTCCACTGCCGTGCTATTTGACCAATAAGTCTGGAGGGTGGGCCCATCCACCCACACTTACTGCTTAGGTATTCTCTGAGGCAAATCACAAAAAGCTGAACAAAACCCAATGACAAACACGGAAATATGACTCTCATGAAGCACAGTTTGCCACCTCTGTATTTTTTTATCTTTCAATGGATTACATCTAATACCATTAAGGGTTTAAGAGAACATGGACATGAAAGGCTTGAGGATGGGGGAAATGGGGAGATGTTGGTCAAAAGATACAAACTTTCAGTTATAAGATGAATAAGTTCCCGGGACCTAATGTACAGCAAGGTGACTGGAGTTCACAGTACTGTTTTGTGTACTTGAAAGTTGCTCTGAGAGTATAGCTTTAATGTTCTCAGCAGGAAAAAAAGTAATAAAATGTTAATTATGTATGGTGCAGAATGTGTTAATTATCCTTATCTTGGTAGGTATTTCACAACAAATACACGCGTCCTATCACCACATCATGCAACTTAAATTTATGCAAAGTTATATGTCAATTATATCTCAATAAAGCTTGGAGGGGGGACAGGGAAAAGGGAGAATAGGGAAAATGGGCATGGAAGCAGGTATAATTCTTGTTGTGTGAACCTAAACCTAAATAAACACTTGGTTCATAGTTTCCATCTGTGCTTCCTGGTTGAGTCCATCCATGGTGCCTGTTGAGGATTCCTAGAAGGCTGAACAGGTGAGATTCAGCACACCTCTGGCACTTTTTTATGAAACAGAGAGGCTTTGGCTTCCCTTTTCTGATTTTCATTTGAACATACAGTGGGCTTGGTGGGTGGGAGGCAGGTGTTAGGTTTGTGGTGGGGGTGGGGGGGACTGGGCGATTATCTATCTGAAGCCAACAGGGGTCTTTAAAACCCCAGTTTGCAAATTAATGAAATCGGTTTATCAATAGCAAAATCAAAGTACCTTTCTTTTTTTAATATTGAGGCATTTTACACCACATTATGGACTAGCCTAAGAGATTTGAAGAATGAGGATTCAGTCATTCAGGGTCAAGCAGGGACTCAGCTCCTGTTCTCTGCAGGATATGGCGAGGCCAAAAAGGAACACCAAGGGAGCCATGGATATGGAGCTCATACCACTATTTTCTCTATAGCGGCTGGTTAACACACAGAAGCAAATGTTGGCTAGCACCCCAACGAGGTGTCTTCCTGCACCCCTGTCCTGCTGGTAGCTTTGCAAGACACAGAAAGTAGGATCAATAGGATCTACAACCCGCAATCCACTTGCTACCTGCACTTGCTAGCCACAATCTGCCATCTGCTTCTCTGCCACCAAACTCCACATGCTAGCTGCAATCCGTGCTTGCTAGTTTAGCCATGGCAGTTATATCAGTGGCCAATGACTAACTGGTTACAGGTGATGGCCAACTAGTTACAGCTCATGCCCATCTACAACCTAAGCCAGCACCTTTCCACGTGAGGTCGAGAGCCTGAAAACTGTTCTTTGGGACTCTGTCCCCACCTTCAGTATGGCTACATTGCCTCAATCGGTTTGAGTAGAAGCAGAGGAGCTGAATAGGCATTTTTCCAAAGGCGACATACAGATGGCCAATAGATATATGAAAATATGCTCAACATAACCAATCATCATGGAAATGCATATAAAAACCATAAGGAGATATTACCTCACACCTGTCAGAATGGCCATCATTAATCAACAAACAACAAGTATTGTCAATGATGTGGAGAAAACGGAACCCTTGTGTATGGTTGGTGTATTGCATATTGGTGAAGCCACTATGGAAAACAGTATGGAGGTTTGTCAAAAAATTAAAAATACATCTACCTTAAACCAGCCATTCCAACCCTGGGTATTTATCCAAAAATATCCAAAACACTAATTTGGAAGGATATATGCACCTCTAAATTTACTGCAGTACTATTCACAATCCCCAAGATATGATAACAATCTAAATGCCCATCAATAGAAGACTGGCTAACAAAATTGTGGTACATATATACAGTGGAGTATTACTCTTCCATAAAAAGAATGAAATCTTATTATTTGCAACACTGTGGATGTGCCTAAAGGCTATTATGCTAAGTCTCTCAGTCTCACTTGTCTCTCAGTCTGAGAAAGACAAGAGAAAGACAAACACCATATGATGTCACTTACATGTGGAATCTAAAGAATAGATTAAACAGAAATAGATTCATAGATACAGGGAACAAACTAATGGTTATGAGATGGAAGGGAGTTTGGGGAGATGGGTTAGAACGGTGAAGGGATTAGGAAGTACCAATTGGTAGTTACAAAATAGTCACAGGGATGTGAAGTACAGTATGGAAAACATAGTCAATAATATTGTAGAACCTATGTATAGTATCAAACGAGTACTAGAATTATCAGGGGGATCACTTCATAAAGTCTATAAATGCCTAACCACTACACTGTGCACCTGAAACTAATATAAAATAATATTGCATGTCAAGTATAATTTTAAAAATATATCGTTATAGGATTCAAAATACAGCAAAAGGAATATGATCAATGGTATTGTAAAAGCTATGCATGGTGTCAGATGGGTAGCAGACTTGTGGGGTTATCATTCTGTGAGGTGTGTAAATGTCTAGTCACAATGTTGTTTTATATACGTGAAACTAATAATAAAAAAATATTACCTAACCAATTCAAACATATATTGAAAGGATCATGCACCATCATCAAGCAGGGCTTTTTTAAAAAAAATGATTATATATCCATAAATAAATAACATGATAAACAACATAAAGAAAACCAAGGATAGAAATCTTATGATCACCTCGATAGATGTAGAAAAAGCATTTGACAATGCTCGACATCCATTTGTGATAAAAATTCTGCAATAAGATGAAATAGTGCCATTTGTGATAGGATGGATGGATCTTGAGATTATTATGCTAAGCAAAATAAGTCAGGGAGAAAAAGTCGAAAACCATATGATTTCACTGATATGTATGATATAAAACTGAAAGCAACAAAGGAACAAGACAAAGAAAGAAACAAAAACTCATAGACATAGACAACAGAGCATTCTGTGTACTAGAGAATATTGACTCAGAGAGACCAATAATAAGATGTTCTATCAAAATTACTGTTACTTGCCAGAAGGTAAGTGGGTAGGGAGGTGGCTGATGAGGGTAAAGGTGATCAAATATATAGTGATGGAAGGAGAATTGACTCTGGTGGTGAACAGACAATGTGATATATAGGTGATGTATTACAGATTTGTATACTTGAAACCTATGTAATTTTACTAACCATTGTCACCCCAAAAAACTTTAATTAAGAAAACAAAATTTCAAAAAGTGAGCACAAAGAGAACATACCTCAACATAATAAAGACTATATATGACAAACTCATAGCTAACATCATACTCAATGGTGAAAAGTTGCAAGCTTTTCCACAAAGATAAAGAAGAGGACAGAAATGTTCACTGTCACCACTTTTATTCAACATAGTAATGGAAGTCCTAGCCACAGATATGAGACAAAGAAAAGAAATAAAAGCATTCAATTTGAAAAGGAAGTACTAAAAATGTCACTTTTCAGATGGCATGGTACTATATACAGAAAACTCTAAATTACACTCTACAAAAAAAGAAACCTGTTATAATTACTAAATACATTCAGTAAAGTTGCAGGGTAAAAAATTAGTATTCAGAGTTTTGTTGTGTTTCTATACACTAACAACAAACTGTTAGAAAAATAAATTAAGAAAACAATCCCATTTACAATTATATGAAAAAGAATAAAATACCTAGGAATAAATTTAACCAAAAACATAAAAGACCTATACTCTGGAAACTATAGGACACTGATGAAAGAAATTGAATGACAGAAATAAATGGAAGGATATACTAACACCATGCCCTAATACTGAAACCACATTCTGATAGTTTTTTGTTTGTTGGTTTTATTTTTTAGCTGTTTTGTAGTTTTAAGTCTATTTCAGGAGATAACCAAAGGCCTTTTCACAGCGCTCAGGAGACCACCAGGCCAAGCCAATCAGACTGGTCCCAGAGGAGTAAGCAGACACAATGAGCAGGCAAAGAACCCTCAGGTGACTTCGAGATCATAGCAGAACCACAATTCACAAAAGTGAAGTTGCAGAAATACTACTTTTACCAATCAAAGCCCATTAAGAAGCAAGGAGTCCATCAACAAGGAAGATCTGGTGCAGGCACCAAATTTGGACACACATAGGACTGATAAATCAAACTCTGCCAGACTGAAAATTCTTTGTTCTCTGTAACCCCTTCTACATCCCTAACCTTAGGTGGCTTAGTTCCAAGACTTGCCAATTCATCCCTTGAATGAGAATTAATAAATATGTTAACCTCTCCTTACCCTCACCTCTTAAAATTGATCCCAAGCCTTTGCTTGAGGAGACAAATTTGAGTTTCGTGTCTGCTTTCCTGGCTCAGCTGACCTGATGAATAAATCTCTTCTTCTCTGCAAAAATCTGCTGCTTCCGACTTTTTGCATCTCTGTAAGCAGTGGTCATCAAACGCACAACCTCTGTTCAGTAACAATACTGTGCCCATGAATTGGAAAGATTTACATTGTGAAAATGCCCATATTACCCAGAGCCCTATAAGATTTAATGTAATCCCTATAGAAACACCAATGGATTTTTTCACAGAACTGGAGCAAAAAATCCTAAAATTTGTATAGAATTACAAAAGTCTCCATGTTTCCAAAGCCATTGTGGAAAAAAAAAAAGGAGAACACAGTTGGAGGTACTATGCTTTGTGATTTTAAACCATACTGAAAAGCCATAGTAATCAAAAGAGCATGATAGTGGCACAAGAACCAGCATAATCAATAGAACAGAATAGAGAGCCCAGAAATAAACCGACACTCGTATGGTTAACTAATCTATGACAAGGGAAGAATGATACAAAATGGGAAATTGACAGTCTCTCCAATAAATGGTTTTGGGAACACTGGACAGATAGATGCAAAAACTGTATCTGGACCGTTTTCTTACACTATATACAGTAATAAACTGGATTGAAGACTTAAATGCAAGGTGTACAATGATAAAACTTCTAGAAGAAATCATAGGCAGCAAACTCTTTGACATTGGTCTTATAGCATTATATTTTGGATATGGCTCTCAGGAAATGACAATAAATAAAAAATAAACAAATGAGACTACATCAGACTAATAAGTTTTGCATCGAAAATAAATCAATCAACTAAATGAAAAGAAAAACTCCAAAATTAGAAAAGTTATTTCAAAATGGCATATCTGGTAAGGGGTTGTTATTCAAAACATATAAAGGATGCTTCCAACTCAACCTCAAAAAAAAACACAACAAACTACCATATTTATAATTGGGCACAGAACTGCATAGAGATATTTCCAAAGAGGACATACGGATCACCAACAGACATATGAAAAGATGTTCAACATCAGCAATCAACAGGGAAGTACAAATCAAAACCAAAGTGAGATATAACCTCATACCTGTCAGAACGACTATATAAAAAAGTCAACAAATAAAAAGTGTTGGCAAGAAAGTAGTGAAATGGGAACCCTCGTGCACTGTTATTGGGAAAGCAAATCAGTGCAGCCACTATGGAGAAAGTATGTAGCGTTCTTAAAAAATTAAAAACAGAGATACTGTACTACCCAGCAATTTTACTTCTGGGCATTTATGTAAGAAAATGACAATACAAATCTAAAACATACATGCAGACCCATGATCGTTGCAGCCTTATTGACAACAGCAAAGATACGGAAGCAACCTTGGTGACCATCGATAGATCAAAAGATCATAAGATGTGTTTCTCTTTGATATATACATATATGTGTGTATATATATATATATATATATATATATATATATATATATATATATAATTTAATAGATACACACACATTGGAATGTTATTCAGCAATAAAAATGTATAAAATCTGGCCGTTTGCAAGAACACGATTGACCTAGAGGACCTAGTGAAATAATTCAAAGACAAATACCACATGAGTTCACTTACATATGAAAAAGAGAAGAAAAGCAAACGAACAAAGAAAAAAGAAAGAGACACATAGATACAGAGAACACACTGATGGTTGACAGAAGGAAGTGGGTTGGGGATGGGTGAAAAAGGTGAAAGGGAATAAGTGGTACAAACTTCCAGTATAAAATAAATAAGTCATATGGATATAATGTACAGCACAGGAAATAGACTCAACAACATAATAAAATTGTATGGTGACAGATGGTTAATAGACTTGTTGTGATCACATCCTAAGTTATATAAATGTAGAAACACTATATTGTACACATGAAACTGATATAATGTTTATCACAACTACACTTTAATGCAAAATAAATTTAAAAAATAAATTATATCTAGCAATCACCACAAGCAGAGCTCAGATCTGAAAAATTCCTTTTCACATACAACTAGAAGTTGTTCCTCCAGATTCCTAGCCCAATGAACTTCTCACTATATCAGCTGACTTTCTCAGAGACTGGCAGAGTGCCAATCACTAAGCATAAGAATTTGTACTGAAACACAACACCAAGAGGAACCCGGGCAAGAACTGAAGTCAGACTAAACCTGCTATGATTAGTAAATACCTCAGATCCCTCCCAGCTACCTTTCATGCCCAACAACAGGCATGGTGTCATGCAGGGTGGCAAGCAGGGCCTGTGGTCCTGCTCCTTGCATAAGAATGCAGGATATGGTGAGGTCAAAAAGGAACACCCACGGAGCCATAGATGGGGAGTCATACCTCTATAGTCTCACTGGCAGCTGGGTTGGAGACACAGGAAGCAGGAGCCACAGAATCCGCAATTCACACTCCGCCACACTCCGCTGCTTGCTACCTCAGCCTCCACCTTCTTGCTAGCCCCCATTTTCTGCTAGTGTAGCCACAGCAGTTATATTAGTGGCCAATGGCTCACTGGGTACAGCTGACGGCCAACTAGCCACAGCTGATGGCCATCCAATCACAGTTGATGGCCATTTACTACCTGAGCCAGCACCTTTCTATGTGAGGCCGAGAGCCTGGAAACTGCTTTTCGGGCTTTGTCCCCATAGTCATGTTTGACGTTGGAGGGAAAGTGGTTTCCTTGAGAGGCTTGGGCCACATTTGAGCCACAAGGGTGCCAGAACAGAGGAAGGCTTTACCTTAGTGACTGTTTTTTGTTTTTTGTTTTTTTTTCCTTAAGGGCAAACATCTTCTGTAGTTCTTGAGGTTTCTCATATACAGCCTCATAGGACTTTTCATCATCTCAAAACATTGAAAAACCATTATTAGAGTGGTGTTTTTATAACATCGAACTATGTAAAACAAAGTTTTATTCCAGCATAATTTATTCAATTACAAACAAAATGCTAAGTGCAATTTACAGACTGGATCTGAACCAGTAGGCAGTACCAGAGGGCATTAGCTGAAGATATTAAAGAACCATGAGATGTCAGTGGACACTGTATTTAATCATTTGGTTTGTGCCAGCTTTTATGTAGTCCCATCTTTAATTTACCAGAGGTGTTTCATCTGAGTACAACAGAAAGTATTAACAACAAAGCAAATGTTACCTTGCTTAACTAAGACATGGTCAAGACTAATTTTGTTGTCTAACGTAACTCATGCAAGAAAATTTAAATGTTTTTTCCTGGTTGGCTATCGCTGTGGCAGTCATTGCAATACCTCTAAGATTTTTTCTTTTTTTGTTTGTTTGTTTGTTTTTAATCAGTTTCTAATCGTGT
Organism: Rhinolophus hipposideros; assembly: GCF_964194185.1. Classification (NCBI taxonomy): domain Eukaryota; kingdom Metazoa; phylum Chordata; class Mammalia; order Chiroptera; family Rhinolophidae; genus Rhinolophus; species Rhinolophus hipposideros. The sequence continues at coordinate 80,010,658 of NC_138046.1, read as the reverse complement.
ATTTATTCATTGTAATTTCTGCCACCGAAAACAGTACTGTTTCAAATCTTTACTGGGGTTGAAATCACCAGATATTAAACATCCTTGACTATGTGTGTACCAGTTGCACATTTAGACCTGTGAAGTAGGTTTAAAGGTGATGCTCAATGTTGAGCTGTTTTTCCGGTCAGAAATTAAGGGGGAAATGAAAATGACATTTATTCTAGTGAGTGCTTGGTATCATATTATTTGTGAGACAGGAAGCAACAGATATAAGTAGAAAAAAGAAAAAAAATAAATAAATGTGTAGAGTGTACAGAACTGGTGCAGAATTTGGGGGTAGTTGTCCACAAGAGATGTCAACTGCTTCAGATCCCAGTAATTTTAAATTTCAAATCTTCTGTTGGTTGAACAGTCCAGTTAGGTTCAAGAGCTTTCTTATATGGGAATCATGAGTCCAGGAGTTAATATCTTTAAATTTCATCCTACATGGCTTAGTTAACATACCTGAAATTTCGGCAGGATTAAGTAGAAAGGAAAGATAATTGTTATAATTTTGCTTACAATGGTATAATTTACCAAATTGCTGCAGATCATAGGTAGCTTAGGAGAAAAAAAAACTATATCTTATATCTGGAAAACAAAGATTAAAAAACAGTAATATTTTATATAAGAAGTCACAAAAATTATAATCATCCTTTTCAGTTTATTTAGTCCCATGTTATTAATTCTTGTGATCTCATTTCTGTTAGCAGTTCTATGAATCCAGTTTTTGCTTCAGAATTCTGTAAATCATTAGCCAAGTTAGTGTTATGTTTTTAAAGTTATCATAAACCTGCCTTTTAGAGTACTTGTCAGGGTGCTGTTTCTTTTAATGAAAATCTCTTGAGGATGAAACACATTTGTAGGAATTTTGGGGGCAGGGCGAAAAGCATTATAGTAAAACAACAGTTGTCTGTGAATCGTAGAAGAACTTAAAACTGGCCATGGTTCAAGTTCTGGTGAGAGTTCACAGACATATACATACAAATAATGTAATTGACTAAATTCCACATCCCATCAGTTAGCTTGACCATATATAGAATTCTTATCTTAAGATCCCTTTTCCACAAACCTTTTGCAACTACCACAAACTTTCTGCAACTTTCATGTACCTTTCAGTGCTTCTCCTCTCCTTTATTTCTTATTCTGAAGCAATCATTTATGTTAGGAGAAAATTAATGCTTTTTCTTCCAAATGCCCTCCCCCCAAAAAATCCAGTATTCTTCATATAATTCCTTATCCAGAACACACTGCATTTTCCGTTTTGTCATCAAAAGTTCATCTCCATGATTCACTCTTTTTCTGTCGAAAACATACGTCTTATTTTCCATGTAGAGTCATTTTGTTTCATCCTCATTATTTTCTAGTATTTTTGTAAGCATAAAAAGTAACATAGTTCCATCATAAGTCAATTTTGGCAAGAAACGTAAGAGCAATTTTCATTTAAAAAAGTTCTCCTGTGTTCCTTTTGACTCTGTGGGCAATATTTCGGTTAGCTTCTGGGGTTTACATCCTCGAAGACGTGATAAGATTTACAACTTTGAGAGACAGAGAAATAAGGTGGTTTTTAGCATTTTACCAAGACATGTCATAGGTTTAGGAATTTTTTAAGATCAAAGGATAAGCATCATTCATTTGACAATGATTTCCATAAAATGTAACATACCATGAAGTCTTATTAAGTTAATATTTTGTATTTTATCGAAAGATTGACATTTTCTTGAAACGTTTCAGGGTTCATTCTGAAAAATCTCAAAATTCTAAAAACTCTCAAAGGTTAAGACAAAGACTGTTTAATTTTCAAATCTTGAAAAATCAGTCAAATATTTAAAAAGTTTTAAAACATTTGGTCCAATAGAATCATAGGTCATTGTGGATCTATACTTAAGTTATTCACTTAATCATGGTGACAAAGAGTTTTCTGGCAAATACATAAAGGTAAATTTTTGTAGAAAATTTAGCTCTTTTTATATAAGAAGACTCAGTTTAATTATGCAGTTAAAGACCTGATGATAAAAGACACAGGAAATAATCTTGATAAAACAAAAATGTTGCCTTCCGTTTATAATTTCTTATGAAGACTATACCCAGGAAAAACATACCCGGTTCCACGGGCTGCCACTCCACGGAAGTCAGGTCACTCTAGATCGTGTTCCGGATGCCAGATATATTAACCTAAAAACAAAAAGCTTTTCAAAGTGAGAGGGTAGAAGCATTTATTTGAGATTTAAAAAAAAAGAATAGTGGTTATGGAAACTGATTCAGGAGGAAGCCCAAATGTTGTTCTGATTAGGAGACAAAGGCAAGGAGTATTTATGACAAAGGGAAGGGGAACAATTACATCAAGGGAAGGAAAGTATTTCTTCTGTGGGTGTAGATGAGTTAACATAAGCGATATTAATTCTTAACAACTTTCATCTTAAATTTTCCAACCAGTTGTCATAATATCTGCTTTCGTGTTATCTTTGCAAACAGTTCTTTGGGACACAATGTTGCTGTATGGCGAGTCCAAAGGTTACTTTGCCCCGTTCTAACATTGCAAATGTTTGAGGCAAAAGACATGCAAGGCATGTTCCTCTGGGATGGCAGTTCCAACTCCATTTTAGAATGGTTCCATTTATATTACTCTTTTAAACAAGGAAGCTCTGTCAGGCTTGCATGTGTTAAATTTAAATCTAAATTCATAGAGCGGAGTGATAAGTTAAAGATATGCTTTGCTCCCCATCACTTACCTGAATTGAGCGTTCCTCAGTCCTGCCCTTCACAATGCGAATGCTCTCTGCCTTGGAGTGCTGGCTGGCAGAAGCTGCAGCATCTCTGGCTGACGTAACCCTGGGCATGTAGCTAGGGGATACCTTGGGGAAGCAGCTGGTGGGGGCTGTAACAAGTTCTGGTTGACCTTGCCAAGGACACAGGCTCTTGAGTTGCACTGGTGGGCTGGTTGTCTGGGGCTGCTAGGAATGTGGAGTGTGGTGACCAAAGGTGCTGGGCTATGTAGAGGGCCAACTGGCTGGGGCTGCAGGGATCTCAGGGCCAGGTGGGCCAGGCTTTACAGCTCCTGGGGCTCCCTGGAGACCCAAGTGAATAGGGCTGCAGCAGGTACTGCCTTAGCTGGCCCGGGCATAAGGCATTGGGGGCACCCTGGGGGATGGCAGGCTGGGACTGAGCGAATGCGGGGAACCCTGGAGAACCAGCTAACAGGGGATGTAGCAAGTGAGTTGGCCTGGGGTGAGGAACCTGGTGGGAGAGATCCTGGGAGGCTGGCTGGCTGGGGCTGCTGCCAATGCAGGGCAAGATGACCCAGGGTACACCATGGAGGCCTTGAAGGGTGACTAGAGAGTTGAGATTAAGCCCCCGTAGTACTATCTAGGTTGAGGAGTAATGGAAATAATGGTGTTTGCCAGCTCCTCAGATCCAGGAGAAATTCTGCAGTTCCACACACATTTGGCAGACACCTTGGGGTTCGAAAATGGATTTTTTCATGTATAGTCTACATGCCCTGTGAATCACTGCTTTATCACTGTGCCTCATAGCAGGCCCCTTGGTGATATCCCTCCCCACTGCAGCTCTCCACATGAGGGTGGGGTTCCAATGATTACCGCATCTCAGCCTCTCCTGCACTTCTCTATGTGGTCCCTCTCTAGTCTGTAGTGCACAAGCTGCTCAATCAGCTCTGAGGTATTCTTCAGGAGGAATTGCTCTATAGGTAGGTGTATACTCCCTGTGTGTCAGTGGAGATGGTGAGTTCAGGGTCTGCGGATCCCTCCATCTTGGACCTGCCTCCAAGACATAATTTTAAATTCAAAAATCCAACTAGTGGTTGCTTTAACCCTGAGTCAATTCCACCGTCATGTGAATCACCTGTGTTTCCTCTCTCAGCCGGGCACTCTCGCCCTTCTGTAGTTGTCACGCAGGGGACCCTGCTCGCCGCGGCATTTGTCACGCGTGGTCTCAGCTCCCACTCCCCACATAAGAACGCAGAACATGTTTAGGCCAAAAAGGAACACCCACAGAGCCATAGATAGGTGTGTCAAACCAATATATTCTCGCTGGCCGCCGGGCTGGAGATACAGGAAGCAGGATCTACATAATCTGCAACCCGCCGTCCTAACAGCAGCCCGCGCCTCCCAGCCACCAACTTCTTGCTAGCCCCCATTTTTTTCTGCTAAGTAGCCACAGCAGGTATATTAGTGGCCAATGGCTTACTGGTTACAGCTGACGGCCAACTAGCCACAGGTGATAGCCATCTGATTACAGTTGATGGCCATTTACTACCCGACCCGCACTTTCTATGTGAGGCTGAGAGCCTGGAAACTGCTTTTTGGAACTTTGTCCCCACAGTAGTCATTGTCAGTGTTGTCTCACTCTCCACTGGACTGTAGGCTCCTTGAGAGATGGGACAATCTTCTTCACCATGATGCAAATCCTGGTGCCAAGCAATGTCTGACACAAGTGGACACTCAAATATTTGCTGAATGAGTGATGTCTACTGCTTCTAATCAAACCGATTGAGGCAATGTAGCCATACCGAATGTAGGGACAGAGTCCAGAGAGCAGTTTCTGGCTCTCGACCTCACGTGGAAAGGTGCTGTCTCGGGTAGTAGATGGTCGTCAGCTGTAACTAGTTGGCCATCAGCTGTAACCAATTAGTCTTTGGCCACTGATATAACTGCAGTGGCTAAATGAGCAAGCGCAGATTGCAGCTAGCAAGTGGGGTTAGCAAGTGGATTGTGGATTGCAGATCATGTTGACCCTACTTCCTGTGTCTCGCCGAGCTACCAGCAGGAATAGGGTGCAGGAAGACACCTCGTTGGGGTGCTAGCCGACTTTTGCTTCTGTGTGTCAACCAGCCGCCATCGAGAATATAGTGATATGAACTCCATATCCATGGCTCCGTTGGTGTTCCTTTTTGGCCTCGCCATATCCTGCAGGGAGCAGGAGCTGAGTCCCTGCTTGACACTGAATGAATGAATTCCCACTCTTCAAATCTCTTAGGCTAGTAAATAATGTGGTATAAAATGCCTCAATGTTAAAACAAGAAAGGTACTTTGATTTTGCTATTGATAATCCTATTTCATTAATTTGTAAACTGCGGTTTTAAAGACCCCTGTTGGCTTCAGATAGATAATCGCCCAGTCCCCCCCACCCCCACCACAAACCTAACACCTGCCTCCCACCCACCAAGCCCACTGTATGTTCAAATGAAAATCAGAAAAGGGAAGCCAAAGCCTCTCTGTTTCATAAAAAAGTGCCAGAGGTGTGCTGAATCTCACCTGTTCAGCCTTCCAGGAATCCTCAACAGGCACCATGGATGGACTCAACCAGGAAGCACAGATGGAAACTATGAACCAAGTGTTTATTCAGCTTTAGGTTCACACAACAAGAATTATACCTGCTTCCATGCCCATTTTCCCTAATCTCCCTTTTCCCTATCACCCCCTAAGCTTTATTGAGATATAATTGACATATAAGTTGCATAAATTTAAGTTGAAAGATGTGGTGATTAAACACGTGTATTTATTGTGAAATATCTACCAAGGTAAGGATAATTAACACATTCTACAACACACATAATTAACATTTTGTTGTTGTCCTGCTGAGAACATTAAAGCTATACAGTCAGAGCAACTTTCAAGTATACAAACAGTACTGTGAACTCCAGTCACCTTTCTGTACATTAGGTCCCCGGAACTTATGCATCTTATGACTGAAAGTTTGTATCTTTTGACCAACACCTCCCCATTTCCCCCATCCTCAAGCCTTTCATGTCCACATTCTTTTAAACCCTTAATGGTATTAGATGCAATCCACTGAAAGAAAACCAAAAAAAGACAGAGGAGGCAAACACTGTTTCACGAGAAACACTTTTCCGTGTTTGTCATTGGGTTTTGTTCAGCTTGTTGTGATTTGCATCAGAGAATACCTAAGCAGTAAGTGTGGGTGGATGGGCCCACCCTCTAGACTTATTGGGGAAATGGCAGGGCAGGAGAAGAGGATGAAAAAGAAAATAATGGGGACAGTTCTTTTTCTCCATGTCTTCTAGTCCTTTAGAATGTCCTGAGTTCAATCCATAAGCTCAGAATCAGTCTTAAGTCCGTCACATGTAAAAAAAATCAAAAAACAAAGAAAAAAAAACAGGTACAATGTTGGCTGAACCGTTTTGGAGAGAAAAAAAGAACTGAAAGGACTGTCTCAGTACAATAATGGGCTGTCAGGCTTTAAAAAAATCAGTCAACAGTGATGACAGGAAAATCTTCATAAAGTGACTTATTGAGAAAAGGACCACTCAGGTGAATAAGATCATAAGATTACACAACAATATCAGATAATATTCAATATCATATAATCTTCGTTTGTGCATTAAAATATATATGTGTGTGTATATATATATTTTAAAGAAATTCAACTAATTCACCTGGGGATGCAAAATACCTATGGTCTGGTTCAGATATTTAAAATAGATTCATAGGAGTCTCTCTCTCTCTCTCTCTCCTTCTCTTGCTCTACCTCTTGCTCTGTGTGTGCCTGTGGAAAGTGCCAAAGCAGATGGTAATAGGGAGCTGAGAAACATACAGATCACTCATGGGGCCTTCCTTTCTCTTCTTTCCCAGGGAATCTGAGGGACCTCTGCCCCGCCTCGGGGGAATGCCAGGTCGTGGGGGCTCAGTCTGGAGGCAGGAGCCTTGCCTGGGAGGGTGCAGGTCAGGGCCAAGGACTCCCTGGCTTTGCTCTGAGACTCTTGGGAGAGGTCTGTGGCGTCTCCTGCGGAACAGGAATTGGATGAAACTGCCTACTGTGGTGACGTCTCAGTGGGAGTCCTAGACTTCACTGTAGCTGCCTGGAGGGGCAGATGGGCTCTGCCACGTACTCCTGGCACCACGTCTTGGCACCTCTTGGTCCCTCCTGGAGAAGGCGCCCAGGTGAAGCTTTAGGGGGTGGTCTCCCCAAAGTCCTCTTGCTTGAGTGGATGTGAAGAGAGGTCCCTCCTTCCATCCCTCTCCCTTGCTTGGGGAGACTCACAATCTTCTGAGGGCACTCTCTAAATACTCTCTCACCACACCCTATTCCTCTTCCAACTCCTTGTGCGATCTCTATGGGAGTGAGGCATTTCGTGTGACTTGAGACAAAATGACAACCCCATGAAGTTAAGACCCAATCAAAGAAGCCCACGGGGTTAGGTTTTGTTTGGTTTTGTTTGGTTTTGTTTTGTTTTCCTGCAGAGGGACAGAGGAAGCCTGCCAAGGCTTCAATGCTAGTACTGAGAGGACATTAAACTAGCACAGGTTCATCTAGACTAGCGTTAGCTTTGTAAAGTAGTGAAGCTGAGTGGGAACACTTTCATAGCTAGAATGTTCTGAAAATCCTGTAGAACTCTCTCTTCTCATCTACTTAAAGCAAATCACTCGGCAGGGTAAAATAGAGCTCAGGCCATTGGCCCTTGTGTTTAACTGTAATCCAAAGTTTTATCATTTACTTTTCAAATAGCTTCTGAGTCTGTGATCTTCATCCTCAAATGTGGTTCTGAGTCGATTGTACAGAAACCCTAAGAATTCAGCCTAACTTCAGTGCTGAGACTACGCTAAGGAACAGCTAGGTCTCTGAAAGATAACCTTTCTTACGTGATGAGAGAGCATGCCAAAATAGTTTATTGTAACCGGTCAGAATACTCGGTTTTCATTTATTAATAAGAAAAATAAGCCAAGGTGGCCTACCATTTTAGAGTTTACAGAAATCTTTCACATGTTGTGCATTTGATCCTTGCAACAACCCACTCTATAAGGAAGTGAAACAGGTGCTGGTTTTACTCCAGTTTGACAGATGAGGGAACCCGGGCCCAGAGATAAGATGCTGCTTCCTTACATTCACATATTTAGGATGGGGTGAAACCTTAAATGTTACCTCAGATAAATTTCTCTCCAGGTCTCAGTCTCTTTCCACCACACCCCACTGGCCTCCAAATACATACACTTCTGTCACCTGTTTCATCTGATATCAGAGACCAGCGACCTCTTTCAGAGAGGTCACGGTCTCATACAACCCAGCAGACAACCCAAGAAACACCTCTCGGAGCTTGAACTGTCTGCACCGTGTCCCAACTCCAGGGCCTCCCAGCTCCAGGGCCTCACTGGGGCAAACCTGGCCTTCCTTTCAATTAATCAGCCCCTCCTGTACCCTCCCTATCTATTTCTCTCTCTCTCTCTCTCTCTCTCTCTCTCTCTCTCTCTCTCTCTCTCTCTCTCTCTCCTATGTGATCACATGGGTGCACACACAGACACACACGCTTATATATATTATGGGTTCTGTTTCTCTGGCAAAACTTGAATCAATGATACTTTGGTACCAGGGTTGGTTCTTAACAACGGAATCTTAAGAATAGTTTAGCATTTGGCTCTTCAATTTAATTATATTTAAATGAACTATTAACTGCATGTCCAGTAGTAAAGTGTATTCTGGTAGTGCTTGGTGCGATGTGGCAGTAGAGATACACCAAATCTCACAACAGGATACTCTTTCCCCCCTTTTTAAAAAGATTTTCAGGTGTATAAAACAACATAGTGATTAGATATCTGTACACCACACAAAGTGGTAATCGCAATAAGTCCATTACCCATTCTGTTAGATATTCTTAATTAAATACTTACATAGGGCAGGTTTCTGGGTGACCATGTGTATGATACCTTCAATCATTTTTGTCAAACTAAGGAGTATAATGAGAATTTATGGTTGCTCCTAATGACACTGAAGAATGTGGGAAAAGAAAAGGATGAGCTCAGAGATTCCAATTACCTGCTAAAATACTGCATAAATGACCAGAAAACTCTGTCTGCCGTGAAAGTGAGTCCTCTCTTATGTAGCCACTGTGCTGAGATTGCTAGAAACAAAACCTAGAATCTCATTCTGTGAGTGTCTGAATTCCAAAGCAAATTGAATTCCCAACCTCACTCTGCCCCCATGCTTAAGTGAAGGCATTGATTGGGAAGGAATGGGATCCTCAAGGTCTGAATGGGAACATGTGGGAAGACCTCGATGAACCTGGGAACACTGAGCCCCTAAATACCCAGGAGTCATCTTCACCATTGGAAACACCCTCGCCACTCCAGTCTGCCTTGCCCAAGGGAAGTGTAATGTCCTCCCCTGAGGAAATGTCCTTCAAAGAAACTGCTGGTGCTCCTTGTGACACAACTCCAGCATCCTTATCTGCTTCTAGACCTGTAAGACGACCGAGGTCCCAGCAGACCCCTTAAGGTGAGGTAAAAAGTATAACCCATCAGAGGGTATGCCGTACTCCAAAAGAACTACTAGATTTTTCTGATATATATACCCACCAAAATAGGGAGACCTGTGTGAGACTGGATATTAAAGGCGTGGGATAATGATGGAAGAAACACAAAGTTGGATCAGGGTGACTTTATTGATGTGGCCCCACTAAGCAGACATCTGCATTTATTGTTGCAGCTCAGAGAGTTAGAAAGGGCTCTAAGTTTTTGTTTGTTTGCTTGGTCGGCTAACACAATGCCCAAAATGTGGTCTGCAGCAAATGAGCTAGAAATCCAGACCTTCCAGTGGTTTACTGTAGAAGAAAGGATTCCTTAGGGAAACTGGAAGGTTAGAGTGCATTTGTTATTTAAGACCTCCTCACCCACCCTGGGAGGGTCTACAGGACACACCCTTCACCAAGGCTGTCAGAAGTAAGGTTGTGAGTGTAGCCCCAGCAGCCTTGAAGAACTGCATGATCGCTCTTCTCTGTAGAACAGAACTTACAGAGGGAACTTATGCTATTCAATAGGGGAACCTAAAGGCAAGAGGAGTAAAACGTGTCCCCGGGTGCAGGGGTCACATGGCCTCACTAAACCTCCAAAGGTAAGACGGGCATGGTTACCATCATGGACAGCAGATTGAAAGAAGCAATCAGAATATTCTGACTCCCAGAAACCTATGGAGGCGGCTGGTCGATCGTCATGTTGTTCCTAGGATAGAAATACGTATGAAGCCTACTGAATTCGTACTTGATCCGCATAACATAACCGGAAGAATTCTAGGCCAAGTAAATGAAAGCCTAACTTGGAAAAAAAATTAACAGAGTCACAGACCCTGAATCAATTCCCAGACTTGTAGCAGTTTGTGAAACCCAAAGCTCTTGAACGTAAGGGAGGCTGAATCCCTTTGATGGAGGCTATTTGAAGGCTCAGCTACAGCACCAGCTAGGTGACAACACCTTGCATGGCTTTGGTGAGGTTATCCAGGAGGCTGTATGTTCTCTGATTCCTCATCCAGTATATGGGGCTGTTTCTGCCATGGCTAGGATTCACAGGTCCTGGAATTAAAGTGATGGAAATGGGTGTGGGACCTCTCCCTGTCACACCTGATGACCCACTAGCACAAAGTTGGCTTCCTGTCCCACTACCTTATGCTCTGCTGGGCTAGATAGAGGTCTCAGTTCCAAAGCAAGGAATGCTTCCACCAGGAGACACAACAATGATTTCATTGAATTGAGAATTAAGCCTGCCACCAGGACACATTGGGCTTCTCATGCCTCTGAATCAACAGACATATTTGGGAATTACTGTGCTGTCTGAGGTTATTGATGCTGATCACCAAGGGGAAATGGGACTGCCCGTCCACAATAGAGGTATTATGGCAGCGTATGCCCTGTGATTAACCTCAATGGAAAACTATAACAATCCAGTCCAGGCAGGACTACTAAAGGTCCTGAGGCTTCAGGAATGAAGGACTGGGGCACCCAACCAGACAAAAAACCATGACCTGCTCACGTGCTTGCTGAGGGCAAAGGAATATGGAATAGCTGGTAGAAGAACGTACTTATAAATACCAGCTACGAAGACATGACGAGATACAAAAAGGGGGATTTTAATTTTTGTATTTCTTCCTTGCTTTGTTATGAATATGATCCTACATCTATGCCTGTCTGTCTCTCCAAGTTTTTCTTCCCTCTGTTATCCTCCTATCTTGTAACATAAGATATATTGACTTGATGTTGGTATCATTTAAGCAGTCAAAATTGCACCATAGTATTTAAGTTAGGGGGTATGAAGGAGAGAGTAAACATCACGAAAGGACTTTGTATCCTCTTGTGCGGGAAGGTTTAGGGCATTTTCATTTGTACACAGGATAGTTGTTTCATCATAGGTAGAAGTATGACGTTGTCCTTATTTGGAGATTAAGTATAGTTTAAGGAGATGAATATGAGTACCAAGATGACAAAGGGTGAATTTATGTTGGTTATCTCATGTGTCAACTTGTCCGGGTCACCGTTCCCAGATATGCGGTCAAACTTTACTCTGGATTTTCTGTTAGGGTATTTTGGATGAGATTTATCGTTCAAATCGTTGGGATTTGAGTAAATCAGATTGCGCCTCTTTAATGCATGTGGGCCTCAACCATACGGTTGAAGGCCTGGACAGACCTTCCCTGATCAAGAGGGATTCCGCACCATCATCTCTCCCCTGATCTCCAGACTGCCATCCCACCCTGGCAGTCTTGGACTTGCTGGCCTCCTGTTTTAAATTGTAGCTAGGATTTGTTTTAATCAGGTATGGTAAGATGACAGAAAGGAAGACAACTGCCTTTGAAAGAAGAGTTTATTACTCACAGTCCCTCAGAGGATGACAGGCATGCCACACCTCCCACTGCCACCTGGGACCATTAGCAGGGAGAAACAGAGAGTGGAACTAGGAGAAAGCCTTTATTACTATGGTGGCAGGAAGCAGCTAGGTGGAGATGTCCTCTATTGGGCAGGAAGCAAAACACAAATGTTGAGGCTTGTCACTCCTGCAAACACACTGGGATGGTGGAGGTGCAAACAACCTTGGGCCATTTGCGTGGCCAGATGACTCACTAGATGCCAAAACATCAATTACAGAATATCAAAAATAGTTATACACCTCCAGCATTGTGTGAACCAAATATGTAAATGTCTCTGTCTCTCCTTCTCTCCTTCTGTACCTATCTCTATCTCTCTTTATGTATGCATCCTATTGGTTATGCTTCTCTGGAAAACCGTGATGAACAAAAGGAAGGGGGGAAAGATGTGAGGAAGGGAGGGAGGATAGAATGGAAAGTTGGGGCATAGAGTTTTAGATAAATTGGAAGACACATCTGGGGAAATGTGATTCCAACATCAATTCATCATCTATAATAGGTACAAATTACTTTATTTCACATTATTGACTTTATAGACATGATTCCTAGTCAAATCTACCATTTTTGCAAGGGTGATCCAGAATCATGCATAAAATGATTCCACTATATTTCCAGATTCTAAAATGTTGCAAATAAGGGCAATGCAAACTTCCCGTTTGCTTTATAGTGGGGAATTAATTCTCCAAGGAACTTTTGAAGCACATACCAGAGTCTGTATTTATTTCTGCAGCAGTGGTATGGTAGAGCTGGCAAAGATCAGCTGGTGATAGTCGATCATTAAAATTTTAGGAAATTTTGTGAGCCAGGTGGTAAGCATACCATTAGTCTATATCAAATTACCTATAAAATTACAATAAAATATGTTAAAACCAACATCAGTAAACCCTGTAAACACATATTTTCCTATTATTTTCCTACCTTTTACTATGAATCTGTGCTCTTCCTGTAATTTTCATCTACTGTATCTGTATGGTGAAAAAAACTGAATGGTGTTCTACCGCACATCTCTTCCAAAACTCTGTATTCAGTGACATCACTTTGGTCACCTTACATCAGCTATGGTGGGAGAAATTAGATCGGAGATATTGGCAAGTGTGGGCTATGAATTTGCCCCCCCCCACAGCATTGGTCGTTAAACATTAACAACACACCATATTTGTGTGTATGTATATGTTTCCATATGTACGTACACATTTTTTTGCTTGTGAGGGAGCAGAGGATTTGACTGAAGTCACAGAAAGAGAGCTAGCTCAAGAGATGAGAAAAGGAAGGTGGAGTAATGAAAAGAGCGCGGCCGTGGAGTAATGAGGCTTAAGTCATAGTTCTTTGACCTGAGGGAAGTTCTTTCACTATTTTGCATGTAAACTGAGAGGGTCTCAGTTTATGCTCATAGTACTCCATCCGTTTCAAACACTGTATGAATACGCTCAGGTCTATAATCTAGTTCTAAAGTTACAGTTATTTAAATCAAATATATCTATATCTATATCTGTATATCTAGGTATCTGTATCTATCTATATCTATCTGTCTATCTATATACATATACATAGTATGTATGTCTATATATGTATGTATATGTGTATATGTATGATTTTGCATGTATTTTCTAAATATTTTTCACATATATAAAGATATATAAAACTTTTTCTGTAATCTGTACGTTATTCCGGCAGAATGCATGATCACTGTCCTCAATAAAGACTAGAATTTTGTGGATAACTTGGAGGCACCCTGTGCTGTTCTACTTCATCGCCTTATCCTTTCACACACACACCCTCCAAGGGATAACTACTAATGTGATGTTTTGATGATAAATTTCCTGCTCCTGCCCCTTTATAATCTCTGCCTCCTGGCTCTCGAAACTGGCACCACTCCCCAGGCAACCACTGATCTGCTTTCTGTCAATATATATTAGGTAGCATTTTCTGGAACTTTACATACATTTAATCATAGAGTATATACTCGTTTTGGTCTGGCTTCTTCTACTCAGCATAGTGAGATTCATTAACGTTGTAGCACGTGTCAATAGTTCATTCCTTTTTGTTTTTAGTTTTTTCCCTTTTATTGCTATTTACTCCTTTACATGGAAATGCCACAATCTTGTTTTTAATTTTTATTTTTTAATTAAAATTATTTTTCAATTATTTAAAATTTTGTTTTTTAATGACATCCAATATTATTTTATATTAGTTTTATGTGAGCAGCATAGTGAGCGGTTAGACGTTGTTTACCCATTCGTGTGTTGATGGGCTTCAGGGATGTTTCATTATTTGGCTATTACAAATAAAACTGCTCTGAATATTCATATACAAGTTTCTGTACACATGCTTTCCTTTCCCTTGGGAAAACTCCTAGGACTAGAATGTCTGGATCATATATATGGTAGGTGCATGTGTAACAGTTTAAGAAACTGCCTGCTATGGTCTGAATGTTTGTTTCCCCCCAGAATTCATGTTTTGAAATCTTAATGTCCAATGTTACGGTATTAGGAAGTGGGGCTTTTGGGAGGTGATAAGCATGATGGTGAAGCCCTCATATGAATGGCATTAATGCCCTTATAAAAGAGGCTCAAGATAGCTAGCTAGCCCCTTCCACCATGTGAGAACATAGTGAGAAGTCTCCTGATACCAAGTAGGAAGAGGGTCCTCACCAAACTGTGACCATCTGGCTCTTTTGTCTTGTACTTTCGAGCCTGCAGAACTGTAAGAAATACATTTTGTGTTGTTTATCAGCCAGTCATTCTGTATTATTTCGTTATAGCAGCCTGAATGGACTAAGACAGATCACCAAACACGTTTTCAATGTAGTTGTACCATTTTACAGTCCCACCAGCAGTTTATTTAAGTTCTAGTTCCCCCACATCCTTGCCAGCACTTGATAAAATCAACATTTTAAACTTTGGCCATTCTGAAGGGGCGTAGTGGTATAGTGTGTGACTGTGTTTGTGTGTTTTGAAATGACTTTAATTTAATTTTTTTTTGAATTATCACACTGTAAAATGTTTTCCTCCCTTTTTTGCCTAAAGTTATGTGAAGTTTTAAAATGTAAAAAGTAGTGTAACAATCACTACAATCAGAATATGGAACTGTTCCATCACACCACTACCTCGGCCCCAAATCTTGGCAACCACTGATCTATTTTCCATCAGTATAATTTTGTCATTTTGAGAATGATATATAAGTGTAATTACAGTGTGCCTTGTGGTATATTGAAGTTGTTGCTTGCATCAACAGTTCATGCAATTTCCACATACGGATGTACCATGGTTTGTTTTATCCATTCACCTGCTGAAAGGCATTTGGGTTGTTTCCAGATTTTGTGAAATATTCATAGACCTGCCATAACCAATTGGATACAGGTGTTTTAGTGAACATAAGTCTTTAAATTTCCGCGTTAGATACTCAGCAGTCAGATTGCTGTATCATATGGGAAGCATCGGTTTAAATTTGGAAGAAACTGCCAAATCCTGTTTCAGGGTGGCTCCAACTTTGAGCATTCACACCAGCAATATTTATGAGTTCCAGGAGCTCCACATCATCGCCAGCATTTGGTTATGTGTGTGTTTAACTTTAGTCATTTGAGTAGGTGAGTGTTGGTATCTCATATTAGATTAGTTGGCATTTTCGTTAAAGCTAATGATGTTGAACACTGGTCATGTGCTTATTTACCATCCTTATATCTTCTTTTATTTGTTTCAGGTGCACAAGACAAAGTAACACTAGACGTTTATCATTTAAATCTCTCACAATGTGTGAACCACCATCCCCCATCGCTATCCCTCTGACATGTCACAGAGCCATTATATTTCCACTGTCTCTATTGCTAATGCTGTACTCCGCTTCTTGTAAGTATATACATACACAAACACACACACACACACACACACACACATATAAAGTTATAGTTGGCATTCATTATTGTTCAGTTTCAGCTTCAGGTGTACAGTGCAGTGATCAGGCATCTACATCATCCCTGAGGTGCTCTCCCAAATGGGACTAGTGTCCATCGGATACCCTACAAAATCTCTACAACATTATTGATTACATTCCCGAAACTAATTTTCAAAACCCCGGGGCCATCATGTGGTAACTGACTGTTTTCTAATCCCCTCACCTTCACACTTATCCTCACCCCCCCATCTAGCAACCCTCAGATTTCCCTCTATGTCTCCAAAACTGTTTCTAATTAGTTCGTTAACTAATTCTTTTCTTTAGATTCCATATATAAGTGAGATCATCTGGTATTTGTCTTTCTGTGTCTGTCTTATTTCACTTAACATAGTGTTCTCTAGGTCCATCCATGTTGTTGCAAATGGTAAGATTTCTTTCTTCTTTATGGCTGCGTAATACTCCATTATATAAATGTACCATGGTTTCTTAATCCAGTCATCTACCGATGGGCATTTTGGTCTGTTTCCATGTCTTGCCTATTGTGTATAGTGCTGCAATCAACATAGGAGTGCATAAAGATTTTTTCAATTGGAGATTTGGGTTTCTCCGGATAGATACCTAGGAGTGGAATTACTGGCTCATAGGGTAGTTCCATTTTCAGATTTCTGAGATACCTCCATACTGTTTTCCATAGTGGCTGCACCAATCTGCAATCCCACCAATAGTTCACAAGCGTTCCCTTTTCTCCACATCCTCGCCAGCACTTGTTGTTTGTTGATTTATTGATGATAGCCCTTTTGACTGGGGTGAGTTGGTATCTCATTGTGATTTTTATCTGCATTCCTCTGATGGTTAGTGAGGTTGAGCATTTCTTCATATGTCTGTTTGCCATCTGTATGTCCTTTTTAGAAAAATGTCTCTTCATGCCCTCTGCCCATTTCTTAATTGGGTTGTTTGTTTTTTTGGAGTTGAGTTGAGTGATTTTTTAATAAATTTGTGATATTAACCCCTTATCAGATATATCATTGGCAAATATCTTTTCCCATTCAATAGGATCCCTTTTTGTTTTCTTGATGGTTTCCTTTGCTGTTTAAAAATGTTTTAGTTTGATGTAATCCCACATGTTTATTTTTTTCTCTTACTTCCCTCGCGTGAGGGCATATATCAGTAAAAATCTTACTCCGGGTAATGTCTGTGAAGTTTCTTCCTATATTTTCTTCTAGGAATTTTATGGTTTCAGATCTTACATTTAAGTCTTTAAGACATTTTGAACTTATTTTTGCATGTGGTGTAAGGAGGTGGTCCAGCTTCATTTTTTTTGCATGTGTCTGTGCAGGTTTCCCAGCACCGTTTATTGAATAGACTGTCTTTACCCCACCATACATCCTTGCTTCTATTGTCGTATAATAAATGGCCATATAGGCATGGATTTATTTCTGGACTCTGTATTCTGTTCCACTGATCTATGTGTCTGTTCTTATGCCAGTACCATGCTGTTTTGATTACTGTAGCCTTGTAGTATAATTTGATGTCAGGTATTGTTATACCTCCCACTTTGTTCTTAGTTCTCAAGATTGCTGAGGATATCTGGGGCCTTTTATGGTCCCATATAAATTTTAGGACTATATGTTCTGTTTCTGTGAGAAAGGTTGTTGGTATTTTGATAGGAATTGTGTTGAATCTGTATATTGCCTTAGGCAGTATGGACACTTTAACTATATTAATTCCTCCCATCCAGGAACATGGTATGTGTTTCCATCTATTTGTATCTTCTTTCATTTCTTTCTTCAGTGTCTTATAATTTTCTGAGTACAGATCTTTTACTTCTTTGGTTAGATTTATTCCCAGGTATTTTATAGTCTTTGGAGAAATTCTAAATGGGATTATTTTTATTAATTTCTTCTTCTGATCTTTTATTATTGGTGTATACAAATGCAACTGATTTCTGAATATTAATTTTGTATCCCGCTACTTTACTGAATTCATCTATCAGATCTAACAGTTACTTGTTGGAGTCTTTAGGGTTCTCTATGTATAGTATCATGTCATCTGCATATAATGACAATTTTACTTCCTCCTCACCGATTTGGATGCCTCTTATATCCTTTTTTGTCTGATTGCTGTGGCTAGAACTTCCACCACTATGTTGAATAGAAGTGGAGAAAGTGGGCAACCCTGCCTTGTTCCTGATCATAAGGGGAATGGTTTTAGATTTTCCCCTTTGAGTATGATGTTAGCTGTTGGTTTATCATATATGGCCTTCATTATGTTGAGATTTGATCCCTCTGTTCCCACTTTCTAAAGGATTTTCATCATAAATGGCTGCTGGATTTTATCAAATGCTTTTTCTGCATCTATTTATATGATCTTGTGAGTTTTATTTTTCATTTTGTTAATGTGGTGTATCACAATAATTGATTTGCGGATGTTGAACCACCCTTGCATACCAGGGATGAATCCCACTTCATCATGGTGTATGATCTTTTTAATGCATTGCTGAATTCTGTGCACTAATATTTTTTTGAGGATTTTTGCATCTATGTTCATTAGAGATATCGGCCTGTAATTTTCTTATTTTGTGGTGTCTTTCTCTGATTGTGGGATCAGGGTGATAGTAGCTTTGTAAAAAGTGTTTGGGAGTCTTCCTTCCTTCTGGATTTTTTGGAAGAGCTTGAAGAGAATAGGTGATAATTCTTTTTTGAACGTTTTGTAAAATTCACCTGTAAAGCCATCTGGTCCAGGGCTTTTGTTTGTTGGTAGATTGTTGATTACTGATTTAATTTCCCTGGTGGTAATCAGTCTATTCAGGTTTTCTGTTTCTTCTTGAGTTAGCCTTGGAAGGTTGTACACCTCTAGAAAATTGTCCATTTCTTCCAGATTGTCAAATTTGTTGGCATATAGTTGCTGATAGTAATTTCTTAATTTTTTGTGTCTTTCGGCAGTGTCTGTTGTCACTTCTCTTTCATTTCTGATTTTCTTAATTTGGGTCCTCTCTCTGTTTTATTAATGAGTGTGGCTAAAGGTTTGTCAATTTTGTTTATCTTCTCTAAGAACCAACTCTTGGATTCATTGATCTATTGTATTGTTTTTCTGGATTCTATTTCATTGATTTCTGCTCTGATCTTTATTATCTCCTTCCTTGTGCTCCCTTTGGGCGTATTTTGCTGTTCTTTCTCCAGATCCTTTAAGTGTGAAGATGAACTGCTGATTAATGATGTTTCTTGTTTCTTTATGTAGGCCTGCAATGCTATGAATTTCCCTCTCAGGACTGCTTTCGAGGTATCCCATAGATTTTGGGTCGTCATGTTTTCATTTTCGTTTGCCTCGAGATAACTTTTCATTTCCTCCTTGATCTCCTGCTTGACCCATTCATTATTTATTAACATGTTATTCAGCCTCCATGAATTGGTGTGTTTTCCAGTTTTTCTCCTGTAGTTCATTTCTAATGTCATAGCACTGTGGTCAGAGAAGACAATTGGTAGCATTTCAATTTTCTTAAATTTATCAAGACTTGTTTTGTGGCCTAACATATGGTCTATCTCGGAAAATGTTCCATGTCTGCTTGAGGAAAACGTGTATTCTGCAGCATTGGGGTGAAATGCTCTGAAAATATCTGTGAAATCCAAGTGGTCCAATGTGTCATTTAAGGCTGTTGTTTCCATATTGATTTTCTGTGTGGAAGACCTGTCCCTTATTGTCAGAGTTGTGTTGAACTCCCCTACTATGATAGTGTTACTGTTGCTCTCTGTCTTTATGTCAGTCAGTACCTGTTTTATATAATTCGGTGCTGCTATGTTGGGTGCTTAGATGTTTACTAGGGCTATGTCCTCTTTTCGGATCGATCTCTTTATTATTATATAGTGCCCATCTTTGTCTTTTAATATGTTCTTCATTTTAAAGTCTATTTTTTTTCAGATATAAGTATTGCAACTCCAGCTTTTTTCTCACTTCCATTTGCATGAAATATCTTACTCCAACGCTTCACTTTCACTCTGTGTGCATCTTTTGATCTGAGGTGAGTCTCTTGTACACAAGCATATACAAGGGTCTTGCTTTCTTATCCACTCATCCACCCTGTGCCTCTTGATTGGAGCATTTAATCCATTTACATTTAAAGTGATTATTGATAGGTACATAGTAATTGCCATTTTTAAATTTGTATTTAGATGGTTTTCATCTTTCTTCTATTTACAGAAGTCCTTTTAGTATTTCTAGCAATGCTGGCTTGGTCGTAATAAATTCCTTTAGCTTATTCTTTTCTCTTTATCTCTCCATCAACTTTAAATGATAGCCTTGCTGGATAAAGCAATCTAGGTTGCACGCCTTTGTGTTCCATCACTTTAAGTATCTCCTACCTCTCCCTCCTGGCCTTCAATGTTTCTTTAGAAAAGTCATTTGATAGTCTTCCGGGAGGTCCCTTATATGTAACCCTCTGTCTTTCTCTTGCTGCTTTTAGGATTCTCTCTTTGTCTTTAAGCTTTGCCATTGTAACTATAATGTGTCTTGGTGTGGACCTGTTTGGGTTTATCCTGGTTGGAACTCTCTGCACTTCCTGGGCTTGTATGTTGGTTTCTATCATCAGGTTAGGGAAGTTTTCGGACATTATTACTTCAAATATGTTCTCAATCCCTTGCTTCCTCTCTTCACTTTCTGGTATTCCTATGATGCACATGTTGTTGTGCTTGATGTTATCCCAGAGGTCTCTTAAACCATCTTCATTGTTTTTTTATTCTTTTTTCTTTCTGCTGTTCCGTTTGGGTGATATCTGCTAACTTTTTTTCTAAGTCACTGATTTGATCCTCTGCTTCTTCTAACCTGCTGGTGATTCCTTGAAGAGAGTTCTCTTTTTTTTTAATTAATTAATTTATTTATTAGTTTCAGGTGTACAAAACAAGGTAATACTTAGACGTTCATCATTTATATCCCTCATACTGTGAACCCCCCTCCCCCCATCCACTATCCCTCCGACCTCACACTGAACCATCACATTATATATATAAAATTATAGTTGGCATTCATTAATGTTTAGCTTCTGGTGTACAATGCCATGATCAGGTATCCACAGTATCCCTGAGGTGGTCTCCCAAATAGAACGCATGTCCATCGGATACCCAACAAAATCTTTACAACATTATAGAATACCTTCCCCAAATTAATTTTCAAAAAAACCCTGAGGCCATCTTGTGGTTACCAGCTGCTTCCAAATCCCTTCACCTTTCCCCTTATCCCCAACCCCCTCCCACACACCCATCTAACCACTCTCGGTTTTTTCCCTGCGTCCCTAAAACTGTCTCTGATTAGTTCATTCACATAGTCTTTTCTTTAGATTCCATATATAAGTGAGATCATATGGTACTTGTCTTTCTCTTTCTGACTTATTTCACTTAACATAATGTTCTCTAGATCCATCCATGTTGCTGCAAATGATAAGATTTCTTTCTTCTTTATGGCTGTGTAATACTCCATTGTATAAATGTACCACTGCTTCTTAATCCAGTCATCTACAGATGGGCATTTTGGTTGTTTCCATATCTTGGCTATTGTGTAAAGTGCTGCAATAAACATAGGAGTGCATACAGATTTTTGAATTGGAGTTTTGGATTTCTCCGGGTAGATGCCTAGGAGTGGAATTGCTGGATCATAGGGTAGTTCCATTTTCAGATTCCTGAGATACCTCCATACTGTTTTCCATAGTGGCTGCACTAATCTGCAGTCCCACCAACAGTGCACTAGCGTTCCCTTTTCTCCACATCCGCGCCAGCATTTGTTGTTTGTTGATTTATTGATAATAGCCATTTTGACTGGAGTGCGGTGGTATCTCGTTGTGGTTTTCATTTGCATTTCTCTGATGGTTAGTGAAGTTGGGCATTTCTTCATATGTCTTCTTGCCTTCTGTATGTCCTTTTTAGAAAAATGTCTCCCCAAGTCCTCTGCCCATTTTTTAATTGGGTTGTTTGTTTTTTTGGAGTTGAGTTGAGTAAGTTTTTTATAGATTTGTGATATTAATCCCTTATCAGATATATCATTGGCAAATATCTTTTCCCATACAGTAGGATCCCTTTTTGTTTTATTGATGGTTTTCTTTGCTGTGAAAAAACTTTTTAGTTTGATGTAATCCCACATGTTTATTTTTTTTCTTACTTCGCTCGCGCGAGGGGATATATCAGTGAAAATCTTACTCCGGGTAATGTCCATGAAGTTTCTTCCTATATTTTCTTCTAGATATTTTATGGTTTCAGATCTTACATTTAAGTCTTTAAGCCATTTTGAATTTGTTTTTGTATATGGTGTAAGGAGGTGGTCCAGCTTCATTTTCTTGCATGTGTCTGTCCAGGTTTCCCAACACCACTTATTGAACAGACTGTCTTTACCCCATCGTACATTCTTACTTCCATTGTCGTAGATTAGATGGGCATATAGGCATGGATTTACATCTGGACTCTCTATTCTGTTCCATTGATCTATGAATCTATTTTTATGCCAGTACCATGTTGTTTTGATTACTGTAGCCTTGTAGTATAGTTTGAAATCAGGTATCGTTATACCTCCCACTTTGTCCTTGAAGAGAGTTCTTAATTTCAGTAATTGTGTTCTTTAGTTCTAACTGGTTGTTCATTATGATTTCTACATCCTTCTTTATGTCGTCTCTAAGCTGCTTAAACATTCTTATCATAAGTGTTCTGAACTCTGTCTCTGATAGGTTGGTTACCTCTGTTTCATTTGGTTCCATTTCTGGAGGTTTCTTCTGTTCTTTTATTTGGGACATGTTTCTCTGTTTCCCCATTCTGGCTGAATCTCTGTGTTTGCTTTGATGTAGTAGGTAGATCCCCTAGAGTTCTTCATTCTTGCTGGGTTATCTTATGTAGTATGTGTCCTTTATATTTGACTTGCACTACTTCGTTCTTCTCCTCTGCGTGTGCTCCAAAGGTGACTCCTGTGTTG
Source organism: Rhinolophus hipposideros (assembly GCF_964194185.1). Lineage (NCBI taxonomy): Eukaryota > Metazoa > Chordata > Mammalia > Chiroptera > Rhinolophidae > Rhinolophus > Rhinolophus hipposideros. Next base: position 79,988,143 of record NC_138046.1, on the reverse strand, counting down.
TGTATATTGTCCTGTGAAAGATATTTAATTGCTTTTTGCTTGTGAGTAGGTGGGGTTAACTCCTAGGCTGACTTTTTGTGAGATTTGGCTCTGCCCAATGCAGGGTGTTCTGCTGCGTGAAGGTTGACCACTTAAATGTGATTTGGCCTCTATGGGCTCTTCTGTCTGTAGAGAATTCCCTCTGTTTGTGTCACTTGTAGGTCAAACGCGGTATTACTCTGGTTTGGTCTGGAGACGGCCTCTGGGTATTTTGAATTTTGTGCCTCTTAAGCTGGGCCCTGGTAGGGCAATTTCAGAACAAAGCAAATCACCAAGCACAACATCAACAGCAACAACAAAGAAAAAATCAAATATATTCACATGTAAAAAAAACCGACAACCTCCACTCAACACAGGCAAAGATATCAAAGATATAAAGACAAAACAAAACAAAAGAAAACAAACCCCCAAAAAACCAAAATGCAGCGCCAGTCTTGGTTTAAGCCCACGAAGTAATCTCCAGGTTGTCCTCTGCTGTACCAAAGAGTGCTCTGCGTGTTGTGCAGGTGAAGCCGGTCACCTGGTGCCCAGAGTGACATTGGGACTGCAGATTTACATGTGTGGGGCTGAGGTGTCTGGATGGTAGTTTCTACAAAGTCAGTGCAGTTTCTGCCCTTGCCTGCACATATGTGCACTGAGAGTAGCACCATCAGCCCTGTGTCCAGTTCTCGTGAGTCTTAGGGCACTTCTTCCGTGTGTGTGTGTGTGTGTGTGTGTGTGTGTGTGTGTGTGTGGCGGGCAGGAGATTTCTGAGCTACTGAAAGCCCGGAGCTGCATCTGCTGCTTACTGCTGATCCCTTGGAGTGCCTCTGCAGTTGTTGTTGCCCTGCCCTAGGCAGGCTAGAAAGGGTGGGACCTGGGGATAGAGGGGGCTTCTCTCTCCCAGCGCAACCGTGTGACACTCTTCCCACAGACCAGAAAAGGTGGTGGCTGGGTGTGGAAGAGTCTCTTTTCTCCTAGCCCAGCAAATGTCACACTCTTTTCAGCCTCTTCCCTGGGTCAGAGCTGCATGCCAGTCTTCCCAGAGCCTGAGCACTAAGGTTCCTGTGTAATCTGAGACTACTCCTCAGTTCAGGGGCCAGTTTAAGTCGCTCGAAGGGCGGGGGTCGATTGGAAGAGCCGGGGGGGCAGGTCCCAGATATGGAGTTTGTGTCCTTTGTCTGGCCTAGGGCCCAACTGGAGGTATCAGCTGATGTTATTGCTTCAAATGCTGGATATGCTGCCCCCTCAGCGGGAGAGATCAGCTGTGGGATGCAGGGAAAGAGCCCACCTCCTGGCTTTTGTGTTCTCTGTTCCGTCCTGGTATCCCCTGCATCTCTGCAGCTCTGGATGCCTTCTGTGTTTCCACAGACACAGATGTGGGTTGTGTTTCCACCTCTGCAGATGCTGGCTGCATTTTCGCAACCGCAAATGCCAGCCACGTCTCCACAGCCTAAGGTGTGGGCCGCATCTCCACAGCCGAATGTGTGGGCCATGGCCCCACAGCCACAGGTGTGGACCGTGTTTCCACTCCGCTCTCTTCCCTCTTCCCCTGCTCACCAAATTTGCCCACCTTCAAGTAATCCTTGCACGAGTCCCTTAGCTGTTCTGCGTGATGAGCGAAGAGTCCTTTGGTGGGTTATAGATGTCTCGTTTGTGATAAGATCCGGAGGAGAACTCAAAAAGTGCGCCCTGCTGCCGCCATTCCTATGATGTCACTCCCATCCTTATACCTTCTTGCTTGAAGTCTTAATGTCTGTTGCTCACTCCAGAACTAGGCTGTGTGTTTACTTGTTTTTGAGTTTTGAGAGTTCTTTGTATATCCTGGATACAAATCCTGTTTCAGATATTTGAGTTGCGAACATTTTCTTCTAGGCTGCAGCTTATTCTTTCCTACTTTAATACTGTGTTTAGAAGAACAGAAGTTTTTAATCTTCAAGTCCAATTTATCCATTATTTTATTTGTGGATCATGATTTTGATGTCACATCTAATAATTCCTTGCCTAACCTTAATTTATGAAGGTATTCCCCTATGTTTTTTTTAAATGTATAATATTTATTTATTTATTTAATTTATTTATTTATTTATATTTCTTACTACTATTTTGTAATCTATTGGGGTGACGATTGTTAGTAAAATTACATAGATTTCAGGTGTACAATTCTGTATTACACATCATCTATAAATCCCATTGTGTGCTCACCACCCAGAGTCAGTTCTCCTTTGATCACCATATATTTGATCCCCCTTACCTTCATCTCCCACCCCCCCCACTCCACTTGCCCTCTGGTATCCCCTAAGTTTTATTCTCAAAGTTTCGTAATTTGACAGTTTACATTTAGACCATTGATCCACTTTGAGTTAGTTTTTACATGAGAGGTCTGGCTTATGTGGAGATTCATTGTTTTGCATACAATTGAACATTTCTAATGCATAGATATAAGTTTGATTTTTGTGTGCTGACTTCGTATTCTGCCACCTTGTTCAAATCCCTTGTTGGCTTTATAAGTTTTTTTGTAGCTTATTTAGGTTTTTCTATGTAATAAATCCTGTTGAGTGTGAGTAACAATCATTTCACTTCTTCCTTTCCAAACTGTATGTATATTCATTTCTCTGTCTTGCTTTATTTCATCAGCTCAGACTTCCAGTGCAATCTTGCGAGAGAACTACTTTACCTGGTGCCTGATCTCACGGGAAATGCTTTGTAATTCAACATTAAATATAATGTTAGCTCTAGATTATTTTGTAAATTTGTTTTACCTGTTTGAGGAAGTACCAGTCTATTCCTACTTTTATGACGCTTTTCATCATGAGTGCATGTTGCACTTTGTCAAAATGCTTTCTCTACATCGATTATGATGGTCATGTGGTTTTTTGACTTTAGTCTGTTAATATGGCAGATTACAATTTTTCGTTTCCAAATATTGAACCAGCCCTGCATTTCCATGATATATTTCTCTTGGTCATGGTGTATTATTCTTTTCAATATGTTGCTGTACATGATCTATTAATATTCTCTACGCAATGTTTTTCATCTATGTCTCTTGGGGTTATTGGGCTACAGATTACTTGTTTGGCAATGTCTTTTTCTGGTTTTAGTATCAGGGTAATCTCATCCTCATTACATGAGTTGTGGATTTTTGAAGTATTCCTTCCTCTTCTATTTTATGCATAGAAAATGTATATGTATACCGTGTGTATTATTCATTCTTTAACTTTTTGGAAGAATTTTCCAATGGAAACACAAGAACCTGAAGATTTCCTCTTCGGAATTTTTTTTGACAACAAATTCAATGTATTGAACTGTTATTAGAATATTCATGTTATCTATTTGACCTGGGGCACATTTTAGCATTTTTAAAAGAATTAGTCCAACTTTACCTAAACTGTTCATATTGCATCATAGAGTCATTTGTACTATTCCATTTTAACTAAACAAACCCTTGATCAGCAAAATCAGAGCAACAGTGAAAAATATAGACAACCTGGATTAATGTCTTTTGGCCCAACTTTGTCTGTCCTGGCTCAGTAGGGGTAATAAAATACGTATGTATAACTTCTGACATCCAGGTTATGACTTGTCATTCTCCCTTTGGACATTAAAAAATCTCACCAAATGCCAATTACAGTGAAGGTCATTCTGAGACCACGATAAAGTGAAAAACAACAAAGGCACATCATATTTCTTTTTTCATAGGCACAGACGAAAGCAAGATCACTGTACAACCCACCAGACATCCCTTTCCTGGCTCATGCGAGTTACTACTGGTTTTGTTTATGCTTTGTTTGAGTCATTGTTTTTAGCAGCTACAGCTTTACCCTCTCTCTAATCTGTTCTCTCTATACAAGAGGGTTATTAAGATACTCAATCATAGGCATACCCTCTCTTCCTGACAGCATTTATTCCAGATCAAAACTATGCTTCCTTAAGCCCTCACCCAAATCACCGGACCCAAACCCAAATCCATTAATATGCCTCTTCTATCACTTTTTTACTTATGTGACCCACCTTTCACCATTGTGTGCATTCTCCCTCACTGCAACAAATAATGAACTCAAATTATACAACAAGTGTGTTCCAGGTGGTCTTTATTTGAAAGGAATTGACATGCTGTAGCACATTAAACTTGATGACACACCAAAACAAAGAATCAAATATGACTACTACCATATCCAATATGCTAATACTTATAAATTAATTTTCAGTTTACAAAGAAATTTATTTTGTATCCTCTTATTCAACAATTCCAAGCTCTGGAGCCTCAGAAGAGGGCTTTGCTAATGGCAGCAGTATTTACAATAAAAAGAGTGAAATCCAAACAAGAAATGATTTGAATATAGATTTTCATGCTAATGGAATGGGTGAAGAAAAGCAAAGTTGTGATGCCCTATGGTCCACAGAAGTCAAGACTCAAATTCCTCAAGTTCTTGAGCACAGGGTCTCAGAATAAAGCATCCATTTGGAAGGTTACCAAACTTCCCCAAGCCCCAAAGCCAGCTTCAATAACATCTCAACAAGCACAATGAGACAAATGGGATCCTATGAATCTAAATGTGACCACTGTGCATTTACATTTTTCTAACTCCTCCCCCTCCCATCGGCAAACATCACCAACCCACTGAGAGGTTAAGAGCTTATCCTGAAACCATATATGTATGTGTGTGTGTGTGTGTGTGTGTGTGTGTGTGTGTGTGTGTATATATATATATATATACCATATATATATATATATAAAACTGTATTAATATTGTAATACTCAATATCTATGATGAACAAAAAAACTTAATACAAGTCTCATTTGACTTCTACAATTACAAGAGGTGCTCAAACTGGTTACCATCAGTGTAATTTGAATACAGTTTTTTCCTTTCTTAAAATGTGTATACATTTTTGGACCGTATATGTGTGTGCAAAAGTAATAGCAGTTTAAAAGATTTAAAATAACTGCTAAAACTGCAATTACTTCTGCACCAACTATATATATACACATACACACACACACATACACACACATAGAAGGAAAGGTGGAAAGGTAAAACTCACTCGAGACAACTGATTATAGAACTATACTATCTCATTTCAACTTAGTATTGGAAGTCCTAGTCAGAGCAATGAGGCAAGAGGAAGGAAGAAAAGTTATCCAAATAGGGAATGAAGAAGTTAAACGGTAACTTTTTGCAGATGACATGATGCTATAAATAGAAAACCCTAAGGACTTCACCAAAAACTATTAGAAACAAGAAACAAATACAGTAAAGTTGCCAGATACAAAATTAAGGTACAAAATTCCATTGCATTCCTATATAGTAACAATGAAACCTCAGAAAAAGAAATTGAAAAAAGAAAAGATTCATTTTGCAATTGCAACAAGAAGAACGAAATACCTAGGGTTAAACTTAACCATGGATGTGAAAGACCTATACACTGGAAAATATAAGACATTTTTCAAAGAAATTGAGAAACAAAGAAATGGAAAGACATTCCATGTTCATGGATTGGAAGAATCAACATCGTTAAAATGGCCATATTACCCAAAACAATCTACAGATTTAATGCAATCCTCATCAAAATCCCAAAGGCATTTTTTTAAAGAAATAGAACCAAAAAAAGTCATCATATTTGTGTGGAACCACGAAAGACCACAAATAGCCAAAGCAATCCTAATGGAAAAGAACAACACTGGAGGTATCACACTCCCTGATTTCAGCTTGTAACCCAGGGCAACAATAATCCAAACAGTATGGTACTGGCAGAAAAACAGAGACACAGATTAATGGAATAGAATTGAGAACCCAGAAATAAAGCCACATAAATATGGACAGATAATTTTCAACAAAGAAGCCAAAAACATACAATGGAGAAAAGACAGCCTCTTCAATAAATGGTGCTGGGGAATTGGAAAGCCATATGCAAAAGAATGAAACTAGACCGCTATCTGTCACCGTGTTCCAAGATTAACTCAAAATTCATGAAAGACCTAAACATAAGACCAGAAACAATAAACTGCATCGAAGAAAACATAGGAACTAAACTTATGGACCTTGGGTTCAAAGAGGATTTTATGAATTTGACTTCAAAGGCAAGGGAAGTAAAAGCTAAAATGAATGAATGGGACTAAATCAAACTAAAGAGCCTCTGCACAGCAACAGAAACCATCGACAAAACAAAGAGGCAACCAACGGAATGGGAGAAGATTTTTGCAAACAAAACCTCCGATAAGGGGCTAATATCCAAAATATATAACGTACTCATACAGCTCAAAAACAACAACAACACAACAATCCAGTTAAAAAATGGGCAGAGGACCTGAAGAGACACTTCTCCAGAGAGCACATACAAATGGCCAATAGACATATGAAAAAATGCTCAACATCACTAAACATCAGAGAAATGCAAATCAAAACCACAATGAGATATCACCTCACACCAATGAACTTTGGTCATCAACAAGACAAAAATTAACGTGTGCTGGAGAAAAAGGAACCCTCATGCACACTTGTTTGGAATGCAGATTGGTGTAGCCACTATGGAAGGCAGTGTGGAGATTCCTCAAAAAAATTTAGAATAGACTTACCATATGACCCAGCAATACCTCTCTTGGGCATCCACCCCAAATACCTGAAAACATTTATCCACAAAGACATATGTGCTCCAGTGTTCATTGCAACTTTATTGATGGTGGCCAAGACATGGAAATAACCAAAGCGTCCTTCGATAGATGATTGGATAAAGAAGTTGTGGCATATATACACCATGGAATACTATTCTGCCATAACAAAGGATGAAATAGCGCCGTTTGAGACAACGTGGATGGATTTGACATTATTATGCTAAGCGAAGTAAGTCAGACAGAAAAAGTCAAGAACCATATGATTTCATTGATATGTGGTATATCAAACTGAAAACAACAAAGGAACAAGACAAACAAATGAAGAAACAAAAACTCATAGACACAGACAATAGGTTAGTGGCTACCAGAGGGTAGGGGGAGAGTAGGGTGGTAGATGCGGGTAAAAGAGATCAAATATATGGTGATAGAAGAACTGACTCTGGGTGGTGAACACACAATGTAATATATAGATGATGTGTTAAGGAACTGTACATCTGAAATCTGTGTATCTTTACTAACAATTGTCAACCCAATGAACTTTAATTAAAAAAAAAAGAACTGCACAATGTAGCAGAACTCTCTGCACTGATAGAAATGCTCTATAGTTGAGCTGTATGCAGTATAGTAGCCACCATTGACATGCAGCTATTGAGCACTTCAAATGTGGCTAGTGAGACCCAGAGACTGAATTTTCTATTTAATTTATTTTAATCAATTTATGTAGTCGCATATGACTAGTGGCTACCATGTTGGAGAACGAAGCTGTGAAGGTAGTCTCCTCTTCTGCTAGTGGACGAGACTCAAGCACTTGCCTTGACCCAAAACATACTGTTCATGACTGCTTGGAAAATTTTAGTTCACTTACAGCCACAGTTCTTCATACAATTGCACGTACTACAAACATGCTAATCAAAACCATTGGTTGCTTGTAGCTTCTTATTTTTAGCATTGCCTTGTCTTTTTGTTTTGTTTTTTAAAAATAGACAGGTGTCGGCAATGTCATGCATTGTGCTTATGTGAGAATACTTCTCAGAGAATGAAGGATCTTTGAGGTATTCTGATCTTAGCATGAATTAGTACAGATTGTTTTCATCCTTTCCCTGCGTCATGTTTCCCTGCCCCTAGACCTTGAGCCAAATTTGATAGTTGAATTTTGCTACTATTCAGAGAGAATTAATCCTTTGGTGTCTAACCTGGGCATGTAATCATAACAATCGTTGTGGAAAATGTGTTCACAGTCTAAACCAAACTTTCACCTGCACTGTTAGATCAAATTATTCCCAAAGACTGTTCATATATCAATTAGCCACTTATTTTCTAAATATGAGGTAAATTTTAGTTGTGTTGCCTACTAGAAAAAAATGCTGCCTATCTTCAGAACACCATGAACAGACAAATATTCCTCTGCCCCTGATATGTTTCTACACCCTACAAGACATTAGATGATCAGAATACCTATAGAGGCAAATTTTCATTTCTGAAACACAACACTTGAGGAAGTATAACTTTCAGCAAACATTTTTGTTATTATCTCTTAACCACCATCAATGTCTTTCTATTCATTTATTCAGGTGAGGAAGGTAGCTACACTTAGATTAAAATTTATTGCCTAAGCCACTGTGGAAAGCAGTATGGAGTTATCTCAAAAATCTCAAAAAGGAACTACCTCATGATCCAGCAAGTCCACTCCTAGGTATCTATCCGGAGAAATCCAAAACTCTAATTCAAAAAACTTTATGCACTCCAATGTATATTGCAGCACTATACACAATAGTCAAGACATGGAAACAACCAAAATGCCCATCGGTAGATGACTGGATTAAGAAACTGTGGTACATTTATACAATGGAGTATTACGCAGCCATAAAGAAGAAAGAAATCTTACTACTTGCAACAACATGGACAGACCTAGAGAACATTATGCTAAGTGAAATAAGTCAGACAGAGAAAGAAAAATACCGTATGATCTCACTTATATGTGGAATCTAAAAAAAAAAAAGAATAAGTGAATGAACTAATCAGAAACAGTTTAGGAGACATAGAGGAAAAACTGAGGGTTGCTATATGGGATGGGGGGTGGGGATAAGAGGAGAGGTCAGGGGATTAGAAAACAGTCAGTAATCACAAGATGGCCATGGGTTTTGAAAATGAATTTGGGGAATGTAAACAATAATGTTGTAAAGATTTTGTAGGGTATCCGATGGACACTTGTCCCATTTGGGAAAGCACCTCAGGGATGATGTAGATGCCCGATCACTGCATTGCACACCTGAAGCGGAAGCTGAACAATAATGAATGTCAACTACAAGTTTGTTTTTTTTTTTTTGTGTGTGTGTGTGTGTGTACTTACAAGAAACGGAGTACAGCATTAGGAATAGAGACTGGAAATGTAATGGCTCTGTGCGATGTCAGAGGGATAGTGGATGGGGGGAGGAGGTTTCACACAGTGTGAGGGATATAAAAGATAAACGTCTAGTATTACTTTGTCTTGTGCACCTGACACTAACAAAAAAAAAATTAAAAATTCTTAGATTAACTTTAGATCCTTAAGAATAGATCGTGTGTCCTTATAAAAGTGAAGATTCTTATCTAAAAAAAATTTATTGCCTAGACCTTAAGTTCTATTTTGCTCTTTTGTAGTTTGCAGCACTTGACGCAGTGGCTGCTCACTATGCTGGGTCGTCAGGTTGTGCAGCAGCCGCTGGATGCACATGGTCCTGGTGTTCTGGAGGCCGTGCCTCTCACCAGAGTAGGAGTAGCTGCACATGGTGTGGGCACATGGTGTCGACTGGGCCAGATGTGGGCAATATTGAATTCTGGTACCTTGCCCATCTATTGAATTCCTCTGCGTGGGTCTAAGCACAACCTGTGAAAGTTATCCCAGAACAGCTTCTTGTGACTTTAATGAGATATCTCTCACTGAACCCTCACCTATCACTGTTATTAAATTCCTTTGGTCTTCCCATACTTGAAAAAAATGCTTCTTGGGAACTGGATGAGGCTACTGAGATTGACTATAAACACACCTTTTACTTTTACAAGCAGGAAAGCTGATTCTTCGTATTTAATTTTATAGCAACTTCCATTATTCTTAAATTAATCTGATTATTGTTTATCAGCCAATTCAGTCTATATTTCATCTAAAAGTTCTTCCTGTGTGTGTGGCGCAGAGCCATCTCTTTTTGAATAAGCAGAGCTTCCTTCATCACTCATCCAGGCCCGGCACAATCAATGGATCCCTCACTGCCTCCATTCCATAGCTTCTTGACAATGATCCATTCTGTTACAGGTGCAGATAAGCTTTGGAGGCTGAGGCCTTAAGCTATATATTTCTCCTCCACTCTCTTTCTTATGCACTCTCAACAAATTTTCCTATTGCACAATTTATTTAGACACTCTCAATCAGCCTTTCGGTAGAGCCCCATAAGAGAATATTGAACATGTAACATAACATTATACTGCAATGTACAAATTTAGGGAACTTTCTACTTCAGGGAGTGCCAAATGACCTAAGAGGATTCCCAGCATCAAGAGATGTTTTGGCAATTAAAATAACATTTCTTTAATAAAGGCCATATACGACAAGCCCTCAGCTAATCTCATAATTAATGGTGAAAAGCTGAAGCCCTTTGCCCTACGTCCAGGAACACGACAAGGTTGTCCCCTATCACCTCTGCTTTTCAACATAGAGTTGGAAGTCCTCGCCAGAGCTATCAGGCAAGAGAAAGAAATAGAAGGCATCCAAATTGGGAATGAAGAAGTTAAATTGTCACGCTTTGCAGATGACATGATGCTCTATATAGAAAACCCTAAAGACTCCACCAAAAAGCTATTAGAAACAATCAATGAATACAGTAAAGTTGCTGGCTACAAAATCAACGTACAAAAGTCCATTGCTTTCCTATATACCAACAATGAAATCTCAGAAAAAGAGATAGAAAAAACAATTCTTTTTGCAATTGCAGCAAAAAGAATAAAATACCTAGGAATAAACTTAACCAAGGATGTGAAGGATTTATATGCTGAAAACTATAAGACATTTTTGAAAGAAATTGAAGAAGACACAAAGAAATGGAAACACATTCCGTGCTCATGGATTGGAAGAATCAACATAGTTAAAATGGCCATATTACCCAAAGCCATATACAGATTTAATGCAATCCCCATCAAAATCCCAATGGCATTTTTTAAAGAAATAGAACAAAAAATCATCAGATTTGTTTGGAACCACAAAAGACCCCGAATAGCCAAAGCAATGTTAAAAAAAAAAAAGAACAATACTGGAGGTATCACACTCCCTGATTTTTCCTTGTACTATAGGGCTACAATAATCAAAACAGCTTGGTATTGGCGGAAAAACAGACACATAGACCAATAGAATAGAATTGAGAACCCAGAAATAAAACCACATAAATATGGACAGATAATTTTTGACAAGGAAGCTAAAAACATACAATGGAGGAAAGACAGCCTCTTCAATAAATGGTGCTGGCAGAATTGGATAGCTACGTGCAAAAGAATGAAACTGGACTGCTATCTGTCACCATGTACCAAAATTAATTCAAAATGGATCAAAGACTTAAGCATAAGACCTGACACAATAAACTGCATTGAAGAAAACATAGGTACTAAACTTATGGACCTTGGGTTCAAAGAGCATTTTATGAATTTGACTCCAAAGGCAATGGAAGTAAAAACTAAAATAAATGAACAGGGATTATATGAAACTGAAAAGCTTCTGCACAGCAAAAGAAACTGTTGACAAAATAATGAGGCAACCAACTGAATGGGAGAAGATTTTCGCAAACAGTTCCTCTGATAAGGGGCTAATATCCAAAATATACAAGGAACTCATGAAACTCAACAACAAAAAAACAAACAACCCAATTGAAAAATGGACAGAGGACCTGAAGAGACATTTCTCCAAAGAGGACATACAAATGGCAAATAGACATATGAAAAAATGCTCAACATCGCTAATCATCAGAAAATTGCAATTTAAAACCACAATGAGATATCACCTCACCCCAGTCAGAAAGGCTTTCATCAACAAAACAAATAGTAACAAGTGTTGGAGAGACTGTGGAGAAAAAGGAACTCTCATACACTGTTGGTGGGAATGCAGACTGGTGCAGCCGCTATGGAAGGCAGTGTGGAGGTTCCTCAAGAAATTACTAATAGAATTACCATACGACCCAGCAATCGCTCTCCTGGGTATCTACCCCAAAAATATAAAAGCATTTCTCTATAGAGACACGTGTACTCCAATGTTCATTGCAGCTTTGTTTACGGTGGCCAAGACATGGAAACCACCAAAATGTCCTTCGACAGATGAATGGATAAAGAAGTTGTGGTACATATACACAATGGAATAGTATTCGGCGTTAAGGAAAGATGATATAGGAGCATTTGTGACAACATGGATGGATCTTGCGAGTATAATGCTAAGTGAAATAAGTCAGACAGAAAAAGCAGAGAACCCAATGATTTCACTGATATGTGGTATATAAACCAAAAAGAACAAGACAAACAAATGAGAAACAAAAACTCATAGACACAGACAATAATTTAGTGGTTACCATAGGGTAAGGGGGTGGGGGGTGGGTGATGAGGGTAAAGGGGATCAAATATATGGTGATGGAAGGAGAACTGACTCTGGGTGGTGAACACACAATGGGATTCATAGATGATGTAATACAGAATTGTACACCTGAAGTCTATGTAAATTTACTAACAATTGTCACCCCAATAAATTTAATTTAAAAAAAAACATTTCTTAGACTTATACCTTTTCAATAAATCATGTTGCCAGTTCAGAAAATGTGTGTATTTCCCCTAATATTGTACTTTCCTTGGCATTAAGAGGTCTGTCCATACTCTCTCTACAACCCAGCATTTTTTGAGTATTTTCTGTACAGTATTTAATATTTATCTGTACAGTATTTAATATTCCTCCTTCCTCAAAAATGAAAAGGAAAAAAAAACACATGTGTTTTCTTTCATTGTAAGTTTCTTACGTGCTTGGCCTGGTGCCTGGTGTTGGTAATCCAGAGTCCTGCAGCCCTGTGGGGTAAATGTTTGATCAAGGCATAATGGGATTACAGTTAAGGAAAGCTGTCTCTCTGCATTGGACGTTGAGAAACAGTCAGCCTTGAGCCAGATCTCAGACATTGAAGAATGGGCAGTTGTTTACAAGAACCAGGGAAAGTGTCACAGGCAGAGAGCTGAAGATGTTAAAACAGGTGGAGAGAAAACAATAATAACAACAACATAAATAAATAAATAAATAAATAAATAAATAAGGCTAAAAGTTATTCTGGGAACTTCAGATCTTCCTTCCCTAAGCTAAAGCTTTCTGTATCTCTTTAAAACGGAGGCATGCCCCCAAAAGCAGCTGATTTTTTCTCTGTGTGTGTGTGTGTGTGTGTATGTGTGTGTGTCTCATACATGCACATGCACATGCACACACATGACAGAGAGACTGAGAGAAAGAGAGAGAGAGAGAGAGAAAGAGAGAGAGAGAGAGAGAGAGAGAGAGAGAGATTAAAACGGTTTTAAAACTGGGAACTCTATTTAAAACAAAAGATAAAGAGCAAAGCAAAAACTGTGGCAAAAGTTACAACCTTTATCACAGGAAATGGCTTCACAGCCTCAAGTGATGAGTTAGCCTTAGAAGTTATTATGGGAAATAGGGTTCCTGGAGGAAAAAGTTAGGGTCAAGACGTAATTCTCTCCATAAATGATCACTGAAGATTTCAGATGGAGAAAAGTGAATTGTTCTTCGAGACAAAGGGAAGAATTTTCACAAAAAGCCCTCCACTAAATCATCAGTCTGTGAAGCGATCCCCGAGGCAATCATCGCAGGAGGGAAAGGTGCACAGTGGTCTTCCTGGGAGGGCTTCCGTTTTTCCTGTGGGGCGGGACCGGATGGGGTGGGGCTTAGCACGCGCCCTGGGTGACGTGAAAGCAGACGTCAGCTGTACCCAGAAGCACTCTGGGCTGAGCTGGTTCCAGTGGAAGCTGCGCCTTGTGAGGGAGCGTGTCTTTTGCGCCTTAGAGGTACATAAAGGCCATGGGAGCACTAAGCAGCCGGATGCTCTGGGGCTGGGGGAGGCGTGCCCCAGGGCAGCCAGGTCCCAGTGGGGAGGAGGAGGAGATGGTGGAGGCAGCCATGGCAGCGGTAGATGAGGCGGAGGACGAAAGTGAAGAGGCCGAACCTACTACCAGTCAGTTAGGCCTCAAGCGGAAGTCGGGCACAGGAGGGCCTCACGGAAAAAAGCCCCCCAGGAAGCGCGCCAAAGACAGTTCCGAGTCCGTTTATGAGGCACTCTTCATAAGGGGGGAAGACAGTGATGTGCAGATCCGCGCACTAGGGGAGGCGTGGAACTTGCACAGAGTCTACTTATGCCAGTCAGGTTACTTCGCTAGCATGTTCAGCGGTGCTTGGAGGGAAGCAACCATGAATACTATAGAGTTGCAGATGCCTGACGAGAACATTGATCGTGAAGCACTTCACAAGGCTTTAGGCTCCCTGTACCAAGACTCCGTGTGCATCCCACCCAGCCGAGCTGTCCCCATCCTGGCCACAGCCAGCATGCTGCAGTTGGACAAGCTAATGCAGCAGTGTGGGGAAGTCATGAAGGAGACTGTCAGCGCCCAGACCGTGTGCGGCTACTACTACTCTGCTGAGAGCTACGGCCTCCAAAACATCAAGACCATGTGCTTCCAGTGGCTGCTGGACAACCTGATGACCCAGCGTAGCGAGCAGCTATTGCGGGAAATCAGCCTGGATCTCATGAAAGAGCTCATCGCCTCTTCAGAGCTCTTTGTGATGCAGGTGGAGATGGATGTGTACACCAAGCTGAAAAAGTGGGTGTTCCTGCAACTGCAGCCCACATGGAGAGGTCCCTGCAGCGCCTTATTGCCAGACGCCAACTCGTGGTTTGACAGGTCCAAGAGGGACTCGGAGGGCACCCCTTTCCTGGAGACCCAGCAGGGTAGAGCCTTTGTGCCAGTGTTCCAGCAGCTGCGGCTGGCCTACATAATCTGCGACCTGTCGTCAGCACGCACCATCGACCAGGATGCAGTGATCCCTGCTGCATGGCTCACACCAGTGTATAAAGAGCAGTGGCTTGCCCTCCTCCGCGCCGAGCAAATCAGGGAGTTCGAGCCCACTAACGTCAACATGTCTGACCTCCAGGGGAACAGCATGCGCTGTGGGGCCCAGCTCCGCAGGGATGCGATTTGCAGCTGGCGGTGGACTGGCTTCAACTTTGGCTGGGACCTGGTGGTGTCCTACAACAACCGGCGCATCATTTTCCGGCGCAGCGTGCTGAACAGATGCTGCGGCTTCAGGGTCAGTCTACTCTGGCAGAGAAAGATTGCATTCCGCCTGCGCTTGGCTTCCTTGGACAGGGCTGGAAGCGCCGTTTTCAGGAAGGACACAGAATACCAGATCCTTGCCCTGAGAAGAGAAGAAGACCTAGTGGTGGTGAACCTGGAGAACCAAGATGTGGCCTTCCCCATATATGTGTCCTGTAACTTCCTGTACCTCTGCAGAGAGGGGCACTGCCCACAGTGAGGACTGTTGCAAAAGCTCAGAGAGCTGAGCAGCTCTTCTCTGGGCACAGAGGTGGCCAGCTTTCTCGAGATGCCAGCTCCCTCTGGGGGATCAACTGGCCTTGTCCATCTCTGCTGACCAACTGTCAGAGGCTTTGTTGAATTGTAGTTCATAACAGTTGAGAGTGTTTACTGGCGCTTATGAAGAGGACACATTTTAAAGCCCCCAAACATCTCCAGAACTTATCCGTGCTGTTAACGAGGCAGCCTGTCCTGGTTTAACACACATCGACTCCCACATTATTTCTGTGAAGACAAAGACCAGTTGACTTTAGAGAGAAAATGTGAGCCTACCTACCACTACTCTTAGTGAAATTCTTTTCCTTTCGTGTTATTAGTGAATGTTAAATGAATACCTTGACTTCCCTTTCACTTGGTGGGTTTAGAGCAGCCCTGCCTCACTCATCACTCCCACCACAACTGGTTCTATTCTGATTGCTCCCCCTTCCCCACTTTCTGCCACTGACTGTAGTACTTGGTTTCCATGGTCTGTCACTATGTGATCAAACCCAGAGTACACTGATGATCTTTTTGTTGGTTGTTCTTTAACCTAAGAGTACCTTGATGTTAGTTAGAGTTTCCTTTTACTTCCCTAGTATTTTCACCCCAGAAAAACATTTCAAACTGCTACCATCCCATTCCTTCCCAAATACCCTACTTGTTTGCATTTCATTGAGTGGTTGTTGTGCTTCTAGAAGGTCAATGCATTGAAAACTCTGTTTAAGAATCCATACAAATAATAAATACATGCTTTGAAAGAGCGTAAAAATATAATAAAAGGTGAACAAATGAATTTTGAAAATTAAACAGATTTAATGGCTTACTTAGTTTAACCCAGAACTTTTCTTACTGGTTTATATTTCTCTTCCCAATTAGGTTTCATCCTTTGTCATTCAGTGAACAAATCACCTTTGACTATTGATTTATTTATTTGCTCTTTAAAGAGGTGTGAAAGGCTTCATTATCCCAAACCCACATACTAGTGTTAGAGTAATAATTACATAACAGATACATGGAATGGCTACAACAGAAACTGCTGTTGCATCCTTGATGTTTGCTTTTAAAAACTAAAATTTGCATTTTCCCCCTCTGAGTTCCCTTATACTAGGTTTACTTAACTAACCACAACCAACAGGCCTTTTGCCTGTCTGTCTCTCTTTCTTTCTTTCTTTCTTTTTTTTTTTCCCCATAACTAAAGTTGGGGAAAGGTTAAATATTTATTCCACAGAAGGGTGAAAAGTAGTTGCTTTTTTCTGTAGCAATGTCACTTCCATTATATAATCATTCCAAGCAACTTCAATTTGCTTTTTCTTGAGCTGAATGCCAGGATGCCATTTCATCAAAAAAGAGTTATCCTCACTTGGGAAATTCAGAGACTACTTAGCGAGTTCACCGTAACTAAAGATCTGCTTTTATTTTCCAGCAACTAACTATAAATCTTCATATTGCTCTTTGAAGGACGTACAATAATGTGTAAATAGTGACAGGAAAACACTCAATTAGCATTTAAACTTGCAGAAACCCTGGCTGTTGCCATTTGCCAGCTCTGGACATTTATCTAATACCAGTATTTAAAATTTCTTTTTCTTTTCTTTCTTTCTTTCTTTCTTTCTTTCTTTCTTTCTTTCTTTCTTTCTTTCTTTCCTTCCTTCCTTCCTTCCTTCCTTCCTTCCTTCCTTCCTTCCTTCCTTCCTTCCTTCCTTCCTTCCTTCCTTCCTTCCTTCCTTCCTTTCCTTTCTTTCCTTTCTTTCTTTCTTTTCCCTCCCTCCCTCCCTCCCTCCCTCCCTCCCTCCCTCCCTCCCTCCCTCCCTTTTTTCTCCCTCTCTCCCTCTCTCCCTCTCTCCCTCTCTCCCCCTCTCTCTCTCTTTCCCTCCCTCCCTCCCTCCCTCATTCTTCCTTCCCTCCCTCCCTTTCTTCCTCTCTACCTCCCTCCATCCTTCCTCTTCCTTTCCTTTTTATTTTTTGACCGTCAAAGCTGAGGAGGAAAGCTTCCCACAGTAACACTCACTTTGTTTTACAGCCTCCCACTAAAGGAACGGGGAGACGGAGAGGCTCGACAAGGTGCATAATCATGGTAATGCTACAGCAAACTCTATAATCAGTGACAGCAAACTAAATGACACACGGAAAGAGAGGTACCTCGGTGGGATGCAATGCAGTCTTTGACGACGATGAGGGTTTATCCCTGTCTCTCCCTCTGTGTATATCTGTCTCTATCTCTCTGTCATTCTCAATCTCTGTCTCTAGCATCTCTCTCCATCCTTGGATATTTCTGTCCACTTCAATCTTTATGTATTTCTGTCTCTATCTCAGTCTGTCTATGTCACTCTCTGTCTCTTTCTTATTGTCTCTACCTTTCTGTTTCTATCTGTTGATCTGTCTGTCTGGGTCTCTTTCTGTTTAGGTCTCTCTGTTGCTGCTATCTGTGCATGCATTTAACTGTATCTTTCCTGTCTTCCTCTTTTTTTTAAGATTTTTATTATTGGAGAAAGGAATCAGGACTTTATTGGCGAACACTGTGTACTTCCAGGACTTTTCAAATTTAAGTTGTCCTTTCAATCTTATATATAGAGGGTGCAGCTCAGATCCAGGTCCAGTTGTGGTTGTGAGTTGCAGGGGGTGCAGCCCACCATCCCTTGGGGGACGGCAACCTTGTGGTTGAGAGACTGCCCTCTAACTAACTGAGCCATCTGGAATCTCAGAGGCAGCTCAGCTCAAGGTGCCATGTTTCAATCTTAGTTGCAGGGGGCGGAGGCCACCATCCCTTGTGGGAGTCCAGGAGTCCAGCGAGCAACCTTGTGGTTGATAGCCTGCACTCCAACCAACTGAGCCATGTGGCCACCCGGGAGCTGAGCGGCAGCTCTTTGCCTTCATTCTAGTTGCGGAGGGCATAGCTCGCTGGCCCATGTGGGAATCGAACCGGCAGCTCCGTTAACCTGAGCCAGCACTCTAACCAGCTGAGCCACCCATCCACCCCGGCCTCTCTTCCTCTTTCTGTGTCTCTCCCTTTCTGTCTCAGTCATTCTGTGACTCTCTCTCTCTTTCTCACCCCTATTTTACTATATGTACTTCCCTCTTTCTGTGTGCCTCTCTTTCTGTTTGTCTTTTTTTCAGTCTCTGTGTGTGCCTCCCACTCTGTCTCTGTCTCTATACCTGTATCCCTCAGCCTCTGCCTCTCTCCCTGTGCCTGTCAGCAACGTCATTGTCTGTCCTAGTTTGTGCATGTCATGGAAAGTTTTTCAAACCATTGGATGATGCCCACAATTAGTAAGGGGGGCAAACTGATTTACTCAAATTACACCTATTTAAATGTTAAATCTCATGCAAAATAGCCTCACAGAAACATCTAGAATAAACTTTGACAACACATCTGGGAAGAGTGACCCGGCCAAGTTGATACATAAGATTAACCAAGTTCACCCTTTGGTGAACACATAACTTCAAAGGGTGACATGTAAGTTCACCCTTTGTCATCTCAGTACCCATATGCATCTTCCTAAACTGTACTTAACCTCCGAATAAGAACAAAGTCATACTTCTACCTATTCCGTCTACAGATAAAAGCACCCTATCCCTTTCACAAGAGGATAATATGGTCCAATTTTGACTGCTTAATGATACCAATACCAAATCAATATATCTTATGTTACCAGACAGGAGGATAACAGAGGGAAGAAAAACTTGGAGAGACAGACAGGCATAGATATGCGATCATATTCATAACAAAGAAAGGAAGAAATACAAAAATTAAAATCCCCCTTTTTGTAGCTCATCATGTCTTCGTAGCTGGTATTTGTAAGTACATTCTTCTACTACCCATTCCATATTCCTTTGCCCTCAGCAAGCACCTGAGCTGCTCATGGTTTTTTTATCAGTTTGGGTGCCCCAGTTGTTCATTCCTGAAGGCTCAGTACCATTAGTAGTCCTGCCTGGATTGGATTGTTACAGCTTTCCATTGTGTTTAATCAAAGGGCATGTTATTACTAAGCAGTGCCGTAAGGGGTCTCTATTTCATACATATGTTGCCATAATGCCTCTATTGTGGACGGGCAGTCCTATTTCCCCTTGGTGATCAGCATCAATAACCTCAGACAGCACAGTAACTCCCAAATATGTCTGTTGATTCAGAGGTATGAGAATCCCAGAGTGGCAGGCTTAATTTTAATTCAATGGAATCATTGTTGTGTCTCCTGGCTGGAAGCATTCCTTGCTTTGGAACTGAGACCTGTATCTAGTCCAGCAGAGCATAATGTAGTGGGGAAAGGAAACCAACTTTGTGCTAGTGGGTCATTAAGAATGACAGAGTGGTCCCACACCCATTTCCACCCCTTGATTCCAGGACCTGTGAATCCTAGCCATGGCAGAAACAGCACCATATACTGGATGAGGAATCAGAGAACATACAGCCTCCTGGATAACCTCACCACAGCCATGCAAGGTGTTGTCACCTAGCTGGTGCTGTAGCTGAGCCTTCAAACTGCCTCCATCAAAGGGATTCAGCCTCCGTTACGTTCAAGTGCTTTGGGGTTCACAAATTGGTTCAAGTCTGGGAATTGATTCAAGGTCTGTGACTTTCTGTTAATTTTTTTTCCAAGTTAGGCTTTCATTCACTTGACCTAGAATTCTTCCGGTTACGCAGATCAAGTAAGAATTTAGTAGGCTTCCAATGCTTTTCTCTTCTAGGATCAATATGACGATCGACTAGCCACTTCCATAGGTCTCTGGGAGTCAGACTATTCTGATAGGTGCTTTCATTCTGATGTCCATGACTGTAACCACCCCCGCCTTACCATTGGAGGTTTAGCGAGGCCATGTGGCCCCTGCACTCGGGGTTACGTTTTACTACTCTTGCCTTTAGGTTCCCCAATTGAGTAGCATAAGTTCCGTCTGTAAGTTCTGGTCAACAGAGAAGTGCGATCATGCAACTCTTCAAGGCTGCTGGGGCTCCCCTCACAAACTTACTTCTGACAGCCTTGGTGAAGGGTGTGTCCTGTGGACCCTCCCATGGTGGGTGAGGAGGTCTTAAATAACAAATGCACTCTAACCTTCCGGTTTCCCTAAGGAATCCTTTCTTCTACAGTAAACCACTGGAAGGTCTGGATTTCTAGTTCATTTGCTGTAGACCACATTTTGGTCATTGTGTTAGCCGACGAAACAAACAAACAAACAAACACTTAGACCCCTTTCTAACTCTCTGAGCTGCAACAATAAATGCAGATGTGTGCTTAGTGGGGCTATATCAATAAAGTCACCCTGATCCAACTTTATGTTCCTTCCACCATATCCAAAACCTTTAATATCCAGTCTCACACAGGTCTCCCTATATCGGTGGGTATGATCAGAAAAATCTAGTAGCTCTTTTGGAGCACGGCACACCTTCTCATGGGTTATAAATTTCACCTCACCTTAAGAGGTCTGCTGAGACCTCAGTCGTCTTACAGGTCCAGAAGCAGATAACATTGATGGAGTTGTGTCCCAAGGAGCACCAGCAATTTGTTTGAAGGACATTTCCTCAGGGGAGGACATTACAATTCCCTCGGGCAAGGAAGGGTTAATCTCCTCACTGGGGTGGAGAGGCTGCTTCCACTGGTGAAGATGACTCCTGGGTATTTAGGGGCTCAGTGTTCCCAGGTTCACTGAGGTCTTTCCACATGTTCCCATTCAGACTTTCAGGATCCCATTCCTTCCCAATCAATGCCTTCACTTTAAGCGTGGGTGCACAGTGAGGTTGGGAATTCAATTTGCTTTGTAATTCAGTCACTCACAGAATGAGATTCTAAGTTTTGTTTTTAGGAATCTCGGCCCAGTGGCTACAGAAGAGAGGACTCACTTTCAGGGCAGACAGAAGATTTGTGGTCATTTATGCAGTAATTTAGCAGGTAATTGAAATCTCTGAGCTCATCCTTTTCTTTCCCAACTTTCTTCAGTGTCATTAGGAGCAACCATAAATTCTCATTGTACTCCTTTGTTTGACAAAGATGATTGAAGGTGTCATATACATGGTCACCCAGAAACCTGCCCTGTGTAAGCATTTGATTAAGAGTATCTAATAGAATGGGTAATAGACTTATTGCGTTTACCACTTTGTGTAGTATACAGATGTGTAATCACTATGTTGTTTTATACACCTGAAAATCATTTAAAAAACGGGGGGCGGGAGAAGTATGCTCATGTGAGATTTGGTGTACCTCTATTGCCACATCACACCAAGCACTACCAGAATACACTTTACTACTGGACATGCAGTTAATAATTCCTTTAAATATAATTAAACTGAAGAGCCAAATGCTAAACTATTCTTAAGATTCCATTGTTAAGAACCAACCCTGGTACCAAAGTATCATTGAGTCAAGGTTCGCTAGAGAAACAGAACCCATAAGATGTATAAGAGTGTGTGTCTGTGTGTGCACACAGGTGCTCACATAGGAGAGAGAAATAGAGAGGGAGAGATGGAGGGAGGAAAAAGAAGGGAGGGAAAGAAAGGAGGGGGAGAGAGAAACAGAGAGAGAAAGAGAGAGATTTCAAGGAATTGGCTCATGCGATTATGCATACTAGTAAATCCAAAATCTACAAGATGCACTGACAGACTAGAGACCCCAAGTGAGCCAAGGCTGTGGTTCAATTCTGAAGGTCATCAAGCTGGGGACACAGAGAAGAGTTTCTGTTGCAGGTCAAGTCTGAGGGCCATCTGCTGTCGATTTCCCACTGTCTTGAGGGAGATCAATTTTTTGTTCTGTTCTGGACGTCACTTCATTGGATATGACCCACCCTCGTTATAGTGGACAATTTTGCTTTACTTCAAGTCCAGAGATTTAAAGATTTTGTCATCCAAAAGCACCCACATTCAACTATCCATAATTATATTTGATCTCACATTGGGCTGTAAGTGCAACTAGGTTTCTGAGAAGAGAGATTGAGGTGGGCTGGTGCATTTGGAAAGGGGGTGGGAGGGGATTGCAAAATTGGAGCCAGAAGGGCGTGTAAGTTTTATACAGACAGAGGAGAGGAGAGGGGATTGAGGAAGAACTTAACACAGGCAAAGCCATGGGAATGGGCATGGCAAATGTGGGCGGCAGGAATGAGTTATCGTCACAGGAAAGAAAGAACTGTTGACGACATCACAGAAGTAGCCTCATGTGGCCATGGAGGGCACACTAGACTAGGAAGCAGCAGGCCCGAAGGCCCAGAGGTATTATTCTGGCTCTGCACTTACTACGTGTGAGGACTTGGTTAGGTCAGTTAGCTGTTTCCTGCGCTGCGGCCCTGGCTTACTCTCGGTCATGTGAGGATGCTGACAATAGTCTGCTGCTCTATCATGCCTGTAGTGAAACACGTAAGAGACGATGCCTGAGGAAGTGTTTTCTTAAAGAGTAAAATAAAAACTCAAGACCCCTTCTCCCATTTGGTATTGCACCAGCACGGTGAAGAAATGGCTCCTGAGTCTACAGAAATCAGGGTTCGCTTTCTCTAGTGAGCTACAGGCAGAAGGTTTTTATGTGTGGGGTACAGGAGGGGCTGATTAATTGAAAGAAAGTCCAGGTTTGCCCCAGTGAGGCCCTGAAGCTGGGAGGCCCTGGAGTTGGGACACGGTGCAGACAGTTCAAGCACGGAGAGGTGTTTCTTGGGTTGTCTGCTGGGTTGTATGAGACCATGACCTCTCTGAAAGTGGTCGCTGGTTTCTGATATCAGATGAAACAGGTGACAAAAGTGTATGTATTTGGAGGCCAGTGGGGTGTGGTGGAAAGAGACCGAGACCTGGAGAGAAATTTATCTGAGGTATCATTTAAGGCTTCACCCCATCCCAAATATGTGAATGTAAGGAAGCAGCATCTTATCTCTGGGCCCGGGTTCCCTCATCTGTCAAACTGGAGTAAAACCAGCACCTGTTTCACTTCCTTATAGAGTGGGTTGTTGCAAGGATCAAATGCACAACATGTGAAAGATTTCTGTAAACTCTAAAATGGTAGGCCAACTTGGCTTATTTTTCTTATTAATAAATGAAAACCGAGTATTCTGACCGGTTACAATAAACTATTTTGGCATGCTCTCTCATCACGTAAGAAAGGTTATCTTTCAGAGACCTAGCTGGCCTGAGCTCTATTTTACCCTGCCTAGTGATTTGCTTTAAGTACATAAGAAGAGAGAGTTCCACATAATTTTCAGAACATTCTAGCTATAAAAGTGTTCCCACTGAGCTTCACTACTTTACAAATCTAACGCTAGTCTAGATTAACCTGTGCTAGTTTAATGTCCTCTCAGTACTAGCATTGCAGCCTTGGCAGGCTTCCTCTGTTCCTCTGCTGGAAAACAAAACAAAACAGAACAAAACAAAACAAAACAAAACAAAACAAAACAAAACAAAACCTAAACCGGTGGACTTCTTTGATTGGGTTTTAACTTCATGGGGTTGTCATTTTGTCTCAAGTCACACGAAATGCCTCACTCCCGTAGAGATCACACAAGGAGTTGGAAGAGGAATAGGGTGTGGTGAGAGAGTATTTAGAGAGTGCCCGCAGAAGATTGTGAATCTCCCCAAACAAGGGAGAAGGATGGAAGGAGGGTCCTCTCTTCACATCCACTCAAGCAAGAGGACTTTGAGGAGACCACCCCCTAAAGCTTCACCTGGGCGCCTTCTCCAGGAGGGACCAAGAGGTGCCAAGACGTGGTGCCAGGAGCACGTGGCAGAGCCCATCTTCCCCTCCACGCAGCTACAGCGAGGTCTAGGACTCCCACTTTGACGTCACCACAGTAGGCAGTTTCATCCAATTCCTGTTCCGCAGGAGAGGCCACAGACCTCTCCCAAGAGTCTCAGAGCAAAGCCAGGGAGTCCTTGGCCCTGACCTGCACCCTCCCAGGCAAGGCTCCTGCCTCCAGACCGAGCCCCCACCACCTCCCATTCCCCCGAGGAGGGGCAGAGGTCCCTCAGATTCCCTGGGAAAGAAGAGAAAGGAAGGCCCCATGAGTGATGCAGGAGAGGCCACCCTCAGGGTGGCAGCAGCCTCAGTCTCCCCCCAAGCCGCAGATAGATCTGTTGTCCTTGAGAGGCAGAGATTCTCCCGGGGCCCTTGTCACCAGCAACCACAGCTGGGATGCGATCCCGGAGGCCACCGCAGCAGCAAGCGTCCAGGGAAAGGTCATCGCCAAGAGGGTGCTTGGCTATGTCCAGGGGTTTAATGTGAAGAAAGGATATGGTTTCATCACAGGAATCATACCCCGGAGGATGTGTTCATTCACCAGACCTCCATCACCCTCAACAACCCTCACAATTACCAACGCAGCGTGGGCTAAGGCGAGAGGTGGAGTTGCTGCCCCAGGATCGCTGAGGACCAGGTCGGCGAGGGCGAGGGCAGCCGCGGTGGCCTCACCGCGGCCCAGGGCCACAGTGGCCGCCTGCCGAGCCATCATCCCCCAGACCAAGGGCTGCAGTGTTTCCAGCCCTCCCTCAGACCCCTGGCTGTGACCCAGCGACAGCCCAAGCCTCCCAGCTCCAGCCAGTGGCCTGCAGGCCTCCCTCCGTCCCGGGTCCGCCTCTACCACAGGCCCCCTGTGCTTGGCGCTGTGGCCAGAGCCCCCCCTCCCCCCAGTGAGCTACAGGCTGAGTCGTCCTAGAGGCCGAGGCCCTGCTCCTTGTCCTAAAGCCTCACTAGGCATCTGCCAGGAGCTGAAAGCACTGGGCAACGAGAAAGGGCGCGATGCGGCAGTCCTGTAGCAGAATCCCCCGCCATGCTATGGATTCTGCCGCCCCAACGACTTTCGCCTCCACCCGCTGCTGCTGCCTGATGCCCAGGGCCAGAACCGCGAAGGAGGAGCGGGCAAGCTCCAGGAGAGGCCTGCAGAAACACCCCCTTGTGTCACCAAGAAGAGGAGCTCTGCAGTGGCACATGCCCCCTCTGCTGCTCAGGCCAAATAACAGCCCGCCTCTGTCCCCAGGGACTGCCTGCCCTGGGTTGCAGGTTTTGTCCCCTTAAGCAGAAGCTGTCTTGGGCTGCTACACAGTGCAAACATCCATAGTGACAGTGAGATTTCTGCCCTGAGAAATATACATACCCCTTACACAAGGTGTGAGGATAAACTACAAGATCTGTATGTTTCTCAGCAACCTATTACCATCTGCTTTGGCACTTTCTATGCGCGCGCATGTTCACAACACACACACACACACACACACACACAAACACACACACACAGAGCGAGAGCCAGAGTGAGAATCTCCTATGAATCTATTTTAAATATCTGAACCAGACCATAGGTATTTTGCATCCACAGGTGAATTAGTTGAAGTACTGTAAAATATATATATGCACAAACGAAGATTATATGACGTCGAAGATTATCTGACATTGTGTGATCTTATGATCTTATTCACATGAGTGGTCATTTTCTCAATAAGTCACTTTATGACGATTTTACCTATCATTACTGTTGACTCATTTTTTAAAGCCTGACAGCCCATCATTGTACTGAGACAGTCCTTAACGTCCTTTTTTTTTTCTCTCCGAAATGGTTCAGCCAACATTGTACCTATTTGTTCTTTTTTTAATGTCACAGACTTAAGATTGATTCTGAGTTTATGGATTGTACTCAGGACATTCTAAAGGACTAGAAGACATGGAGAGGAACAAGTGTCCCCATTGTTTTCTTTTTCATCCTCTTCCCCTGCCCTGCCATTTGACCTATAAGTCTAGAGGGTGGGCCCATCCACCCACACTTACTGCTTAGGTATATTCTGAGGCAAATCACAACAAGCTGAACAAACACAATGACGAACAAGGAAATGTGACTCTCACGAAACAGAGTTTGCCTCCTCTGTATTTTTTTTTCTTTCAATGGATTGCATCTAATACCACTAAGGGTTTAAAATAACATAGACATGAAAGGCTTGAGGATGGGGGAAATGGGGAGATGTTGGTCAAAAGATACAAACTTTCAGTTATAAGATGAATACGTTCCGGGGACCTAATGTACAGCAAGGTGACTGGAGATCCCAGTACTGTTTTGTGTACTTGAAAGTTGCTCTGAGAGTATAGCTTTAATGTTCTCAGCAGGACAACAACAAAATATTAATCTTGTGTGGTGTAGAATGTGTTAATTATCCTTATCTTGGTAGGTATTTCACAATAAATACACATGTCCTATCACCACATCATGCAACTTAAATTTATGCGAAGTTATATGTCAATAAATTTCTCAATAAAGCTTGGGGGGGAACAGGGAAAAGGGAAAATGGGCATGGAAGCAGGTATAATTCTTGTTGTGTGAACCTGGAGCTGAATAAACACTTGGTTCATAGTTTCCATCTGTGCTTCCTGGTTGAGTCCATCCAGGGGGCCTGTTGAGGATTCCTAGAAGGCTGAACAGGTGAGATTCAGCACACCTCTTGCTCTTCTTTATGAAACAGAGAGGCTTTGGCTTCCCTTTTCTGATTTTCATTTGAACATACAGTGGGCTTGGTGGGTAGGAGGCAGGAGTTAGGTTTCTGGTGGGGGTAGGAGGGGACTGGGCGATTATCTATCTGAAGCCAACAGGGGTCTTTAAAACCCCAGTTTACAAATTAATGAAATCAGTTATCAATAGCAAAATCAAAGTACTTTTCTTGTTTTACCATTGAGGCATTTTACACCACATTATGGACTACCTGAGATTTAAAGAGTGGGAATTCAGTCATTCAGTGTCAAGCAGGGATTTAGCTCCTGCTCCCTCCAGGATATGGCGAGGCCAAAAAGGAACACCAACGGAGCCATGGATATGGAGTTCATACCACTATATTCTCGATGGCGGCCGGTTGACACACAGAAGCAAAAGTCGGCTAGCACCCCAACGATGTGTCTTCTTGCACCCCAGTCCTGCTGGTAGCTCGGTGAGACACACAAAGTAGAATCAACATGATCTGCAATCCACAATCCACTTGCTAACCTCACATGCTAGCTGTAATCTGCCCTTGCTCGTTTAGCCACGGCAGTAATATCAGTGGCCAAAGACTAACTGGTTACAGGTGATGACCAGCTACTTACAGCTAATGGCCATCTACTACCCAATCCAGCACCTTTCCACATGAGGTCCAGAGCCTGGAAACTGCTCTCTGGACTCTGTCCCCACATTCAGTATGGCTACATTGTCTCAATTGGTTTGATTAGAAGCAGTAGACATCACTCATTCAGCAAATATTTGAGTGTCCACTTGTGTCACACATTGCTAGGCACCAGGACTTGCATCATGGTGAAGAAGATTGTCCCATCTCTCAAGGAGCCCACAGTCTAGTGGAGAGTGAGACAACACTGGCAATGACTACACAACGGCGAGAGTGCCCGCCTGAGAGAGGAAACACTGGTGATTCACATGACGGTGGAATTGGCTCAGGGTTAAAGTAACCACTAGTTGGATTTTTGAATTTAAAACTATGTCTTAGAGGCAGATCCAAGATGGAAGGATCCGCAGACCCTGAACTCACCACGTCCACTGACACACAGGGAGTATACACCTACCTATAGAGCAATTCCTCCTGAAGAATAGCCTGAAAGCTGATTGAGCAGCTTGTGCACTACAAACTAGAGAGGAACCACATAGAGAAGTGTAGGAGAGGCTGAGATGCAGTAATCATTGGAACCCCACCCTCATGTGGAGAGCTGCAGTGGGGAGGGATATCACCAAGGGCCCTGCTATGAGGCACAGTGATAAAGTAGTGATTCAAAGAGCATGTAGACTATACATGAAAAAATCCATTTTCGAACCCCAAACTGTCTGCCAAATATTTGTGGAACTGCGGGAACTCTCCTAGATCTGAGGAGCTGGCAAACACCATTATTTCCATTACTCCTCAAACTACATAGCACTACAGGGGCTTAATCTCAACTATCTTGTCACCCTTCAAGGCCTCCATGGTGTACCCTAGGTCATCTTGCCCTGCATTGGCTGCAGCCCCAGCCAGCCAGCCTCCCAGGATCACTCCCACCAGGTTCCCCACCCCAGGCCAACTCACCAGCACTTGCTGCATTCCCTGTCAAGTGGTCCTCCAGGGTTCCCCGCATTCGCTCAGTCCCAGCCTGCCATCCCCCAGGGTGCCCCCAGTGCCTTATGCCCGGGCCAGCTCAGGCAGTACCTGCTGCAGCCCTATTCACTTGGGTCTCCAGGGAGCCCCAGAAGCTGTAAAGCCTGGCCTACCTGGCCCTGAGATCCCTGCGGCCCCAGCCAGCTGGCCCCCTACAGAGCCCACAGAGCCCAGCACAATTGGTCACCACACTCCACATTCCTAGCAGCCCCAGACAAACAGCCCACCAGTGCACCCTTGGTCACCACACTCCACGTTCCTAGCAGCCCCAGACAACCAGCCCACCAGTGCACCTCAAGAGCCTGTGTCCTTGGCAAGGTCATCCAGAACTTGTTACAGCTCCCATCAGGTTGTTCCCCAAGGCGGCCCCTAGCTACATGCCCAGGGTTACCTCAGCCAGAGATGCTGCAGCTTCTGCCAGCCAGCACTCCAAGGCAGAGAGCATTGCATTGTGAAGAGCAGGACTGAGGATTGCTCAATTCAGGTAAGTGATGGGGAGCAAAGCATATCTTTAACTTATCACTCCGCTCCATGAATTTAGATTTAAATTTAACCTATGCAAGCCTGACATGAGCTTCCTTGTTTAAAAGAGTAATATAAATGGAACCATTCTAAAATGGAGCTGGAACTGCCATCCCAGAGGAACTGCCTTGCATGTCTTTTGCCTCAAACATTTGCAATGTTAGAACAAGGCAAAGTAACCTTTAGACTCGCCATAAAGCAACATTGTGTCCCAAAGAACTGTTTGCAAAGATAACACGAAAGCAGATATTATGACAACTGGTTTGAAAATTTAAGAAAAAAATTATTAAGAATTAGTATCACTTATGTTAGCTCATCTACACCACAGAAGAAATGCTTTCCTTTTCATAAATACTCCTTGCCTTTGTCTCCTAATTCGAACAACATTTGGGCTTCCTCCTGAATCAGTTTGCATAACCACTATTCTTTTTTTTTTTAATCTTAAATAAATGCTTCTACCCTCTCACTTTGAAAAGCTTTTTGTTTTTAGGTTAATATATCTGGCATCCGGAACACGATCTAGAGTGACCTGACTTCCGTGGAGTGGCAGCCCGTGGAACCGGGTATGTTTTTCCTGGGTATAGTCTTCATAAGAAATTATAAACGGAAGGCAACATTTTTGTTTTATCAAGATTATTTCCTGTGTCTTTTATCATCAGGTCTTTAACTGCATAAATAAACTGAGTCTTCTTATATAAAAAGAGCTAAATTTTCTACAAAAATTTACCTTTATGTATTTGCCAGAAAACTCTTTGTCACCATGATTAAGTGAATAACTTAAGTATAGATCCACAATGACCTATGATTCTATTGGACCAAATGTTTTAAAACTTTTTAAATATTTGACTGATTTTTCCAAGATTTGAAAATTAAACAGTCTTTGTCTTAACCTTTGAGAGTTTTTAGAATTTTGAGATTTTTCAGAATGAACCCTGAAACGTTTCAAGAAAATGTCAATCTTTCGATAAAATACAAAATATTAACTTAATAAGACTTCATGGTATGTTACATTTTATGGAAATCATTGTCAAATGAATGATGCTTATCCTTTGATCTTAAAAAATTCCTAAACCTATGACATGTCTTGGTAAAATGCTAAAAACCACCGTATTTCTTTGTTCTCAAAGTTGTAAATCTTATAACGTCTTTGAGGATGTAAACCCCAGAAGCTAACAAAATATTGCCACAGAGACTTAAGGAACAAAGAACTTTTTAAAATGAAGATTGCTCTTACATTTCTTGCCAAAATTGACTTTTAAAAGAACTATGTTACTTTTTTGCTTACAAAAATACTAGAAAATAATGAGGACAAATCGACAGAAAAAGAATGAAACATGGAGATGCACCTTTGATGACAAAAAGGAAAATGCAGTATGTGTTCTGGATAAGGAACGTTATGAAGAATACAGGATTATTTGGGAGGAGGGCGTTAGGAAGAAAAAACATTAATGTTGTCCTAACATAAATGATTGTTTCAGAATAAGAAATAAAGGAGAGGAGAAACACTGAAAGGTACATGAAAGTTGCAGAAAGTTTGTGGTAGTTGCAAAAGGTTTGTGGAAAACGGATCTTAAGATAAGAATTCTATATATGGTCAAGCTAACTGATGGGATGAGGAATTTAGTCAATTACATTATTTGTATGTATATGTCTGTGAACTCTCACCAGAATTTGAACCATGGCCAGTTTTAAGTTCTTGTACCATTCACAGACAACTGTTGTTTTACTCTGATGCTTTATGCCCTACCCCCAAAATTCCTACAAATGTGTTTCATCCTCAAGAGATTTTCATTAAAAAAAACACCCTGACAAGGACACTAAAAGGCAGGTTTATGATAACTTTAAAAACATAACACTAACTTGGCTAATGATTTACAGAACTCTGAGGCAAATTCTGGATTCATAAAACTGCTAACAGAAATGAGATCACAAGAATTAATAACATGGGACTAAATAAACTGATAAGGATGGTTATAATTTTTGTGACTTCTTATATAAAATATTACTGTTTTTCAATCTTTGTTTTCCAGATATAAGAAATAGGTGTTTTTTTTTTCCTCCTAAGCTATCTATGATCTACAGCATTTTGGTAAATTATATCGTTGTAAGCAAAATTAAAACAATTATCTTTCCCTTGCTACTTTATCCCGCCAAAATTTCAGGTATCTTAACTAAGCCATGTAGGATGAAATTTAAAAATGTTAACTCCTAGAATCATGATTGCCATATAAGAAAGCTCTTGAACCTAACTGGACTGTTCAACCAACAGAAGATTTGAAA
Source organism: Rhinolophus hipposideros (assembly GCF_964194185.1). Lineage (NCBI taxonomy): Eukaryota > Metazoa > Chordata > Mammalia > Chiroptera > Rhinolophidae > Rhinolophus > Rhinolophus hipposideros. The sequence continues at coordinate 79,957,046 of NC_138046.1, read as the reverse complement.
TTTAAAATTACTGGGATCTGAAGCAGTTGACATCTCTTGTGGACAACTAGCCCCAAATTCTGCACCAGTCCTGTACATTCTACACATTCATTTTTTTTTCTATTTATATCGCTTGCTTCCTGTCTCACAAGTAATATGATACCAAGCACTCACTATAATAAATACCATTCTCATTTTCCCCTTAATTTCTGACTGGAAAAATAACTCAACATTGAGCATCACCTTTAAACCTACTTCACAGGTCAAAATATGCAACTGGTACACACATAGTCAAGGATGTTTAATATCTGGTGATTTCAACCCCAGTAAAGATGTGAAACAGTACTGTTTTGGGTGGCAGAAATTACAATCAATAAATACACGATTAGAAACTGATTAAAAACAAACAAGCAAAAAAAATAGAAAAAATCTTAGAGGTATTGAAACGACTGCCACACCGATAGCCAACCAGGAAAAAATATTCAAATTTTCTGGCACGAGTTACGTTAGACAACAAAATTAGTCTTGACCATATCTTAGCTAAGCAAGGTGACATTTGCTTTGTTGTTAATACTTTCTGTTGTACTCAGATGAAACACCTCTGGTAAATTAAAGATGGGACTACATAAAAGCTGGCACAAACCAAATGATTAAATACACTGTCCACTGACATCTCATGGTTCTTTAATATCTTCAGCTAATGCCCTCTGGTACTGCCTACTGGTTCAGATCCATTCTGTAAATTGGACTTAGCATTTTGTTCATAATTGAAGAAATTTTGCTGGAATAAAACTCTGTTTTACATAGTTCGATGTTATAAAAACACCACTCAAATAATGGTTGTTCAATGGTTTGAGATGATCAAAAGTCCTATGAGGTTGTACATGAGAAACCTCAAGAACTACAGAAGATGTTGCCCTTAAGAAAACAAAAAACAAAAAACAAAAAAACAGTCACTACAGTAAAGCCTTCCTCTGTTCTGGCACACTTGTAGCTCAAACGTGGCCCAAGCCTCTTAAGGAAATCACTTTCCTTCCAACGTGAAACATGACATAACAGTAATGAGCCTTCCTGGCAATGAGGGATAGGCAATGACATAACATACCCAAAACGAGCCATGAGGACAATGAAAACACTAATGATGCTTTTAATATCTGATCAGTGCTGCTCGCCAATGATTGATCAGCGATGCTTTCAAGGAAAGATCTTGATCAACAGGGAGAAGATGTAAAATAATAGTAACAATAACAACAATAATAAACAGAGCCACTTTAAAATGAAGCCACAGCTGTCATCCCATAGGAACTACCTTGCACATTTGATGCCTCAAACCTTTGGAATGTTGTGGGGACAGAGCCTCACAGAGAAGTTTCCCCAAGCTCTTGGCCTCACATAGAAAGGGGCTGGCTCAGGTAGTAAATGGCCATCAACTGTGATTGGATGGCCATCAGCTGTGGCTAGTTGGCCGTCAGCTGTACCCAGTGAGCCATTGGCCACTAATATAACAGCTGTGGCTGCACAAGCAGAAAATGGGGGCTAGCAATTAGGTGGAGGCTGAGGTAGCAAGCAGCGGAGTGTGGCGGAGTGTGAATTGCGGATTCTGTGGCTCCTGCTTCCTGTGTCTCCAACCAAGCTGCCAGTGAGACTATAGTGGTATTACACCCCTATCTATGGCTCCGTGGGTGTTCCTTTTTGGCCTCACCATATCCTGCATTCTTATGCGGGGAGCAGGACCACAGGCCCTGCTTGCCACCCTGCATGACACCATGCCTGTTGTTGGGCATCAAAGGTAGCTGGGAGGGATCTGAGGTATTTACTAATCATAGCAGGTTTAGTCTGACTTCAGTTCTTGCCCGGGTTACTCTTGGTGTTGTGTTTCAGTACAAATTCTTATGCTTAGTGATTGGCACTCTGCCAGTCTCTGAGAAAGTCAGCTGATATAGTGAGAAGTTCATTGGGCTAGGAATCTGGAGGAACAACTTCTAGTTGTATGTGAAAAGGAATTTTTCAGATCTGAGCTCTGTTTGTGGTGATTGCTAGATATAATTTATTTTTTAAATTTATTTTGCATTAAAGTGTAGTTGTGATAAACATTATATCAGTTTCAGGTGTACAATATAGTGTTTCTACATTTATATAACTTAGGATGTGATCACAACAAGTCTATTAACCATCTGTCACCATACAATTTTATTATGTTATTGAGTCTATTTCCTGTGCTGTACATTATATCCATATGACTTATTTATTTTATACTGGAAGTTTGTACCACTTATTCCCTTTCACCTTTTTCACCCATCCCCAACCCACTTCCTTCTGTCAACCATCAGTGTGTTCTCTGTATCTATGTGTCTCTTTCTTTTTTCTTTGTTCGTTTGCTTTTCTTCTCTTTTTCATATGTAAGTGAACTCATGTGGTATTTGTCTTTGAATTATTTCACTAGGTCCTCTAGGTCCATCGTGTTCTTGCAAACGGCCAGATTTTATACATTTTTATTGCTGAATAACATTCCAATGTGTGTGTATCTATTAAATTATATATATCAAAGAGAAACACATCTTTTTATCTTTTGATCTATTGATGGTCACCCAGGTTGCTTCCGTATCTTTGCTGTTGTCAATAAGGCTGCAACGATCATGGGTCTGCATGTATGTTTTAGATTTGTATTGTCATTTTCTTACATAAATGCCCAGAAGTAGAATTGCTGGGTAGTACAGTATCTCTGTTTTTAATGTTTTAAGAATGCTACATACTTTCTCCATAGTGGCTGCACTGATTTGCTTTCCCAATAACAGTGCACGAGGGTTCCCATTTCACTACTTTCTTGCCAACACTTTTTATTTGTTGACTTTTTTATATAGTCATTCTGACAGGTATGAGGTTATATCTCACTTTGGTTTTGATTTGTACTTCCCTGTTGATTGCTGATGTTGAACATCTTTTCATATGTCTGTTGGTGATCTGTATGTCCTCTTTAGAAATATCTCTATGCAGTTCTTGGGCCCAATTTTAAATATGGTAGTTGTGTTTTTTTTTGAGGTTGAGTTGGAAGCATCCTTTATATGTTTTGAATAATAACCCCTTACCAGATATGTCATTTTGAAATAACTTTTCTAATTTTGGAGTTTTTTTTTTCAATTAGTTGATTGATTTATTTTCGGTGCAAATCTTATTAGTCTGATGTAGTCTCATTTGTTTATTTTTTATTTATTGTCATTTACTGGAGAGCCATATCCAAAATATAATGCTATAAGACCAATGTCAAAGAGTTAGCTGCCTCTGATTTCTTCTAGAAGTTTCATGGTTGTACATCTTGCATTTAAGTCTTCAATCCAGTTTATTACTGTATATAGTATAAGAAAACGGTCCAGATACAGTTTTTGCATCTATCTGTCCAGTGTTCCCAAAAGCATTTATTGGAGAGACTGTCAATTTCCCATTTTGTATCATTCTTCCCTTGTCATAGATTAGTTAACCATACGAGTGTGGGTTTATTTCTGGGCTCTTTATTCTGTTCTATTGATTATGCTGGTTCTTGGGCCACTATCATGCTCTTTTGATTACTATGGCTTTTCAGTATGGTTTAAAATCATGGAGCATAGTACTCCAACTGTGTTCTCTCTTTTTTTTTTTTTTCCACAATGGCTTGGAAACATGGAGACTTTTGTGATTCTATACAAATTTTAGGATTTTTTGCTCCAGTTCTGTGAAAAATTACATTGGTGTTTTTATAGGGATTACATTAAATCTTATAGTGCTCTGGGTAAATGGGCATTTTCACAATGTAAACCTTTCCAATTCATGGGCACAGTATTGTTACTGAACAGAGGTTGTGCGTTTGATAGCCACTGCTTACAGAGATGCAAAAAGTCTGAAGCAGCAGATTTTTGCAGAGAAGAAGAGATTTATTCATCAGGTCAGCTTAGCCAGGAAAGCCGACACGAAACTCAAATTTGTCTCCTCAAGCAAAGGCTTATGATCAATTTTAAGAGGTGAGGGTAAGGAGAGGTTAACATATTTATTAATTCTCATTCAAGGGATGAATTGGGAAGTCTTGGAACTAAGCCACCTAAGGTTAGGGATGTAGAAGGGGTTACAGAGAACAAAGAATTTTCAGTCTGGCAGAGTTTGATTTATCAGTCCTATGTGTGTCCAAATTTGGTGCCTGCACCAGATCTTCCTTGTTGATGGACTCCTCGCTTCTTAATGGGCTCTGATTGGTAAAAGTAGCATTTCTGTAACTTCAGTTTGTGAATTGTGGTTCTGCTGTGATCTCGAAGTCACCTGAGGGTTATTTGCCTGCTCATTGTGTCTGCTTACTCCTCTGGGACCAGTCTGATTGGCTTGGCCTGGTGGTCTCCTGAGCACTGTGAAAAGGCCTGTGGTTATCTCCTGAAATAGACTTAAAACTACAAAACAGCTAAAAAATAAAACAAACAAACAAAAAACTATTAGAATGTGGTTTCAGTATTAGGGCCTGGTGTCAGTATATCCTTCCATTTATTTCTGTCATTCAATTTCTTTCATCAGTGTCCTATAGTTTCCAGAGTAAAGGGCTTTTATGTTTTTGGTTAAATTTATTCCTAGGTATTTTATTCTTTTTCATATAATTGTAAAGTGGATTGTTTTCTTAATTTATTTTTCTAACAGTTTGTTGTTAGTGTATAGAAACACAACAAAACTCTGAATACTAATTTTTTATCCTGCAACTTTACTGAATGTATTTAGTAATTATAACAGGGTATTTTTTTTGTAGAGTCTAATTTAGAGTTTTCTGTATATAGTATCATGCCATCTGAAAAGTGACATTTTTAGTACTTCCTTTTCAAATTGAATGCCTTTTATTTCTTTTCTTTGTCTGGTATCTGTGGATAGGACTGTTAATTCTATGTTGAATAAAAGTGGTGACAGTGAACATTTCTGTCTTCTTCTTTATCTTTGTGGAAAACCTTGCAACTTTTCATCATTGAGTATGATGTTAGCTATGAGTTTGTCATATATAGTCTTTATTATGTTGAGGTATGTTCTCTTTGTGCTCACTTTTTGAAATTTTGTTTTCTTAATTAAAGTTTGTTGGGGTGACAATGGTTAGTAAAATTACATAGGTTTCAAGTGTACAAATCTGTAATACATCACCTATATATCACATTGTGTGTTCACCACCAGAGTCAATTCTCCTTCCATCACTATATATTTGATCACCTTTACCCTCATCAGCCACCTCCCTACCTTCTTACCCTCTGGCATGTACCAGTAATTTTGATAGAACATCTTATTATTGGTCTCTCTGGGTCAATATTCTCTAGTACACAGAATGCTCTGTTGTCTATGTCTATGAGTTTTTGTTTCTTTCTTTGTCTTGATCCTTACTTGCTTTCAGTTTTATATCATACATATCAGTGAAATCAAATGGTTTTCGACTTTTTCTCCCTGACTTGTTTTGCTTACCATAATAATCTCAAGATCCATCCATCCTGTCACAAATGATGCTATTTCATCTTATTGCAGAATTTTTATCACAAATGGATGTCGAGCATTGTCAAATGCTTTTTCTACATCTATCAAGGTGATCATGATTTCTATCCTTGGTTTTCTTTATGTTGTTTATCATGTTATTTATTTATGGATATATAATCATTTTTTTAAAAAAAGCCCTGCTTGATGATGGTGCATGATCCTTTCAATATATGTTTGAATTTGTTTAGGTAATATTTTTTTATTATTAGTTTCAGGTATATAAAACAACATTGTGACTAGACATTTACACACCTCACAGAATGATAACCCCACAAGTCTGCTACCCATCTGACACCATGCATAGCTTTTACAATACCATTGATCATGTTCCTTTTGCTGTATTTTGAATCCTATAACTATATATTTTTAAAATTATACTTGACATGCAATATTATTTTATATTAGTTTCAGGTGCATAGTGTAGTGGTTAGGCATTTATAGAATTTATGAAGTGATCCCCCTGATAATTCTAGTACTCATTTGATACTATACATAGGTTCTACAATATTATTGACTATGTTTTCCATACTGTACTTCACATCCCTGTGACTGTTTTGTAACTACCAATTGGTACTTCCTAATCCCTTCACCTTTCTAACCCATCTCCCCAAACTCCCTTCCATCTCATAACCATTAGTTTGTTCCCTGTATCTATGAGTCTATTACTGTTTAATCTGTTCTTTAGATTCCACATGTAAGTGACATCATATGGTGTTTGTCTTTCTCTTGTCTTTCTCAGACTGAGAGACAAGTGAGACTGTAAGACTTAGCATAATAGCCTCTAGGCACATCCACAGTGTTGCAAATAATGATTTCATTCTTTTTATGGAAGAGTAATACTCCACTGTATATATGTACCACAATTTTGTTAGCCAGTCTTCTATTGATGGGCATTTAGATTGTTATCATATCTTGGGGATTGTGAATAGTACTGCAGTAAATTTAGAGGTGCATATATCCTTCCAAATTAGTGTTTTGGATATTTTTGGATAAATACCCAGGGTTGGAATGGCTGGTTTAAGGTAGATGTATTTTTAATTTTTTGACAAACCTCCATACTGTTTTCCATAGTGGCTTCACCAATGTGCAATACACCAACCATACACAAGGGTTCCGTTTTCTCCACATCATTGACAATACTTGTTGTTTGTTGATTTATTAATGATGGCCATTCTGACAGGTGTGAGGTAATATCTCCTTATGGCTTTTATATGCATTTCCATGATGATTGGTTATGTTGAGCATATTTTCATATATCAATTGGCCATCTGTATGTCGCCTTTGGAAAAATGCCTATTCAGCTCCTCTGCTTCTACTCAAACCAATTGAGGCAATGTAGCCATACTGAAGGTGGGGACAGAATCCCAAAGAACAGTTTTCAGGCTCTCGACCTCACGTTGAAAGGTGCTGGCTTAGGTCTTAGATGGCCATGAGCTGTAACTAGTTGGCCATCACCTGAAACCAGTTAGTCATTGGCCACTGATATAACTGCCATGGCTAAACTAGCAAGCACGGATTGCAGCTAGCATGTGGAGTTTGGTGGCAGAGAAGCAGATGGCAGATTGTGGCTAGCAAGTGCAGGTAGCAAGTGGATTGCGGGTTGTAGATCCTATTGATCTACTTCCTGTGTCTTGCAAAGCTACCAGCGGGACTGGGGTGCAGGAAGACACCTCGTTGGGGTGCTAGCCAACGTTTGCTTCTGTGTGTTAATCAGCCGCTATAGAGAAAATAGTGGTATGAGCTCCATATCCATGGCTCCCTTGGTGTTCCTTTTTGGCCTCGCCATATCCTGCAGAGAACAGGAGCTGAGTTCCTGCTTGACACTGAATGACTGAATTCTCACTCTTCAAATCTCTTAGGCTAGTCCATAATGTGGTGTAAAATGCCTCAATATTAAAAAAAGAAAGGTACATTGATTTTGCTATTGATAAACCGATTTCATTAATTTGCAAACTGGGGTTTTAAAGACCCCTGTTGGCTTCAGATAGATAATCGCCCAGTCCCCCCCACCCCCACCACAAACCTAACTCCTGCCTTCCACCCACCAAGCCCACTGTATGTTCAAATGAAAATCAGAAAAGGGAAGCCAAAGCCTCTCTGTTTCATAAAAAAAGTGCCAGAGGTGTGCTGAATCTCACCTGTTCAGCCTTCTAGGAATCCTCAACAGGCACCATGGATGGACTCAACCAGGAAGCACAGATGGAAACTATGAACCAAGTGTTTATTCAGCTCCAGGTTCACACAACAAGAATTATACCTGCTTCCATGCCCATTTCCCCTAATCTCCCTTTTCCCTGTCCCCCCTCCAAGCTTTATTGAGATACAATTGACATATAACTTTTCATAAATTTAAGTTGCATGATGTGGTGATAGGACGCGTGTATTTATTGTGAAACACCTACCAAGATAAGGATAATTAACACATTCTATACCACACATAATTAACATTTTGTTGCTTTTCTTCCTGCTGAGTACATTAAAGCTATACTCTCAGAGAAACTTTCAAGTACACAAAACAGTACTGGGATCTCCAGTCACCTTGCTGTACATTAGGTCCCGGGAACTTATTCATCTTATAACTGAAAGTTTGTATCTTTTGTCCAACATCTCCCCATTTCCCCCATCCTCAAGCCTTTCATGTCCATGTTCTCTTAAACCCTTAATGGTATTAGATGTAATCCATTGAAAGATAAAAAAATACAGAGGTGGCAAACTGTGTTTCATGAGAGTCACATTTCCGTGTTTGTCATTGGGTTTTGTTCAGCTTTTTGTGATTTGCCTCAGAGAATACCTAAGCAGTAAGTGTGGGTGGATGGGCCCACCCTCCAGACTTATTGGTCAAATAGCACGGCAGTGGAAGAGGATGAAAAAGTGAATAATGGGGACACTTCTTCCTCTCCATGTCTTCAAGTCCTTTAGAATGTCCTGAGTACAATCCAAAAGCTCAGAATCAGTCTTAAGTCTCTGACATTTAAAAAAAAAGAAACAGGTACAATGTTGGCTGAACCATTTCGGAGAGGGAAAAAATAAAGGACTGAAAGGACTGTCTCAGTACAATGATGGGCTGTCAGGCTTTTAAAAATCAGTCAACAGTGATGACAGGTAAAATCGTCATGAATTGACTTATTGAGAAAATGACCACTCAGGTGAATAAGATCATAAGATCACACAACAATGTCAGATAATTTTCAACATCAGAAAATCTTATTTGTGCATTAAAAATAAATATATATGTATACATAGATATACATGTTTTACAGTACTTCAACTAATTCACCTGGGGATGCAAAATACCTATGGTGTGGTTCAGATATTTAAAATAGATTCATAGGAGATTCTCACTCTAGTTCTCGCTCTGTAAGTGTGTGTCTGTGTGTGTATGTGTGTATTTGCACGCGCGCGCACGCATAGAAAGTGCCAAAGCAGATGGTAATAGGTTGCTGAGAAACATACAGATCTTGTAGTTTATCCTCACACCTTGTGTAAGGGGTATGTATATTTCTCAGGGCAGAAATCTCACTGTCACTATGGATGTTTGCACTGTGTAGCAGCCCAGGACAGCTTCTGCTTAAGGAGACAAAACCTGCAACCCAGGGCAGGCAGTCCCTGGGGACAGAGGCGGGCTGTTACTTGGCCTGAGCAGCAGAGGGGGAATGTGCCACTGCAGAGCTCCTCTTCTTGGTGACACAAGCAGGTGTTTCTGCAGGCCTCTTCCGAAGCTTGCCTGGTCCTCCTTCGCGGGTCTGGACCTGGGCGTCAGGCAGCAGCAGCAGGTGGAGGTGCAAGACATTGGGGTGCAGAATCAATATCGTGGCGGGGGATTCTGCTACAGGACTGCCGCATCCCCCCCCCCGTTCTCCTTGCCCAGTGCTTTCAGCTCCTGGCAGATGCCAAGACAGACTTTAGGACCAGGAGCAGGGCCTCCGCCTCTAGGGCGACTCAGCCTGTAGCTCACGGGGGTGGGGGTGAGGGGGTTGGGGGGAGGCTCTGGCCACAGCGCCAATCACAGGGGGCCTGCTGTAGGGGTGGACCCGGGACTGAGGGAGGCCTGCAGGCCTCTGGCTGGAGCTGGGAGCCCTGGGTCACAGCCAGGGGTCTCAGGGAGGGCTGGAAACACTGCAGCCCTTGGTCTGGGGGATGATGGCTCGGCAGGCGGCCACTGTGGCCCTGGGCCGCGGTGAGGCCACCGCGGCTGCCCTCGCCCTCGCCGACCTGGTCCTCAGCGATCCTGGGGCAGCAACTCCACCTCTCGCCTTAGCCCACGCTGCGTTGGTAATTGTGAGGGTTGTTGAGGGTGATGGAGGTCTGGTGAATGAACACATCCTCCGGGGTATGATTCCTGTGATGAAACCATATCCTTTCTTCACATTAAACCCCTGGACATAGCCAAGCACCCTCTTGGCGATTACCTTTCCCTGGACGCTTGCTGCTGCGGTGGCCTCCGGGATCGCATCCGCGCTGTGGTTGCTGGTGACAAGGGACCCGGGAGAATCTCTGCCTCTCAAGGACAACAGATCTATCTGCGGCTTGGGGGGAGACTGAGGCTGCTGCCTCCCTGAGGGTGGCCTCTCCTGCCTCACTCATGGGGCTTTCCTTTCTCTTCTTTCCCAGGGAATGTGAGGGACCTCTGCCCCTCCTCAGGGGAATGGGAGGTGGTGGGGGCTCGGTCTGGAGGCAGGAGCCTTGCCTGGGAGGGTGCAGGTCAGGGCCAAGGACTCCCTGGCTTTGCTCTGAGACTCTTGGGAGAGGTCTGTGGCATCTCCTGCGGAACAGGAATTGGATGAAACTGCCTACTGTGGTGACGTCTCAGTGGGAGTCCTAGACTTCACTGTAGCTGCGTGGAGGGGCAGATGGGCTCTGCCACGTACTCCTGGCACCACGTCTTGGCACCTCTTGGTCCCTCCTGGAGAAGGCGCCCAGGTGAAGCTTTAGGGGGTGGTCTCCTCAAAGTCCTCTTGCTTGAGTGGATGTGAAGAGAGGACCCTCCTTCCATCCCTCTCCCTTGCTTGGGGAGATTCACAATCTTCTGAGGGCACTCTCTAAATACTCTCTCACCACACCCTATTCCTCTTCCAACTCCTTGTGCGATCTCTATGGGAGTGAGGCATTTCGTGTGACTTGAGACAAAATGACAACCCCATGAAGTTAAGACCCAATCAAAGAAGCCCACCGGGTTAGGTTTTGTTTGGTTTTGTTTGGTTTTGTTTTGTTTTCCTGCAGAGGGACAGAGGAAGCCTGACAAGGCTGCAATGCTAGTACTGAGAGGACATTAAACTAGCACAGGTTCATCTAGACTAGCGTTAGCTTTGTAAAGTAGTAAAGCTGAGTGGGAAAACTTTCATAGCTAGAATGTTCTGAAAATCCTGTTGAACTCTCTCTTCTCATCTACTTAAAGCAAATCACTCGGCAGGATAAAATAGAGCTCAGGCCATTGGCCCTTGTGTTTAACTGTAATCCAAAGTTTTATCATTACTTTTCAAATAGCTTCTGAGTCTGTGATCTCCATCCTCAAATGGGGTTCTGATTCACTTGTATAGAAACCATAAGAATTCAGCCTAACTTCAGTGCTGAGACTGTGCTAAGTAACAGCTAGGTCTCTGAAAGATAACCTTTCTGTCGTGATGAGAGAGCATGCCAAAATAGTTTATTGTAACCGATCAGAATACGCGGTTTTCATTTATTAAAAGAAAAATAAGCCATGGTGGCCTACCATTTTAGAGTTTACAGAAATCTTTCACATGTTGTGCATTTGATCCTTGCAACAACCCACACATAAGGAAGTGAAACAGGTGCTGGTTTTACTCCAGTTTGACAGATGAGGGAAACCGGGCCCAGAGATAAGATGCTGCTTCCTTACATTCACATATTTAGGATGGGGTGAAGCCTTAAATGTTACCTCAGATAAATTTCTCTCCAGGTCTCGGTCTCTTTCCACTACACCCCACTGGCCTCCACATACATACACTTCTGTCACTGGTTTCATCTGATATCAGAAACCAGCGACCACATTCAGAGAGGTCATGGTCTCATACAACCCAGCAGACAACCCAAGAAACAGCTCTCCGTGCTTGAACTGTCTTCACCGTGTCCCAACTCCAGGGCCTCCCAGCTCCAGGGCCTCACTGGGGCAAACCTGGCCTTCCTTTCAATTAATCAGCCCCTCCTGTACCCCACACATAAAAACCTTCTGCCTGTAGCTCACTAGAGAAAGCGAACCCTGATTTCTGTAGACTCAGGAGCCATTTCTTCACCGTGCTGGTGCAATACCAAATGGGAGAAGGGGTCTTGAGTTTTTATTTTACTCTTTAAGAAAACACTTCCTCAGGAATCGTCTCTTACGTGTTTCACAACAGGCATGATAGAGCAGCAGACTATTGTCAGCATCCTCACATGACCGAGAGTAAGCCAGGGCCGCAGTGCAGGAAACAGCTAACTGACCTAACCAAGTCCTCACACGTAGTAAGTGCAGAGCCAGAATAATACCTCTGGGCCTTCGGGCCTGCTGCTTCCTAGTCTAGTGTGCCCTCCATGGCCACGTGAGGCTACTTCTGTGATGCCGTCAACAGTTCTTTCTTTCCTGTGACGATAACTCATTCCTGCCGCCCACATTTGCCATGCCCATTCCCATGGCTTTGCCTGTGTTAAGTTCTTCCTCAATCCCCTCTCCTCTCTTCTGTCTGTATAAAACTTACACGCCCTTCTGGCTCCAATTTTGCAATCCCCTCCCACCCCCTTTCCAAATGCACCAGCCCACCTCAGTCTCTCTTCTCAGAAACCTAGTTGCACTTACAGCCCAATGTGAGATCAAATATAATTATGGATAGTTCAATGTGGGTGCTTTTGGATGACAAAGTCTTTAAATCTCTGGACTTGAAGTAAAGCAAAATTATCCTCTATAACGAGGGTGGGCCATATCCAATGAAGTGACGTCCAGAACAGAACAAAAAATTGACCTCCCTCAAGACAGTGGGAAATCGACAGCAGATGGCCCTCAGACTTGACCTGCAACAGAAACTCTTCTCTGTGTCCCCAGCTTGATGACCTTCAGAATTGAACCACAGCCTTGGCTCCCCCTGGGGTCTCTAGTCTGTCAGTGCATCTTGTAGATTTTGGATTTACTAGTATGCATAATCGCATGAGCCAATTCCTTGAAATCTCTCTCTTTCTCTCTCTGTTTCTCTCTCCCCCTCCTTTCTTTCCCTCCCTTCTTTTTCCTCCCTCCATCTCTCCCTCTCTATTTCTCTCTCCTATGTGAGCACCTGTGTGCACACACAGACACACACTCTTATACATCTTATGGGTTCTGTTTCTCTAGCGAACCTTGACTCAATGATACTTTGGTACCAGGGTTGGTTCTTAACAATGGAATCTTAAGAATAGTTTAGCATTTGGCTCTTCAGTTTAATTATATTTAAAGGAATTATTAACTGCATGTCCAGTAGTAAAGTGTATTCTGGTAGTGCTTGGTGTGATGTGGCAATAGAGGTACACCAAATCTCACATGAGCATACTTCTCCCGCCCCCCGTTTTTTAAATGATTTTCAGGTGTATAAAACAACATAGTGATTACACATCTGTATACTACACAAAGTGGTAAACGCAATAAGTCTATTACCCATTCTATTAGATACTCTTAATCAAATGCTTACACAGGGCAGGTTTCTGGGTGACCATGTATATGACACCTTCAATCATCTTTGTCAAACAAAGGAGTACAATGAGAATTTATGGTTGCTCCTAATGACACTGAAGAAAGTTGGGAAAGAAAAGGATGAGCTCAGAGATTTCAATTACCTGCTAAATTACTGCATAAATGACCACAAATCTTCTGTCTGCCCTGAAAGTGAGTCCTCTCTTCTGTAGCCACTGGGCCGAGATTGCTAAAAACAAAACTTAGAATCTCATTCTGTGAGTGACTGAATTACAAAGCAAATTGAATTCCCAACCTCACTGTGCACCCACGCTTAAAGTGAAGGCATTGATTGGGAAGGAATGGGATCCTGAAAGTCTGAATGGGAACATGTGGAAAGACCTCAGTGAACCTGGGAACACTGAGCCCCTAAATACCCAGGAGTCATCTTCACCAGTGGAAGCAGCCTCTCCACCCCAGTGAGGAGATTAACCCTTCCTTGCCCGAGGGAATTGTAATGTCCTCCCCTGAGGAAATGTCCTTCAAACAAATTGCTGGTGCTCCTTGGGACACAACTCCATCAATGTTATCTGCTTCTGGACCTGTAAGACGACTGAGGTCTCAGCAGACCTCTTAAGGTGAGGTGAAATTTATAACCCATGAGAAGGTGTGCCGTGCTCCAAAAGAGCTACTAGATTTTTCTGATCATACCCACCGATATAGGGAGACCTGTGTGAGACTGGATATTAAAGGTTTTGGATATGGTGGAAGGAACATAAAGTTGGATCAGGGTGACTTTATTGATATAGCCCCACTAAGCACACATCTGCATTTATTGTTGCAGCTCAGAGAGTTAGAAAGGGGTCTAAGTGTTTGTTTGTTTGTTTGTTTCGTCGGCTAACACAATGACCAAAATGTGGTCTACAGCAAATGAACTAGAAATCCAGACCTTCCAGTGGTTTACTGTAGAAGAAAGGATTCCTTAGGGAAACCGGAAGGTTAGAGTGCATTTGTTATTTAAGACCTCCTCACCCACCATGGGAGGGTCCACAGGACACACCCTTCACCAAGGCTGTCAGAAGTAAGTTTGTGAGGGGAGCCCCAGCAGCCTTGAAGAGTTGCATGATCGCACTTCTCTGTTGACCAGAACTTACAGACGGAACTTATGCTACTCAATTGGGGAACCTAAAGGCAAGAGTAGTAAAACGTAACCCCGAGTGCAGGGGCCACATGGCCTCGCTAAACCTCCAATGGTAAGGCGGGGGTGGTTACAGTCATGGACATCAGAATGAAAGCACCTATCAGAATAGTCTGACTCCCAGAGACCTATGGAAGTGGCTAGTCGATCGTCATATTGATCCTAGAAGAGAAAAGCATTGGAAGCCTACTAAATTCTTACTTGATCTGCGTAACCGGAAGAATTCTAGGTCAAGTGAATGAAAGCCTAACTTGGAAAAAAAATTAACAGAAAGTCACAGACCTTGAATCAATTCCCAGACTTGAACCAATTTGTGAACCCCAAAGCACTTGAACGTAACGGAGGCTGAATCCCTTTGATGGAGGCAGTTTGAAGGCTCAGCTACAGCACCAGCTAGGTGACAACACCTTGCATGGCTGTGGTGAGGTTATCCAGGAGGCTGTATGTTCTCTGATTCCTCATCCAGTATATGGTGCTGTTTCTGCCATGGCTAGGATTCACAGGTCCTGGAATCAAGGGGTGGAAATGGGTGTGGGACCACTCTGTCATTCTTAATGACCCACTAGCACAAAGTTGGTTTCCTTTCCCCACTACATTATGCTCTGCTGGACTAGATACAGGTCTCAGTTCCAAAGCAAGGAATGCTTCCAGCCAGGAGACACAACAATGATTCCATTGAATTAAAATTAAGCCTGCCACTCTGGGATTCTCATACCTCTGAATCAACAGACATATTTGGGAGTTACTGTGCTGTCTGAGGTTATTGATGCTGATCACCAAGGGGAAATAGGACTGCCCGTCCACAATAGAGGCATTATGGCAACATATGTATGAAATAGAGACCCCTTACGGCACTGCTTAGTAATAACATGCCCTTTGATTAAACACAATGGAAAGCTGTAACAATCCAATCCAGGCAGGACTACTAATGGTACTGAGCCTTCAGGAATGAACAACTGGGGCACCCAAACTGATAAAAAAACCATGAGCAGCTCAGGTGCTTGCTGAGGGCAAAGGAATATGGAATGGGTAGTAGAAGAATGTACTTACAAATACCAGCTACGAAGACATGATGAGCTACAAAAAGGGGGATTTTAATTTTTGTATTTCTTCCTTTCTTTGTTATGAATATGATCGCATATCTATGCCTGTCTGTCTCTCCAAGTTTTTCTTCCCTCTGTTATCCTCCTGTCTGGTAACATAAGATATATTGATTTGGTATTGGTATCATTAAGCAGTCAAAATTGGACCATATTATCCTCTTGTGAAAGGGATAGGGTGCTTTTATCTGTAGACGGAATAGGTAGAAGTATGACTTTGTTCTTATTCGGAGGTTAAGTACAGTTTAGGAAGATGCATATGGGTACTGAGATGACAAAGGGTGAACTTACATGTCACCCTTTGAAGTTATGTGTTCACCAAAGGGTGAACTTGGTTAATCTTATGTATCAACTTGGCCGGGTCACTCTTCCCAGATGTGTTGTCAAAGTTTATTCTAGATGTTTCTGTGAGGCTATTTTGCATGAGATTTAACATTTAAATAGGTGTAATTTGAGTAAATCAGTTTGCCCCCCTTACTAATTGTGGGCATCATCCAATGGTTTGAAAAACTTTCCATGACATGCACAAACTAGGACAGACAATGACGTTGCTGACAGGCACAGGGAGAGAGGCAGAGGCTGAGGGATACAGGTATAGAGACAGAGACAGAGTGGGAGGCACACACAGAGACTGAAAAAAAGACAAACAGAAAGAGAGGCACACAGAAAGAGGGAAGTACATATAGTAAAATAGGGGTGAGAAAGAGAGAGAGAGTCACAGAATGACTGAGACAGAAAGGGAGAGACACAGAAAGAGGAAGAGAGGCCGGGGTGGATGGGTGGCTCAGCTGGTTAGAGTGCTGGCTCAGGTTAACGGAGCTGCCGGTTCGATTCCCACATGGGCCAGCGAGCTATGCCCTCCGCAACTAGAATGAAGGCAAAGAGCTGCCGCTCAGCTCCCGGGTGGCCACATGGCTCAGTTGGTTGGAGTGCAGGCTATCAACCACAAGGTTGCTCGCTGGACTCCTGGACTCCCACAAGGGATGGTGGCCTCCGCCCCCTGCAACTAAGATTGAAACATGGCACCTTGAGCTGAGCTGCCTCTGAGATTCCAGATGGCTCAGTTAGTTAGAGGGCAGTCTCTCAACCACAAGGTTGCCGTCCCCCAAGGGATGGTGGGCTGCACCCCCTGCAACTCACAACCACAACTGGACCTGGATCTGAGCTGCACCCTCTATATATAAGATTGAAAGGACAACTTAAATTTGAAAAGTCCTGGAAGTACACAGTGTTCGCCAATAAAGTCCTGATTCCTTTCTCCAATAATAAAAATCTTAAAAAAAAGAGGAAGACAGGAAAGATACAGTTAAATGCATGCACAGATAGCAGCAACAGAGAGACCTAAACAGAAAGAGACCCAGACAGACAGATCAACAGATAGAAACAGAAAGGTAGAGACAATAAGAAAGAGACAGAGAGTGACATAGACAGACTGAGATAGAGACAGAAATACATAAAGATTGAAGTGGACAGAAATATCCAAGGATGGAGAGAGATGCTAGAGACAGAGATTGAGAATGACAGAGAGATAGAGACAGATATACACAGAGGGAGAGACAGGGATAAACCCTCATCGTCGTCAAAGACTGCATTGCATCCCACCGAGGTACCTCTCTTTCCGTGTGTCATTTAGTTTGCTGTCACTGATTATAGAGTTTGCTGTAGCATTACCATGATTATGCACCTTGTCGAGCCTCTCCGTCTCCCCGTTCCTTTAGTGGGAGGCTGTAAAACAAAGTGAGTGTTACTGTGGGAAGCTTTCCTCCTCAGCTTTGACGGTCAAAAAATAAAAAGGAAAGGAAGAGGAAGGATGGAGGGAGGTAGAGAGGAAGAAAGGGAGGGAGGGAAGGAAGAATGAGGGAGGGAGGGAGGGAGGGAAAGAGAGAGAGAGGGGGAGAGAGGGAGAGAGGGAGAGAGGGAGAGAGGGAGAAAAAAGGGAGGGAGGGAGGGAGGGAGGGAGGGAGGGAGGGAGGGAGGGAGGGAGGGAGGGAGGGAGGGAAAAGAAAGAAAGAAAGGAAAGAAAGGAAAGGAAGGAAGGAAGGAAGGAAGGAAGGAAGGAAGGAAGGAAGGAAGGAAGGAAGGAAGGAAGGAAGGAAGGAAGGAAGGAAAGAAAGAAAGAAAGAAAGAAAGAAAGAAAGAAAGAAAGAAAGAAAGAAAGAAAGAAAGAAAGAAAGAAAGAAAAGAAAAAGAAATTTTAAATACTGGTATTAGATAAATGTCCAGAGCTGGCAAATGGCAACAGCCAGGGTTTCTGCAAGTTTAAATGCTAATTGAGTGTTTTCCTGTCACTATTTACACATTATTGTACGTCCTTCAAAGAGCAATATGAAGATTTATAGTTAGTTGCTGGAAAATAAAAGCAGATCTTTAGTTACGGTGAACTCGCTAAGTAGTCTCTGAATTTCCCAAGTGAGGATAACTCTTTTTTGATGAAATGGCATCCTGGCATTCAGCTCAAGAAAAAGCAAATTGAAGTTGCTTGGAATGATTATATAATGGAAGTGACATTGCTACAGAAAAAAGCAACTACTTTTCACCCTTCTGTGGAATAAATATTTAACCTTTCCCCAACTTTAGTTATGGGGAAAAAAAAAAGAAAGAAAGAAAGAAAGAGAGACAGACAGGCAAAAGGCCTGTTGGTTGTGGTTAGTTAAGTAAACCTAGTATAAGGGAACTCAGAGGGGGAAAATGCAAATTTTAGTTTTTAAAAGCAAACATCAAGGATGCAACAGCAGTTTCTGTTGTAGCCATTCCATGTATCTGTTATGTAATTATTACTCTAACACTAGTATGTGGGTTTGGGATAATGAAGCCTTTCACACCTCTTTAAAGAGCAAATAAATAAATCAATAGTCAAAGGTGATTTGTTCACTGAATGACAAAGGATGAAACCTAATTGGGAAGAGAAATATAAACCAGTAAGAAAAGTTCTGGGTTAAACTAAGTAAGCCATTAAATCTGTTTAATTTTCAAAATTCATTTGTTCACCTTTTATTATATTTTTACGCTCTTTCAAAGCATGTATTTATTATTTGTATGGATTCTTAAACAGAGTTTTCAATGCATTGACCTTCTAGAAGCACAACAACCACTCAATGAAATGCAAACAAGTAGGGTATTTGGGAAGGAATGGGATGGTAGCAGTTTGAAATGTTTTTCTGGGGTGAAAATACTAGGGAAGTAAAAGGAAACTCTAACTAACATCAAGGTACTCTTAGGTTAAAGAACAACCAACAAAAAGATCATCAGTGTACTCTGGGTTTGATCACATAGTGACAGACCATGGAAACCAAGTACTACAGTCAGTGGCAGAAAGTGGGGAAGGGGGAGCAATCAGAATAGAACCAGTTGTGGTGGGAGTGATGAGTGAGGCAGGGCTGCTCTAAACCCACCAAGTGAAAGGGAAGTCAAAGTATTCATTTAACATTCACTTAATAACAAGAAGGGAAAAGAATTTCACTAATAGTAGTGGTAGGTAGGCTCACATTTTCTCTCTAAAGTCAACTGGTCTTTGTCTTCACAGAAATAATGTGGGAGTCGATGTGTGTTAAACCAGGACAGGCTGCCTCGTTAACAGCACGGATAAGTTCTGGAGATGTTTGGGGGCTTTAAAATGTGTCCTCTTCATAAGCGCCAGTAAACACTCTCAACTGTTATGAACTACAATTCAACAAAGCCTCTGACAGTTGGTCAGCAGAGATGGACAAGGCCAGTTGATCCCCCAGAGGGAGCTGGCATCTCGAGAAAGCTGGCCACCTCTGTGCCCAGAGAAGAGCTGCTCAGCTCTCTGAGCTTTTGCAACAGTCCTCACTGTGGGCAGTGCCCCTCTCTGCAGAGGTACAGGAAGTTACAGGACACATATATGGGGAAGGCCACATCTTGGTTCTCCAGGTTCACCACCACTAGGTCTTCTTCTCTTCTCAGGGCAAGGATCTGGTATTCTGTGTCCTTCCTGAAAACGGCGCTTCCAGCCCTGTCCAAGGAAGCCAAGCGCAGGCGGAATGCAATCTTTCTCTGCCAGAGTAGACTGACCCTGAAGCCGCAGCATCTGTTCAGCACGCTGCGCCGGAAAATGATGCGCCGGTTGTTGTAGGACACCACCAGGTCCCAGCCAAAGTTGAAGCCAGTCCACCGCCAGCTGCAAATCGCATCCCTGCGGAGCTGGGCCCCACAGCGCATGCTGTTCCCCTGGAGGTCAGACATGTTGACGTTAGTGGGCTCGAACTCCCTGATTTGCTCGGCGCGGAGGAGGGCAAGCCACTGCTCTTTATACACTGGTGTGAGCCATGCAGCAGGGATCACTGCATCCTGGTCGATGGTGCGTGCTGACGACAGGTCGCAGATTATGTAGGCCAGCCGCAGCTGCTGGAACACTGGCACAAAGGCTCTACCCTGCTGGGTCTCCAGGAAAGGGGTGCCCTCCGAGTCCCTCTTGGACCTGTCAAACCACGAGTTGGCGTCTGGCAATAAGGCGCTGCAGGGACCTCTCCATGTGGGCTGCAGTTGCAGGAACACCCACTTTTTCAGCTTGGTGTACACATCCATCTCCACCTGCATCACAAAGAGCTCTGAAGAGGCGATGAGCTCTTTCATGAGATCCAGGCTGATTTCCCGCAATAGCTGCTCGCTACGCTGGGTCATCAGGTTGTCCAGCAGCCACTGGAAGCACATGGTCTTGATGTTTTGGAGGCCGTAGCTCTCAGCAGAGTAGTAGTAGCCGCACACGGTCTGGGCGCTGACAGTCTCCTTCATGACTTCCCCACACTGCTGCATTAGCTTGTCCAACTGCAGCATGCTGGCTGTGGCCAGGATGGGGACAGCTCGGCTGGGTGGGATGCACACGGAGTCTTGGTACAGGGAGCCTAAAGCCTTGTGAAGTGCTTCACGATCAATGTTCTCGTCAGGCATCTGCAACTCTATAGTATTCATGGTTGCTTCCCTCCAAGCACCGCTGAACATGCTAGCGAAGTAACCTGACTGGCATAAGTAGACTCTGTGCAAGTTCCACGCCTCCCCTAGTGCGCGGATCTGCACATCACTGTCTTCCCCCCTTATGAAGAGTGCCTCATAAACGGACTCGGAACTGTCTTTGGCGCGCTTCCTGGGGGGCTTTTTTCCGTGAGGCCCTCCTGTGCCCGACTTCCGCTTGAGGCCTAACTGACTGGTAGTAGGTTCGGCCTCTTCACTTTCGTCCTCCGCCTCATCTACCGCTGCCATGGCTGCCTCCACCATCTCCTCCTCCTCCCCACTGGGACCTGGCTGCCCTGGGGCACGCCTCCCCCAGCCCCAGAGCATCCGGCTGCTTAGTGCTCCCATGGCCTTTATGTACCTCTAAGGCGCAAAAGACACGCTCCCTCACAAGGCGCAGCTTCCACTGGAACCAGCTCAGCCCAGAGTGCTTCTGGGTACAGCTGACGTCTGCTTTCACGTCACCCAGGGCGCGTGCTAAGCCCCACCCCATCCGGCCCCGCCCCACAGGAAAAACGGAAGCCCTCCCAGGAAGACCACTGTGCACCTTTCCCTCCTGCGATGATTGCCTCGGGGATCGCTTCACAGACTGATGATTTAGTGGAGGGCTTTTTGTGAAAATTCTTCCCTTTGTCTCGAAGAACAATTCACTTTTCTCCATCTGAAATCTTCAGTGATCATTTATGGAGAGAATTACGTCTTGACCCTAACTTTTTCCTCCAGGAACCCTATTTCCCATAATAACTTCTAAGGCTAACTCATCACTTGAGGCTGTGAAGCCATTTCCTGTGATAAAGGTTGCACCTTTTGCCACAGTTTTTGCTTTGCTCTTTATCTTTTGTTTTAAATAGAGTTCCCAGTTTTAAAATCGTTTTAATCTCTCTCTCTCTCTCTCTCTCTCTCTCTCTCTCTCTCTCTTTCTCTCTCTCAGTCTCTCTGTCATGTGTGTGCATGTGCATGTGCATGTATGAGACACACACACACACACACACACACACACACAGAGAGAGAGAAAAAATCAGCTGCTTTTGGGGGCATGCCTCCGTTTTAAAGAGATACAGAAAGCTTTAGCTTAGGGAAGGAAGATCTGAAGTTCCCAGAATAACTTTTAGCCTTATTTATTTATTTATTTATGTTGTTGTTATTATTGTTTTCTCTCCACCTGTTTTAACATCTTCAGCTCTCTGCCTGTGACACTTTCCCTGGTTCTTGTAAACAACTGCCCATTCTTTTTTTTTTTTTTTTTAATTTTATTTTTTTTTATTAATTTTATTGGGGTGACAATTGTTAGTAAATTTACATAGATTTCAGGTGTACAATTCTGTATTACATCGTCTATAAATCCCATTGTGTGTTCACCACCCAGAGTCAGTTCTCCTTCCATCACCATATATTTGATCCCCTTTACCCTCATCACCAACCCGCCACCCCCTTACCCTATGGTAACCACTAAATTATTGTCTGTGTCTATGAGTTTTTGTTTGTCATTTGTTTGTCTTGTTCTTTTTGGTTTATATACCACATATCAGTGAAATCATAGGGTTCTCTGCTTTTTCTGTCTGACTTATTTCACTTAGCATTATTCTCTCGAGATCCATCCATGTTGTCACAAATGCTCCTATATCATCTTTCCTTAACGCCGAATAGTATTCCATTGTGTATATGTACCACAACTTCTTTATCCATTCATCTATCGAAGGACATTTTGGTTGTTTCCATGTCTTGGCCACCGTAAACAAAGCTGCAATGAACATTGGCGTACACGTGTCTCTATAGAGAAATGCTTTTATATTTTTGGGGTAGATACCCAGGAGAGCGATTGCTGGGTCATATGGTAATTCTATTCGTAATTTCTTGAGGAACCTCCACACTGCCTTCCATAGCGGCTGCACCAGTCTGCATTCCCACCAACAGTGTATGAGAGTTCCTTTTTCTCCACAGCCTCTCCAACACTTGTTACTATTTGTTTTGTTGATGAAAGCCATTCTGACTGGGGTGAGGTGATATCTCATTGTGGTTTTCATTTGCATTTCTCTGATGATTAGCGATGTTGAGCATTTTTTCATATGTCTATTTGCCATTTGTATATCCTCTTTGGGGAAATGTCTCTTCAGGTCCTCTGTCCATTTTTCAATTGGGTTGTTTGTTTTTTTGTTGTTGAGTTTCATGAGTTCCTTGTATATTTTGGATATTAGCCCCTTATCAGAGGAACTGTTTGCGAAAATCTTCTCCCATTCAGTTGGTTGCCTCATTATTTGGTCAATAGTTTCTTTTGCTGTGCAGAAGCTTTTCAGTTTCATATAATCCCATTTGTTTGTTTTAGTTTTTACTTCCATTGCCTTTGGAGTCAAATTCATAAAATGCTCTTTGAACCCAAGGTCCATAAGTTTAGTACCTATGTTTTCTTCAATGCAGTTTATTGTGTCAGGTCTTATGCTTAAGTCTTTGATCCATTTTGAATTAATTTTGGTACATGGTGACAGATAGCAGTCCAGTTTCATTCTTTTGCACGTAGCTATCCAATTCTGCCAACAACTGCCCATTCTTCAATGTCTGAGATCTGGCTCAAGGCTGACTGTTTCTCAACGTCCAATGCAGAGAGACAGCTTTCCTTAACTGTAATCCCATTATGCCTTGATCAAACATTTACCCCACAGGGCTGCAGGACTCTGGATTACCAACACCAGGCACCAGGCCAAGCACGTAAGAAACTTACAATGAAAGAAAACACATGTGTTTTTTTTTCCTTTTCATTTTTGAGGAAGGAGGAATATTAAATACTGTACAGATAAATATTAAATACTGTACAGAAAATACTCAAAAAATGCTGGGTTGTAGAGAGAGTATGGACGGACCTCTTAATGCCAAGGAAAGTACAATATTAGGGGAAATACACACATTTTCTGAACTGGCAACATGATTTATTGAAAAGGTATAAGTCTAAGAAATGTTTTTTTTTTAAATTAAATTTATTGGGGTGACAATTGTTAGTAAATTTACATAGATTTCAGGTGTACAATTCTGTATTACATCATCTATGAATCCCGTTGTGTGTTCACCACCCAGAGTCAGTTCTCCTTCCATCACCATATATTTGATCCCCTTTACCCTCATCACCCACCCCCCACCCCCTTACCCTCTGGTAACCACTAAATTATTGTCTGTGTCTATGAGTTTTTGTTTCTCATTTGTTTTTCTTGTTCTTTTTGGTTTATATACCACATATCAGTGAAATCATTGGGTTCTCTGCTTTTTCTGTCTGACTTATTTCACTTAGCATTATACTCGCAAGATCCATCCATGTTGTCACAAATGCTCCTATATCATCTTTCCTTAACGCCGAATACTATTCCATTGTGTATATGTACCACAACTTCTTTATCCATTCATCTGTCGAAGGACATTTTCGTTGTTTCCATGTCTTGGCCACCGTAAACAAAGCTGCAATGAACATTGGAGTACACGTGTCTCTATAGAGAAATGCTTTTATATTTTTGGGGTAGATACCCAGGAGAGCGATTGCTGGGTCGTATGGTAATTCTATTAGTAATT
Source organism: Rhinolophus hipposideros (assembly GCF_964194185.1). Classification (NCBI taxonomy): domain Eukaryota; kingdom Metazoa; phylum Chordata; class Mammalia; order Chiroptera; family Rhinolophidae; genus Rhinolophus; species Rhinolophus hipposideros. The sequence continues at coordinate 79,933,102 of NC_138046.1, read as the reverse complement.
TCTTGAGGAACCTCCACACTGCCTTCCATAGCGGCTGCACCAGTCTGCATTCCCACCAACAGTGTATGAGAGTTCCTTTTTCTCCACAGCCTCTCCAACACTTGTTACTATTTGTTTTGTTGATGAAAGCCATTCTGACTGGGGTGAGGTGATATCTCATTGTGGTTTTAAATTGCAATTTTTTTTTGTTGTTGTTGTTTTTATGTCCCTTCATTTTAGACACAATTTGGACATAATGTACAAAGATGAACACTTAAGCATGTAAATGGTCAATTCTATACAGATAAGCAATATATTGAACTTGGTAAAGTCTCTCAATGTTGCTGTTTACGTAATTTAAGTTCCTAAGGGTGAAGTTGTCTCTCCGTTATTTCAGAACAGCCCTCATGCTTGCTGCAAAGAATAAGTCCTCAAATACAGTCCGGCTTCTGCTTCAGGCAGGTGCAGATGTCTTTGCTCAAGATGACATTGGAAGGACTGCTGAAGAATATGCTTTATCTAAGGGTTTGACGGAGTAAGTGTGTACATTGAAATGGTAGTTATCAACAAACTGGGCTTCCAGACACTTTCACTGTTACTTCTTAGGGAACAGGTGAGACGTCCTAACTGGGGTCAGGCAGGGGGGGGATGGCAGTGAGTTAGTAGACATCCTCAGCCAGAAAACAAACAGTCAGACGTGTGAGACGTAGCGAAGGGACAGATTCCTTATCCCAGAACTTTGAAGACCTTTATCTTTAGGGATCCCCACGTTCTCCATTTCATTCCAAGCATAACCCCTGTGTTTCAGGTACCAATATTAAATTGCAATTTTCTGATGATTAGCGATGTTGAGCATTTTTTCATATGTCTATTTGCCATTTGTATGTCCTCTTTGGAGAAATGTCTCTTCAGGTCCTCTGTCCATTTTTCAATTGGGTTGTTTGTTTTTTTGTTGTTGAGTTTCATGAGTTCCTTGTATATTTTGGATATTAGTCCCTTATCAGAGGAACTGTTTGCGAAAATCTTCTCCCATTCAGTTGGTTGCCTCATTATTTTGTCAATAGTTTCTTTTGCTGTGCAGAAGCTTTTGAGTTTCATATAATCCCTGTTCGTTTATTTTAGTTTTTACTTCCATTGCCTTTGGAGTCAAATTCATAAAATGCTCTTTGAACCCAAGGTCCATAAGTTTAGTACCTATGTTTTCTTCAATGCAGTTTATTGTGTCAGGTCTTATGCTTAAGTCTTTGATCCATTTTGAATTAATTTTGGTACATGGTGACAGATAGCAGTCCAGTTTCATTCTTTTGCACGTAGCTATCCAATTCTGCCAGCACCATTTATTGAAGAGGCTGTCTTTCCTCCATTGTATGTTTTTAGCTTCTTTGTCAAAAATTATCTGTCCATATTTATGTGGTTTTATTTCTGGGTTCTCAATTCTATTCCATTGGTCTATGTGTCTGTTTTTCCGCCAATACCAAGCTGTTTTGATTATTGTAGCCCTGTAGTACAAGGAAAAATCAGGGAGTGTGATACCTCCAGTATTGTTCTTTTTTTTTTTTTTAACATTGCTTTGGCTATTCGGGGTCTTTTGTGGTTCCAAACAAATCTGATGATTTTTTGTTCTATTTCTTTAAAAAATGCCATTGGGATTTTGATGGGGATTGCATTAAATCTGTATGTGGCTTTGGGTAATATGGCCATTTTAACTATGTTGATTCTTCCAATCCATGAGCACGGAATGTGTTTCCATTTCTTTGTGTCTTCTTCAATTTCTTTCAAAAATGTCTTATAGTTTTCAGCATATAAATCCTTCACATCCTTGGTTAAGTTTATTCCTAGGTATTTTATTCTTTTTGCTGCAATTGCAAAAGGAATTGTTTTTTCTATCTCTTTTTCTGAGATTTCATTGTTGGTATATAGGAAAGCAATGGACTTTTGTACGTTGATTTTGTAGCCAGCAACTTTACTGTATTCATTGATTGTTTCTAATAGCTTTTTGGTGGAGTCTTTAGGGTTTTCTATATAGAGCATCATGTCATCTGCAAAGCGTGACAATTTAACTTCTTCATTCCCAATTTGGATGCCTTCTATTTCTTTCTCTTGCCTGATAGCTCTGGCGAGGACTTCCAACTCTATGTTGAAAAGCAGAGGTGATAGGGGACAACCTTGTCGTGTTCCTGGACGTAGGGCAAAGGGCTTCAGCTTTTCACCATTAATTATGAGATTAGCTGAGGGCTTGTCGTATATGGCCTTTATTAAAGAAATGTTATTCTAATTGCCAAAACATCTCTTGATGCTGGGAATCCTCTTAGGTCATTTGGCACTCCCTGAAGTAGAAAGTTCCCTAAATTTGTACATTGCAGTATAATGTTATGTTACATGTTCAATATTCTCTTATGGGGCTCTACCGAAAGGCTGATTGAGAGTGTCTAAATAAATTGTGCAATAGGAAAATTTGTTGAGAGTGCATAAGAAAGAGAGTGGAGGAGAAATATATAGCTTAAGGCCTCAGCCTCCAAAGCTTATCTGCACCTGTAACAGAATGGATCATTGTCAAGAAGCTATGGAATGGAGGCAGTGAGGGATCCATTGATTGTGCCGGGCCTGGATGAGTGATGAAGGAAGCTCTGCTTATTCAAAAAGAGATGGCTCTGCGCCACACACACAGGAAGAACTTTTAGATGAAATATAGACTGAATTGGCTGATAAACAATAATCAGATTAATTTAAGAATAATGGAAGTTGCTATAAAATTAAATACGAAGAATCAGCTTTCCTGCTTGTAAAAGTAAAAGGTGTGTTTATAGTCAATCTCAGTAGCCTCATCCAGTTCCCAAGAAGCATTTTTTTCAAGTATGGGAAGACCAAAGGAATTTAATAACAGTGATAGGTGAGGGTTCAGTGAGAGATATCTCATTAAAGTCACAAGAAGCTGTTCTGGGATAACTTTCACAGGTTGTGCTTAGACCCACGCAGAGGAATTCAATAGATGGGCAAGGTACCAGAATTCAATATTGCCCACATCTGGCCCAGTCGACACCATGTGCCCACACCATGTGCAGCTACTCCTACTCTGGTGAGAGGCACGGCCTCCAGAACACCAGGACCATGTGCATCCAGCGGCTGCTGCACAACCTGACGACCCAGCATAGTGAGCAGCCACTGCGTCAAGTGCTGCAAACTACAAAAGAGCAAAATAGAACTTAAGGTCTAGGCAATAAATTTTTTTTAGATAAGAATCTTCACTTTTATAAGGACACACGATCTATTCTTAAGGATCTAAAGCTAATCTAAGAATTTTTAATTTTTTTTTTATTAGTGTCAGGTGCACAAGACAAAGTAATACTAGACGTTTATCTTTTATATCCCTCACACTGTGTGAAACCTCCTCCCCCCATCCACTATCCCTCTGACATCTCACAGAGCCATTACATTTCCAGTCTCTATTCCTAATGCTGTACTCCGTTTCTTGTAAGTACACACACACACACACACAAAAAAAAAAAAACAAACTTGTAGTTGACATTCATTATTGTTCAGCTTCCGCTTCAGGTGTGCAATGCAGTGATCGGGCATCTACATCATCCCTGAGGTGCTTTCCCAAATGGGACAAGTGTCCATCGGATACCCTACAAAATCTTTACAACATTATTGATTACATTCCCCAAATTCATTTTCAAAACCCATGGCCATCTTGTGATTACTGACTGTTTTCTAATCCCCTGACCTCTCCTCTTATCCCCACCCCCCATCCCATATAGCAACCCTCAGTTTTTCCTCTATGTCTCCTAAACTGTTTCTGATTAGTTCATTCACTTATTCTTTTTTTTTTTTTTAGATTCCACATATAAGTGAGATCATACGGTATTTTTCTTTCTCTGTCTGACTTATTTCACTTAGCATAATGTTCTCTAGGTCTGTCCATGTTGTTGCAAGTAGTAAGATTTCTTTCTTCTTTATGACTGCGTAATACTCCATTGTATAAATGTACCACAGTTTCTTAATCCAGTCATCTACCGATGGGCATTTTGGTTGTTTCCATGTCTTGACTATTGTGTATAGTGCTGCAATATACATTGGAGTGCATAAAGTTTTTTGAATTAGAGTTTTGGATTTCTCCGGATAGATACCTAGGAGTGGACTTGCTGGATCATGAGGTAGTTCCTTTTTGAGATTTTTGAGATAACTCCATACTGCTTTCCACAGTGGCTTAGGCAATAAATTTTAATCTAAGTGTAGCTACCTTCCTCACCTGAATAAATGAATAGAAAGACATTGATGGTGGTTAAGAGATAATAACAAAAATGTTTGCTGAAAGTTATACTTCCTCAAGTGTTGTGTTTCAGAAATGAAAATTTGCCTCTATAGGTATTCTGATCATCTAATGTCTTGTAGGGTGTAGAAACATATCAGGGGCAGAGGAATATTTGTCTGTTCATGGTGTTCTGAAGATAGGCAGCATTTTTTTCTAGTAGGCAACACAACTAAAATTTACCTCATATTTAGAAAATAAGTGGCTAATTGATATATGAACAGTCTTTGGGAATAATTTGATCTAACAGTGCAGGTGAAAGTTTGGTTTAGACTGTGAACACATTTTCCACAACGATTGTTATGATTACATGCCCAGGTTAGACACCAAAGGATTAATTCTCTCTGAATAGTAGCAAAATTCAACTATCAAATTTGGCTCAAGGTCTAGGGGCAGGGAAACATGACGCAGGGAAAGGATGAAAACAATCTGTACTAATTCATGCTAAGATCAGAATACCTCAAAGATCCTTCATTCTCTGAGAAGTATTCTCACATAAGCACAATGCATGACATTGCCGACACCTGTCTATTTTTAAAAAACAAAACAAAAAGACAAGGCAATGCTAAAAATAAGAAGCTACAAGCAACCAATGGTTTTGATTAGCATGTTTGTAGTACGTGCAATTGTATGAAGAACTGTGGCTGTAAGTGAACTAAAATTTTCCAAGCAGTCATGAACAGTATGTTTTGGGTCAAGGCAAGTGCTTGAGTCTCGTCCACTAGCAGAAGAGGAGACTACCTTCACAGCTTCGTTCTCCAACATGGTAGCCACTAGTCATATGCGACTACATAAATTGATTAAAATAAATTAAATAGAAAATTCAGTCTCTGGGTCTCACTAGCCACATTTGAAGTGCTCAATAGCTGCATGTCAATGGTGGCTACTATACTGCATACAGCTCAACTATAGAGCATTTCTATCAGTGCAGAGAGTTCTGCTACATTGTGCAGTTCTTTTTTTTTTAATTAAAGTTCATTGGGTTGACAATTGTTAGTAAAGATACACAGATTTCAGATGTACAGTTCCTTAACACATCATCTATATATTACATTGTGTGTTCACCACCCAGAGTCAGTTCTTCTATCACCATATATTTGATCTCTTTTACCCGCATCTACCACCCTACTCTCCCCCTACCCTCTGGTAGCCACTAACCTATTGTCTGTGTCTATGAGTTTTTGTTTCTTCATTTGTTTGTCTTGTTCCTTTGTTGTTTTCAGTTTGATATACCACATATCAATGAAATCATATGGTTCTTGACTTTTTCTGTCTGACTTACTTCGCTTAGCATAATAATGTCAAATCCATCCACGTTGTCTCAAACGGCGCTATTTCATCCTTTGTTATGGCAGAATAGTATTCCATGGTGTATATATGCCACAACTTCTTTATCCAATCATCTATCGAAGGACGCTTTGGTTATTTCCATGTCTTGGCCACCATCAATAAAGTTGCAATGAACACTGGAGCACATATGTCTTTGTGGATAAATGTTTTCAGGTATTTGGGGTGGATGCCCAAGAGAGGTATTGCTGGGTCATATGGTAAGTCTATTCTAAATTTTTTTGAGGAATCTCCACACTGCCTTCCATAGTGGCTACACCAATCTGCATTCCAAACAAGTGTGCATGAGGGTTCCTTTTTCTCCAGCACACGTTAATTTTTGTCTTGTTGATGACCAAAGTTCATTGGTGTGAGGTGATATCTCATTGTGGTTTTGATTTGCATTTCTCTGATGTTTAGTGATGTTGAGCATTTTTTCATATGTCTATTGGCCATTTGTATGTGCTCTCTGGAGAAGTGTCTCTTCAGGTCCTCTGCCCATTTTTTAACTGGATTGTTGTGTTGTTGTTGTTTTTGAGCTGTATGAGTACGTTATATATTTTGGATATTAGCCCCTTATCGGAGGTTTTGTTTGCAAAAATCTTCTCCCATTCCGTTGGTTGCCTCTTTGTTTTGTCGATGGTTTCTGTTGCTGTGCAGAGGCTCTTTAGTTTGATTTAGTCCCATTCATTCATTTTAGCTTTTACTTCCCTTGCCTTTGAAGTCAAATTCATAAAATCCTCTTTGAACCCAAGGTCCATAAGTTTAGTTCCTATGTTTTCTTCGATGCAGTTTATTGTTTCTGGTCTTATGTTTAGGTCTTTCATGAATTTTGAGTTAATCTTGGAACACGGTGACAGATAGCGGTCTAGTTTCATTCTTTTGCATATGGCTTTCCAATTCCCCAGCACCATTTATTGAAGAGGCTGTCTTTTCTCCATTGTATGTTTTTGGCTTCTTTGTTGAAAATTATCTGTCCATATTTATGTGGCTTTATTTCTGGGTTCTCAATTCTATTCCATTAATCTGTGTCTCTGTTTTTCTGCCAGTACCATACTGTTTGGATTATTGTTGCCCTGGGTTACAAGCTGAAATCAGGGAGTGTGATACCTCCAGTGTTGTTCTTTTCCATTAGGATTGCTTTGGCTATTTGTGGTCTTTCGTGGTTCCACACAAATATGATGACTTTTTTTGGTTCTATTTCTTTAAAAAAATGCCTTTGGGATTTTGATGAGGATTGCATTAAATCTGTAGATTGTTTTGGGTAATATGGCCATTTTAACGATGTTGATTCTTCCAATCCATGAACATGGAATGTCTTTCCATTTCTTTGTTTCTCAATTTCTTTGAAAAATGTCTTATATTTTCCAGTGTATAGGTCTTTCACATCCATGGTTAAGTTTAACCCTAGGTATTTCGTTCTTCTTGTTGCAATTGCAAAATGAATCTTTTCTTTTTTCAATTTCTTTTTCTGAGGTTTCATTGTTACTATATAGGAATGCAATGGAATTTTGTACCTTAATTTTGTATCTGGCAACTTTACTGTATTTGTTTCTTGTTTCTAATAGTTTTTGGTGAAGTCCTTAGGGTTTTCTATTTATAGCATCATGTCATCTGCAAAAAGTTACCGTTTAACTTCTTCATTCCCTATTTGGATAACTTTTCTTCCTTCCTCTTGCCTCATTGCTCTGACTAGGACTTCCAATACTAAGTTGAAATGAGATAGTATAGTTCTATAATCAGTTGTCTCGAGTGAGTTTTACCTTTCCACCTTTCCTTCTATGTGTGTGTATGTGTGTGTGTGTATGTGTATATATATAGTTGGTGCAGAAGTAATTGCAGTTTTAGCAGTTATTTTAAATCTTTTAAACTGCTATTACTTTTGCACACACATATACGGTCCAAAAATGTATACACATTTTAAGAAAGGAAAAAACTGTATTCAAATTACACTGATGGTAACCAGTTTGAGCACCTCTTGTAATTGTAGAAGTCAAATGAGACTTGTATTAAGTTTTTTTGTTCATCATAGATATTGAGTATTACAATATTAATACAGTTTTATATATATATATATGGTATATATATATATATATATATATATATATACACACACACACACACACACACACACACACACACACACACACATACATATATGGTTTCAGGATAAGCTCTTAACCTCTCAGTGGGTTGGTGATGTTTGCCGATGGGAGGGGGAGGAGTTAGAAAAATGTAAATGCACAGTGGTCACATTTAGATTGATAGGATCCCATTTGTCTCATTGTGCTTGTTGAGATGTTATTGAAGCTGGCTTTGGGGCTTGGGGAAGTTTGGTAACCTTCCAAATGGATGCTTTATTCTGAGACCCTGTGCTCAAGAACTTGAGGAATTTGAGTCTTGACTTCTGTGGACCATAGGGCATCACAACTTTGCTTTTCTTCACCCATTCCATTAGCATGAAAATCTATATTCAAATCATTTCTTGTTTGGATTTCACTCTTTTTATTGTAAATACTGCTGCCATTAGCAAAGCCCTCTTCTGAGGCTCCAGAGCTTGGAATTGTTGAATAAGAGGATACAAAATAAATTTCTTTGTAAACTGAAAATTAATTTATAAGTATTAGCATATTGGATATGGTAGTAGTCATATTTGATTCTTTGTTTTGGTGTGTCATCAAGTTTAATGTGCTACAGCATGTCAATTCCTTTCAAATAAAGACCACCTGGAACACACTTGTTGTTGTATAATTTGAGTTCATTATTTGTTGCAGTGAGGGAGAATGCACACAATGGTGAAAGGTGGGTCACATAAGTAAAAAAGTGATAGAAGAGGCATATTAATGGATTTGGGTTTGGGTCCGGTGATTTGGGTGAGGGCTTAAGGAAGCATAGTTTTGATCTGGAATAAATGCTGTCAGGAAGAGAGGGTATGACTATGATTGAGTATCTTAATAACCCTCTTGTATAGAGAGAACAGATTAGAGAGAGGGTAAAGCTGTAGCTGCTAAAAACAATGACTCAAACAAAGCATAAACAAAACCAGTAGTAACTCGCATGAGCCAGGAAAGGGATGTCTGGTGGGTTGTACAGTGATCTTGCTTTCGTCTGTGCCTATGAAAAAAGAAATATGATGTGCCTTTGTTGTTTTTCACTTTATCGTGGTCTCAGAATGACCTTCACTGTAATTGGCATTTGGTGAGATTTTTTAATGTCCAAAGGGAGAATGACAAGTCATAACCTGGATGTCAGAAGTTATACATACGTATTTTATTACCCCTACTGAGCCAGGACAGACAAAGTTGGGCCAAAAGACATTAATCCAGGTTGTCTATATTTTTCACTGTTGCTCTGATTTTGCTGATCAAGGGTTTGTTTAGTTAAAATGGAATAGTACAAATGACTCTATGATGCAATATGAACAGTTTAGGTAAAGTTGGACTAATTCTTTTAAAAATGCTAAAATGTGCCCCAGGTCAAATAGATAACATGAATATTCTAATAACAGTTCAATACATTGAATTTGTTGTCAAAAAAAATTCCGAAGAGGAAATCTTCAGGTTCTTGTGTTTCCATTGGAAAATTCTTCCAAAAAGTTAAAGAATGAATAATACACACGGTATACATATACATTTTCTATGCATAAAATAGAAGAGGAAGGAATACTTCAAAAATCCACAACTCATGTAATGAGGATGAGATTACCCTGATACTAAAACCAGAAAAAGACATTGCCAAACAAGTAATCTGTAGCCCAATAACCCCAAGAGACATAGATGAAAAACATTGCGTAGAGAATATTAATAGATCATGTACAGCAACATATTGAAAAGAATAATACACCATGACCAAGAGAAATATATCATGGAAATGCAGGGCTGGTTCAATATTTGGAAACGAAAAATTGTAATCTGCCATATTAACAGACTAAAGTCAAAAAACCACATGACCATCATAATCGATGTAGAGAAAGCATTTTGACAAAGTGCAACATGCACTCATGATGAAAAGCGTCATAAAAGTAGGAATAGACTGGTACTTCCTCAAACAGGTAAAACAAATTTACAAAATAATCTAGAGCTAACATTATATTTAATGTTGAATTACAAAGCATTTCCCGTGAGATCAGGCACCAGGTAAAGTAGTTCTCTCGCAAGATTGCACTGGAAGTCTGAGCTGATGAAATAAAGCAAGACAGAGAAATGAATATACATACAGTTTGGAAAGGAAGAAGTGAAATGATTGTTACTCACACTCAACAGGATTTATTACATAGAAAAACCTAAATAAGCTACAAAAAAACTTATAAAGCCAACAAGGGATTTGAACAAGGTGGCAGAATACGAAGTCAGCACACAAAAATCAAACTTATATCTATGCATTAGAAATGTTCAATTGTATGCAAAACAATGAATCTCCACATAAGCCAGACCTCTCATGTAAAAACTAACTCAAAGTGGATCAATGGTCTAAATGTAAACTGTCAAATTACGAAACTTTGAGAATAAAACTTAGGGGATACCAGAGGGCAAGTGGAGTGGGGGGGGTGGGAGATGAAGGTAAGGGGGATCAAATATATGGTGATCGAAGGAGAACTGACTCTGGGTGGTGAGCACACAATGGGATTTATAGATGATGTGTAATACAGAATTGTTCACCTGAAATCTATGTAATTTTACTAACAATCGTCACCCCAATAGATTACAAAATAGTAGTAAGAAATATAAATAAATAAATTAATTAAATAAATAAATAAATATTATACATTTAAAAAAAACATAGGGGAATAACTTCATAAATTAAGGTTAGGCAAGGAATTATTAGATGTGACATCAAAATCATGATCCACAAATAAAATAATGGATAAATTGGACTTGAAGATTAAAAACTTCTGTTCTTCTAAACACAGTATTAAAGTAGGAAAGAATAAGCTGCAGCCTAGAAGAAAATGTTCGCAACTCAAATATCTGAAACAGGATTTGTATCCAGGATATACAAAGAACTCTCAAAACTCAAAAACAAGTAAACACACAGCCTAGTTCTGGAGTGAGCAACAGACATTAAGACTTCAAGCAAGAAGGTATAAGGATGGGAGTGACATCATAGGAATGGCGGCAGCAGGGCGCACTTTTTGAGTTCTCCTCCGGATCTTATCACAAACGAGACATCTATAACCCACCAAAGGACTCTTCGCTCATCACGCAGAACAGCTAAGGGACTCGTGCAAGGATTACTTGAAGGTGGGCAAATTTGGTGAGCAGGGGAAGAGGGAAGAGAGCGGAGTGGAAACACGGTCCACACCTGTGGCTGTGGGGCCATGGCCCACACATTCGGCTGTGGAGATGCGGCCCACACCTTAGGCTGTGGAGACGTGGCTGGCATTTGCGGTTGCGAAAATGCAGCCAGCATCTGCAGAGGTGGAAACACAACCCACATCTGTGTCTGTGGAAACACAGAAGGCATCCAGAGCTGCAGAGATGCAGGGGATACCAGGACGGAACAGAGAACACAAAAGCCAGGAGGTGGGCTCTTTCCCTGCATCCCACAGCTGATCTCTCCCGCTGAGGGGGCAGCATATCCAGCATTTGAAGCAATAACATCAGCTGATACCTCCAGTTGGGCCCTAGGCCAGACAAAGGACACAAACTCCATATCTGGGACCTGCCCCCCCGGCTCTTCCAATCGACCCCCGCCCTTCGAGCGACTTAAACTGGCCCCTGAACTGAGGAGTAGTCTCAGATTACACAGGAACCTTAGTGCTCAGGCTCTGGGAAGACTGGCATGCAGCTCTGACCCAGGGAAGAGGCTGAAAAGAGTGTGACATTTGCTGGGCTAGGAGAAAAGAGACTCTTCCACACCCAGCCACCACCTTTTCTGGTCTGTGGGAAGAGTGTCACACGGTTGCGCTGGGAGAGAGAAGCCCCCTCTATCCCCAGGTCCCACCCTTTCTAGCCTGCCTAGGGCAGGGCAACAACAACTGCAGAGGCACTCCAAGGGATCAGCAGTAAGCAGCAGATGCAGCTCCGGGCTTTCAGTAGCTCAGAAATCTCCTGCCCGCCACACACACACACACACACACACACACACACACACACACACGGAAGAAGTGCCCTAAGACTCACGAGAACTGGACACAGGGCTGATGGTGCTACTCTCAGTGCACATATGTGCAGGCAAGGGCAGAAACTGCACTGACTTTGTAGAAACTACCATCCAGACACCTCAGCCCCACACATGTAAATCTGCAGTCCCAATGTCACTCTGGGCACCAGGTGACCGGCTTCACCTGCACAACACGCAGAGCACTCTTTGGTACAGCAGAGGACAACCTGGAGATTACTTCGTGGGCTTAAACCAAGACTGGCGCTGCATTTTGGTTTTTTGGGGGTTTGTTTTCTTTTGTTTTGTTTTGTCTTTATATCTTTGATATCTTTGCCTGTGTTGAGTGGAGGTTGTCGGTTTTTTTTACATGTGAATATATTTGATTTTTTCTTTGTTGTTGCTGTTGATGTTGTGCTTGGTGATTTGCTTTGTTCTGAAATTGCCCTACCAGGGCCCAGCTTAAGAGGCACAAAATTCAAAATACCCAGAGGCCGTCTCCAGACCAAACCAGAGTAATACCGCGTTTGACCTACAAGTGACACAAACAGAGGGAATTCTCTACAGACAGAAGAGCCCATAGAGGCCAAATCACATTTAAGTGGTCAACCTTCACGCAGCAGAACACCCTGCATTGGGCAGAGCCAAATCTCACAAAAAGTCAGCCTAGGAGTTAACCCCACCTACTCACAAGCAAAAAGCAATTAAATATCTTTCACAGGACAATATACACAACACAGGAGTCACCTTTGGAGCACACGCAGAGGAGAAGAACGAAGTAGTGCAAGTCAAATATAAAGGACACATACTACATAAGATAACCCAGCAAGAATGAAGAACTCTAGGGGATCTACCTACTACATCAAAGCAAACACAGAGATTCAGCCAGAATGGGGAAACAGAGAAACATGTCCCAAATAAAAGAACAGAAGAAACCTCCAGAAATGGAACCAAATGAAACAGAGGTAACCAACCTATCAGAGAAAGAGTTCAGAACACTTATGATAAGAATGTTTAAGCAGCTTAGAGACGACATAAAGAAGGATGTAGAAATCATAATGAACAACCAGTTAGAACTAAAGAACACAATTACTGAAATTAAGAACTCTCTCCAAGGAATCACCAGCAGGTTAGAAGAAGCAGAGGATCAAATCAGTGACTTAGAAGAAAAGTTAGCAGAGATCACCCAAACGGAACAGCAGAAAGAAAAAAGAATAAAAAAACAATGAAGATGGTTTAAGAGACCTCTGGGATAACATCAAGCGCAACAACATGTGCATCATAGGAATACCAGAAAGTGAAGAGAGGAAGCAAGGGATTGAGAACATATTTGAAGTAATAATGTCCGAAAACTTCCCTAACCTGATGAAGGAAATCAACATACAAGCCCAGGAAGTGCAGAGATTTCCAACCAGGATAAACCCAAACAGGTCCACACCAAGACACATTATAGTTACAATGGCAAAGCTTAAAGACAAAGAGAGAATCCTAAAAGCAGCAAGAGAAAGACAGAGGGTTACATATAAGGGAACTCCCGGAAGACTATCAAATGACTTTTCTAAAGAAACATTGAAGGCCAGGAGGGAGTGGTAGGAGATACTTAAAGTGATGGAACACAAAGACCTGCAACCTAGATTGCTTTATCCAGCAAGGCTATCATTTAAAGTTGATGGAGAGATAAAGAGAAAAGAATAAGCTGAAGGAATTTATTACGACCAAGCCAGCATTGCTAGAAATACTAAAAGGACTTCTGTAAATAGAAGAAAGATGAAAACCATCTAACTACAAATTTAAAAATGGCAATTACTATGTACCTATCAATAATCACTTTAAATGTAAACGGATTAAATGCTCCAATCAAGAGGCACAGGGTGGATGAGTGGATAAGAGAGCAAGACCCTTGTATATGCTTGTATACAGAGACTCACCTCAGATCAAAAGATGCACACAGGCTGAAAGTGAAGCGTTGGAGTAAGATATTTCATGCAAATGGAAGTGAGAAAAAAGCTGGAGTTGCAATACTTATATCTGAAAAAAAATACACTTTAAAATGAAGAACATATTAAAAGACAAAGATGGGCACTATATAATAATAAAGAGATCGATCCGAAAAGAGGACATAGCCCTAGTAAACATCTAAGCACCCAACATAGCAGCACCGAATTATATAAAACAGGTACTGACTGACATAAAGACAGAGATCAACAGTAACACTATCATAGTAGGGGAGTTCAACACAACTCTGACAATAAGGGACAGGTCTTCCACACAGAAAATCAATATGGAAACAACAGCCTTAAATGACACATTGGACCACTTGGATTTCACAGATATTTTCAGAGCATTTCACCCCAGTGCTGCAGAATACACGTTTTCCTCAAGCAGACATGGAACATTTTCCGAGATAGACCATATGTTAGGCCACAAAACAAGTCTTGATAAATTTAAGAAAATTGAAATGCTACCAATTGTCTTCTCTGACCACAGTGCTATGACATTAGAAATGAACTACAGGAGAAAAACTGGAAAACACACCAATTCATGGAGGCTGAATAACATGTTAATAAATAATGAATGGGTCAAGCAGGAGATCAAGGAAGAAATCAAAAGTTATCTCGAGGCAAACGAAAATGAAAACATGACGACCCAAAATCTATGGGATACCTCGAAAGCAGTCCTGAGAGGGAAATTCATAGCATTGCAGGCCTACATAAAGAAACAAGAAACATCATTAATCAACAGTTCATCTTCACACTTAAAGGATCTGGAGAAAGAACAGCAAAACACGCCCAAAGGGAGCACAAGGAAGGAGATAATAAAGATCAGAGCAGAAATCAATGAAATAGAATCCAGAAAAACAATACAATAGATCAATGAATCCAAGAGTTGGTTCTTAGAGAAGATAAACAAAATTGACAAACCTTTAGCCACACTCATTAATAAAACAGAGAGAGGACCCAAATTAAGAAAATCAGAAATGAAAAAGAAGTGACAACAGACACTGCCAAAAGACACAAAAAATTAAGAAATTACTATCAGCAACTATATGCCAACAAATTTGACAATCTGGAAGAAATGGACAATTTTCTAGAGGTGTACAACCTTCCAAGGCTAACTCAAGAAGAAACAGAACACCTGAATAGACTGATTACCACCAGGGAAATTAAATCGGTAATCAACAATCTCCCAACAAACAAAGGCCCTGGACCAGATGGCTTTACAGGTGAATTTTACAAAACGTTCAAAAAAGAATTATCACATATTCTCTTCAAGCTCTTCCAAAAAATCCAGAAGGAGGGAAGTCTCCCAAACTTTTTTTTACAAAGCTACTATCACCCTGATCTCACAATCAGAGAAAGACACCACAAAATAAGAAAATTACAGGCCGATATATCTAATGAACATAGATGCAAAAATCCTCAAAAAAAAATTAGTGCACAGAATTCAGCAATGCATTAAAAAGATCATACACCATGATGAAGTGGGATTCATCCCTGGTATGCAAGGGTGGTTCAACATCCGCAAATCAATTATTGTGATACACCACATTAACAAAATGAAAAATGAAACTCACAAGATCATATAAATAGATGCAGAAAAAGCATTTGATAAAATCCAGCAGCCATTTATGATGAAAATCCTTTAGAAAGTGGGAACAGAGGGATCAAATCTCAACATAATGAAGGCCATATATGATAAACCAACAGCTAACATCATACTCAAAGGGGAAAATCTAAAACCATTCCCCTTATGATGAGGAACAAGGCAGGGTTGCCCACTTTCTCCACTTCTATTCAACATAGTGGTGGAAGTTCTAGCCACAGCAATGAGACAAAAATGATATAAGAGGCATCCAAATCGGTGAGGAGGAAGTAAAATTGTCATTATATGCAGATGACATGATACTATACATAGAGAACCCTAAAGACTCCAACAAGAAACTGTTAGATCTGATAGATGAATTCAGTAAAGTAGCGGGATACAAAATTAATATTCAGAAATCAGTTGCATTTGTATACACCAATAATAAAAGATCAGAAGGAGAAATTAATAAAAATAATCCCATTTAGAATTTCTCCAAAGACTATAAAGTACCTGGGAATAAATCTAACCAAAGAAGTAAAAGATCTGTACTCAGAAAATTATAAGACACTGAAGAAAGAAATGAAAGAAGATACAAATAGATGGAAAACACATACCATGTTCCTGTATAGGAGGAATTAATATAGTTAAAATGTCCATACTGCCTAAGGCAATATACAGATTCAACACAATTCCTATCAAAATACCAACAACCTTTCTCACAGAAACAGAACATATAGTCCTAAAATTTATATGGGACCATAAAAGGCCCCAGATATCCTCAGCAATCTTGAGAACTAAGAACAAAGTGGGAGGTATAACAATACCTGACATCAAATTATACTAGAAGGCTACAGTAATCAAAACAGCATGGTACTGGCATAAGAACAGACAAATAGATCAGTGGAACAGAATAGAGAGTCCAGAAATAAATCCATGCCTATATGGCCATTTATTATATGACAATAGAAGCAAGGATGTATGGTGGGGTAAAGACAGTCTATTCAATAAATGGTGCTGGGAAACCTGCACAGACACATGCAAAAAAATGAAGCTGGACCACCTCTTACACCACATGCAAAAATAAGTTCAAAATGTCTTAAAGACTTAAAGGTAAGATCTGAAACCATAAAATTCCTAGAAGAAAATATAGGAAGAAACTTCACAGACATTACCCGGAGTAAGATTTTTACTGATATATGCCCTCACGCGAGAAAAGTAAGAGAAAAAAATAAACATGCGGGATTACATCAAACTAAAACATTTTTAAACAGCAAAGGAAACCATCAATAAAACAAAAAGGGATCCTATTGAATGGGAAAAGATATTTGCCAATGATATATCTGATAAGGGGTTAATATCACAAATTTATTAAAAAATCACTCAACTCAACTCCAAAAAAACAAACAACCCAATTAAGAAATGGACAGAGGGCATGAAGAGACATTTTTCTAAAAAGGACATACAGATGGCAAACAGACATATGAAGAAATGCTCAACCTCACTAACCATCAGAGAAATGCAGATAAAAATCACAATGAGATACCAACTCACCCCAGTCAAAAGGGCTATCATCAATAAATCAACAAACAACAAGTGCTGGCGAGGATGTGGAGAAAAGGGAACGCTTGTGCACTATTTGTGGGATTGCAGATTGGTGCAGCCACTATGGAAAACAGTATGGAGGTATCTCAGAAATCTGAAAATGGAACTACCCTATGAGCCAGTAATTCCACTCCTAGGTATCTATCCGGAGAAACCCAAATCTCCAATTGAAAAAATCTTTATGCACTCCTATGTTGATTGCAGCACTATACACAATAGGCAAGACATGGAAACAGACCGAAATGCCCATCGGTAGATGACTGGATTAAGAAACCATGGTACATTTATATAATGGAGTATTACGCAGCCATAAAGAAGAAAGAAATCTTACCATTTGCAACAACATGGATGGACCTAGAGAACACTATGTTAAGTGAAATAAGTCAGACACAGAAAGACAAATACCAGATGATCTCACTTATATATGGAATCTAAAGCAAAGAGTTAGTTAATGAACTAATCAGAAACAGTTTTGGAGACATAGAGGGAAAACTGAGGGTTGCTAGATGGGGGGGTGAGGATAAGTGTGAAGGTGAGGGGATTAGAAAACAGTCAGTTACCACATGATGGCCCCGGGGTTTTGAAAATTAGTTTCGGGAATGTAATCAATAATGTTGTAAAGATTTTGTAGGGTATCCGATGAACACTAGTCCCATTTGGGAGAGCACCTCAGGGATGATGTAGATGCCTGATCACTGCACTGTACACCTGAAGCTGAAACTGAACAATAATGAATGCCAACTATAACTTTATATGTGTGTGTGTGTGTGTGTGTGTGTTTGTGTATGTATATACTTACAAGAAGCGGAGTACAGCATTAGCAATAGAGACAGAGGAAATATAATGGCTCTGTGACATGTCAGAGGGATAGCGATGGGGGATGGTGGTTCACACATTGTGAGAGATTTAAATGATAAACGTCTAAGTGTTACTTTGTCTTGTGCACCTGAAACGAATAAAAGAAGGTATAAGGATGGTAAATAAGCACATGACCAGTGTTCAACATCATTAGCTTTAACGAAAATGCAAACTAATCTAATATGAGATACCAACACTCACCTACTCAAATGACTAAAGTTAAACACACACATAACCAAATGCTGGCGATGATGTGGAGCTCCTGGAACTCATAAATATTGCTGGTGTGAATGCTAAAAGTTGGAGCCACCCTGAAACAGGATTTGGCAGTTTCTTCCAAATTTAAACCGATGCTTCCCATATGATACAGCAATCTGACTGCTGAGTATCTAACGTGGAATTTTAAAGACTTATGTTCACTAAAACACCTGTATGCAATTGGTTATGGCAGGTCTATGAATATTTCACAAAATCTGGAAACAACCCAAATGCCTTTCAGCAGGTGAATGGATAAAACAAACCATGGTACATCCGTATGTGTAAATTGAATGAACTGTTGATGCATGCAACAACTTCAATAGACCACAAGGCACACTGTAATTACACTTATATATCATTCTCAAAATGACAAAATTATACTGATGGAAAGTAGAACAGTGGTTGCCAAGATTTGGGGCCAAGGTAGTGGTGTGATGGAACAGTTCCATATTCTGATTGTAGTGATTGTTACACTACTTTTTACATTTTGAAACTTCACATAACTTTAGGCAAAAAAGGGAGAAAAACATTTTACAGTGTGATAATTCAAACAAAATCTTTAAATTAAAGACATTTCAAAACACACAAACACAGTCACACACTATACCACTACGCCCCTTCAGAATGGCCAAAGTTTAAAATGTTGATTTTATCAAGTGCTGGCAAGGATGTGGGGAAACTAGAACTTAAATAAACTGCTGGTTGGACTGTAAAATGGTACAACTACATTGAAAACGTGTTTGGTGATCTGTCTTAGTCCATTCAGGCTGCTATAACGAAATAATACAGAATGACTGGCTGATAAACAACACAAAATGTATTTCTTACAGTTCTGCAGGCTCGAAAGTACAAGACAAAAGAGCCAGATGGTCACAGTTTGGTGAGGACCCTCTTCCTGCTTGGTACCAGGAGACTTCTCACTATGTTCTCACATGGTGGAAGGGGTTAGCTAGCTCTCTTGAGCCTCTTTTATAAGGGCATTAATGCCATTCATATGAGGGCTTCACCATCATGCTTATCGCCTCCCAAATGCCCCACTTCCTAATACCGTAACATTGGACATTAAGATTTCAAAACATGAATTCTGGGTGGAAACAAACATCCAGAACATAGCAGGCAGTTTCTTAAACTATTACACATGCACCTACCATATATATGATCCAGACTTTCTAGTCCTAGGAGTTTTCCCAAGAGAAAGGAAAGCATGTGTACAGAAACTTGTATATGAATATTTAGAGCAGTTTTATTTGTAATAGCCAAATAATGAAACATCCCTGAAGCCCATCAACACACGAATGGGTAAACAACGTCTAACCGCTCACTATGCTGCTCACATAAAACTAATATAAAATAATATTGGATGTCATTAAAAAACAAAATTTTAAATAATTGAAAAATAATTTTAATTAAAAAATAAAAATTAAAAACAAGATTGTGGCATTTCCATATAAAGGAGTAAATAGCAATAAAAGGGAAAAAACTAAAAACAAAAAGGAATGAACTATTGACACGTGCTACAACGTTAATGAATCTCACTATGCTGAGTAGAAGAAGCCAGACCAAAACGAGTATATACTCTATGATTAAATGTTTGTAAAGTTCCAGAAAATGCTACCTAATATATATTGACAGAAAGCAGATCAGTGGTTGCCTGGGGAGTGGTGCCAGTTTCGAGAGGCAGGAGGCAGAGATTATAAAGGGGCAGGAGCAGGAAATTTATCATCAAAACATCACATTAGTAGTTATCCCTTGGAGGGTGTGTGTGTGAAAGGATAAGGCGATGGAGTAGAACAGCACAGGGTGCCTCCAAGTTATCCACAAAATTCTAGTCTTTATTGAGGACAGTGATCATGCATTCTGCCGGAATAACGTACAAATTACAGAAAAAGTTTTATATATCTTTATATATGTGAAAAATATTTAGAAAATACATGCAAAATCATACATATACACATATACATACATATATAGACATACATACTATGCATATTATATAGATAGACAGATATAGATAGATACAGATACCTAGATATATAGATAGATATAGATATAGATATAGTTATATAGATATAGATATAGATATAGATATATTTGATTTAAATAACTGTAACTGTAGAACTAGATTATAGACCTGAGAGTATTCATACAGTGTTTGAAACGGATGGAGCACTATGATCATAAACTGAGAGCCTCTCAGTTTACATGGAAAATAGTGAAAAGAACTTGCCTCAGGTCAAAGAACTACGACTTAAGCCTCTTTACTCCACGGCAGCACTCTTTTCAGTACTCCACCTTCCTTTTCACATCTCTTGAGCTAGCTCTCTTTCTGTGACTTCAGTCAAGTCCTCTGCTCCCTCACAAACAAAAAATGTGTATGTACATATGGAAACATCTACATTCATACAAATATGGTGTGCTGTTAATGTTTAATGACCAATGCTGTGGGAGCGGGGCAAATTCATAGCCCACACTTGCCAATGTCTTCGATCTAATTTCTCCCACCATGGCTGATGTCAAGCGACCAACGTGATGTCACTGAATACAGAGTTTTGGAAGAGATGTGTGGTAAAACACCATTGAGTTTTTCACCATACAGATACAGTAGATGAAAATTACAGGAAGAGCACAGATTCATAGTAAAAGGTAGGAAAATAATAGGAAAATATGTGTTTTCAGGGTTTACTGATGTTGGTTTTAACATATTTTATTGTAATTTTATAAGTAATTTGATACAGACTAATGGTATGCTTACCACCTGGCTCACAAAATTTCCTAAAATTTTAATGATCGACTATCACCAGCTGATCTTTGCCAGCTCTACCATACCACTGCTGCAGAAATAAATACAGACTCTGGTATGTGCTTCAAAAGTTCCTTGGAGAATTAATTCCCCACTATAAAGCAAACGGGAAGTTTGGATTGCCCTTATTTGCAACATTTTAGAATCTGGATATATAATGGAATAATTTTATGCATGATTCTGGATCACCCTGGCAAAAATGGTAGATTTGTCTAGGCATCATGTCTATAGAGTCAATAATGTGAAATAAAGTAATTTGTACCTATTATAGATGATGAATTGATGCTGGAATCACATTTCCCCAGATGTGTCTTCCAATTTATCTAAAACTCTATGCCCCAACTTTCCATTCTATCCTCCCTCCCTTCCTCACATCTGTCCCCCCTTCCTTTTGTTCATCACGATTTTCCAGAGAAGCATAACCAATAGGATGCATACATAAAGAGAGATAGAGATAGGTACAGAAGGAGAGAAGGAGAGACAGAGACATTTACATATTTGGTTCACGCAATGCTGGAGGTGTATAACTATTTTTGATATTCTGTAATTGATGTTTTGGTATCTAGTGAGTCATCTGGCCACACAAATGGCCCAAGGTTGTTTGCACCTCCACCATCCCAGTGTGTTTGCAGGAGTGACAAGCCTCAACATTTGTGTTTTGCTTCCTGCCCAATAGAGGACATCTCCCCCTAGCTGCTTCCTGCTACCATAGTAATAAAGGCTTTCTCCTAGTTCCACTCTCTGTTTCTCCCTGCTAATGGTCCCAGGTGGCAGTGGGTGGTGTGCCATGCCTGCCATCCTCTGAGGGACTGTGAGTAATAAACTCTTCTTTCAAAGGCAGTTGTCTTCCTTTCTGTCATCTTACCATACCTGATTAAAACAAATCCTAGCTACAATTTAAAACAGGAGGCCAGCAAGTCCAAGACTGCCAGGGTGGGCTGGCAGTCTGGAGATCAGGGGAGAGATGATGATGCGGAATCCCTCTTGATCAGGGAAGGTCTGTCCAGGCCTTCAACCATATGGTTGAGGCCCACGTGCATTAAAGAGGCGCAATCTGATTTACTCAAATCCCAACGATTTGAACGATAACAGAAAATCCAGAGTAAAGTTTGACCGCATATCTGGGAAGGGTGACCCAGACAAGTTGATACATGAGATAACCAACATAAATTCACCCTTTGTCATCTTGGTACTCATATTCATCTCCTTAAACTATACTTAATCTCCAAATAAGGACAACGTCATACTTCTACCTATTATGAAACAACTATCCTGTGTACAAATGAAAATGCCCTAAACCTTTCCGCACAAGAGGATACAAAGTCCTTTGGTGATGTTTACTCTCTCCTTCATATCCACTAACTTAAATACTATGGTGCAATTTTGACTGCTTAAATGATACCAACATCAAGTCAATATATCTTATGGTACAAGATAGGAGGATAACAGAGGGAAGAAAAACTTGGAGAGACAGACAGGCATAGATATAGGATCATATTCATAACAAAGCAAGGAAGAAATACAAAAATGAAAATCCCCCTTTTTGTATCTTGTCATGTCTTCGTAGCTGGTATTTATAAGTACATTCTTCTACTACCCATTCCATATTCCTTTGCCCTCAGCAAGCACCTGAGATGCTCATGGTTTTTTATCTGGTTGGGTGCCCCAGTCCTTCATTCCTGAAGGCTCAGGACATTTAGTAGTCCTGCCTGGACTGGATTGTTATAGTTTTCCATTGAGGTTAATCACAGGGCATACGCTGCCATAATACCTCTATTGTGGACGGGCAGTCCTATTTCCCCTTGGTGATCAGCATCAATAACCTCAGACAGCACAGTAATTCCCAAATATGTCTGTTGACTCAGAGGCATGAGAAGCCCAAAGTGTCCAGGTGGCAGGCTTAATTTTCAATTCAATGGAATCATTGTTGTGTCCCCTGATGGAAGCATTCCTTGCTTTGGAAATGAGACCTCTATCTAGCCCAGCAGAGCATAAGGTAGTGGGGACAGGAAGCCAACTTTGTGCTAGTGTGTCATTAGGTGTGACAGGGAGAGGTCCCACACCCATTTCCACCACTTTGATTCCAGGACCTGTGAATCCTAGCCATGGCAGAAACAGCCCCATTTACTGGATGAGGAATCAGAGTACATACAGCGCTGTAAGGTGTTGTCACCTAGCTGGTGCTGTAGCTGAGCCTTCAAACAGCCTCCATCAAAGGGATTCAGCCTCCCTTACGTTCAAGAGCTTTGGGGTTCACAAACTGCTTCAAGTCTGGGAATTGATTCAAGGTCTGTGACTTTCTGTTAATTTTTTTTCCAAGTTAGGCTTTCATTCACTTGGCCTAGAATACTTCCGGTTATGTTATGCAGATCAAGTAAGAATTTAATAGGTTTTCTATGTATTTCTATCCTAGGAACAACATGACGATCGACTAGCCACCTCCATAGGTTTCTGGGAGTCAGAATATTCTGATTGCTGCTTTCAATCTGCTGTCCATGATGGTAACCTTGCCCGTCTTACCTTTGGAAGTTTAGTGAGGCCATGTGGCCCCTGCACCCGGGGACACGTTTTACTCCTCTTGCCTTTAGGTTCCCCTATTGAGTAGCATAAGTTCCCTCTGTAAGTTCTGGTCTACAGAGAAGAGTGATCATGCAGCTCTTCAAGGCTGCTGGGGCTCCCCTCACAAACTTACTTCTGACAGCCTTGGTGAAGGGTGTGTCCTGTGGACCCTCCCAGGGTGGGTGAGGAGGTTTTAAATAACAAATGCACTCTACCCTTCCAATTTCCTTATGGAATCCTTTCTCTTATAGTAATCCACTGGAAGGTCTGGATTTCTAGTTCATTTGCTGTGGACCACATTTTGGGCATTGTGTTAGCCAACCAAACTAACAAAAAACACTTAGAGCCCTTTCTAACTCTCTGAGCTGCAACAATAAATGCAGATGTCTGCTTAGTGGGGTCACATCAATAAAGTCACCCTGATCCAACTTTATGTTTTTTTCCACCATTATCCCACGCCTTTAATATCCAGTCTCACACAGGTCTCTCTATTTTGGTGGGTATATATCAGAAAAATCTAGTAGTTCTTTTGGAGTACGGCATACCCTCTCATGGGTTATACTTTTTACCACACCTTATGGGGTCTGCTGGGACCTCGGACGTCTTACAGGTCTAGAAGCAGATAAGGTTGCTGGAGTTGTGTCACAAGGAGCACCAGCAGTTTCTTTGAAGGACATTTCCTCAGGGGAGGACATAACACTTCCCTTGGGCAAGGCAGACTGGGGTGGAGAGGGTGCTTCCACTGGTGAAGATGACTCCTGGGTATTTAGGGGCTCAGTGTTCCCAGGTTCATCGAGATCTTCCCACATGTTCCCATTCAGACCTTCAGGATCCCATTCCTTCCCAATCAATGCCTTCACTTTAAGCGTGGGTGCACAGTGAGGTCGGGAATTCAATTTGCTTTGTAACTCAGATACTCACAGAATGAGATTCTAGGTTTTGTTTTTAGCAATCTCAGCACAGTGGCTACAGAAGAGAGGACTCACTTTCAGGGCAGACAGAAGCTTTCCGGTCATTTATGCTGTACTTGAGCAGGTAATTGAAATCTCTGAGCTCATCCTTTTCTTTTCCCACATTTTTCAGTGTCATTAGGAGCAACCATAAATTCTCATTATACTCCTTAGTTTGACAAAGATGATTGAAGGTATCATACACATGGTCACCCAGAAACCTGCCCTATGTAAGTATTTGATTAAGAATAGCTAATACAATGAGTAATGGACTTATTGCGATTACCACTTTGTGTGGTATGTAGATGTCTAATCACTATGTTGTTTTATACACCTGAAAATCATTTTTAAACGAGGGGAAAGAGTATCCTGTTGTGAGATTTGGTATATCTCTATTGCCACATAACACCAAGCACTACCAGAATACACATTACTACTGGATATGCAGTTAATAGTTCCTTTAAATATAATCAAATTGAAGAGCCAAATGCTAAACTATCTTAAGATTCCGTTGTTAAGAACCAACCCTGGTACCAAAATATCACTGAGTCAAGTTTCGCCAGAGAAACAGAACCCATAAGATACATAAGCGTGTGTGTCTGCGTGTGCACGCATGTGATCACATAGGAGAGAGAGAGACAGAGAGAGAAATAGATAGGGAGGGATGGAGACAGGAAATAAATGGGAGGGTAAAAAAGGAAGGAGAGACAGAAGAGAGAGAGAGAGAGAGAGAGAGAGAGAGAGAGAGAGAGAGAGAGAGAGAGAGAGAGAGAGATTTCAAGGAATTGGCTCATGCGATTATGCAAACTAGTAAATCCAAAAATCTACAGGATGCACTCACAGGCTAAAGACCCCAGGGGGAGCCAAGGCTGTGGTTCAATTCAGAAGGTCTTCATGCTGGGGACACAGAGAAGAGTTTCTGTTGCAGGTCAAGTCTGAGGGCCTTCTGCTGCCGATTTCCCACTTTCTTGGGGGAGGTCAATTTTTTGTTCCGTTCTGGACTTCACTTCATTGTATATGCCCACCCTCATTATAGAGGACAATTTTGCTTTACTTAAAGTCCAGAGATTTAAAGAGTTTGTCATCCAAAAGCACCCACATTGAATCATGCGTAATTATACTTGATCTCACATAGGGCTGTAAGTGCAACTAGGTTTCAGAGAAGAGAGACTGAGGTGGGCTGGTGCATTTGGAAAGGGGGTGGGAGGGGATTGCAAAATTGGAGCCAGAAGGGCGTGTAAGTTCGATACAGACAGAGGAGAGAGAGGAGAATGAGGAGGAACTTAACACAGGCAAAGCCATGGGAATGGGCATGGCAAATGTGGGCGGCAGCAAAGAGAGTTATCGGCACAGGAAAGTAACAACTGTTGATGGCATCATAGAAGTAGTGTCACACGGCCATGGAGGGCACACTAGGCTAGGAAGCAGCGGGTCCGATGGCCCAGAGGTATTATCCTGGCTCTGCACTTACTACGTGGGACGACTTGGTTAGGTCAGTTAGCTGCTTCCAGACCTGTGGCCCTGGCTTACTTCCTCTTGGTCATGTGAGGATTCTGACAATAGTCTGCTAATCAATCATGCCTGTTGTGAAACACGTAAGAGACGATGCCTGAAGAAGTGTTTTCTTAAAGAGTAAAATAAAACCTCAAGACACCTTCTCCCATTTGGTATTGCACCAGCACGGTGAAGAAATGGCTCCTGAGTCTACAGAAATCAGGGTTCGCATTCTCTAGTGAGCTACAGGCAGAATGTTCTTATGTGTGGGGTACAGGAGGGGCTGATTAATTGAAAGAAAGGCCAGGTTTGCCCCAGTGAGGCCTGGAGCTGGGAAGCCCTGGAGTTGGGACACGGTGCAGACAGTTCAAGCACAGAGAGGTGTTTCTTGGGTTGTCTGCTGGGTTGTATGAGACCACGACCTCTCTGAAAGAGGTCGCTGGTCTCTGATATCAGATGAAACAGGTGACAGAAGTGTATGTATGTGGAGGCCAGCGGGGTGTGGTGGAACGAGACCCAGACCTGGAGTAAAATTTATCTGAGGTAACATTTAAGGCTTCACCCCATCCTAAATATGTGAACGTAAGCAAGCAACTTCCTATCTCTGGACCCGGGTTCCCTCATCTGTCAAACTGGAGTAAAAACAGCATCTGTTTCACTTCCTTATAGACTGCGTTGTTGCAAGGTTCAAATGCACAATATGTGAAAGATTTCTGTAAACTCTAAAATGGTAGGCCACCTTGGCTTATTTTTCTTATTAATAAATGAAAACCGAGTATTCTGACCGGTTACAATAAACTATTTTGGCATGTTCTCTCATCACGTCAGAAAGGTTATCTTTCAGAGACCTAGCTGTTCCTTAGCGCAGTCTCAGCACTGAAGTTAGGCTGAATTCTTAGGGTTTCTATACAATCGAATCAAAACCCCATTTGAGGATGAAGGTCACAGACTCAGAATCTATTTGAAAAGTAAATAATAAAACTTTGGATTACAGTTAAACACAAGGGCCAATGGCCTGAGCTCTATTTTACCCTGCCGAGTGATTTGCTTGAAGTAGATAAGAAGAGAGAGTTCAACAGGATTTTCAGAACATTCTAGCTATAAAATTGCTCCCACTCAGCTTTACTACTTTACAAAGCTAACGCTAGTCTAGATGAACCTGTACTAGTTTAATGTCCTCTCATTAAGCCTTGGCAGGCTTCCTCTGTCCCTATGCAGGGAAACAAAACAAAACAAAACAAAACCAAACCCTGTGGGCTTCTTTGATTGGGTCTTAACTTCATGGGGTTGTCGTTGTGTCTCAAGTCACAAGAAATGCTTCACTCCCATAGAGATCGCACAAGGAGTTGGAAGAGGAATAGGGTTTGGTGAGTGAGTATTTAGAGAGTGCCCGCAGAAGATTGTGAATCTCCCCAAACAAGGGAGAGAGATGGAAAGAGTGTCGTCTCTTCACATGCACTCAAGCAAGAGGACTTTGAGGAGACCACCCCCTAAAGCTTCACCTGGGCGCCTTCTCCAGGAGGGACCAAGAGGTGCCATGACGTGGTGCCAGGAGCACATGGCAGAGTCCATCTGCCCCTCCCCTCAGCTAGAGTGAGGTCTAGGACTCCCATTGAGACGTCACCACAGTAGGCAGTTTCATCCACGTCCTGTTCCCCAGGAGACGCCACAGCCCTCTCCCAAGAGTCTCAGAACAAAGCCAGGGTGTCCTTGGCCCTGACCTGCACCCTCCCAGGCAAGGCTCCTGCCTCCAGACCAAGCCCCCACGACCTGGCATTCCCCCGAGGCGGGGCAGAGGTCCCTCAGATTCCCTGGGAAAGAAGAGAAAGGAAGGCCCCATGAGTGATCTGTATGTTTCTCAGCTCCCTATTACCATCTGCTTTGGCACTTTCCACGCACACACACAGAGCAAGAGGTAGAGCAAGAGAAGGGGAGAGAGAGAGAGACAGAGAGAGAGAGAGAGAGAGAGAGAGAGACAGACTCCTATGAATCTATTTTAAATATCTGAACCAGACCATAGGTATTTTGCATCTCCAGGTGAATTAGTTGAAGTACTGTTAAAAAAAAAATATATATATATATATACATATATATATATATATTTAATGCACAAATGAAGATTATATGATGTTGAAGATTATCTGACATTGTTGTGTGATCTTATGATCTTATTCACCTGAGTGGTCATTTTCTCAATAAGTCACTTTATGACGATTTTACCTGTCATCACTGTTGACTGATTTTTTAAAGCCTGAGAGCCCATCATTGTACTAAGACTGTCCTTTCAGTTTTGTTTTTCTTTCCGAAACGGTTCAGCCAACATCGCACCTGTTTTTTTTGTTGTTTTTTTTTTTGAATGTCACAGACTTAAGACTGATTCCGAGCTTATGGATTGAACTCAGGACATTCTAAAGGACTAGAACACATGGAGAGTAAGAACTGTCCACATTATTTTCTTTTTCATCCTCTTCCCCTGCCCTGCCATTTGACCTAAAAGTCTAGAGGGTGGGCCCATCCATTCACACTTACTGCTTAGGTATTCTCTGAGGCAAATCACAAAAAGCTGAACAAAACCCAATGACAAACACGGAAAAGTGTTTCTTGTGAAACAGTTTGCCTACTCTGTATTTTTTTGGTTTTCTTTCAGTGGATTGCATCTAATACCATTAAGGGTTTAAAAGAATGTAGACATGAAAGGCTTGAGGATGGGGGAAATGTGGAGATGTTGGTCAAAAGATACAAACTTTCAGTTATAAGATGAATACGTTCCGGGGACCTAATGTACAGCAAGGTGACTGGAGATCCCAGTACTGTTTTGTGTACTTGAAAGTTTCTCTGACAGTATAGCTTTAATGTTCTCAGCAGGACAACAACAACAAAATGTTAATTATGTGAGTTGTAGAATGTAATTATCCTTATCTTGGTAGATATTTCACAATAAATACACGCGTCCAATCACCACACCATACAACTTAAATTTATGCAACGTTATATGTCAATTATATCTCAATAGAGCTTGGGGGGAACAGGGAAAAGGGAGAATAGGGAAAATGGGCATGGAAGCAGGTATAATTCTTGTTGTGTGAACCTGGAGCTGAATAAACACTTGGTTCATAGTTTCCATCTGTGCTTCCTGGTTGAGTCCATCCAGGGGGCCTGTTGAGGATTCCTGGAAGGCTGAACAGGTGAGATTCAGCACACCTCTGGCACTTTTTTATGAAACAGAGAGGCTTTGGCTTCCCTTTTCTGATTTGCATTTGAACATACAGTGGGCTTGGTGGGTGGGAGGCAGGAGTTAGGTTTGTGGTGGGGGTGGGGGGGACTGGGCGATTATCTATCTGAAGCCAACAGGGGTCTTTCAAACCCCAGTTTACAAATTAAAGAAATCGGATTATCAATAGCAAAATCAAAGTACTTTTCTTGTTTTACCATTGAGGCATTTTACACCACAGTGTGGACTAGCCTAAGAGATTTGAAGAGTGGGAATTCAGTCATTCAGTGTCACGCAGGGACTCAGATCCTGTTCCCTGCAGGATATGACAAGGCCAAAAAGGAATGCCAACGGAGCCATGGATATGGAGTTCGTACCACTATATTCTCGATGGCGGCCGGTTGACACACAGAAGCATACGTCGGCTAGCACTTCAACGAGAGGTCTTCCTGCACCCCAGTCCTGCTGGTAGCTCGATGAGACACACGAAACAGGATCAACATGATCTGCAATCCACAATCCACTTGCTAACTCCACTTGCTAGCTGCAATCTGCGCTTGATGGTTTAGCCACGGCAGTTATATCACTAGCCAAAGACTAACTGGTTACAGCTGATGGCTAACTAGTTACAGCTGACGGCCATCTACTACCCGAGACAGCACCTTTCCACGTGAGGTCAAGAGCCTGGAAACTTCTCTCTGGATTCTGTCCCCACATTCAGTATGGCTACATTGCCTCAATCATTTTGATTAGAAGCAGTAGACATCACTCATTCAGCAAATATTTCAGTGTCCATTTGTGTCAGACATTGCTAGGCACCAGGTGTGGGGACAAAGCCCCCAAAAAACAGTTTCCAGGCTCTCGGCCTCACATAGAAAGGTGCTGGCTCGGGTAGTAAATGGCCATCAACTGTGATCAGATGGCCAGCAGCTGTGGCTAGTTGGCCGTCAGCTGTAACCCGTAGGCCATTGGCCACTAATATAATGGCTGTGGCTACGCTAGCAGAAAGGAATGGGGGCTAGCAAGAAGATGGTGGCTGGCAAGTGCGGACTGCTGTTAGGCAGATTATGTAGATCCTGCTTCCTGTGTCTCCAGCCCAGCCGCCAGCGTGAATATATTGGTTTGACTCCCCTATCTATGGCTCCGTGGGTGTTCCTTTTTGGCCTTACCATGTCCTGCGTACTTGGGCGGAAAGCGGGAGCAGAGACCCCGCAGGCCGCCCCGCCGGAAACCCCGCACGACACATGGCGTAGTGGGCAGCATACGGTACTGGCCAAAGCTTTCCGAAGGGCAGTGGAGCGGTTTGTGCGTGTGAAAGCTCGGTCTGAGGAAGGCCGGGAGGAGCAGCTGCCGGAGAGCTCGATTCCCGTGGAGGTGTGGAAAGACGTGGATGGTTCTCCCACCAGCAGTGGCCAGAGAAAGCGAAGGTTGTTGCCGCCCTGTGGGCTGGGAACTGCTTGCTGAGGCAGCCCGGATGTAGGACTTTTAGTCCCAGGAGGAAACGCTTGCTGAGTCCTCTGTGGGAGATGAGGGTGAGGTCAAGGTCATCCCTCACCCCCAGGACAGCCCTGGTGAATGACTATGGACTATGAGGAATTGCCTTCTATCCCTGATTTAATGGACGCTTGACTGTTTGGGAACATACCACCATGTAGTGGAACTGGCGGATGTTTGCTTTTGTGTCTTGCCTGGCCGCCATTGATAATATGTAAGCACCTTGATGTGCGCCGCTGTTGTTCCAGCACAGTACCCCGAGAGGCCCAGAGAGAGAGGGGCAGTGCCCTGAGAGGCCCTGGCTGTA
This sequence comes from Rhinolophus hipposideros, assembly GCF_964194185.1. Lineage (NCBI taxonomy): Eukaryota > Metazoa > Chordata > Mammalia > Chiroptera > Rhinolophidae > Rhinolophus > Rhinolophus hipposideros. Next base: position 79,902,268 of record NC_138046.1, on the reverse strand, counting down.
TCCAGGAAGTCTGGCTGTGCCCAGAGAGAGTGGCAGTGCCCTGAGAGCCCTGGCTGTGTCCAGGAATTCTGGCTGTGTCCAGAGAGAGTGGCAGTGCCCTGAGAAACTCTGGCTGTGCCTGGGGAGACTGGTGGTACCCTAAGAAGCCCAGGAAGTCTGGCTGTGCCCAGAAGTACTGGTGGTGCCCTGAGAAACCCTGTCTTTGCCCGGAGAGATTGGTGGTACCCTAAGAAGTCCAGGAAGTCTGGCTGTGCCCAAAAGTACTGGTGGTGCCCTGAGAAACCCTGGCTGTGCTCAGAGAGCCTGGCTGTGTCCGGGATATTGCATTCACCTACAGGCTCCTCGCACAGGGCCCCTTGTGGAAGACGCTTGTGGCATAGATTGTGATGTGAGACCCTGTTGGGATGGAGTGTGGGGACAAAGCCCCAAAAAAACAGTTTCCAGGCTCTCAGCCTCACATAGAAAGGTGCTGGTTCGGGTAGTAAATGGCCATCAACTGTAATCAGATGGCCAACAGCTGTGGCTAGTTGGCCGTCAGCTGTAACCCGTAAGCCATTGGCCACTAATATAACTGCTGTGGCTACGTTAGCAGAAAAAAATGGGGGCTAGCAAGAAGTTGGTGGCTGGGAGGCGCGGGCTGCTGTTAGGACTGCGGGTTGCAGATTATGTAGATCCTGCTTCCTGTGTCTCCAGCCCAGCTGCCAGCGAGAATATATTGGTTTGACACACCTATCTATGGCTCTGTGGGTGTTCCTTTTTGGCCTAAACATGTCCTGCGTTCTTATGTGGGGAGTGGGAGCTGAGACCACGCGTGACAAATGCCGCAGCGAGCAGGGTTCCCTGTGTGACAACTATACAACGGCGAGAGTGCCCGGCTGAGAGAGGAAACACAGGTGATTCACATGACGGTGAAGCATGGAGATGCACTTTTGATGACAAAAAGAATAACGCAGTGTGTTCTGGATAAGGAACGATATGAAGAATACTCGATTTTTTGGGGGGAGGGCGTTTGGAAGAAAAAACATTAATTTTGTCCTAACATAAATGATTGTTTCAGAATGAGAAATAAAGGAGAGGAGAAACACTTCAAGGTACGTGAAAGTTGCAGAAAGTTTGTGGTAGTTGCAAAAGAATTGTGGAAAAGGGATCTTAAGATAAGAATTCTATATATGGTCAAGCTAACTGATGGGATGGGGAATTTAGTCAATTACATTATTTGTATGTATATGTCTGTGAACTCTCACCAGAACTTGAACCATGGCCAGTTTTAAGTTCTTCTACCATTCACAGACAACTGTTGTTTTACTCTAATGCTTTTCGCCCTGCCCCCAAAATTCCTATAAATGTGTTTCATCCTCAAGAGATTTTCATTAAATAAAAAACACCCTGACAAGTACTCTAAAAGGCAGGTTTATGATAACTTTAAAAACATAACACTAACTTTGCTAATGATTTACAGAACTCTGAAGCAAAAACTGGATTCATAGAACTGCTAACAGAAATGAGATCAACAAGAATTAATAACATGTGACTAAATAAACTGATAAGGATGATTATAATTTTTGTGACTTCTTATATTAAATATTACTGTTTTTTAATCTTTGTTTTCCAGATATAAGATATAGTTTTTTTTTCTCCTAAGCTACCTATGATCTGCAGCAATTTGGTGTATTATACCATTGTAATCAAAATTATAACAATTATCTTTCCCTTGCTACTTAATCCTGCCGAAATTTCAGGTATCTTAACTAAGCCATGTAGGATTTAATTTAAAAATGTTAACTCCTGGACTCATGATTCCCATATAAGAAAGCTCTTGAACCTAACTGGACTGTTCAACCAACAGAAGATTTGAAATTTAAAATTACTAGGATCTGAAGCAGTTGACATCTCTTGTGGACAACTGCCCCCAAATTCTGCACCAGTCCTGTACACTCTACACATTTATTTTTTTTCTTTTTTCTACTTATATCTGTTGCTTCCTGTCTCACAAATAATATGATACCAAGCACTCACTAGAATAAATGTCATTTTCATTTCCCCCTTAATTTCTGACCGGAAAAACAACTCAACATTGAGCATCACCTTTAAACCTACTTCACAGGTCAAAATGTGCAGCTGGTACACACATAGTCAAGGATGTTTAATATCTGGTGATTTCAACCCCAGTAAAGATGTGAAACAGTACTGTTTTGGGTGGCAGAAATTACAATGAAAAAATACACGATTAGAAACTGATTAAAAACAAACAAACAAACAAACAAAGAAAAAAACTTAGAGGTATTGCAATGACTGCCACAGCGATAGCCAACCAGGAAAAAACATTTAAATTTTCTGGCATGAGTTATGTTAGACAACAAAATTACTCTTGACCATATCTTAGTTAAGCAAGGTAACATTTGCTTTGTTGTTAATACTTTCTGTTGTACTCAGATGAAACACCTCTGGTAAATTAAAGATGGGACTAAATAAAAGCTGGCACAAACCAAATGATTAAATACACTGTCCACTGACATCTCATGGTTCTTTAATATCTTCAGCTAATGCCCTCTGGTGCTGCCTACTGGTCCAGATCCATTCTGTAAATTGGACTTAGCATTTTGTTTGTAATTGAATAAATTTTGCTGGAAGAAAACTTTGTTTTACATAGTTCGATGTTATAAAAACACCACTCTAATAATGGTTGTTCAGTGTTTTGAGATGATCAAAAGTCCTATGAGGCTGTATATGAGAAACCTCAAGAACTACAGAAGATGTTTGTCCTTAAGAAAAAAAAACAAAAAAAAACAAAAAAAAACAAAAAACAGTCACTACAGTAAAGCCTTCCTCTGTTCTGGCACCCTTGTGGCTCAAATTGGCCCAAGCCTCTCAAGGAAACCACTTTCCCTCCAACGTGAAACATGACTGTGGGGACAAAGCCCCAAAAAGCAGTTTTGTGCTTTTTGTGAGCCATATGTGAGGCTCTCGGCCTCATATAGAAAGGTGCTGGCTCAGGTAGTAAATGGCCATCAACTGTAATCAGATGGCCATCAGCTGTACCCAGTGAGCCATTGGCCACTAATAACTGCTGTGGCTACGCTAGAAAGAAGGAATGGGGGCTAGCCAGAGCGGATTGCAGAGAGGCAGATGCCGGCGGTGAGAATATATTGGTTTGACTCCCCTATCTATGGCTCCATGGGTGTTCCTTTTTGGCCTCACCATGCCCTGCGTTCTTATGTGGGGAGCAGAAGAAGAGACCCCGCCTGCCACCCCGCACCACAATGACATATCAGTAAGGAGCCTTCCTGGCAATGAGGGACAGCCAATGACATAACATACCGAAAACGAGCCATGCGGACAATGAAAACACCAATGATGCTTTTTTTTTTTTTTAAGAGGTCTTTTAGGGCAAAATTTAATAGTACGAAGAGGTTTACAAAAATAGATTGGTGCTATTTTGGGGAATAATACTGTAATATTTTTCTTAATTCAGTTTTGACAAATTGTACCTGATCATACAAAAATTACTTCAAATTCAAACTTGACTATATAAAAAAGGGAGAGATGAAATGAACTTGGTTAGATGACAGATCTGGCAAAATATAAGAGTGAAAAACATTCTATCTAGGGCACTTTTTTCATGTCCAGATGTAAATACCATTTTTCAGTTGATAGTTTATATTCTTCCCATAAGCATTCAGGGTCTGGAGTCAGCCATGCAGTATAAAGCCATACAGTCAAAAGCTTCTTTCTGGTGCAACACAAAAAAGTTGTTTCTGTTTCCTTATTAAAATGCCAACTGGTTGTCTATTTTTCTTTATCCCATTTATTTGTAGTCACAAGTTAACAAACATAATCAACAATTATTGTAGGTGAAGTGGGGTATTGCTGGATCAAAGTCTCTATAAGACGTCTTTACTGATTGAATCAGAAGGTTTATTTAGGTATCCACAGTATCCCTGAGGTGGTCTCCCAAATAGGACGCATGTCCATCGGATACCCAACAAAATCTTTACAACATTATTGAATACCTTCCCCAAATTAATTTTCAAAAAAACCCTGAGGCCATCTTATGGTTACCAGCTGCTTCCAAATCCCTTCACCTTTCCCCTTATCCCCAACCACCCCCCCACACCCATCTAACAACTCTCGGTTTTTCCTTTGTGTCCCCAAAACTGTTTCTGATTAGTTTATTCACATAGTCTTTTCTTTAGATTCCATATATAAGTGAGATCATATGGTACTTGTCTTTCTCTTTCTGACTTATTTCACTTAACATAATGTTCTCTAGATCCATCCATGTTGCTGCAAATGATAAGATTTCTTTCTTCTTTATGGCTGCGTAATACTCCATTGTATAAATGTACCACAGCTTCTTAATCCAGTCATCTACCGATGGGCATTTCGGTTGTTTCCATATCTTGGCTATTGTGTAAAGTGCTGCAATAAACATAGGAGTGCATACAGATTTTTGAATTGGAGTTTTGGATTTCTCCGGGTAGATGCCTAGGAGTGGAATTACTGGATCATAGGGTAGTTCCATTTTCAGATTCCTGAGATACCTCCATACTGTTTTCCATAGTGGCTGCACTAATCTGCAATCCCACCAACAGTGCACTAGCGTTCCCTTTTCTCCACATCCACGCCAGCATTTGTTGTTTGTTGATTTATTGATGATAGCCATTTTGACTGGAGTGAGGTGGTATCTCATTGTGGTTTTTATTTGCATTTCTCTGATGGTTAGTGAGGTTGAGCATTTCTTCATATGTCTTCTTGCCTTCTGTATGTCCTTTTTAGAAAAATGTCTCCTCAAGTCCTCTGCCCATTTTTTAATTGGGTTGTTTGTTTTTTTGGAGTTGAGTTGAGTAAGTTTTTTATACATTTGTGATATTAATCCCTTATCAGATATACACCAATGATGCTTTTAATATCTCATCAGTGCTGCTCTCCAATGATTGATCAGCGATGCTTTCAAGGAAAGAAAATGATCAACATGGAGAAGATGTAAAATAATAGTAACAATAACAACAATAATAAACAGAGCCACTTTAAAATAAAGCCACAGCGGTCATCCCACAGGAACTACCTTGCACATTTGATGCCTCAAACCTTTGGAATGTTGTGGGGACAGAGCCCCACAGAGCAGTTTCCCCAGGCTCTTGGCCTCACATAGAAAGGTGCTGGCTCAGGTAGTAAATGGCCATCAACTGTGATTGGATGGCCATCAGCTGTGGCTAGTTGGCCGTCAGCTGTACCCAGTGAGCCATTGTCCACTAATATAACTGCTGTGGCTACACTAGCAGAAAATGGGGGCTAGCAAGAAGGTGGAGGCTGAGGTAGCAAGCAGCGGAGTGTGGCAGAGTGTGAATTGCGGATTCTGTGGCTCCTGCTTCCTGTGTCTCCAACCAAGCTGCCAGTGAGACTATAGAGGTATGACTCCCCATCTATGGCTCCGTGGGTGTTCCTTTTTGGCCTCACCATATCCTGCATTCTTATGCGGGGAGCAGGACCACAGGCCCTGCTTGCCACCCTGCATGACACCATGCCTGTTGTTGGAAATGAAAGGTAGCTGGGAGGGATCTGAGGTATTTACTAATCATAGCAGGTTTAGTCTGACTTCAGTTCTTGCCCGGGTTCCTCTTGGTGTTGTGTTTCAGTACAATTCTTACGCTTAGTGATTGGCACTCTGCCAGTCTCTGAGAAAGTCAGCGGATATAGTGAGAAGTTCATTGGGCTAGGAATCTGGAGGAACAACTTCTAGTTGTATGTGAAAAGGAATTTTTTAGATCTGAGCTCTGTTTGTTGTGATTGCTAGATATAATTTATTTTTTAAATTTATTTTGCATTAAAGTGTAGTTGTGATAAACATTATATCAGTTTCAGGTGTACAATATAGTGTTTCTACATTTATATAACTTAGGATGTGATCACAACAAGTCTATTAACCATCTGTCACCATACAATTTTATTATGTTATTGAGTCTGTTTCCTGTGCTGTACATTATATCCATATGACTTATTTATTTTATACTGGAAGTTTGTACCACTTATTCCCTTTCAGCTTTTTCACCCATCCCCAACCCACTTCCTTCTGTCAACCATCAGTGTGTTCTCTGTATCTATGTGTCTCTTTCTTCTTTCTTTGTTCGTTTGCTTTTCTTCTCTTTTTCGTATGTAAGTGAACTCATGTGGTATTTGTCTTTGAATTATTTCACTAGGTTCTCTAGGTCCATCGTGTTCTTGCAAACGGCCAGATTTTATACATTTTTATTGCTGAATAACATTCCAATGTGTGTGTATCTATTAAATTATACATATATACATATATGTATATATATCAAAGATAAACACATCTTTTTATCTTTTTTTTTTTTTTTTTTTTTTTTTACAAATGATAGGAGCAGAATTTTAATGACTAACAGAAATAAATTTTCAGCAGCATGGGGAAAAAAATGGTAGTTCTGGAAACCCTAACATGCCTCATTGCTCACCAAAGTTCTTCTGAAAACAAAAAGATATCACATTAAATTTTCACAATCCAACATCTCCACCATACAGGAATTTAAGGATATAAGATATATTGGCTTGCTGCTGTTTTTTTAAATTCTTGTTGGGGGTGTCAGATCTGTCGATGGTCACCCAGGTTGCTTCCGTATCTTTGCTGTTGTCAATAAGGCTGCAACGATCAGGGGGCTGCATGTATGTTTTAGATTTGTATTGTCATTTTCTTACATAAATGCCCAGAAGTAGAATTGCTGGGTAGTACAGTATCTCTGTTTTTAATTTTTTAAGAATGCTACATACTTTCTCCATAGTGGCTGCACTGATTTGCTTTCCCAATAACCGTGCACGAGGGTTCCCATTTCACTACTTTCTTGCCAACACTTTTTATTTGTTGACTTTTTTATATAGTCGTTCTGACAAGTATGAGGTTATATCTCACTTTGGTTTTGATTTGTACTTCCCTGTTGATTGCTGATGTTGAACATCTTTTCATATGTCTGTTGGTGATCTGTATGTCCTCTTTAGAAATATCTCTATGCAGTTCCTGTGCCCAATTTTAAATATGGTAGTTTTTTTGTGTTTTTTTTTTTTGAGGTTGAGTTGGAAGCATCCTTTATATGTTTTGAATAACAACCCCTTACCAGATATGTCATTTTGAAATAACTTTTCTAGTTTTGGAATTTTTCTTTTCATTTAGTTGATTGATTTATTTTCGGTGTAAAACTTAATAGTCTGATGTAGTCTCATTTGTTTATTTTTTATTTATTGTCATTTCCTGGAGAGCCATATCCAAAATATAATGCTATAAGACCAATGTCAAAGAGTTTGCTGCCTATGATTTCTTCTAGAAGTTTTATGGTTGTACATCTTGCATTTAAGTCTTCAATCCAGTTTATTACTGTATATAGTGTAAGAAAACGGTCCAGATACAGTTTTTGCATCTATCTGTCCAGTGTTCCCAAAACCATTTATTGGAGAGACTGTCAATTTCCCATTTTGTATCATTCTTCCCTTGTCATAGATTAGTTAACCATACGAGTGTGGGTTTATTTCTGGGCTCTTTATTCTGTTCTATTGATTATGCCGGTTCTTATGCCACTATCATGCTGTTTTGATTACTGTGGCTTTTCAGTATAGTTTAAAATCACGGAGCATAGTACCTCCAACTGTGTTCTCTTTTTTTTTTTTTTTCCACAATGGCTTTGGAAACATGGAGACTTTTGTGATTCTATACAAATTTTAGGATTTTTTGCTCCAGTTCTGTGAAAAATTCCATTGGTGTTTTTATAGGGATTACATTAAATCTAATATTGCTCTGGGTAATATGGGCATTTTCACAATGTAAATCTTTCCAATTCATGGGCACAGTATTGTTACTGAACAGAGGTTGTGCGTTTGATAGCCACTGCTTACAGAGATGCAAAAAGTCTGAAGCAGCAGATTTTTGCAGAGAAGAAGAGATTTATTCATCAGGTCAGCTGAGCCAGGAAAGCAGACACGAAACTCAAATTTGTCTTCTCAAGCAAAGGCTTATGATCAATTTTAAGAGGTGAGGGTAAGGAGAGGTTAACATATTTATTAATTCTCATTCAAGGGATGAATTGGGAAGTCTTGGAACTAAGCCACCTAAGGTTAGTGATGTAGAAGGGGTTACAGAGAACAAAGAATTTTCAGTCTGGCAGAGTTTGATTTATCAGTCCTATGTGTGTCCAAATTTGGTGCCTGCACCAGATCTTCCTTGTTGATGGACTCCTTGCTTCTTAATGGGCTCTGATTGGTAAAAGTATTATTTCTGCAACTTCAGTTTTGTGAATTGTGGTTCTGCTGTGATCTTGAAGTCACCTGAGGGTTATTTGCCTGCTCATTGTGTCTGCTTACTCCTCTGGGACCAGTCTGATTGGCTTGGCCTGGTGGTCTCCTGAGCGCTGTGAAAAGGCCTGTGGTTATCTCCTGAAATAGACTTAAAACTACAAAACAGCTAAAAAATAAAACAAACAAACAAAAAACTATTAGAATGTGGTTTCAGTATTAGGGCCTGGTGTCAGTATATCCTTCCATTTATTTCTGTCATTCAATTTCTTTCATCAATGTCCTATAGTTTCCAGAGTAAAGGTCTTTTATGTTTTTGGTTAAATTTATTCCTAGGTATTTTATTCTTTTTCATATAATTGTAAATGGGATTGTTTTCTTAATTTATTTTTCTAACAGTTTGTTGTTAGTGTATAGAAACACAACAAAACTCTGAAAATTATTTTTTTATCCTGCAACTTTACTGAATGTATTTAGTAATTATAACAGGTTTTTTTTTTGTAGAGTCTAATTTAGAGTTTTCTGTATATAGTACCATGCCATCTGAAAAGTGACATTTTTAGTACTTCCTTTTCAAATTGAATGCCTTTTATTTCTTTTCTTTGTCTCGTACTGTGGCTAGGACTTCCGATACTATGTTGAATAAAAGTGGTGACAGTGAACATTTCTGTCTTCTTCTTTATCTTTGTGGAAAAGCTTGCAACTTTTCACAATTGAGTATGATGTTAGCTATGAGTTTGTCATATATAGTCTGTATTATGTTGAGGTATGTTCTCTTTGTGCTCACTTTTTGAAATTTTGTTTTCTTAATTAAAGTTTATTGGGGTGACAATTTTTAGTAAAGTTACATAGGTTTCAAGTGTACAAATCTGTAATACATCACCTATATATCACATTGTGTGTTCATCACCAGAGTCAATTCTCCTTCCATCACTATATATTTGATCCCCTTTACCCTCATCAACCACCTCCCTACCCCCTTACCCTCTGGCAAGTACCAGTAATTTTGATAGAACATCTTATTATTGGTCTCTCTGGGTCAATATTCTCTAGTACACAGAATGCTCTGTTGTCTATGTCCATGAGTTTTTGTTTCTTTCTTTGTCTTGATCCTTTCTTGCTTTCAGTTTTATATCATACATATCAGTGAAATCAAATGGTTTTCGACTTTTTCTCCCTGACTTATTTTGCTTACCATAATAATCTCAAGATCCATCCATCCTGTCACAAATGATGCTATTTCATCTTATTGCAGAATTTTTATCACAAATGGATGTCGAGCATTGTCAAATGCTTTTTCTACATCTATCGAGGTGATCATATGATTTATATCCTTGGTTTTCTTTATGTTGTTTATCATGTTATTTATTTATGGATATATAATCTTTAAAAAATAAAAGCCCTGCTTGATCATGGTGCATGATCCTTTCAATATATTTTTGAATTTGGTTAAGTAATTTTTTTTATTATTATTTTCAGGTATATAAAACAACATTGTGACTATACATTACACACCTCACAGAATGATAACCCCCAAAAGTCTACTACCCATCTGACACCATGCATAGCTTTTACAATACCATTGATCCTTTTGCTGTATTTTGAATCCTATAACTATATATTTTTAAAATTATACTTGACATGCAATATTATTTTATATTAGTTTCAGGTGCACAGTGTAGTGGTTAGGAATTTATAGAATTTATGAAGTGATCCCCCTGATAATTCTAGTACTCATTTGATACTATACATAGGTTCTACAATATTATTGACTATGTTTTCCATACTGTACTTCACATCCCTGTGACTATTTTGTAACTACCAATTGGTACTTCCTAATCCCTTCACCTTTCTCACCCATCTCCCCAAACTCCCTTCCATCTCATAACCATTAGTTTGTTCCCTGTATCTATGAGTCTATTTCTATTTCATCTGTTCTTTAGATTCCACATGTAAGTGACATTATATGGTGTTTGTCTTTCTCTTGTCTTTCTCAGACTGAGAGACAAGTGAGACTGAGAGACTTAGCATAATAGCCTCTAGGCACATCCACAGTGTTGCAAATGGTAAGGTTTCATTCTTTTTGTGGCAGAGTAATACTCCACTGTATATATGTACCACAATTTTGTTAGCCAGTCTTCTATTGATGGGCATTGAGATTGTTATCATATCTTAGGGATTGTGAATAGTACTGCAATAAATTTAGAGGTGCATATATCCTTCCAAATTACTGTTTTGAATATTTTTGGATAAATACCCAGGGTTGGAATGGCTGGTTTAAGGTAGATGTATTTTTATTTTTTTGACAAACCTCCATACTGTTTTCCATAGTGGCTTCACCAATGTGCAATACACCAACCATACACAAGGGTTCCGTTTTCTCCACATCATCGACAATACTTATTGTTTGTTGATTTATTAATGATGGCCATTCTGACAGGTGTGAGGTAATAACTCCTTACGGTTTTTATTTGCATTTCCATGATGATTGGTTATGTTGAGCATATTTTCATATATCAATTGGCCATCTGTATGTCGCCTTTGGAAAAATGCCTATTCAGCTCCTCTGCTTCTACTCAAACCGATTGAGGCAATGTAGCCATACTGAAGGTGGGGCCGGAGTCCCAAAGAACAGTTTCCAGGCTCTCGACCTCACGTGGACAGGTGCTGCCTTGGGTAGTAGATGGCCATGAGCTGTAACTAGTTGGCCATCACCTGAAACCAGTTAGTCATTGGCCACTGATATAACTGCCGTGGCTAAACTAAGAAGCGCGGATTGCAGCTAGCATGTGGAGTTTGGTTGGCAGAGAAGCGGATGGTGGATTGTGGCTAGCAAGTGCAGGTAGCAAGTCGATTTTGGGTTGTAGATCCTATTGATCCTACTTCCTGTGTCTTGCAAAGCTACCAGTAGGACTGGGGTGCAGGAAGACACCTCGCTGGGGTGCTAGCCGATGTTTGCTTCTGTGTCTCAACCGGCCGCCATCGAGAATATAGTGGTATGAACTCCATATCCATGGCTCTGTTGGTGTTCCTTTTTGGCCTTGTCATATCCTGCAGGGAACAGGAGCTGAGTCTCTGCGTGACACTGAATGACTGAATTCTCACTCTTCAAATCTCTTATGGTAGTCCATAATGTGGTGTAAAATGCCTCAATGTTAAAACAAGAAAAATACTTTGATTTTGCTATTGATAATCCGATTTCTTTAATTTGTAAACTGGGGTTTTAAAGACCCCTGTTGGCTTCAGATAGATAATCACCCAGTCCTCCCCACACCCACCACAAATGTAACTCCTGCCTCCCACCCACCAAGCCCACTGTATGTTCAAATGCAAATCAGAAAAGGGAAGCCAAAGCCTCTCTGTTTCATAAAAAAGTGCCAGAGGTGTGCTGAACCTCACCTGTTCAGCCTTCTAGGAATCCTCAAAGGGCCCCTGGATGGACTCAACCAGGAAGCACAGATGGAAACTATGAACGAAGAGTTTATTCAGCTCCAGGTTCACACAACAAGAATTATGCCTGCTTTCATGCTCATTTTCCCTATTCTCCCTTTTCCTAGTTAACCCTCAGCTTTATTAAGATATAATTGACATATAACGTTGCATAAATTTAAGTTGCATGATGTGGTGATTGGACGCGTGTATTTATTGTGAAATACCTACCAAGATAAGGGTAATTAACACATTCTACAACTCACATAATTAACATTTTGCGGTTGTTGTCCTGCCGAGAACATTAAAACTGTACAGTCAGAGCAACTTTCAAGTACACAAAACAGTACTGTGAACTCCAGTCACCTTGCTGTACATTAGGTCCCCGGAACTTATTCATCTTATAACTGAAAGTTTGTCTCTTCTGACCAACATCTCCCCATTTCCCCCATCCTCAAGCCTTTCATGTCCACATTTTTTTAAACCCTTAGTGGTATTAGATGCAATCCACTGAAAGAAAACCAAAAAAAGACAGAGGAGGCAAACTCTGTTTCACGAGAAACACTTTTCCGTGTTTGTCATTGGGTTTTGTTCAGCTTTTTGTGATTTGCCTCAGAGAATACCTAAGCAGTAAGTGTGGGTGGATGGGCCCACCCTCTAAACTTATAGGTCAAATGGCAGGGCAGGGGAAGAGGATGAAAAAGAAAATAATGGGGACACTTCTTCCTCTCCATGTCTTCTAGTCCTTTAGAATGTCCTGAGTTCAATCCATAAGCTCGGAATCAGTCTTAAGTCTGTGACTTGTAAAAAAAAAAAAAAAGGCAATAGGTACGATGTTGGCTAAACTGGTTCGGAAAAAAAAAAACAGACTAAAACGACTGCCAGTTCAATGATGGGCTGTCAGGCTTTAAAAAAAATCAGTCAACAGTGATAACAGATAAAATCGTCCTAAAGTGACTAATTGAGAAAATGACCACTCAGGTGAATAAGATCATAAGATCACACAAGAATGTTAGATAATTTTCAACATCAGAAAATCTTCATTTGTGCATTAAAAATAAATTTATAGGTATACGTAGATATACATGTTTTACAGTACTTCAACTAATTCACCTGGGGATGCAAAATACCTATGGTCCGGTTCAGATATTTAAAATAGATTCATAGGAGATTCTCACTCTAGTTCTCGCTCTGTGTGTGTGTGTGTGTGTGTGTGTGTGTGTCTCTGTGTGTGTGTACACGGGCACGTGAGCGCCCACGCATAGAAAGTGCCAAAGCAGATGGTAATAGGGAGCTAAGAAACATACAGATCACTCATGGGGCTTTCCTTTCTCTTCTTTCCCAGGGAATCTGAGGGACCTCTGCCTTTCCTCGGGGGAATGGGAGGTGGTGCAGGCTCGGTCTGGAGGCAGGAGCCTTGCCTGGGAGGGTGCAGGTCAGGGCCAAGGACTCCCTGGCTTTGCTTTGAGACTCTTGGGAGAGGTATGTGGCGTCTCCTGGGGAACAGGACGTGGATGAAACTGGCTACTGTGGTGACATCTCAATGGGAGTCCTAGACCTAAATCTTGCTGCGGGGAGGGGCAGATGGCCTCTGCAATGTGCTCCTGGCACCACGTCATGGCACCTCTTGGTCCCTCCTGGAGAAGGCGCCCAGGTGAAGCTTTAGGGGGTGGTCTCCTCAAAGTCCTCTTGCTTGAGTGCATGTGAAGAGACGACACTCTTTCCATCTCTCTCCCTTGTTTGGAGAGATTCACAATCTTTTGAGGGCACTCTCTAAATACTCTCTCACCAAACCCTATTCCTTTTCCAACTCCTTGTGCGATCTCTATGGGAGTGAGGCATTTCGTGTGACTTGAGACAAAATGACAACCCCATGAAGTTAAGACCCAATCAAAGAAGCCCACCGGGTTTTCTTTTCTTTTCTTTTTCTTCTCTTCTCTTCTCTTCTCTTCTCTTCTCTTCTCTTCTCTTCTCTTCTCTTCTCTTCTCTTCTCTTCTCTTCTCCTCTCCTCTCCTCTCCTCTCCTCTCCTCTCCTCTCCTCTCCTCTCCTCTCTTCTCTTCTCTTCTCTTCTCTTCTCTTCTTTTTCTTTTACTGCAGAGGGATGAAGAAGCCTGCCAAGGCTGCATTGCTAGTACTGAGAGCACATTAAACTAGCACAGGTTCATCTAGACTAGAGTTAGCTTTGTAAAGTAGTGAAGCTGAGTGGGAGCAATTTTATAGCTAGAATGTTCTGAAAATCCTGTTGAACTCTCTCTTCTTATCTACTTCAAGCAAATCACTCGGCAGGGTAAAATAGAGCTCAGGCCCTTGGTCCTTGTGTTTAACTGTAATCCAAAGTTTTATTATTTACTTTTCAAATAGATTCTGAGTCTGTGAGCTTCATCCTCAAATGGGGTTTTGATTTGATTGTATAGAAACCCTAAGAATTCAGCCTAACTTCAGTGCTGAGACTGCGCTAAGAAACAGCTAGGTCTCTGAAAGATACCCTTTCTGACGTGATGAGAGAACATGCCAAAATAGTTTATTGTAACCGGTCAGAATACTCGGTTTTCATTTATTAATAAGAAAAATAAGCCAAGGTGGCCTACCATTTTAGAGTTTACATAAATCTTTCACATGGCGTGCATTTGATCCTTGCAACAACCCACTCCATAAGGAAGTGAAACAGGTGCTGGTTACGCCAGTTTGACAGATGAGGGAACTCGGGCCCAGAGATAGGAAGTTGCTTCCTTACGTTCAGATATTTAGGATGGGGTGAAGCCTTAAATGTTACCTCAGATAAATTTCACTCCAGTTCTGGGTCTCTTTCCACCACACCCCACTGACCTCCACATACATACACTTCTGTCACCTGTTTCATCTGATATCAGAGACCAGCGACCTCTTTCAGAGAGGTCATGGTCTCATACAACCCAGCAGACAACCCAAGAAACACCTCTCTGTGCTTGAACTGTCTGCACTGTGTCCCAGCTCCAGGGCCTCACTGGGGCAAACCTGGCCTTACTATCAATTAATCAGCCCCTCCTGTACTCCACACATAAGAACCTTCTGCCTGTAGCTCAATAGATAAAGCGAACCCTGAATTCTGTAAACTCAGGAGCCATTTCTTCACCGTGCTGGCGTAATACCAAATGGGAGAAGGTGTCTTGAGGTTTTATTTTACTCTTTAAGAAAACACTTCTTCAGGCATCGTCTCTTACGTGTTTCACAACACAGGCATGATAGAGCAGCAGACTATTGTCAGCATCCTCACATGACCGAGAGTATGTCAGCCAGGGCCACAGGGCAGGAAGCAGCTAACTGACCTAACCAAGTCGTCCCACCTAGTAAGTGCAGAGCCAGGATAATACCTCTGGGTCTTCGGGCCTGCTGCTTCCTAGTCTAGTGTGCCCTCCATGGCCGCGTGATGCTACTTCTGTGATGCCGTCAACAGTTCTTTCTTTCCTGTGCCGATAACTCTCCTTGCTGCCGCCCACATTTGCCATGTCCATTCCCATGGCTTTGCCTGTGTTAAGTTCCTCCTCATTCTCTTCTCCTCTCCTCTGTCTGTATAAAACTTACACGCCATTCTGGCTCCAATTTTGAAATCTCCTCCCACCCCCTTTCCAAATGCACCAGCCCACCTGAATCTCTCTTCTCAGAAACCTAGTTGCACTTACAGCCCAATGTGAGATCAAATATAATTACGTAAGATTTAATGCGGTTGCTTTTGGATGACAAAATCTTTAAAACTCTGGAATTTAAGTAAAGCAAAATTGTCCTCTATAACGAGGATGGGCCATTTCCAATGAAGTGACCTCCAGAACGGAACAAAAAATTGATCTCCCCCAAGAAAGTGGGAAATCGGTGGCAGATGGCCCTCAGAGTTGACCTGCAACAGAAACTCTTCTCTGTGTCCCCAGCTTGATGACCTTCAGAATTGAACCACAGCCTTGGCTCCCCCTGGGGTCTCTAGCCTGTGAGTGCATCCTGCAGATTTTGGATTACTAGTTTGCATAATCGCATGAGCCAATTCCTTGATATTTAACTCTCTCTCTTTCTCTCTCACTGTCTCTCTCTCTCTCTCTCTCTCTCTCTCTCTCTCTCTCTCTCTCTCTCTCTCTCTGTCTCCCCCTCTTTTCTTTCCCTTTCTTCTATTTCCACCCTCCATCTCTCCCTTTCTATTTCTCTCTCTATATCTCTCTCTCCTATGTGAGTACCTGGGTGCACACAAAGACACACACGCTTATACATCTTTTGGGTTCTGTTTCTCTGGCGAACCTTGACTCAATGATACTTTGGTACCAGGGTTGGTTCTTAACAACGGAATCTTACGAATAGTTTAGCATTTGGCTCTTCAATTTAATTATATTTAAAGGAACTATTAACTGCTTGTCCAGTAGTAATGTGTATTCTGGTAGTGCTTGGTGTGATGTGGCAATAGAGATACACCAAATCTCACAGCAGCATACTTTTCCCGCCCCCCCTTTTCAAAATGATTTTCAGGTATATAAAACAACATGGTGATTAGACATCTGTATACAACACAAAGTGGTAAACGCAATAAGTCCATTACCCATTCTATTAGCTACTCTTAATCAAATGCTTATATAGGGCAGGTTTCGGGGTGACCATGTGTATGATACCTTCAATCATATTTGTCAAAGTAAGGAGTATAATGAGAATTTATGGTTGCTCCTAATGACACTGCAGAAAGTGGGGAAAAAAAAGGATGAGCTCAGAGATTTCAATTACCTACTCAAATACTGCATAAATGAACGGAAAGCTTCTGTCTGCCCTGAAAGTAAGACCTCTCTTCTGCAGCCACTGGGCTGAGATTGGTAAAAACAAAACCTAGAATCTCATCCTGTGAGTGTCTGAATTACAATGCAAATTGAATTCTCGACCTCACTGAACACCCACGCTTAAAGTGAAGGCATTGATTGAGAAGGAATGGGATCCTGAAGGTCTGAATGGGAACATGTGGGAAGACCTCGATGAACCTGGGAACACTGAGCCCCTAAATACCTAGGAGTCATCCTCACCATAGGAAGAACCCTCTCCACCCCAGTCTGAGGAGATTAACACTGCCTTGCCCAAGGGAAGTGTAATGTCCTCCCCTGAGGAAATGTCCTTCAAAGAAACTGCTGGTGCTCATTGGGACACAAATCCAGCAACCTTATCTGCTTCTAGACATATAAGACGACTGAGGTCCCAGCAGACCCCTTAAGGTGAGTAAAAATTATAACCCATGAGAAGGTGTGCCATACTCCAAAAGAGGTACTAGATTTTTCTGATCATACCCACCAATATAGGGAGACCTGTGTGAGATTGGATATTAAAAGTTTGGGATAATGGTGGAAGGAACATAAAGTTGGATGAGGGTGACTTTATTGACATGGCCCCACTAAGCAGACATCTGCATTTATTGTTGCAGCTCAGAGAGTTAGAAAGGGCTCTAAGTGTTTGTTTGTTTGCTTGTTTGGTCGGCTAACACAATGCCCAAAATGTGGTCCACAACAAGTGAATTAGAAATCCAGACCTTCCAGTGGTTTACTGTAGAAGAAAGGATTCCTTAGGGAAATTGGAAGGTTAGAGTGCATTTGTTATTTAAAACCTCCTCCCACCCTGGGAGGGTCCACAGGACACACCCTTCACCAAGGCTGTCAGAAGTAAGTTTGTGAGGGGAGCCCCAGCAGCCTTGAAGAGCTGCATGATCGCTATTCTCAATAGACCAGAACTTACAGAG
Organism: Rhinolophus hipposideros; assembly: GCF_964194185.1. Lineage (NCBI taxonomy): Eukaryota > Metazoa > Chordata > Mammalia > Chiroptera > Rhinolophidae > Rhinolophus > Rhinolophus hipposideros. The sequence continues at coordinate 79,884,817 of NC_138046.1, read as the reverse complement.
GGAACTTATGCTACTCAATAGGGGAACGTAAACGCAAGAGGAGTAAAACGTGTCCCCGGGTGCAGGGGCCACATGGCTTCACTAAACCTCCAATGGTAAGGCGGGCATGGTTACCATCATGGACAGCAGATTGAAAGCAGCAATCAGAATATTCTGACTCCCAGAGAACTATATAGGTCGCTAGTCAATATTCATGTTGATACTAGAAGAGAAAAGCATTGAAAGCCTACTAAATTCTTAGCGATCTGCATAATCGGAAGAATTCTAGGTCAAGTGAATGAAAGCTTAACTTGGAAAAAAAATTAACAGAAAGTCACACACCTTGAATCAATTCCCAGACGAAAAGCAGTTTGTGAACCCCAAAGCTCTTGAACGTAAGGGAGGCTGAATCCCTTTGATGGAGGCTGTTTGAAGGCTCAGCTACAGCACCAGCTAGGTGACAACACCTTGCATGGGTGTGGTGAGGTTCTCTAGGAGGCTGTTGTACTCTGATTCCTCCTCCAGTATATGCTGCTGTTTCTGCCATGGATAGGATTCACAGGTCCTGGAATCAAGGGGTGGAAATGGGTGTGGGACCACTCACTGTCACAACTAATGGCCCACTAGCACAAAGTTGGCTTCCTGTCCCCACTACCTTATGCTCTGCTGGGCTAGATAGAGGTCTCAGTTCCAAAGCAAGGAAAGCTTCCTGCCAGGAGACACAACAATGATTCCATTGAATTGAAAATTAAGCCTGTCACTTTGGGCTTCTCATGCCTCTGAATCAACAGACATATTTGGGAGTTACTGTGCTGTCTGAGGTTATTGATGCTGATCACCAAGGGGAAATAGGACTGCCCGTCTACAATAGAGGCATTATGGCAATGTATGTCTAAAATAGAGACCCCTTACGGCACTCTATAGTAATAATATGCCCTGTAATTAAACTCAATGGAAAGCTGTAACAATTTACTCCAGCAGGACTACTAATGGTCTTGAGCATTCAGGAATGAAGGACTGGGGCACCCAACCAGATAAAAAAACCATGACCAGCTCAGGTGTTTACTGAGGGCAAAGGAATATGGAATGGGTAGTAGTAGAAGGTACTTACAAATACCAGCTATGAAGACATGATGAGCTACAAAAAGGGGGATTTTAATTTTTGTATTTCTTCCTTTCTTTGTTATGAATATGATCCTATATCTATGCCTGTCTGTCTATCCAAGTTTTTCTTCACTCTTTTATCCTCCTGTCTTGTAACATAAGATATATTGACCTGGTATTGGTATCATTTAAGCAGTCATAATTGCACCATAGTATTTAAGTTAGGGTATATGAAGGAGAGAGTAAACTTCACCGAAGGACACTGTATCCTCTTGTGAAAGGGATAGGGTGCTTTTATCTGTAGACGGAATAGGTAGAAGTACGACTTTGTTCTCATTCGGAGGTTAAGTACAGTTTAGGAAGATGCATATGGGTACTGAGATGACAAAGGGTGAACTTACATGTCACCCTTTGAAGTTATGTGTTCACCAAAGGGTGAACTTGGTTAATATTATGTATCAAGTTGGCTGGGTCACTCTTCCCAGATGTGTTGTCAAAGTTTATCTAGATGTTTCTGTGACGCTATTTTGCATGAGATTTAACATTTAAATAGGTGTAATTTGAGTAAAGCCGTTTGCCCCCATTACTAATTGTGGGCATCATCCAATGATTTGAAAAACTGTCCATGACATGCACAAACTAGGACAGACAATGACGTTGCTGACAGGCACAGGGAGAGAGGCAGAGGCTGAGGGATACAGGTATAGAGACAGAGACAGAGTGGGAGGCACACACAGAGACTGAAAAAAAGACAAATAGAAAGAGAGGCATACAGAAAGAGGGAAGTACATGTAGTAAAATAGGGGTGAGAAAGAGAGAGAGAGTCACAGACTGACTGAGACAGAAAGGGAGAGACACAGAAAGAGGAAGAGAGGCTGGGGTGGATGGGTGGCTCAGCTGGTTAGAGTGCTGGCTCAGGTTAACGGAGCTGCCGGTTCGATTCCCACATGGGCCAGTGAGCTATGCCCTCCGCAACTAGAATGAAGTCAATGAGCTGCCGCTCAGTTCCCGGGTGGCCAAATGGCTCAGTTGGTTGGAGTGCAGGCTATCACCCACAAGGTTGCTCGTTGGACTCCTGGACTCCCGCAAGGGATGGTGGCCTCCGACCCCTGCAACTAAGATTGAAGCATGGCACCTTGAGCTGAGCTGCCTCTGAGATTCCAGATGGCTCAGTTCGTTAGAGAGCAGTCTCTCCACCACAAGGTTGCCGTCCTCCAAGGGATGGTGGGCTGCACCCCCTGCTACTAACAACCGCAACTGGACCTGGATCTGAGCTGCACCCTCTATATATAAGAACGAAAGGACAACTTAACTTTGAAAAGTCCTGGAAGTACACAGTGTTCGCCAATAAAGTCCTGATCCCTTTCTCCAATAATAAAAATCTTAAAAGAGGAAGAAAAGAGAGACACAGTTAAATGCATGCACAGATAGCAGCAACAGAGAGACATGAACAGAAAGAGACCTAGACAGACAGATCAACAGATAGAAACAGAAAGGTAGAGACAGTAAGAAAGAGACAGAGAGTGACATAGACAGACTGAGATAGAGACAGAAATACACAAAGATTGAAGTGGACAGAAATATCCAAGGTTGGAGAGAGATGCTAGAGACAGAGATTGAGAATGACAGAGAGATAGAGACAGATATACACAGAGGGAGAGACAGGGATAAACCCTCATCGTCGTCAAAGACTGCATTGCATCCCACAGAGGTACCTCTCTTTCCGTGTGTCATTTAGTTTGCTGTCACTGATTAGATTGTTTGCTGTAGCATTACCATGATTATGCACCTTGTCCAGCCTCTCAGTCTCCCCGTTCCTTTAGTGGGAGGCTGTAAAACAAAGTGAGTGTTAATGTGGGAAGCTTTCCTCCTCAGCTTTGGCGGTCAAAAAAAAAAAGTAAAGGAAGGAAGGATGGAGGGAGGTAGAGAAGAAGGGAGGGATGTAGGGACGGAGGGAGGGAGGGAAAGAAGAAAGAGGGAGGGAGGGAGGGAGGGAGAGAGAGAGAGAAAGAGAAAGAGGGAAAGAAGGAAAGAGAAAGAAAGAAAGAAAAAGAAAGAAAAGAAAAGAAAGGAAGGAAGGAAGGAAGGAAGAAAGGAAGGAAGAAAGGAAGGAAGAAAGGAAGGAAGAAAGGAAGGAAGAAAGGAAGGAAGAAAGGAAGGAAGAAAGGAAGGAAGAAAGGAAGGAAGAAAGAAAAAGAAATTTAAAATGAAAAAATAAATACTGGTATTAGATAAATGCCCCAAGTGGCAAATGGCAACAGCCGGGTTTCTGCAAGTTTAAATGCTTAAATGAGTGCTTTTCTGTCACTATTTACACATTATTGTACATCCGTCTTCTATAAACAGCAAAGAGAAATATGAAGACTTAAAGTTAGTTGGTGGAAACTAAAAGCAGATCTCTAGTTACGGTGATCTCGCTACGTAGTCTCTGAATTTCCCAAGTGAGGATAACTCTTTTTTGATGAAATGGCATCCTGGCATTCAGCTCAAGATAAAGCAATTTGAAGTTGCTTGGAATGATTATATAAAGGAAGTGACATTGCTACAGAAAAAAGCAACTACTTTTCACCCTTCTGTGGAATAAATATTTACTCTTTCCCCAACTTTAGTTATGGAAAAAAAAACAAAGAAAAAAAGAAAGAAAGAGAGACAGACAGGCAAAAGGCCTGTTGGTTGTGGTTAGTTAAGTAAACCTAGTATAAGGGAACTCAGAGGGGGAAAATGCAAATTTTAATTTTTAAAAGCAAACTTCAAGGGTGCAACAGCAGCTTCTGTTGTAGCCATTCCATGTATCTCTTATGTAATTATTACTCTAACACTAGTATGTGGGTTTCGGATAATGAAGCCTTTCACATCTCCTTAAAGAGCAAATAAATAAAAAAATAGTCAAAAGTGATTTGTTCACTGAATGACAAAGGATGAAACCTAATTGGGAAGAGAAATATAAACCAGTAAGAAAAGTTCTGGGTTAAACTAAGTAAGCCATTAAATCTGTTTAATTTTCAAAATTCATTTGTTCACCTTTTATTGTATTTTTATGCTTTTTCAAAGCATGTATTTATTATTTGTATGGATTCTTAAACAGAGTTTTCAATGCATTGACCTTCTATAAGCACAATAACCACTCAATGAAATGCAAACAAGTAGGGTATTTGGGAAGGAATGGGATGGTGGCAGTTTGAAATGTTTTTCTGGGGTGAAAATACTAGGGAAGTAAAAGGAAACTCTAACTAACATCAAGGTACTCTTAGGTTAAAGAACAACCAACAAAAAGATCATCAGTGTACTCTGGGTTTGATCACATAGTGACAGACCATGGAAACCAAGTACTACAGTCAGTGGCAGAAAGTGGGGAAGGGGGAGCAATCAGAATAGAACCAGTTGTGGTGGGAGTGATGAGTGAGGCAGGGCTGCTCTAAACCCACCAAGTGAAAGGGAAGTCAAGGTATTCATTTAACATTCACTAATAACACGAAAGGAAAAGAATTTCACTAAGAGTAGTGGTAGGTAGGCTCACATTTTCTCTCTAAAGTCAACTGGTCTTTGTCTTCACAGAAATAATGTGGGAGTCGATGTGTGTTAAACCAGGACAGGCTGCCTCGTTAACAGCACGGATAAGTTCTGGAGATGTTTGGGGGCTTTAAAATGTGTCCTCTTCATAAGCGCCAGTAAACACTCTCAACTGTTATGAACTACAATTCAACAAAGCCTCTGACAGTTGGTCAGCAGAGATGGACAAGGCCAGTTGATCCCCCAGAGGGAGCTGGCATCTCGAGAAAGCTGGCCACCTCTGTGCCCAGAGAAGAGCTGCTCAGCTCTCTGAGCTTTTGCAACAGTCCTCACTGTGGGCAGTGCCCCTCTCTGCAGAGGTACAGGAAGTTACAGGACACATATATGGGGAAGGCCACATCTTGGTTCTCCAGGTTCACCACCACTAGGTCTTCTTCTCTTCTCAGGGCAAGGATCTGGTATTCTGTGTCCTTCCTGAAAACGGCGCTTCCAGCCCTGTCCAAGGAAGCCAAGCGCAGGCGGAATGCAATCTTTCTCTGCCAGAGTAGACTGACCCTGAAGCCGCAGCATCTGTTCAGCACGCTGCGCCGGAAAATGATGCGCCGGTTGTTGTAGGACACCACCAGGTCCCAGCCAAAGTTGAAGCCAGTCCACCGCCAGCTGCAAATCGCATCCCTGCGGAGCTGGGCCCCACAGCGCATGCTGTTCCCCTGGAGGTCAGACATGTTGACGTTAGTGGGCTCGAACTCCCTGATTTGCTCGGCGCGGAGGAGGGCAAGCCACTGCTCTTTATACACTGGTGTGAGCCATGCAGCAGGGATCACTGCATCCTGGTCGATGGTGCGTGCTGACGACAGGTCGCAGATTATGTAGGCCAGCCGCAGCTGCTGGAACACTGGCACAAAGGCTCTACCCTGCTGGGTCTCCAGGAAAGGGGTGCCCTCCGAGTCCCTCTTGGACCTGTCAAACCACGAGTTGGCGTCTGGCAATAAGGCGCTGCAGGGACCTCTCCATGTGGGCTGCAGTTGCAGGAACACCCACTTTTTCAGCTTGGTGTACACATCCATCTCCACCTGCATCACAAAGAGCTCTGAAGAGGCGATGAGCTCTTTCATGAGATCCAGGCTGATTTCCCGCAATAGCTGCTCGCTACGCTGGGTCATCAGGTTGTCCAGCAGCCACTGGAAGCACATGGTCTTGATGTTTTGGAGGCCGTAGCTCTCAGCAGAGTAGTAGTAGCCGCACACGGTCTGGGCGCTGACAGTCTCCTTCATGACTTCCCCACACTGCTGCATTAGCTTGTCCAACTGCAGCATGCTGGCTGTGGCCAGGATGGGGACAGCTCGGCTGGGTGGGATGCACACGGAGTCTTGGTACAGGGAGCCTAAAGCCTTGTGAAGTGCTTCACGATCAATGTTCTCGTCAGGCATCTGCAACTCTATAGTATTCATGGTTGCTTCCCTCCAAGCACCGCTGAACATGCTAGCGAAGTAACCTGACTGGCATAAGTAGACTCTGTGCAAGTTCCACGCCTCCCCTAGTGCGCGGATCTGCACATCACTGTCTTCCCCCCTTATGAAGAGTGCCTCATAAACGGACTCGGAACTGTCTTTGGCGCGCTTCCTGGGGGGCTTTTTTCCGTGAGGCCCTCCTGTGCCCGACTTCCGCTTGAGGCCTAACTGACTGGTAGTAGGTTCGGCCTCTTCACTTTCGTCCTCCGCCTCATCTACCGCTGCCATGGCTGCCTCCACCATCTCCTCCTCCTCCCCACTGGGACCTGGCTGCCCTGGGGCACGCCTCCCCCAGCCCCAGAGCATCCGGCTGCTTAGTGCTCCCATGGCCTTTATGTACCTCTAAGGCGCAAAAGACACGCTCCCTCACAAGGCGCAGCTTCCACTGGAACCAGCTCAGCCCAGAGTGCTTCTGGGTACAGCTGACGTCTGCTTTCACGTCACCCAGGGCGCGTGCTAAGCCCCACCCCATCCGGCCCCGCCCCACAGGAAAAACGGAAGCCCTCCCAGGAAGACCACTGTGCACCTTTCCCTCCTGCGATGATTGCCTCGGGGATCGCTTCACAGACTGATGATTTAGTGGAGGGCTTTTTGTGAAAATTCTTCCCTTTGTCTCGAAGAACAATTCACTTTTCTCCATCTGAAATCTTCAGTGATCATTTATGGAGAGAATTACGTCTTGACCCTAACTTTTTCCTCCAGGAACCCTATTTCCCATAATAACTTCTAAGGCTAACTCATCACTTGAGGCTGTGAAGCCATTTCCTGTGATAAAGGTTGCACCTTTTGCCACAGTTTTTGCTTTGCTCTTTATCTTTTGTTTTAAATAGAGTTCCCAGTTTTAAAATCGTTTTAATCTCTCTCTCTCTCTCTCTCTCTCTCTCTCTCTCTCTCTCTCTCTCTTTCTCTCTCTCAGTCTCTCTGTCATGTGTGTGCATGTGCATGTGCATGTATGAGACACACACACACACACACACACACACAGAGAGAGAGAAAAAATCAGCTGCTTTTGGGGGCATGCCTCCGTTTTAAAGAGATACAGAAAGCTTTAGCTTAGGGAAGGAAGATCTGAAGTTCCCAGAATAACTTTTAGCCTTATTTATTTATTTATTTATGTTGTTGTTATTATTGTTTTCTCTCCACCTGTTTTAACATCTTCAGCTCTCTGCCTGTGACACTTTCCCTGGTTCTTGTAAACAACTGCCCATTCTTTTTTTTTTTTTTTTTTTTTTTTTTTTTATTAATTTTATTGGGGTGACAATTGTTAGTAAATTTACATAGATTTCAGGTGTACAATTCTGTATTACATCGTCTATAAATCCCATTGTGTGTTCACCACCCAGAGTCAGTTCTCCTTCCATCACCATATATTTGATCCCCTTTACCCTCATCACCCACCCGCCACCCCCTTACCCTATGGTAACCACTAAATTATTGTCTGTGTCTATGAGTTTTTGTTTGTCATTTGTTTGTCTTGTTCTTTTTGGTTTATATACCACATATCAGTGAAATCATAGGGTTCTCTGCTTTTTCTGTCTGACTTATTTCACTTAGCATTATTCTCTCGAGATCCATCCATGTTGTCACAAATGCTCCTATATCATCTTTCCTTAACGCCGAATAGTATTCCATTGTGTATATGTACCACAACTTCTTTATCCATTCATCTATCGAAGGACATTTTGGTTGTTTCCATGTCTTGGCCACCGTAAACAAAGCTGCAATGAACATTGGCGTACACGTGTCTCTATAGAGAAATGCTTTTATATTTTTGGGGTAGATACCCAGGAGAGCGATTGCTGGGTCATATGGTAATTCTATTCGTAATTTCTTGAGGAACCTCCACACTGCCTTCCATAGCGGCTGCACCAGTCTGCATTCCCACCAACAGTGTATGAGAGTTCCTTTTTCTCCACAGCCTCTCCAACACTTGTTACTATTTGTTTTGTTGATGAAAGCCATTCTGACTGGGGTGAGGTGATATCTCATTGTGGTTTTCATTTGCATTTCTCTGATGATTAGCGATGTTGAGCATTTTTTCATATGTCTATTTGCCATTTGTATATCCTCTTTGGGGAAATGTCTCTTCAGGTCCTCTGTCCATTTTTCAATTGGGTTGTTTGTTTTTTTGTTGTTGAGTTTCATGAGTTCCTTGTATATTTTGGATATTAGCCCCTTATCAGAGGAACTGTTTGCGAAAATCTTCTCCCATTCAGTTGGTTGCCTCATTATTTGGTCAATAGTTTCTTTTGCTGTGCAGAAGCTTTTCAGTTTCATATAATCCCATTTGTTTGTTTTAGTTTTTACTTCCATTGCCTTTGGAGTCAAATTCATAAAATGCTCTTTGAACCCAAGGTCCATAAGTTTAGTACCTATGTTTTCTTCAATGCAGTTTATTGTGTCAGGTCTTATGCTTAAGTCTTTGATCCATTTTGAATTAATTTTGGTACATGGTGACAGATAGCAGTCCAGTTTCATTCTTTTGCACGTAGCTATCCAATTCTGCCAACAACTGCCCATTCTTCAATGTCTGAGATCTGGCTCAAGGCTGACTGTTTCTCAACGTCCAATGCAGAGAGACAGCTTTCCTTAACTGTAATCCCATTATGCCTTGATCAAACATTTACCCCACAGGGCTGCAGGACTCTGGATTACCAACACCAGGCACCAGGCCAAGCACGTAAGAAACTTACAATGAAAGAAAACACATGTGTTTTTTTTTCCTTTTCATTTTTGAGGAAGGAGGAATATTAAATACTGTACAGATAAATATTAAATACTGTACAGAAAATACTCAAAAAATGCTGGGTTGTAGAGAGAGTATGGACAGACCTCTTAATGCCAAGGAAAGTACAATATTAGGGGAAATACACACATTTTCTGAACTGGCAACATGATTTATTGAAAAGGTATAAGTCTAAGAAATGTTTTTTTTTTAAATTAAATTTATTGGGGTGACAATTGTTAGTAAATTTACATAGATTTCAGGTGTACAATTCTGTATTACATCATCTATGAATCCCGTTGTGTGTTCACCACCCAGAGTCAGTTCTCCTTCCATCACCATATATTTGATCCCCTTTACCCTCATCACCCACCCCCCACCCCCTTACCCTCTGGTAACCACTAAATTATTGTCTGTGTCTATGAGTTTTTGTTTCTCATTTGTTTGTCTTGTTCTTTTTGGTTTATATACCACATATCAGTGAAATCATTGGGTTCTCTGCTTTTTCTGTCTGACTTATTTCACTTAGCATTATACTCGCAAGATCCATCCATGTTGTCACAAATGCTCCTATATCATCTTTCCTTAACGCCGAATACTATTCCATTGTGTATATGTACCACAACTTCTTTATCCATTCATCTGTCGAAGGACATTTTCGTTGTTTCCATGTCTTGGCCACCTTAAACAAAGCTGCAATGAACATTGGAGTACACGTGTCTCTATAGAGAAATGCTTTTATATTTTTGGGGTAGATACCCAGGAGAGCGATTGCTGGGTCGTATGGTAATTCTATTAGTAATTTCTTGAGGAACCTCCACACTGCCTTCCATAGCGGCTGCACCAGTCTGCATTCCCACCAACAGTGTATGAGAGTTCCTTTTTCTCCACAGCCTCTCCAACACTTGTTACTATTTGTTTTGTTGATGAAAGCCATTCTGACTGGGGTGAGGTGATATCTCATTGTGGTTTTAAATTGCAATTTTTTTTTTGTTGTTGTTGTTTTTATGTCCCTTCATTTTAGACACAATTTGGACATAATGTACAAAGATGAACACTTAAGCATGTAAATGGTCAATTCTATACAGATAAGCAATATATTGAACTTGGTAAAGTCTCTCAATGTTGCTGTTTACGTAATTTAAGTTCCTAAGGGTGAAGTTGTCTCTCCGTTATTTCAGAACAGCCCTCATGCTTGCTGCATAGAATAAGTCCTCAAATACAGTCCGGCTTCTGCTTCAGGCAGGTGCAGATGTCTTTGCTCAAGATGACATTGGAAGGACTGCTGAAGAATATGCTTTATCTAAGGGTTTGACGGAGTAAGTGTGTACATTGAAATGGTAGTTATCAACAAACTGGGCTTCCAGACACTTTCACTGTTACTTCTTAGGGAACAGGTGAGACGTCCTAACTGGGGTCAGGCAGGGGGGGGATGGCAGTGAGTTAGTAGACATCCTCAGCCAGAAAACAAACAGTCAGACGTGTGAGACGTAGCGAAGGGACAGATTCCTTATCCCAGAACTTTGAAGACCTTTATCTTTAGGGATCCCCACGTTCTCCATTTCATTCCAAGCATAACCCCTGTGTTTCAGGTACCAATATTAAATTGCAATTTTCTGATGATTAGCGATGTTGAGCATTTTTTCATATGTCTATTTGCCATTTGTATGTCCTCTTTGGAGAAATGTCTCTTCAGGTCCTCTGTCCATTTTTCTTTTTTTTTTTTTTTTTTTTTTTTTTTTTTTTTTTTTTAATTAATTTTATTGGGGTGACAATTGTTAGTAAATTTACATAGATTTCAGGTGTACAATTCTGTATTACATCGTCTATAAATCCCATTGTGTGTTCACCACCCAGAGTCAGTTCTCCTTCCATCACCATATATTTGATCCCCTTTACCCTCATCACCCACCCCCCACCCCCTTACCCTCTGGTAACCACTAAATTATTGTCTGTGTCTATGAGTTTTTGTTTCTCATTTGTTTGTCTTGTTCTTTTTGGTTTATATACCACATATCAGTGAAATCATAGGGTTCTCTGCTTTTTCTGTCTGACTTGTTTCACTTAGCATTATTCTCTCGAGATCCATCCATGTTGTCACAAATGTTCCTATATCATCTTTCCTTAACGCCGAATAGTATTCCATTGTGTATATGTACCACAACTTCTTTATCCATTCATCTATCGAAGGACATTTTGGTTGTTTCCATGTCTTGGCCACCGTAAACAAAGCTGCAATGAACATTGGCGTACACGTGTCTCTATAGAGAAATGCTTTTATATTTTTGGGGTAGATACCCAGGAGAGCGATTGCTGGGTCATATGGTAATTCTATTCGTAATTTCTTGAGGAACCTCCACACTGCCTTCCATAGCGGCTGCACCAGTCTGCATTCCCACCAACAGTGTATGAGAGTTCCTTTTTCTCCACAGCCTCTCCAACACTTGTTACTATTTGTTTTGTTGATGAAAGCCATTCTGACTGGGGTGAGGTGATATCTCATTGTGGTTTTCATTTGCATTTCTCTGATGATTAGCGATGTTGAGCATTTTTTCATATGTCTATTTGCCATTTGTAAGTCCTCTTTGGAGAAATGTCTCTTCAGGTCCTCTGTCCATTTTTCAATTGGGTTGTTTGTTTTGTTGTTGTTGAGTTTCATGAGTTCCTTGTATATTTTGGATATTAGCCCCTTATCAGAGGAACTGTTTGCGAAAATCTTCTCCCATTCAGTTGGTTGCCTCCTTATTTTGTTAATAGTTTCTTTTGCTGTGCAGAAGCTTTTCAGTTTCATATAATCCCATTCGTTTATTTTAGTTTTTACTTCCATTGCCTTTGGAGTCAAATTCATAAAATGCTCTTTGAACCCAAGGTCCATAAGTTTAGTACCTATGTTTTCTTCAATGCAGTTTATTGTGTCAGGTCTTATGCTTAAGTCTTTGATCCATTTTGAATTAATTTTGGTACATGGTGACAGATAGCAGTCCAGTTTCATTCTTTTGCACGTAGCTATCCAATTCTGCCAGCACCATTTATTGAAGAGGCTGTCTTTCGTCCATTGTATGTTTTTAGCTTCTTTGTCAAAAATTATCTGTCCATATTTATGTGGTTTTATTTCTGGGTTCTCAATTCTATTCCATTGGTCTATGTGTCTGTTTTTCCGCCAATACCAAGCTGTTTTGATTATTGTAGCCCTGTAGTACAAGGAAAAATCAGGGAGTGTGATACCTCCAGTATTGTTCTTTTTTTTTAATATTGCTTTGGCTATTCGGGGTCTTTTGTGGTTCCAAACAAATCTGATGATTTTTTGTTCTATTTCTTTAAAAAATGCCATTGGGATTTTAATGGGGATTGCATTAAATCTGTATATGGCTTTGGGTAATATGGCCATTTTAACTATGTTGATTCTTCCAACCCATGAGCACGGAATGTCTTTCCATTTCTTTGTGTCTTCTTCAATTTCTTTCAAAAATGTCTTATAGTTTTCAGCATATAAATCCTTCACATCCTTGGTTAAGTTTATTCCTAGGTATTTTATTCTTTTTGCTGCAATTGCAAAAGGAATTGTTTTTTCTATCTCTTTTTCTGAGATTTCATTGTTGGTATATAGGAAAGCAATGGACTTTTGTACGTTGATTTTGTAGCCAGCAACTTTACTATATTCATTGATTGTTTCTAATAGCTTTTTGGTGGAGTCTTTAGGGTTTTCTATATATAGCATCATGTCATCTGCAAAGAGTGACAATTTAACTTCTTCATTCCCAATTTGGATGCCTTTTATTTCTTTCTCTTGCCTGATAGCTCTGGCGAGGACTTCCAACACTATGTTGAAAAGCAGAGGTGATAAGGGACAACCTTGTCGTGTTCCTGAACGTAGAGCAAAGGGCTTCAGCTTTTCACCATTAATTATGAGGTTAGCTGAGGGCTTGTCGTATATGGCCTTTATTATGTTGAGGTATTTTCCTTCTATACCAATTTTAGTAAGTGTTTTAATCATAAATGGATGTTGTATCTTATCAAATGCTTTTTCTGCATCAATTGATAGAATCATATGATTTTTGTCCTTTATTTTGTTTATGTGATGTATCACATTGATGGATTTGCGAATGTTGAACCATCCTTGTGCCCCGGGGATGAACCCCACTTGGTCGTGATGAATAATCTTTTTAATGCATTGTTGTATTCGATTTGCTAGAATTTTGTTTAGGATTTTAGCATCTGTATTCATCAGAGATATAGGTCTGTAGTTTTCTTTTTTTGTGTTGTCCTTACCAGGTTTTGGTATCAGGGTAATGTTGGCCTCATAAAATGAGTTAGGGAGTACTGACTCTTCTTCAATTTTTTGGAAGAGTTTGAGCAGGATTGGTATTAGATCCTCTTTGAAGGTTTGGTAGAATTCACTGGTGAAGCCATCTGGTCCAGGACTTTTGATTTTGGGAAGGTTTTTGATGACTGATTCAATTTCCTTACTGGTGATCGGCCTGTTAAGATTTTCCAGTTCTTCATGATTCAGCCTTGGAAGGATATATGTTTCTAAGAACTTGTCCATTTCTTCTAAGTTATTAAATTTGGTGGCATATAGTCCTTCATAGTATTCTTGGATAATCCTTTGTATTTCTGTGGTGTCCGTGATAACTTCCCCTTTTTCATTTCTGATTTTGTTAATTAGTGTCTTCTCTCTTTTTATCTTAGTGAGTCTAGCCAAGGGTTTGTCTATTTTGTTAATCTTTTCAAAGAACCAGCTTTTTGTCACATTAATTTTTTCTATTGTCTTTTTGTTCTCTATTTCATTTAGTTCTGCTCTGATTTTTGTTATTTCCTTTCTTCTGCTGACCTTGGGTTTCGCTTGTTCTTCTTTTTCTAGTTTTTTAAGGTGTAACATGAGGTTATTTATTTGGGATTTTTCTTGTTTCTTGAGATAGGCCTGTAATGATATAAATTTCCCTCTTAATACTGCTTTCGCGGCATCCCAAAAATTTTGGTAGGATGTATTTTCATTGTCATTTGTTTCTATGTATCTTTTGAGCTCTCCTCTAATTTCTTCTTTGACCCAGTCGTTCTTTAAAAGTATGTTGTTTAATCTCCATGTATTTGTGTTTTTTCCTGCTTTCTTTTTGCAGTTGATATCCAATTTCAAAGCTTTGTGATCAGAGAATATGCTTGGTATGATTTCAATCTTCTTAAATTTGCTGAGGCTGATTTTGTGTCCCAATATATGGTCTATCCTTGAGAATGTTCCATGTACACTAGAAAAGAATGTATAGTCTGATGTTTTAGGATGAAGTGCTCTATATATGTCAATTATGTCCAATTCATCTAATGTGTCATTTAGGGCTGCGATTTCGTTATTTATCTTCTGTTTGGATGATCTATCCATAGCTGTCAATGATGTATTTAAGTCCCCTAGTATAATTGTGTTTTGGTCAATTTCTCCCTTTAGTTCTGTTAGTAGTTGCTTGGTATATTTCGGTGCTCCCTGATTGGGGGCATAAATATTGATGACTGTTATGTCTTCTTGTTGTATAGTCCCCTTTACCATTATGAAATGTCCATCTTTGTCTCTTGTTATCTTTTTCACCCTGAAGTCTGTTTCATCGGAAATCATTATGGCTACACCTGATTTTTTCTGGGTACCATTTGCTTGAAGTGTCAATTTCCACCCTTTCACTTTGAGTCTATGCTTGTCCTTGTAGCTGAGATGTGTCTCTTGTAGGCAGCATATGGTTGGGTTTAGTTTTTTGATCCAATCTGCTACTCTGTGTCTCTTTATTGGTGAGTTCAGTCCATTTACATTCAGGGTGATTATTGATATGTGAGGATTTCCTGTCATTCTGTCTTTAGTTTTCTGGTAAGGCTGTGTCTCCATTGTTTCTTTGCCTTTTTGTTGTTGTCTGTTATTTCTGTGTGGTAGTATTCTATGATGTTTCCCTCTGTTTCTTCTTTTATTACAGTATATATTTCAGATTTGGATGTTTTTTGAGTGGTTACCCTTGAGTTTATGTAAAAGAAAGTTTGATATTTAGAGTATTCCATTTTCTTCAGTACGCTTACTTTCTCTGTTCCCATATTCCAGTTCAGGCCTTTACGCTCCCCCTTTTTATGTTTCGGTTGCCACAAGTTGTCCCTGTTGATGGTGGTCTAATAGCCTCCTTTAGTATTTCTTGTAGTGCAGGTCGTGTATTTGAAAATTCCCTCAGCTTCTGGATGTCTGGAAAGGTCTTTATTCCTCCTTCATATCTAAAGGAGATCTTTGCTGGATATATTATTCTTGGCTCATGATTTCTCTCTTTCAATAGTTTGAATATTTGGTTCCATTCCCTCCTAGCTTGTAGAGTTTCTGCTGAAAAATCTGATGATAATCTAATGGGCTTTCCTTTGTAAGTTACCGTCTTCTTTTCCCTGGCTGCCTTGAGGATTCTTTCTTTATCATTGATTTTAGACAGCTTCAATACAATGTGCCTTGGTGAAGGCCTGTTGGGATTGAGGTAATTAGGTGTTCTATTTGCTTCTTGGATTCGAGGATCCAGTTCTGTCCACAAGTTTGGGAAGTTCTCATCGACGATTTGTTTGAATATATTCTCTGTTCCCTTCCCTCTTTCTTCTCCTTCTGGTATGCCCATTATTCTTATATTGCTCTTTCTGATGGAGTCAGAAAGTTCTTGTAGAGTTCTTTCATTTCTTTTAAGTCTCAAGTCTCTTTCTTCTTCCCTCTGTGTAAATTCCAGGTTCCTATCTTCGATGTCACTGATTCTTTCCTCCATCTGGTCAACTCTACTACCTAAGCTGGATATTTTATTGTTAATTTCTTCTATTGAGTTCTTAATCTCCAGAAATTCTATTTGGTTCTTTTTCAAGATTTCAATCTCTTTTGTGAAATGCTCATGGTGTTCTTTGATTGTGTTTCTGAGTTCATTAAACTGCCTTTCTGTGTTTTCTTGCATCTCGTTCAGTTTTTTCAGAATTGCGATCTTGAATTCTCTGTCATTTAAATCACAAAGGTCCATATCTCTAAGTTCCTTTTCTGGAGACTTTTCACTTTCTTTCTGAGCTATCTTGTTGCCTTTGTTATTCATGGCAATCACTGATTTACTATTTCTCTTCCTAGACATCTACAGGAGTGTCTTCTGCAACAGGTTGATAGGTATGCAAAGAGCTTTTGGAGTTCCAAAGCTCTTTCTGCACCAGATTCAGAGCCCGTTTGTTTTAGCAGTTCTGTTTACTCCTGCAGGGATCCGCCCAGATAGGTGGGGCCAGGGGTGGGGTGAGTTGTGAGAGGTGGCCCAGAGCAATGGCGGCAACCACCACCACAGCCAGTCCTGCTTCCACAGCTCCCTCCCCTTTGCCGGAACTAGTTGAGCTGCGAATCTGTGTCTGCGGTCCACAGTTCTCAGAGCAGCAAATATTCTGTCCTTTGATCCGACACTGTTACTTTATCGCTTCTAGCACCGGGCAGGTGGGGGCGGGGCGAGCTCTGGGAGGGTAGGGAGGGGGCGGCTAGTCTCCGTGCCTAGGGCTTCCGTTCTCCGCTCCGCAGTGAGGGCTTAAACCACTGATTTCAGCCCTCTTCCCTCAGTCTTTGCTCCGAGGTCTGCCGTGAGCGAGCGTTGGGTTCAGCGGTTTTGTATGCTGCCCCCTCAGCCCTGTGGGCTGTAAGCGGAGCCCTAGCAGTCCGAGTCCTTCCCTCTCCCGCAACGGCGGTAGTTCCGGGAGCAGCGGGCTCCGAGCACTGAGCTAGGTCTGTGTCCTGCGCCCGCGCGGCTCCGTCTCCGCACTTCTCCTCTCCCACCTCCCCCGCTCGCGCGATTCACCCACCTGGAGGTGAATTCAGTAGTCGGCCTCTTCGTCTTGCCTGTCTGCTGTGCAAGGAGTCCTTTGTGGAGTTATTGTTGTCCGATTCGTTGTAAATTCCAGGGGAGCGTTACAGAGGCTCACCTCACGCCGCCATTTTTTTTTCCCACCCTCTGTCCATTTTTCAATTGGGTTGTTTGTTTTTTTGTTGTTGAGTTTCATGAGTTCCTTGTATATTTTGGATATTAGTCCCTTATCAGAGGAACTGTTTGCGAAAATCTTCTCCCATTCAGTTGGTTGCCTCATTATTTTGTCAATAGTTTCTTTTGCTGTGCAGAAGCTTTTGAGTTTCATATAATCCCTGTTCGTTTATTTTAGTTTTTACTTCCATTGCCTTTGGAGTCAAATTCATAAAATGCTCTTTGAACCCAAGGTCCATAAGTTTAGTACCTATGTTTTCTTCAATGCAGTTTATTGTGTCAGGTCTTATGCTTAAGTCTTTGATCCATTTTGAATTAATTTTGGTACATGGTGACAGATAGCAGTCCAGTTTCATTCTTTTGCACGTAGCTATCCAATTCTGCCAGCACCATTTATTGAAGAGGCTGTCTTTCCTCCATTGTATGTTTTTAGCTTCTTTGTCAAAAATTATCTGTCCATATTTATGTGGTTTTATTTCTGGGTTCTCAATTCTATTCCATTGGTCTATGTGTCTGTTTTTCCGCCAATACCAAGCTGTTTTGATTATTGTAGCCCTGTAGTACAAGGAAAAATCAGGGAGTGTGATACCTCCAGTATTGTTCTTTTTTTTTTTTAACATTGCTTTGGCTATTCGGGGTCTTTTGTGGTTCCAAACAAATCTGATGATTTTTTGTTCTATTTCTTTAAAAAATGCCATTGGGATTTTGATGGGGATTGCATTAAATCTGTATGTGGCTTTGGGTAATATGGCCATTTTAACTATGTTGATTCTTCCAATCCATGAGCACGGAATGTGTTTCCATTTCTTTGTGTCTTCTTCAATTTCTTTCAAAAATGTCTTATAGTTTTCAGCATATAAATCCTTCACATCCTTGGTTAAGTTTATTCCTAGGTATTTTATTCTTTTTGCTGCAATTGCAAAAGGAATTGTTTTTTCTATCTCTTTTTCTGAGATTTCATTGTTGGTATATAGGAAAGCAATGGACTTTTGTACGTTGATTTTGTAGCCAGCAACTTTACTGTATTCATTGATTGTTTCTAATAGCTTTTTGGTGGAGTCTTTAGGGTTTTCTATATAGAGCATCATGTCATCTGCAAAGCGTGACAATTTAACTTCTTCATTCCCAATTTGGATGCCTTCTATTTCTTTCTCTTGCCTGATAGCTCTGGCGAGGACTTCCAACTCTATGTTGAAAAGCAGAGGTGATAGGGGACAACCTTGTCGTGTTCCTGGACGTAGGGCAAAGGGCTTCAGCTTTTCACCATTAATTATGAGATTAGCTGAGGGCTTGTCGTATATGGCCTTTATTAAAGAAATGTTATTTTAATTGCCAAAACATCTCTTGATGCTGGGAATCCTCTTAGGTCATTTGGCACTCCCTGAAGTAGAAAGTTCCCTAAATTTGTACATTGCAGTATAATGTTATGTTACATGTTCAATATTCTCTTATGGGGCTCTACCGAAAGGCTGATTGAGAGTGTCTAAATAAATTGTGCAATAGGAAAATTTGTTGAGAGTGCATAAGAAAGAGAGTGGAGGGGAAATATATAGCTTAAGGCCTCAGCCTCCAAAGCTTATCTGCACCTGTAACAGAATGGATCATTGTCAAGAAGCTATGGAATGGAGGCAGTGAGGGATCCATTGATTGTGCCGGGCCTGGATGAGTGATGAAGGAAGCTCTGCTTATTCAAAAAGAGATGGCTCTGCGCCACACACACAGGAAGAACTTTTAGATGAAATATAGACTGAATTGGCTGATAAACAATAATCAGATTAATTTAAGAATAATGGAAGTTGCTATAAAATTAAATAAGAAGAATCAGCTTTCCTGCTTGTAAAAGTAAAAGGTGTGTTTATAGTCAATCTCAGTAGCCTCATCCAGTTCCCAAGAAGCATTTTTTTCAAGTATGGGAAGACCAAAGGAATTTAATAACAGTGATAGGTGAGGGTTCAGTGAGAGATATCTCATTAAAGTCACAAGAAGCTGTTCTGGGATAACTTTCACAGGTTGTGCTTAGACCCACGCAGAGGAATTCAATAGATGGGCAAGGTACCAGAATTCAATATTGCCCACATCTGGCCCAGTCGACACCATGTGCCCACACCATGTGCAGCTACTCCTACTCTGGTGAGAGGCACGGCCTCCAGAACACCAGGACCATGTGCATCCAGCGGCTGCTGCACAACCTGACGACCCAGCATAGTGAGCAGCCACTGCGTCAAGTGCTGCAAACTACAAAAGAGCAAAATAGAACTTAAGGTCTAGGCAATAAATTTTTTTTAGATAAGAATCTTCACTTTTATAAGGACACACGATCTATTCTTAAGGATCTAAAGTTAATCTAAGAATTTTTAATTTTTTTTTATTAGTGTCAGGTGCACAAGACAAAGTAATACTAGACGTTTATCTTTTATATCCCTCACACTGTGTGAAACCTCCTCCCCCCATCCACTATCCCTCTGACATCGCACAGAGCCATTACATTTCCAGTCTCTATTCCTAATGCTGTACTCCGTTTCTTGTAAGTACACACACACACACACACACACACAAAAAAAAACAAACTTGTAGTTGACATTCATTATTGTTCAGCTTCCGCTTCAGGTGTGCAATGCAGTGATCGGGCATCTACATCATCCCTGAGGTGCTTTCCCAAATGGGACAAGTGTCCATCGGATACCCTACAAAATCTTTACAACATTATTGTTTACATTCCCCAAATTCATTTTCAAAACCCATGGCCATCTTGTGATTACTGACTGTTTTCTAATCCCCTGACCTCTCCTCTTATCCCCACCCCCCATCCCATATAGCAACCCTCAGTTTTTCCTCTATGTCTCCTAAACTGTTTCTGATTAGTTCATTCACTTATTCTTTTTTTTTTTTTAGATTCCACATATAAGTGAGATCATACGGTATTTTTCTTTCTCTGTCTGACTTATTTCACTTAGCATAATGTTCTCTAGGTCTGTCCATGTTGTTGCAAGTAGTAAGATTTCTTTCTTCTTTATGGCTGCGTAATACTCCATTGTATAAATGTACCACAGTTTCTTAATCCAGTCATCTACCGATGGGCATTTTGGTTGTTTCCATGTCTTGACTATTGTGTATAGTGCTGCAATATACATTGGAGTGCATAAAGTTTTTTGAATTAGAGTTTTGGATTTCTCCGGATAGATACCTAGGAGTGGACTTGCTGGATCATGAGGTAGTTCCTTTTTGAGATTTTTGAGATAACTCCATACTGCTTTCCACAGTGGCTTAGGCAATAAATTTTAATCTAAGTGTAGCTACCTTCCTCACCTGAATAAATGAATAGAAAGACATTGATGGTGGTTAAGAGATAATAACAAAAATGTTTGCTGAAAGTTATACTTCCTCAAGTGTTGTGTTTCAGAAATGAAAATTTGCCTCTATAGGTATTCTGATCATCTAATGTCTTGTAGGGTGTAGAAACATATCAGGGGCAGAGGAATATTTGTCTGTTCATGGTGTTCTGAAGATAGGCAGCATTTTTTTCTAGTAGGCAACACAACTAAAATTTACCTCATATTTAGAAAATAAGTGGCTAATTGATATATGAACAGTCTTTGGGAATAATTTGATCTAACAGTGCAGGTGAAAGTTTGGTTTAGACTGTGAACACATTTTCCACAACGATTGTTATGATTACATGCCCAGGTTAGACACCAAAGGATTAATTCTCTCTGAATAGTAGCAAAATTCAACTATCAAATTTGGCTCAAGGTCTAGGGGCAGGGAAACATGACGCAGGGAAAGGATGAAAACAATCTGTACTAATTCATGCTAAGATCAGAATACCTCAAAGATCCTTCATTCTCTGAGAAGTATTCTCACATAAGCACAATGCATGACATTGCCGACACCTGTCTATTTTTAAAAAACAAAACAAAAAGACAAGGCAATGCTAAAAATAAGAAGCTACAAGCAACCAATGGTTTTGATTAGCATGTTTGTAGTACGTGCAATTGTATGAAGAACTGTGGCTGTAAGTGAACTAAAATTTTCCAAGCAGTCATGAACAGTATGTTTTGGGTCAAGGCAAGTGCTTGAGTCTCGTCCACTAGCAGAAGAGGAGACTACCTTCACAGCTTCGTTCTCCAACATGGTAGCCACTAGTCATATGCGACTACATAAATTGATTAAAATAAATTAAATAGAAAATTCAGTCTCTGGGTCTCACTAGCCACATTTGAAGTGCTCAATAGCTGCATGTCAATGGTGGCTACTATACTGCATACAGCTCAACTATAGAGCATTTCTATCAGTGCAGAGAGTTCTGCTACATTGTGCAGTTCTTTTTTTTTTAATTAAAGTTCATTGGGTTGACAATTGTTAGTAAAGATACACAGATTTCAGATGTACAGTTCCTTAACACATCATCTATATATTACATTGTGTGTTCACCACCCAGAGTCAGTTCTTCTATCACCATATATTTGATCTCTTTTACCCGCATCTACCACCCTACTCTCCCCCTACCCTCTGGTAGCCACTAACCTATTGTCTGTGTCTATGAGTTTTTGTTTCTTCATTTGTTTGTCTTGTTCCTTTGTTGTTTTCAGTTTGATATACCACATATCAATGAAATCATATGGTTCTTGACTTTTTCTGTCTGACTTACTTCGCTTAGCATAATAATGTCAAATCCATCCACGTTGTCTCAAACGGCGCTATTTCATCCTTTGTTATGGCAGAATAGTATTCCATGGTGTATATATGCCACAACTTCTTTATCCAATCATCTATCGAAGGACGCTTTGGTTATTTCCATGTCTTGGCCACCATCAATAAAGTTGCAATGAACACTGGAGCACATATGTCTTTGTGGATAAATGTTTTCAGGTATTTGGGGTGGATGCCCAAGAGAGGTATTGCTGGGTCATATGGTAAGTCTATTCTAAATTTTTTTGAGGAATCTCCACACTGCCTTCCATAGTGGCTACACCAATCTGCATTCCAAACAAGTGTGCATGAGGGTTCCTTTTTCTCCAGCACACGTTAATTTTTGTCTTGTTGATGACCAAAGTTCATTGGTGTGAGGTGATATCTCATTGTGGTTTTGATTTGCATTTCTCTGATGTTTAGTGATGTTGAGCATTTTTTCATATGTCTATTGGCCATTTGTATGTGCTCTCTGGAGAAGTGTCTCTTCAGGTCCTCTGCCCATTTTTTAACTGGATTGTTGTGTTGTTGTTGTTTTTGAGCTGTATGAGTACGTTATATATTTTGGATATTAGCCCCTTATCGGAGGTTTTGTTTGCAAAAATCTTCTCCCATTCCGTTGGTTGCCTCTTTGTTTTGTCGATGGTTTCTGTTGCTGTGCAGAGGCTCTTTAGTTTGATTTAGTCCCATTCATTCATTTTAGCTTTTACTTCCCTTGCCTTTGAAGTCAAATTCATAAAATCCTCTTTGAACCCAAGGTCCATAAGTTTAGTTCCTATGTTTTCTTCGATGCAGTTTATTGTTTCTGGTCTTATGTTTAGGTCTTTCATGAATTTTGAGTTAATCTTGGAACACGGTGACAGATAGCGGTCTAGTTTCATTCTTTTGCATATGGCTTTCCAATTCCCCAGCACCATTTATTGAAGAGGCTGTCTTTTCTCCATTGTATGTTTTTGGCTTCTTTGTTGAAAATTATCTGTCCATATTTATGTGGCTTTATTTCTGGGTTCTCAATTCTATTCCATTAATCTGTGTCTCTGTTTTTCTGCCAGTACCATACTGTTTGGATTATTGTTGCCCTGGGTTACAAGCTGAAATCAGGGAGTGTGATACCTCCAGTGTTGTTCTTTTCCATTAGGATTGCTTTGGCTATTTGTGGTCTTTCGTGGTTCCACACAAATATGATGACTTTTTTTGGTTCTATTTCTTTAAAAAAATGCCTTTGGGATTTTGATGAGGATTGCATTAAATCTGTAGATTGTTTTGGGTAATATGGCCATTTTAACGATGTTGATTCTTCCAATCCATGAACATGGAATGTCTTTCCATTTCTTTGTTTCTCAATTTCTTTGAAAAATGTCTTATATTTTCCAGTGTATAGGTCTTTCACATCCATGGTTAAGTTTAACCCTAGGTATTTCGTTCTTCTTGTTGCAATTGCAAAATGAATCTTTTCTTTTTTCAATTTCTTTTTCTGAGGTTTCATTGTTACTATATAGGAATGCAATGGAATTTTGTACCTTAATTTTGTATCTGGCAACTTTACTGTATTTGTTTCTTGTTTCTAATAGTTTTTGGTGAAGTCCTTAGGGTTTTCTATTTATAGCATCATGTCATCTGCAAAAAGTTACCGTTTAACTTCTTCATTCCCTATTTGGATAACTTTTCTTCCTTCCTCTTGCCTCATTGCTCTGACTAGGACTTCCAATACTAAGTTGAAATGAGATAGTATAGTTCTATAATCAGTTGTCTCGAGTGAGTTTTACCTTTCCACCTTTCCTTCTATGTGTGTGTATGTGTGTGTGTGTATGTGTATATATATAGTTGGTGCAGAAGTAATTGCAGTTTTAGCAGTTATTTTAAATCTTTTAAACTGCTATTACTTTTGCACACACATATACGGTCCAAAAATGTATACACATTTTAAGAAAGGAAAAAACTGTATTCAAATTACACTGATGGTAACCAGTTTGAGCACCTCTTGTAATTGTAGAAGTCAAATGAGACTTGTATTAAGTTTTTTTGTTCATCATAGATATTGAGTATTACAATATTAATACAGTTTTATATATATATATATGGTATATATATATATATATATATATATATACACACACACACACACACACACACACACACACACACACACACATACATATATGGTTTCAGGATAAGCTCTTAACCTCTCAGTGGGTTGGTGATGTTTGCCGATGGGAGGGGGAGGAGTTAGAAAAATGTAAATGCACAGTGGTCACATTTAGATTGATAGGATCCCATTTGTCTCATTGTGCTTGTTGAGATGTTATTGAAGCTGGCTTTGGGGCTTGGGGAAGTTTGGTAACCTTCCAAATGGATGCTTTATTCTGAGACCCTGTGCTCAAGAACTTGAGGAATTTGAGTCTTGACTTCTGTGGACCATAGGGCATCACAACTTTGCTTTTCTTCACCCATTCCATTAGCATGAAAATCTATATTCAAATCATTTCTTGTTTGGATTTCACTCTTTTTATTGTAAATACTGCTGCCATTAGCAAAGCCCTCTTCTGAGGCTCCAGAGCTTGGAATTGTTGAATAAGAGGATACAAAATAAATTTCTTTGTAAACTGAAAATTAATTTATAAGTATTAGCATATTGGATATGGTAGTAGTCATATTTGATTCTTTGTTTTGGTGTGTCATCAAGTTTAATGTGCTACAGCATGTCAATTCCTTTCAAATAAAGACCACCTGGAACACACTTGTTGTTGTATAATTTGAGTTCATTATTTGTTGCAGTGAGGGAGAATGCACACAATGGTGAAAGGTGGGTCACATAAGTAAAAAAGTGATAGAAGAGGCATATTAATGGATTTGGGTTTGGGTCCGGTGATTTGGGTGAGGGCTTAAGGAAGCATAGTTTTGATCTGGAATAAATGCTGTCAGGAAGAGAGGGTATGCCTATGATTGAGTATCTTAATAACCCTCTTGTATAGAGAGAACAGATTAGAGAGAGGGTAAAGCTGTAGCTGCTAAAAACAATGACTCAAACAAAGCATAAACAAAACCAGTAGTAACTCGCATGAGCCAGGAAAGGGATGTCTGGTGGGTTGTACAGTGATCTTGCTTTCGTCTGTGCCTATGAAAAAAGAAATATGATGTGCCTTTGTTGTTTTTCACTTTATCGTGGTCTCAGAATGACCTTCACTGTAATTGGCATTTGGTGAGATTTTTTAATGTCCAAAGGGAGAATGACAAGTCATAACCTGGATGTCAGAAGTTATACATACGTATTTTATTACCCCTACTGAGCCAGGACAGACAAAGTTGGGCCAAAAGACATTAATCCAGGTTGTCTATATTTTTCACTGTTGCTCTGATTTTGCTGATCAAGGGTTTGTTTAGTTAAAATGGAATAGTACAAATGACTCTATGATGCAATATGAACAGTTTAGGTAAAGTTGGACTAATTCTTTTAAAAATGCTAAAATGTGCCCCAGGTCAAATAGATAACATGAATATTCTAATAACAGTTCAATACATTGAATTTGTTGTCAAAAAAAATTCCGAAGAGGAAATCTTCAGGTTCTTGTGTTTCCATTGGAAAATTCTTCCAAAAAGTTAAAGAATGAATAATACACACGGTATACATATACATTTTCTATGCATAAAATAGAAGAGGAAGGAATACTTCAAAAATCCACAACTCATGTAATGAGGATGAGATTACCCTGATACTAAAACCAGAAAAAGACATTGCCAAACAAGTAATCTGTAGCCCAATAACCCCAAGAGACATAGATGAAAAACATTGCGTAGAGAATATTAATAGATCATGTACAGCAACATATTGAAAAGAATAATACACCATGACCAAGAGAAATATATCATGGAAATGCAGGGCTGGTTCAATATTTGGAAACGAAAAATTGTAATCTGCCATATTAACAGACTAAAGTCAAAAAACCACATGACCATCATAATCGATGTAGAGAAAGCATTTTGACAAAGTGCAACATGCACTCATGATGAAAAGCGTCATAAAAGTAGGAATAGACTGGTACTTCCTCAAACAGGTAAAACAAATTTACAAAATAATCTAGAGCTAACATTATATTTAATGTTGAATTACAAAGCATTTCCCGTGAGATCAGGCACCAGGTAAAGTAGTTCTCTCGCAAGATTGCACTGGAAGTCTGAGCTGATGAAATAAAGCAAGACAGAGAAATGAATATACATACAGTTTGGAAAGGAAGAAGTGAAATGATTGTTACTCACACTCAACAGGATTTACTACATAGAAAAACCTAAATAAGCTACAAAAAAACTTATAAAGCCAACAAGGGATTTGAACAAGGTGGCAGAATAGGAAGTCAGCACACAAAAATCAAACTTATATCTATGCATTAGAAATGTTCAATTGTATGCAAAACAATGAATCTCCACATAAGCCAGACCTCTCATGTAAAAACTAACTCAAAGTGGATCAATGGTCTAAATGTAAACTGTCAAATTACGAAACTTTGAGAATAAAACTTAGGGGATACCAGAGGGCAAGTGGAGTGGGGGGGGGTGGGAGATGAAGGTAAGGGGGATCAAATATATGGTGATCGAAGGAGAACTGACTCTGGGTGGTGAGCACACAATGGGATTTATAGATGATGTGTAATACAGAATTGTTCACCTGAAATCTATGTAATTTTACTAACAATCGTCACCCCAATAGATTACAAAATAGTAGTAAGAAATATAAATAAATAAATAAATTAAATAAATAAATAAATATTATACATTAAAAAAAACATAGGGGAATACCTTCATAAATTAAGGTTAGGCAAGGAATTATTAGATGTGACATCAAAATCATGATCCACAAATAAAATAATGGATAAATTGGACTTGAAGATTAAAAACTTCTGTTCTTCTAAACACAGTATTAAAGTAGGAAAGAATAAGCTGCAGCCTAGAAGAAAATGTTCGCAACTCAAATATCTGAAACAGGATTTGTATCCAGGATATACAAAGAACACTCAAAACTCAAAAACAAGTAAACACACAGCCTAGTTCTGGAGTGAGCAACAGACATTAAGACTTCAAGCAAGAAGGTATAAGGATGGGAGTGACATCATAGGAATGGCGGCAGCAGGGCGCACTTTTTGAGTTCTCCTCCGGATCTTATCACAAACGAGACATCTATAACCCACCAAAGGACTCTTCGCTCATCACGCAGAACAGCTAAGGGACTCGTGCAAGGATTACTTGAAGGTGGGCAAATTTGGTGAGCAGGGGA
Organism: Rhinolophus hipposideros; assembly: GCF_964194185.1. NCBI lineage: Eukaryota > Metazoa > Chordata > Mammalia > Chiroptera > Rhinolophidae > Rhinolophus > Rhinolophus hipposideros. Next base: position 79,858,048 of record NC_138046.1, on the reverse strand, counting down.
AGAGGGAAGGGAGCGGAGTGGAAACACGGTCCACACCTGTGGCTGTGGGGCCATGGCCCACACATTCGGCTGTGGAGATGCGGCCCACACCTTAGGCTGTGGAGACGTGGCTGGCATTTGCGGTTGCGAAAATGCAGCCAGCATCTGCAGAGGTGGAAACACAACCCACATCTGTGTCTGTGGAAACACAGAAGGCATCCAGAGCTGCAGAGATGCAGGGGATACCAGGACGGAACAGAGAACACAAAAGCCAGGAGGTGGGCGCTTTCCCTGCATCCCACAGCTGATCTCTCCCGCTGAGGGGGCAGCATATCCAGCATTTGAAGCAATAACATCAGCTGATACCTCCAGTTGGGCCCTAGGCCAGACAAAGGACACAAACTCCATATCTGGGACCTGCCCCCCCGGCTCTTCCAATCGACCCCCGCCCTTCGAGCGACTTAAACTGGCCCCTGAACTGAGGAGTAGTCTCAGATTACACAGGAACCTTAGTGCTCAGGCTCTGGGAAGACTGGCATGCAGCTCTGACCCAGGAAAGAGGCTGAAAAGAGTGTGACATTTGCTGGGCTAGGAGAAAAGAGACTCTTCCACACCCAGCCACCACCTTTTCTGGTCTGTGGGAAGAGTGTCACACGGTTGCGCTGGGAGAGAGAAGCCCCCTCTATCCCCAGGTCCCACCCTTTCTAGCCTGCCTAGGGCAGGGCAACAACAACTGCAGAGGCACTCCAAGGGATCAGCAGTAAGCAGCAGATGCAGCTCCGGGCTTTCAGTAGCTCAGAAATCTCCTGCCCGCCACACACACACACACACACACACACACACACACACACACACGGAAGAAGTGCCCTAAGACTCACGAGAACTGGACACAGGGCTGATGGTGCTACTCTCAGTGCACATATGTGCAGGCAAGGGCAGAAACTGCACTGACTTTGTAGAAACTACCATCCAGACACCTCAGCCCCACACATGTAAATCTGCAGTCCCAATGTCACTCTGGGCACCAGGTGACCGGCTTCACCTGCACAACACGCAGAGCACTCTTTGGTACAGCAGAGGACAACCTGGAGATTACTTCGTGGGCTTAAACCAAGACTGGCGCTGCATTTTGGTTTTTTGGGGGTTTGTTTTCTTTTGTTTTGTTTTGTCTTTATATCTTTGATATCTTTGCCTGTGTTGAGTGGAGGTTGTCGGTTTTTTTTACATGTGAATATATTTGATTTTTTCTTTGTTGTTGCTGTTGATGTTGTGCTTGGTGATTTGCTTTGTTCTGAAATTGCCCTACCAGGGCCCAGCTTAAGAGGCACAAAATTCAAAATACCCAGAGGCCGTCTCCAGACCAAACCAGAGTAATACCGCGTTTGACCTACAAGTGACACAAACAGAGGGAATTCTCTACAGACAGAAGAGCCCATAGAGGCCAAATCACATTTAAGTGGTCAACCTTCACGCAGCAGAACACCCTGCATTGGGCAGAGCCAAATCTCACAAAAAGTCAGCCTAGGAGTTAACCCCACCTACTCACAAGCAAAAAGCAATTAAATATCTTTCACAGGACAATATACACAACACAGGAGTCACCTTTGGAGCACACGCAGAGGAGAAGAACGAAGTAGTGCAAGTCAAATATAAAGGACACATACTACATAAGATAACCCAGCAAGAATGAAGAACTCTAGGGGATCTACCTACTACATCAAAGCAAACACAGAGATTCAGCCAGAATGGGGAAACAGAGAAACATGTCCCAAATAAAAGAACAGAAGAAACCTCCAGAAATGGAACCAAATGAAACAGAGGTAACCAACCTATCAGAGACAGAGTTCAGAACACTTATGATAAGAATGTTTAAGCAGCTTAGAGACGACATAAAGAAGGATGTAGAAATCATAATGAACAACCAGTTAGAACTAAAGAACACAATTACTGAAATTAAGAACTCTCTCCAAGGAATCACCAGCAGGTTAGAAGAAGCAGAGGATCAAATCAGTGACTTAGAAGAAAAGTTAGCAGAGATCACCCAAACGGAACAGCAGAAAGAAAAAAGAATAAAAAAACAATGAAGATGGTTTAAGAGACCTCTGGGATAACATCAAGCGCAACAACATGTGCATCATAGGAATACCAGAAAGTGAAGAGAGGAAGCAAGGGATTGAGAACATATTTGAAGTAATAATGTCCGAAAACTTCCCTAACCTGATGAAGGAAATCAACATACAAGCCCAGGAAGTGCAGAGATTTCCAACCAGGATAAACCCAAACAGGTCCACACCAAGACACATTATAGTTACAATGGCAAAGCTTAAAGACAAAGAGAGAATCCTAAAAGCAGCAAGAGAAAGACAGAGGGTTACATATAAGGGAACTCCCGGAAGACTATCAAATGACTTTTCTAAAGAAACATTGAAGGCCAGGAGGGAGTGGTAGGAGATACTTAAAGTGATGGAACACAAAGACCTGCAACCTAGATTGCTTTATCCAGCAAGGCTATCATTTAAAGTTGATGGAGAGATAAAGAGAAAAGAATAAGCTGAAGGAATTTATTACGACCAAGCCAGCATTGCTAGAAATACTAAAAGGACTTCTGTAAATAGAAGAAAGATGAAAACCATCTAACTACAAATTTAAAAATGGCAATTACTATGTACCTATCAATAATCACTTTAAATGTAAACGGATTAAATGCTCCAATCAAGAGGCACAGGGTGGATGAGTGGATAAGAGAGCAAGACCCTTGTATATGCTTGTATACAGAGACTCACCTCAGATCAAAAGATGCACACAGGCTGAAAGTGAAGCGTTGGAGTAAGATATTTCATGCAAATGGAAGTGAGAAAAAAGCTGGAGTTGCAATACTTATATCTGAAAAAAAATACACTTTAAAATGAAGAACATATTAAAAGACAAAGATGGGCACTATATAATAATAAAGAGATCGATCCGAAAAGAGGACATAGCCCTAGTAAACATCTAAGCACCCAACATAGCAGCACCGAATTATATAAAACAGGTACTGACTGACATAAAGACAGAGATCAACAGTAACACTATCATAGTAGGGGAGTTCAACACAACTCTGACAATAAGGGACAGGTCTTCCACACAGAAAATCAATATGGAAACAACAGCCTTAAATGACACATTGGACCACTTGGATTTCACAGATATTTTCAGAGCATTTCACCCCAGTGCTGCAGAATACACGTTTTCCTCAAGCAGACATGGAACATTTTCCGAGATAGACCATATGTTAGGCCACAAAACAAGTCTTGATAAATTTAAGAAAATTGAAATGCTACCAATTGTCTTCTCTGACCACAGTGCTATGACATTAGAAATGAACTACAGGAGAAAAACTGGAAAACACACCAATTCATGGAGGCTGAATAACATGTTAATAAATAATGAATGGGTCAAGCAGGAGATCAAGGAAGAAATCAAAAGTTATCTCGAGGCAAACGAAAATGAAAACATGACGACCCAAAATCTATGGGATACCTCGAAAGCAGTCCTGAGAGGGAAATTCATAGCATTGCAGGCCTACATAAAGAAACAAGAAACATCATTAATCAACAGTTCATCTTCACACTTAAAGGATCTGGAGAAAGAACAGCAAAATACGCCCAAAGGGAGCACAAGGAAGGAGATAATAAAGATCAGAGCAGAAATCAATGAAATAGAATCCAGAAAAACAATACAATAGATCAATGAATCCAAGAGTTGGTTCTTAGAGAAGATAAACAAAATTGACAAACCTTTAGCCACACTCATTAATAAAACAGAGAGAGGACCCAAATTAAGAAAATCAGAAATGAAAAAGAAGTGACAACAGACACTGCCAAAAGACACAAAAAATTAAGAAATTACTATCAGCAACTATATGCCAACAAATTTGACAATCTGGAAGAAATGGACAATTTTCTAGAGGTGTACAACCTTCCAAGGCTAACTCAAGAAGAAACAGAACACCTGAATAGACTGATTACCACCAGGGAAATTAAATCGGTAATCAACAATCTCCCAACAAACAAAGGCCCTGGACCAGATGGCTTTACAGGTGAATTTTACAAAACGTTCAAAAAAGAATTATCACATATTCTCTTCAAGCTCTTCCAAAAAATCCAGAAGGAGGGAAGTCTCCCAAACTTTTTTTTACAAAGCTACTATCACCCTGATCTCACAATCAGAGAAAGACACCACAAAATAAGAAAATTACAGGCCGATATATCTAATGAACATAGATGCAAAAATCCTCAAAAAAAAATTAGTGCACAGAATTCAGCAATGCATTAAAAAGATCATACACCATGATGAAGTGGGATTCATCCCTGGTATGCAAGGGTGGTTCAACATCCGCAAATCAATTATTGTGATACACCACATTAACAAAATGAAAAATGAAACTCACAAGATCATATAAATAGATGCAGAAAAAGCATTTGATAAAATCCAGCAGCCATTTATGATGAAAATCCTTTAGAAAGTGGGAACAGAGGGATCAAATCTCAACATAATGAAGGCCATATATGATAAACCAACAGCTAACATCATACTCAAAGGGGAAAATCTAAAACCATTCCCCTTATGATGAGGAACAAGGCAGGGTTGCCCACTTTCTCCACTTCTATTCAACATAGTGGTGGAAGTTCTAGCCACAGCAATGAGACAAAAATGATATAAGAGGCATCCAAATCGGTGAGGAGGAAGTAAAATTGTCATTATATGCAGATGACATGATACTATACATAGAGAACCCTAAAGACTCCAACAAGAAACTGTTAGATCTGATAGATGAATTCAGTAAAGTAGCGGGATACAAAATTAATATTCAGAAATCAGTTGCATTTGTATACACCAATAATAAAAGATCAGAAGGAGAAATTAATAAAAATAATCCCATTTAGAATTTCTCCAAAGACTATAAAGTACCTGGGAATAAATCTAACCAAAGAAGTAAAAGATCTGTACTCAGAAAATTATAAGACACTGAAGAAAGAAATGAAAGAAGATACAAATAGATGGAAAACACATACCATGTTCCTGTATAGGAGGAATTAATATAGTTAAAATGTCCATACTGCCTAAGGCAATATACAGATTCAACACAATTCCTATCAAAATACCAACAACCTTTCTCACAGAAACAGAACATATAGTCCTAAAATTTATATGGGACCATAAAAGGCCCCAGATATCCTCAGCAATCTTGAGAACTAAGAACAAAGTGGGAGGTATAACAATACCTGACATCAAATTATACTAGAAGGCTACAGTAATCAAAACAGCATGGTACTGGCATAAGAACAGACAAATAGATCAGTGGAACAGAATAGAGAGTCCAGAAATAAATCCATGCCTATATGGCCATTTATTATATGACAATAGAAGCAAGGATGTATGGTGGGGTAAAGACAGTCTATTCAATAAATGGTGCTGGGAAACCTGCACAGACACATGCAAAAAAATGAAGCTGGACCACCTCTTACACCACATGCAAAAATAAGTTCAAAATGTCTTAAAGACTTAAAGGTAAGATCTGAAACCATAAAATTCCTAGAAGAAAATATAGGAAGAAACTTCACAGACATTACCCGGAGTAAGATTTTTACTGATATATGCCCTCACGCGAGAAAAGTAAGAGAAAAAAATAAACATGCGGGATTACATCAAACTAAAACATTTTTAAACAGCAAAGGAAACCATCAATAAAACAAAAAGGGATCCTATTGAATGGGAAAAGATATTTGCCAATGATATATCTGATAAGGGGTTAATATCACAAATTTATTAAAAAATCACTCAACTCAACTCCAAAAAAACAAACAACCCAATTAAGAAATGGACAGAGGGCATGAAGAGACACTTTTCTAAAAAGGACATACAGATGGCAAACAGACATATGAAGAAATGCTCAACCTCACTAACCATCAGAGAAATGCAGATAAAAATCACAATGAGATACCAACTCACCCCAGTCAAAAGGGCTATCATCAATAAATCAACAAACAACAAGTGCTGGCGAGGATGTGGAGAAAAGGGAACGCTTGTGCACTATTTGTGGGATTGCAGATTGGTGCAGCCACTATGGAAAACAGTATGGAGGTATCTCAGAAATCTGAAAATGGAACTACCCTATGAGCCAGTAATTCCACTCCTAGGTATCTATCCGGAGAAACCCAAATCTCCAATTGAAAAAATCTTTATGCACTCCTATGTTGATTGCAGCACTATACACAATAGGCAAGACATGGAAACAGACCGAAATGCCCATCGGTAGATGACTGGATTAAGAAACCATGGTACATTTATATAATGGAGTATTACGCAGCCATAAAGAAGAAAGAAATCTTACCATTTGCAACAACATGGATGGACCTAGAGAACACTATGTTAAGTGAAATAAGTCAGACACAGAAAGACAAATACCAGATGATCTCACTTATATATGGAATCTAAAGCAAAGAGTTAGTTAATGAACTAATCAGAAACAGTTTTGGAGACATAGAGGGAAAACTGAGGGTTGCTAGATGGGGGGGTGAGGATAAGTGTGAAGGTGAGGGGATTAGAAAACAGTCAGTTACCACATGATGGCCCCGGGGTTTTGAAAATTAGTTTCGGGAATGTAATCAATAATGTTGTAAAGATTTTGTAGGGTATCCGATGAACACTAGTCCCATTTGGGAGAGCACCTCAGGGATGATGTAGATGCCTGATCACTGCACTGTACACCTGAAGCTGAAACTGAACAATAATGAATGCCAACTATAACTTTATATGTGTGTGTGTGTGTGTGTGTGTGTGTTTGTGTATGTATATACTTACAAGAAGCGGAGTACAGCATTAGCAATAGAGACAGAGGAAATATAATGGCTCTGTGACATGTCAGAGGGATAGCGATGGGGGATGGTGGTTCACACATTGTGAGAGATTTAAATGATAAACGTCTAAGTGTTACTTTGTCTTGTGCACCTGAAACGAATAAAAGAAGGTATAAGGATGGTAAATAAGCACATGACCAGTGTTCAACATCATTAGCTTTAACGAAAATGCAAACTAATCTAATATGAGATACCAACACTCACCTACTCAAATGACTAAAGTTAAACACACACATAACCAAATGCTGGCGATGATGTGGAGCTCCTGGAACTCATAAATATTGCTGGTGTGAATGCTAAAAGTTGGAGCCACCCTGAAACAGGATTTGGCAGTTTCTTCCAAATTTAAACCGATGCTTCCCATATGATACAGCAATCTGACTGCTGAGTATCTAACGTGGAATTTTAAAGACTTATGTTCACTAAAACACCTGTATGCAATTGGTTATGGCAGGTCTATGAATATTTCACAAAATCTGGAAACAACCCAAATGCCTTTCAGCAGGTGAATGGATAAAACAAACCATGGTACATCCGTATGTGTAAATTGAATGAACTGTTGATGCATGCAACAACTTCAATAGACCACAAGGCACACTGTAATTACACTTATATATCATTCTCAAAATGACAAAATTATACTGATGGAAAGTAGAACAGTGGTTGCCAAGATTTGGGGCCAAGGTAGTGGTGTGATGGAACAGTTCCATATTCTGATTGTAGTGATTGTTACACTACTTTTTACATTTTGAAACTTCACATAACTTTAGGCAAAAAAGGGAGAAAAACATTTTACAGTGTGATAATTCAAACAAAATCTTTAAATTAAAGACATTTCAAAACACACAAACACAGTCACACACTATACCACTACGCCCCTTCAGAATGGCCAAAGTTTAAAATGTTGATTTTATCAAGTGCTGGCAAGGATGTGGGGAAACTAGAACTTAAATAAACTGCTGGTTGGACTGTAAAATGGTACAACTACATTGAAAACGTGTTTGGTGATCTGTCTTAGTCCATTCAGGCTGCTATAACGAAATAATACAGAATGACTGGCTGATAAACAACACAAAATGTATTTCTTACAGTTCTGCAGGCTCGAAAGTACAAGACAAAAGAGCCAGATGGTCACAGTTTGGTGAGGACCCTCTTCCTGCTTGGTACCAGGAGACTTCTCACTATGTTCTCACATGGTGGAAGGGGTTAGCTAGCTCTCTTGAGCCTCTTTTATAAGGGCATTAATGCCATTCATATGAGGGCTTCACCATCATGCTTATCGCCTCCCAAATGCCCCACTTCCTAATACCGTAACATTGGACATTAAGATTTCAAAACATGAATTCTGGGTGGAAACAAACATCCAGAACATAGCAGGCAGTTTCTTAAACTATTACACATGCACCTACCATATATATGATCCAGACTTTCTAGTCCTAGGAGTTTTCCCAAGAGAAAGGAAAGCATGTGTACAGAAACTTGTATATGAATATTTAGAGCAGTTTTATTTGTAATAGCCAAATAATGAAACATCCCTGAAGCCCATCAACACACGAATGGGTAAACAACGTCTAACCGCTCACTATGCTGCTCACATAAAACTAATATAAAATAATATTGGATGTCATTAAAAAACAAAATTTTAAATAATTGAAAAATAATTTTAATTAAAAAATAAAAATTAAAAACAAGATTGTGGCATTTCCATATAAAGGAGTAAATAGCAATAAAAGGGAAAAAACTAAAAACAAAAAGGAATGAACTATTGACACGTGCTACAACGTTAATGAATCTCACTATGCTGAGTAGAAGAAGCCAGACCAAAACGAGTATATACTCTATGATTAAATGTTTGTAAAGTTCCAGAAAATGCTACCTAATATATATTGACAGAAAGCAGATCAGTGGTTGCCTGGGGAGTGGTGCCAGTTTCGAGAGGCAGGAGGCAGAGATTATAAAGGGGCAGGAGCAGGAAATTTATCATCAAAACATCACATTAGTAGTTATCCCTTGGAGGGTGTGTGTGTGAAAGGATAAGGCGATGGAGTAGAACAGCACAGGGTGCCTCCAAGTTATCCACAAAATTCTAGTCTTTATTGAGGACAGTGATCATGCATTCTGCCGGAATAACGTACAAATTACAGAAAAAGTTTTATATATCTTTATATATGTGAAAAATATTTAGAAAATACATGCAAAATCATACATATACACATATACATACATATATAGACATACATACTATGCATATTATATAGATAGACAGATATAGATAGATACAGATACCTAGATATATAGATAGATATAGATATAGATATAGTTATATAGATATAGATATAGATATAGATATATTTGATTTAAATAACTGTAACTGTAGAACTAGATTATAGACCTGAGAGTATTCATACAGTGTTTGAAACGGATGGAGCACTATGATCATAAACTGAGAGCCTCTCAGTTTACATGGAAAATAGTGAAAAGAACTTGCCTCAGGTCAAAGAACTACGACTTAAGCCTCTTTACTCCACGGCAGCACTCTTTTCAGTACTCCACCTTCCTTTTCACATCTCTTGAGCTAGCTCTCTTTCTGTGACTTCAGTCAAGTCCTCTGCTCCCTCACAAACAAAAAATGTGTATGTACATATGGAAACATCTACATTCATACAAATATGGTGTGCTGTTAATGTTTAATGACCAATGCTGTGGGAGCGGGGCAAATTCATAGCCCACACTTGCCAATGTCTTCGATCTAATTTCTCCCACCATGGCTGATGTCAAGCGACCAACGTGATGTCACTGAATACAGAGTTTTGGAAGAGATGTGTGGTAAAACACCATTGAGTTTTTCACCATACAGATACAGTAGATGAAAATTACAGGAAGAGCACAGATTCATAGTAAAAGGTAGGAAAATAATAGGAAAATATGTGTTTTCAGGGTTTACTGATGTTGGTTTTAACATATTTTATTGTAATTTTATAAGTAATTTGATACAGACTAATGGTATGCTTACCACCTGGCTCACAAAATTTCCTAAAATTTTAATGATCGACTATCACCAGCTGATCTTTGCCAGCTCTACCATACCACTGCTGCAGAAATAAATACAGACTCTGGTATGTGCTTCAAAAGTTCCTTGGAGAATTAATTCCCCACTATAAAGCAAACGGGAAGTTTGGATTGCCCTTATTTGCAACATTTTAGAATCTGGATATATAATGGAATAATTTTATGCATGATTCTGGATCACCCTGGCAAAAATGGTAGATTTGTCTAGGCATCATGTCTATAGAGTCAATAATGTGAAATAAAGTAATTTGTACCTATTATAGATGATGAATTGATGCTGGAATCACATTTCCCCAGATGTGTCTTCCAATTTATCTAAAACTCTATGCCCCAACTTTCCATTCTATCCTCCCTCCCTTCCTCACATCTGTCCCCCCTTCCTTTTGTTCATCACGATTTTCCAGAGAAGCATAACCAATAGGATGCATACATAAAGAGAGATAGAGATAGGAACAGAAGGAGAGAAGGAGAGACAGAGACATTTACATATTTGGTTCACGCAATGCTGGAGGTGTATAACTATTTTTGATATTCTGTAATTGATGTTTTGGTATCTAGTGAGTCATCTGGCCACACAAATGGCCCAAGGTTGTTTGCACCTCCACCATCCCAGTGTGTTTGCAGGAGTGACAAGCCTCAACATTTGTGTTTTGCTTCCTGCCCAATAGAGGACATCTCCCCCTAGCTGCTTCCTGCTACCATAGTAATAAAGGCTTTCTCCTAGTTCCACTCTCTGTTTCTCCCTGCTAATGGTCCCAGGTGGCAGTGGGTGGTGTGCCATGCCTGCCATCCTCTGAGGGACTGTGAGTAATAAACTCTTCTTTCAAAGGCAGTTGTCTTCCTTTCTGTCATCTTACCATACCTGATTAAAACAAATCCTAGCTACAATTTAAAACAGGAGGCCAGCAAGTCCAAGACTGCCAGGGTGGGCTGGCAGTCTGGAGATCAGGGGAGAGATGATGATGCGGAATCCCTCTTGATCAGGGAAGGTCTGTCCAGGCCTTCAACCATATGGTTGAGGCCCACGTGCATTAAAGAGGCGCAATCTGATTTACTCAAATCCCAACGATTTGAACGATAACAGAAAATCCAGAGTAAAGTTTGACCGCATATCTGGGAAGGGTGACCCAGACAAGTTGATACATGAGATAACCAACATAAATTCACCCTTTGTCATCTTGGTACTCATATTCATCTCCTTAAACTATACTTAATCTCCAAATAAGGACAACGTCATACTTCTACCTATTATGAAACAACTATCCTGTGTACAAATGAAAATGCCCTAAACCTTTCCGCACAAGAGGATACAAAGTCCTTTGGTGATGTTTACTCTCTCCTTCATATCCACTAACTTAAATACTATGGTGCAATTTTGACTGCTTAAATGATACCAACATCAAGTCAATATATCTTATGGTACAAGATAGGAGGATAACAGAGGGAAGAAAAACTTGGAGAGACAGACAGGCATAGATATAGGATCATATTCATAACAAAGCAAGGAAGAAATACAAAAATTAAAATCCCCCTTTTTGTATCTTGTCATGTCTTCGTAGCTGGTATTTATAAGTACATTCTTCTACTACCCATTCCATATTCCTTTGCCCTCAGCAAGCACCTGAGATGCTCATGGTTTTTTATCTGGTTGGGTGCCCCAGTCCTTCATTCCTGAAGGCTCAAGACATTTAGTAGTCCTGCCTGGACTGGATTGTTATAGTTTTCCATTGAGGTTAATCACAGGGCATACGCTGCCATAATACCTCTATTGTGGACGGGCAGTCCTATTTCCCCTTGGTGATCAGCATCAATAACCTCAGACAGCACAGTAATTCCCAAATATGTCTGTTGACTCAGAGGCATGAGAAGCCCAAAGTGTCCAGGTGGCAGGCTTAATTTTCAATTCAATGGAATCATTGTTGTGTCCCCTGATGGAAGCATTCCTTGCTTTGGAAATGAGACCTCTATCTAGCCCAGCAGAGCATAAGGTAGTGGGGACAGGAAGCCAACTTTGTGCTAGTGTGTCATTAGGTGTGACAGGGAGAGGTCCCACACCCATTTCCACCACTTTGATTCCAGGACCTGTGAATCCTAGCCATGGCAGAAACAGCCCCATTTACTGGATGAGGAATCAGAGTACATACAGCGCTGTAAGGTGTTGTCACCTAGCTGGTGCTGTAGCTGAGCCTTCAAACAGCCTCCATCAAAGGGATTCAGCCTCCCTTACGTTCAAGAGCTTTGGGGTTCACAAACTGCTTCAAGTCTGGGAATTGATTCAAGGTCTGTGACTTTCTGTTAATTTTTTTTCCAAGTTAGGCTTTCATTCACTTGGCCTAGAATACTTCCGGTTATGTTATGCAGATCAAGTAAGAATTTAATAGGTTTTCTATGTATTTCTATCCTAGGAACAACATGACGATCGACTAGCCACCTCCATAGGTTTCTGGGAGTCAGAATATTCTGATTGCTGCTTTCAATCTGCTGTCCATGATGGTAACCTTGCCCGTCTTACCTTTGGAAGTTTAGTGAGGCCATGTGGCCCCTGCACCCGGGGACACGTTTTACTCCTCTTGCCTTTAGGTTCCCCTATTGAGTAGCATAAGTTCCCTCTGTAAGTTCTGGTCTACAGAGAAGAGTGATCATGCAGCTCTTCAAGGCTGCTGGGGCTCCCCTCACAAACTTACTTCTGACAGCCTTGGTGAAGGGTGTGTCCTGTGGACCCTCCCAGGGTGGGTGAGGAGGTTTTAAATAACAAATGCACTCTACCCTTCCAATTTCCTTATGGAATCCTTTCTCTTATAGTAATCCACTGGAAGGTCTGGATTTCTAGTTCATTTGCTGTGGACCACATTTTGGGCATTGTGTTAGCCAACCAAACTAACAAAAAACACTTAGAGCCCTTTCTAACTCTCTGAGCTGCAACAATAAATGCAGATGTCTGCTTAGTGGGGTCACATCAATAAAGTCACCCTGATCCAACTTTATGTTTTTTCCACCATTATCCCACGCCTTTAATATCCAGTCTCACACAGGTCTCTCTATTTTGGTGGGTATATATCAGAAAAATCTAGTAGTTCTTTTGGAGTACGGCATACCCTCTCGTGGGTTATACTTTTTACCACACCTTATGGGGTCTGCTGGGACCTCGGACGTCTTACAGGTCTAGAAGCAGATAAGGTTGCTGGAGTTGTGTCACAAGGAGCACCAGCAGTTTCTTTGAAGGACATTTCCTCAGGGGAGGACATAACACTTCCCTTGGGCAAGGCAGACTGGGGTGGAGAGGGTGCTTCCACTGGTGAAGATGACTCCTGGGTATTTAGGGGCTCAGTGTTCCCAGGTTCATCGAGATCTTCCCACATGTTCCCATTCAGACCTTCAGGATCCCATTCCTTCCCAATCAATGCCTTCACTTTAAGCGTGGGTGCACAGTGAGGTCGGGAATTCAATTTGCTTTGTAACTCAGATACTCACAGAATGAGATTCTAGGTTTTGTTTTTAGCAATCTCAGCACAGTGGCTACAGAAGAGAGGACTCACTTTCAGGGCAGACAGAAGCTTTCCGGTCATTTATGCTGTACTTGAGCAGGTAATTGAAATCTCTGAGCTCATCCTTTTCTTTTCCCACATTTTTCAGTGTCATTAGGAGCAACCATAAATTCTCATTATACTCCTTAGTTTGACAAAGATGATTGAAGGTATCATACACATGGTCACCCAGAAACCTGCCCTATGTAAGTATTTGATTAAGAATAGCTAATACAATGAGTAATGGACTTATTGCGATTACCACTTTGTGTGGTATGTAGATGTCTAATCACTATGTTGTTTTATACACCTGAAAATCATTTTTAAACGAGGGGAAAGAGTATCCTGTTGTGAGATTTGGTATATCTCTATTGCCACATAACACCAAGCACTACCAGAATACACATTACTACTGGATATGCAGTTAATAGTTCCTTTAAATATAATCAAATTGAAGAGCCAAATGCTAAACTATCTTAAGATTCCGTTGTTAAGAACCAACCCTGGTACCAAAATATCACTGAGTCAAGTTTCGCCAGAGAAACAGAACCCATAAGATACATAAGCGTGTGTGTCTGCGTGTGCACGCATGTGATCACATAGGAGAGAGAGAGACAGAGAGAGAAATAGATAGGGAGGGATGGAGACAGGAAATAAAGGAAGGAGAGACAGAAAGAGAGAGAGAGAGAGAGAGAGAGAGAGAGAGAGAGAGAGAGAGAGAGAGAGAGAGAGAAAGAGAGAGAGAGAGATTTCAAGGAATTGGCTCATGCGATTATGCAAACTAGTAAATCCAAAAATCTACAGGATGCACTCACAGGCTAAAGACCCCAGGGGGAGCCAAGGCTGTGGTTCAATTCAGAAGGTCTTCATGCTGGGGACACAGAGAAGAGTTTCTGTTGCAGGTCAAGTCTGAGGGCCTTCTGCTGCCGATTTCCCACTTTCTTGGGGGAGGTCAATTTTTTGTTCCGTTCTGGACTTCACTTCATTGTATATGCCCACCCTCATTATAGAGGACAATTTTGCTTTACTTAAAGTCCAGAGATTTAAAGAGTTTGTCATCCAAAAGCACCCACATTGAATCATGCGTAATTATACTTGATCTCACATAGGGCTGTAAGTGCAACTAGGTTTCAGAGAAGAGAGACTGAGGTGGGCTGGTGCATTTGGAAAGGGGGTGGGAGGGGATTGCAAAATTGGAGCCAGAAGGGCGTGTAAGTTTGATACAGACAGAGGAGAGAGAGGAGAATGAGGAGGAACTTAACACAGGCAAAGCCATGGGAATGGGCATGGCAAATGTGGGCGGCAGCAAGGAGAGTTATCGGCACAGGAAAGTAACAACTGTTGATGGCATCATAGAAGTAGTGTCACACAGCCATGGAGGGCACACTAGGCTAGGAAGCAGCGGGTCCGATGGCCCAGAGGTATTATCCTGGCTCTGCACTTACTACGTGGGACGACTTGGTTAGGTCAGTTAGCTGCTTCCTGACCTGTGGCCCTGGCTTACTTCCTCTTGGTCATGTGAGGATTCTGACAATAGTCTGCTAATCTATCATGCCTGTTGTGAAACACGTAAGAGACGATGCCTGAAGAAGTGTTTTCTTAAAGAGTAAAATAAAACCTCAAGACACCTTCTCCCATTTGGTATTGCACCAGCACGGTGAAGAAATGGCTCCTGAGTCTACAGAAATCAGGGTTCGCATTCTCTAGTGAGCTACAGGCAGAATGTTCTTATGTGTGGGGTACAGGAGGGGCTGATTAATTGAAAGAAAGGCCAGGTTTGCCCCAGTGAGGCCTGGAGCTGGGAAGCAATGGAGTTGGGACACGGTGCAGACAGTTCAAGCACAGAGAGGTATTTCTTGGGTTGTCTGCTGGGTTGTATGAGACCATGACCTCTCTGAAAGAGGTCGCTGGTCTCTGATATCAGATGAAACAGGTGACAGAAGTGTATGTATGTGGAGGCCAGCGGGGTGTGGTGGAACGAGACCCAGGCCTGGAGTGAAATTTATCTGAGGTAACATTTAAGGCTTCACCCCATCCTAAATATGTGAACGTAAGCAAGCAACTTCCTATCTCTGGACCCGGGTTCCCTCATCTGTCAAACTGGAGTAAAAACAGCATCTGTTTCACTTCCTTATAGACTGCGTTGTTGCAAGGTTCAAATGCACAATATGTGAAAGATTTCTGTAAACTCTAAAATGGTAGGCCACCTTGGCTTATTTTTCTTATTAATAAATGAAAACCGAGTATTCTGACCGGTTACAATAAACTATTTTGGCATGTTCTCTCATCACGTCAGAAAGGTTATCTTTCAGAGACCTAGCTGTTCCTTAGCGCAGTCTCAGCACTGAAGTTAGGCTGAATTCTTAGGGTTTCTATACAATCGAATCAAAACCCCATTTGAGGATGAAGGTCACAGACTCAGAATCTATTTGAAAAGTAAATAATAAAACTTTGGATTACAGTTAAACACAAGGGCCAATGGCCTGAGCTCTATTTTACCCTGCCGAGTGATTTGCTTGAAGTAGATAAGAAGAGAGAGTTCAACAGGATTTTCAGAACATTCTAGCTATAAAATTGCTCCCACTCAGCTTTACTACTTTACAAAGCTAACGCTAGTCTAGATGAACCTGTACTAGTTTAATGTCCTCTCATTAAGCCTTGGCAGGCTTCCTCTGTCCCTATGCAGGGAAACAAAACAAAACAAAACAAAACCAAACCCTGTGGGCTTCTTTGATTGGGTCTTAACTTCATGGGGTTGTCGTTGTGTCTCAAGTCACAAGAAATGCTTCACTCCCATAGAGATCGCACAAGGAGTTGGAAGAGGAATAGGGTTTGGTGAGTGAGTATTTAGAGAGTGCCCGCAGAAGATTGTGAATCTCCCCAAACAAGGGAGAGAGATGGAAAGAGTGTCGTCTCTTCACATGCACTCAAGCAAGAGGACTTTGAGGAGACCACCCCCTAAAGCTTCACCTGGGCGCCTTCTCCAGGAGGGACCAAGAGGTGCCATGACGTGGTGCCAGGAGCACATGGCAGAGTCCATCTGCCCCTCCCCTCAGCTAGAGTGAGGTCTAGGACTCCCATTGAGACGTCACCACAGTAGGCAGTTTCATCCACGTCCTGTTCCCCAGGAGACGCCACAGCCCTCTCCCAAGAGTCTCAGAGCAAAGCCAGGGTGTCCTTGGCCCTGACCTGCACCCTCCCAGGCAAGGCTCCTGCCTCCAGACCAAGCCCCCACGACCTGGCATTCCCCCGAGGCGGGGCAGAGGTCCCTCAGATTCCCTGGGAAAGAAGAGAAAGGAAGGCCCCATGAGTGATCTGTATGTTTCTCAGCTCCCTATTACCATCTGCTTTGGCACTTTCCACGCACACACACAGAGCAAGAGGTAGAGCAAGAGAAGGGGAGAGAGAGAGAGACAGAGAGAGAGAGAGAGAGAGAGAGACAGACTCCTATGAATCTATTTTAAATATCTGAACCAGACCATAGGTATTTTGCATCTCCAGGTGAATTAGTTGAAGTACTGTTAAAAAAAAAAATATATATATATATATATATACATATATATATATATTTAATGCACAAATGAAGATTATATGATGTTGAAGATTATCTGACATTGTTGTGTGATCTTATGATCTTATTCACCTGAGTGGTCATTTTCTCAATAAGTCACTTTATGACGATTTTACCTGTCATCACTGTTGACTGATTTTTTAAAGCCTGAGAGCCCATCATTGTACTAAGACTGTCCTTTCAGTTTTGTTTTTCTTTCCGAAACGGTTCAGCCAACATCGCACCTGTTTTTTTTGTTGTTTTTTTTTTTGAATGTCACAGACTTAAGACTGATTCCGAGCTTATGGATTGAACTCAGGACATTCTAAAGGACTAGAACACATGGAGAGTAAGAACTGTCCACATTATTTTCTTTTTCATCCTCTTCCCCTGCCCTGCCATTTGACCTAAAAGTCTAGAGGGTGGGCCCATCCATTCACACTTACTGCTTAGGTATTCTCTGAGGCAAATCACAAAAAGCTGAACAAAACCCAATGACAAACACGGAAAAGTGTTTCTTGTGAAACAGTTTGCCTACTCTGTATTTTTTTGGTTTTCTTTCAGTGGATTGCATCTAATACCATTAAGGGTTTAAAAGAATGTAGACATGAAAGGCTTGAGGATGGGGGAAATGTGGAGATGTTGGTCAAAAGATACAAACTTTCAGTTATAAGATGAATACGTTCCGGGGACCTAATGTACAGCAAGGTGACTGGAGTTCACAGTACTGTTTTGTGTACTTGAAAGTTTCTCTGACAGTATAGCTTTAATGTTCTCAGCAGGACAACAACAACAAAATGTTAATTATGTGAGTTGTAGAATGTAATTATCCTTATCTTGGTAGATATTTCACAATAAATACACGCGTCCAATCACCACACCATACAACTTAAATTTATGCAACGGTATATGTCAATTATATCTCAATAGAGCTTGGGGGGAACAGGGAAAAGGGAGAATAGGGAAAATGGGCATGGAAGCAGGTATAATTCTTGTTGTGTGAACCTGGAGCTGAATAAACACTTGGTTCATAGTTTCCATCTGTGCTTCCTGGTTGAGTCCATCCAGGGGGCCTGTTGAGGATTCCTGGAAGGCTGAACAGGTGAGATTCAGCACACCTCTGGCACTTTTTTATGAAACAGAGAGGCTTTGGCTTCCCTTTTCTGATTTGCATTTGAACATACAGTGGGCTTGGTGGGTGGGAGGCAGGAGTTAGGTTTGTGGTGGGGGTGGGGAGGACTGAGCGATTATCTATCTGAAGCCAACAGGGGTCTTTAAAACCCCAGTTTACAAATTAAAGAAATCGGATTATCAATAGCAAAATCAAAGTACTTTTCTTGTTTTACCATTGAGGCATTTTACACCACAGTGTGGACTAGCCTAAGAGATTTGAAGAGTGGGAATTCAGTCATTCAGTGTCACGCAGGGACTCAGATCCTGTTCCCTGCAGGATATGACAAGGCCAAAAAGGAATGCCAACGGAGCCATGGATATGGAGTTCGTACCACTATATTCTCGATGGCGGCCGGTTGACACACAGAAGCATACGTCGGCTAGCACTTCAACGAGAGGTCTTCCTGCACCCCAGTCCTGCTGGTAGCTCGATGAGACACACGAAACAGGATCAACATGATCTGCAATCCACAATCCACTTGCTAACTCCACTTGCTAGCTGCAATCTGCGCTTGATGGTTTAGCCACGGCAGTTATATCACTAGCCAAAGACTAACTGGTTACAGCTGATGGCTAACTAGTTACAGCTGACGGCCATCTACTACCCGAGACAGCACCTTTCCACGTGAGGTCAAGAGCCTGGAAACTTCTCTCTGGATTCTGTCCCCACATTCAGTATGGCTACATTGCCTCAATCATTTTGATTAGAAGCAGTAGACATCACTCATTCAGCAAATATTTCAGTGTCCATTTGTGTCAGACATTGCTAGGCACCAGGTGTGGGGACAAAGCCCCCAAAAAACAGTTTCCAGGCTCTCGGCCTCACATAGAAAGGTGCTGGCTCGGGTAGTAAATGGCCATCAACTGTGATCAGATGGCCAGCAGCTGTGGCTAGTTGGCCGTCAGCTGTAACCCGTAGGCCATTGGCCACTAATATAATGGCTGTGGCTACGCTAGCAGAAAGGAATGGGGGCTAGCAAGAAGATGGTGGCTGGCAAGTGCGGACTGCTGTTAGGCAGATTATGTAGATCTTGCTTCCTGTGTCTCCAGCCCAGCCGCCAGCGTGAATATATTGGTTTGACTCCCCTATCTATGGCTCCGTGGGTGTTCCTTTTTGGCCTTACCATGTCCTGCGTACTTGGGCGGAAAGCGGGAGCAGAGACCCCGCAGGCCGCCCCGCCGGAAACCCCGCACGACACATGGCGTAGTGGGCAGCATACGGTACTGGCCAAAGCTTTCCGAAGGGCAGTGGAGCGGTTTGTGCGTGTGAAAGCTCGGTCTGAGGAAGGCCGGGAGGAGCAGCTGCCGGAGAGCTCGATTCCCGTGGAGGTGTGGAAAGACGTGGATGGTTCCCCCACCAGCAGTGGCCAGAGAAAGCGAAGGTTGTTGCCGCCCTGTGGGCTGGGAACTGCTTGCTGAGGCAGCCCGGATGTAGGACTTTTAGTCCCAGGAGGAAACGCTTGCTGAGTCCTCTGTGGGAGATGAGGGTGAGGTCAAGGTCATCCCTCACCCCCAGGACAGCCCTGGTGAATGACTATGGACTATGAGGAATTGCCTTCTATCCCTGATTTAATGGACGCTTGACTGTTTGGGAACATACCACCATGTAGTGGAACTGGCGGATGTTTGCTTTTGTGTCTTGCCTGGCCGCCATTGATAATATGTAAGCACCTTGATGTGCGCCGCTGTTGTTCCAGCACAGTACCCCGAGAGGCCCAGAGAGAGAGGGGCAGTGCCCTGAGAGGCCCTGGCTGTATCCAGGAAGTCTGGCTGTGCCCAGAGAGAGTGGCAGTGCCCTGAGAGCCCTGGCTGTGTCCAGGAATTCTGGCTGTGTCCAGAGAGAGTGGCAGTGCCCTGAGAAACTCTGGCTGTGCCTGGGGAGACTGGTGGTACCCTAAGAAGCCCAGGAAGTCTGGCTGTGCCCAGAAGTACTGGTGGTGCCCTGAGAAACCCTGTCTTTGCCCGGAGAGATTGGTGGTACCCTAAGAAGTCCAGGAAGTCTGGCTGTGCCCAAAAGTACTGGTGGTGCCCTGAGAAACCCTGGCTGTGCTCAGAGAGCCTGGCTGTGTCCGGGATATTGCATTCACCTACAGGCTCCTCGCACAGGGCCCCTTGTGGAAGACGCTTGTGGCATAGATTGTGATGTGAGACCCTGTTGGGATGGAGTGTGGGGACAAAGCCCCAAAAAAACAGTTTCCAGGCTCTCGGCCTCACATAGAAAGGTGCTGGTTCGGGTAGTAAATGGCCATCAACTGTAATCAGATGGCCAACAGCTGTGGCTAGTTGGCCGTCAGCTGTAACCCGTAAGCCATTGGCCACTAATATAACTGCTGTGGCTACGTTAGCAGAAAAAAATGGGGGCTAGCAAGAAGTTGGTGGCTGGGAGGCGCGGGCTGCTGTTAGGACTGCGGGTTGCAGATTATGTAGATCCTGCTTCCTGTGTCTCCAGCCCAGCTGCCAGCGAGAATATATTGGTTTGACACACCTATCTATGGCTCTGTGGGTGTTCCTTTTTGGCCTAAACATGTCCTGCGTTCTTATGTGGGGAGTGGGAGCTGAGACCACGCGTGACAAATGCCGCAGCGAGCAGGGTTCCCTGTGTGACAACTATACAACGGCGAGAGTGCCCGGCTGAGAGAGGAAACACAGGTGATTCACATGACGGTGGAATTGACTCTGGGTTAAAGGAACCACGGTTGGATTTTTGAATTTAAAATTAAGTCTTGGAGGCAGGTCCAAGATGGAGGGATCCGCAGATGCTGAACTCACCATCTCCACTCACACACAGGGAGTATACCTACCTATAGGGCAATTCTCCCAGAAGAATACGTGAGAGCTGATTGAGCAGCTTGTGCACTACAGACTAGAGAGGGACCACATAGAGAAGTGCAGGAGAGGCTGAGATGCGGTAATCATTGGAACCCCACCCTCATGTGGAGAGCTGCAGTGGGGAGGGATATCACCAAGGGGCCTGCTATGAGGCACAGTGATAAAGCAGTGATTCACAGGGCATGTAGACTATACATGAAAAAATCCATTTTCGAACCCCAAGGTGTCTGCCAAATGTGTGTGGAACTGCAAGATTTCTCCTGGATCTGAGGAGCTGGCAAACACCATTATTTCCATTACTCCTCAACCTAGATAGTACTACGGGGGCTTAATCTCAACTCTCTAGTCACCCTTCAAGGCCTCCATGGTGTACCCTAGGTCATCTTGCCCTGCATTGGCTGCAGCCCCAGCCAGCCAGCCTCCCAGGATCTCTCCCATCAGGTTCCCCACCCCAGGCCAACTCACTTGCTACATACCCTGTCAGCTGGTCCTCCAGGGTTCCCCACATTCGCTCAATCCCAGCCTGCCATCCCCCAGGGTGCCCCCAATGCCTTATGCCCGGGCCAGCTCAGGCAGTACCTCCTGCAGCCCTATTCACTTGGGTCTCCAGGGAGCCCCAGAAGCTGTAAAGCCTGGCCCACCTGGCCCTGAGATCCCTGCAGCCCCAGCCAGCTGGCCCCCTACGGAGCCCACAGAGCCCAGCACCTTTGGTCACCACACTCCACATTCCTAGCAGCTCCAGACAAACAGCCCACCAGTGCACCCTTGGTCACCACACTCCTCTTTCCCAGCAGCCCCAGACAACCAGCCCACCAGTGCAACTCAAGAGCCTGTGTCCTTGGCAAGGTCAACCAGAACTTGTTACAGCCCCTACCAGCTGCTTCCCCAAGGCGTCCTTTAGCTACATGCCTAGGGTTACCTTAGCCAGAGATGCTGCAGGTTTTGCCAGCCAGCACTCCAAGGCAGAGAGCATTGCATTGTGAAGGGCAGGACTGAGGAATGCTCAATTCAGGTAAGTGATGGGGAGAAAAGCATATCTTTAACTTATCACTCCGCTCTATGAATTTAGATTTAAATTTAACGCAGGCAAGCCTGACATAAGCTTCTTTGTTTAAAAGGTAATATAAATGGAACCATTCTAAAATGGAGTTGGAACTGCCATCCCAGAGGAACTGCCTTGCATGTCTTTTGCCTCAAACATTTGCAATGTTAGAATGCGGCGAAGTAACCTTTGGACTCGCCATAAAGCAACATTGTGTCCCAAAGAACTGTTTGCAAAGATAACACGAAAGCAGATATTATGACAACTGGTTTGAAAATTTAAGATGAAAGTTGTTAAGAATTAATATCACTTATGTTAGCTCATCTACACCCACAGAAGAAATGCTTTCCTTTTCATAAACACACCTTGCCTTTGTCTCCTAATCAGAACAACATTTGGGCTTCCTCCTGAATCAGTTGCCATAACCCCATAACCACTATTCTTTTTTTTTTAAATCTTTTTAATCTCAAATAAATGCTTCTACCCTCTCACTTTGAAAAGCTTTTTGTTTTTAGGTTAATATATCTGGCATCCGGAACACGATCTAGAGTGACCTGACTTCCGTGGAGTGGCAGCCCGTGGAACCGGGTATGTTTTTCCTGGGTATAGTCTTCATAAGAAATTATAAATGGAGGCAACATTTTTGTTTTATCAAGATTATTTCCTGTGTCTTTTATCATCAGGTCTTTAACTGCATAATTAAACTGAGTCTTCTTTTATAAAAAGAGCTAAATTTTGCTACAACAATTTACTTTTATGTATTTGCCAGAAAACTCTTTGTCACCATGATTAAGTGAATAACTTAAGTATAGATCCACAATGACCTATAATTCTATTGTACAAAATGTTTTAAAACTTTTTAAATGTTTGACAGATTTTTCAAGATTCGAAACTTAAACAGTCTTTGTCTTAACCTTTGAGAGTTTTTAGTATTTTGAGATTTTTCAGAATGAACCCTGAAACGTTTCAAGAAAATGTCTCTCTTTCGATAAAATACAAAATATTAACTTAATAAGACTTCATGGTATGTTACATTTTATGAAAATCATTGTCAAATGAATGATGCTTATCCTTTGATCTTAAAAAATTCCTAAACCTATGACATGTCTTGGTAAAATGCTAAAAACCACCGTATTTCTCTGTCTCTCAAAGTTGTAAATCTTTTCAAGTCTTTGAGGATGTAAACTCCAGAAGCTAACCAAAATATTGCCCACAGAGTCTTAAGGAACACAGGAGAACTTTTTTAAATGAAAATTGCTCTTACGTTTCTTGCCAAAATTGATTTATGATGGAACTATGTCACTTTTTTTTGCTTACAAAAATACTAGAAAATAATGAGGATGAAACAAAATGACTCTACATGGAAAATAAGACGTATGTTTTCGACAGAAAAAGAGTGAAGCATGGAGATGCACTTTTGATGACAAAAAGAATAACGCAGTGTGTTCTGGATAAGGAACGATATGAAGAATACTCGATTTTTTGGGGGGAGGGCGTTTGGAAGAAAAAACATTAATTTTGTCCTAACATAAATGATTGTTTCAGAATGAGAAATAAAGGAGAGGAGAAACACTTCAAGGTACGTGAAAGTTGCAGAAAGTTTGTGGTAGTTGCAAAAGAATTGTGGAAAAGGGATCTTAAGATAAGAATTCTATATATGGTCAAGCTAACTGATGGGATGGGGAATTTAGTCAATTACATTATTTGTATGTATATGTCTGTGAACTCTCACCAGAACTTGAACCATGGCCAGTTTTAAGTTCTTCTACCATTCACAGACAACTGTTGTTTTACTCTAATGCTTTTCGCCCTGCCCCCAAAATTCCTATAAATGTGTTTCATCCTCAAGAGATTTTCATTAAATAAAAAACACCCTGACAAGTACTCTAAAAGGCAGGTTTATGATAACTTTAAAAACATAACACTAACTTTGCTAATGATTTACAGAACTCTGAAGCAAAAACTGGATTCATAGAACTGCTAACAGAAATGAGATCAACAAGAATTAATAACATGGGACTAAATAAACTGATAAGGATGATTATAATTTTTGTGACTTCTTATATAAAATATTACTGTTTTTTAATCTTTGTTTTCCAGATATAAGATATAGTTTTTTTTCTCCTAAGCTACCTATGATCTGCAGCAATTTGGTAAATTATACCGTTGTAAGCAAAATTATAACAATTATCTTTCCCTTGCTACTTAATCCTGCCGAAATTTCAGGTATCTTAACTAAGCCATGTAGGATGAAATTTAAAATTGTTAACTCCTGGAATCATGATTCCCATATAAGAAAGCTCTTGAACCTAACTGGACTGTTCAACCAACAGAAGATTTGAAATTTAAAATTACTAGGATCTGAAGCAGTTGACATCTCTTGTGGACAACTGCCCCCAAATTCTGCACCAGTCCTGTACACTCTATACATTCATTTTTTTCTTTTTTCTACTTATATCTGTTGCTTCCTGTCTCACAAATAATATGATACCAAGCACTCACTAGAATAAATGTCATTTTCATTTCCCCCTTAATTTCTGACCGGAAAAACAACTCAACATTGAGCATCACCTTTAAACCTACTTCACAGGTCAAAATGTGCAACTGGTACACACATAGTCAAGGATGTTTAATATCTGGTGATTTCAACCCCAGTGAAGATGTGAAACAGTACTGTTTTGGGTGGCAGAAATTACAATGAAAAAATACACGATTAGAAACTGATTAAAAACAAACAAACAAACAAAAAAAGAAAAAAACTTAGAGGTATTGCAATGACTGCCACAGCGATAGCCAACCAGGAAAAAACATTTAAATTTTCTGGCATGAGTTATGTTAGACAACAAAATTACTCTTGACCATATCTTAGTTAAGCAAAGTAACATTTGCTTTGTTGTTAATACTTTCTGTTGTACTCAGATGAAACACCTCTGGTAAATTAAAGATGGGACTAAATAAAAGCTGGCACAAACCAAATGATTAAATACACTGTCCACTGACATCTCATGGTTCTTTAATATCTTCAGCTAATGCCCTCTGGTGCTGCCTACTGGTCCAGATCCATTCTGTAAATTGGACTTAGCATTTTGTTTGTAATTGAATAAATTTTGCTGGAAGAAAACTTTGTTTTACATAGTTCGATGTTATAAAAACACCACTCTAATAATGGTTGTTCAGTGTTTTGAGATGATCAAAAGTCCTATGAGGCTGTATATGAGAAACCTCAAGAACTACAGAAGATGTTTGTCCTTAAGAAAAAAAAAACCAAAAACCAAAAAACAAAAAACAGTCACTACAGTAAAGCCTTCCTCTGTTCTGGCACCCTTGTGGCTCAAATTGGCCCAAGCCTCTCAAGGAAACCACTTTCCCTCCAACGTGAAACATGACTGTGGGGACAAAGCCCCAAAAAGCAGTTTTGTGCTTTTTGTGCGCCATATGTGAGGCTCTCGGCCTCATATAGAAAGGTGCTGGCTCAGGTAGTAAATGGCCATCAACTGTAATCAGATAGCCATCAGCTGTGGCTAGTTGGCCGTCAGCTGTACCCAGTGAGCCATTGGCCACTAATAACTGCTGTGGCTACGCTAGAAAGAAGGAATGGGGGCTAGCCAGAGCGGATTGCAGAGAGGCAGATGCCGCCGGTGAGAATATATTGGTTTGACTCCCCTATCTATGGCTCCATGGGTGTTCCTTTTTGGCCTCACCATGCCCTGCGTCTTATGTGGGGAGCGGAAGAAGAGACCCCGCCTGACACCCCGCACCACAATGACATATCAGTAATGAGCCTTCCTGACAATGAGGGACAACCAATGACATAACATACTGAAAACGAGCCATGCGGACAATGAAAACACCAATGATGCTTTTAATATCTGATCAGTGCTGCTCTCCAATGATTGATCAGCGATGCTTTCAAGGAAAGAAAATGATCAACATGGAGAAGATGTAAAATAATAGTAACAATAACAACAATAATAAACAGAGCCACTTTAAAATAAAGCCACAGCTGTCATCCCATAGGAACTACCTTGCACATTTGATGCCTCAAACCTTTGGAATGTTCTGGGGACAGAGCCCCACAGAGCAGTTTCCCCAGGCTCTTGGCCTCACATAGAAAGGTGCTGGCTCAGGTAGTAAATGGCCATCAACTGTGATTGGATGGCCATCAGCTGTGGCTAGTTGGCCGTCAGCTGTACCCAGTGAGCCATTGGCCACTAATATAACTGCTGTGGCTACACTAGCAGAAAATGGGAGCTAGCAAGAAGGTGAAGGCTGAGGTAGCAAGCAGCAGAGTGTGGCGGAGTGTGAATTGCGGATTCTGTGGCTCCTGCTTCCTGTGTCTCCAACCCAGCTGCCAGTGAGACTATAGAGGTATGACTCCCCATCTATGGCTCCGTGGGTGTTCCTTTTTGGCCTCACCATAACCTGCATTCTTATGCGGGGAGCAGGACCACAGGCCCTGCTTGCCACCCTGCATGACACCATGCCTGTTGTTGGGCATGAAAGGTAGCTGGGAGGGATCTGAGGTATTTACTAATCATAGCAGGTTTAGTCTGACTTCAGTTCTTGCCCGGGTTCCTCTTGGTGTTGTGTTTCAGTACAAATTCTTACGCTTAGTGATTGGCACTCTACCAGTCTCTGAGAAAGTCAGATGATATAGTGAGAAGTTCACTGGGCTAGGAATCTGGAGGAAAAACTTCCAGTTGTATGTGAAAAGGAATTTTTTAGATCTGAGCTCTGTTTGTGGTGATTGCTAGATATAATTTATTTTTTAAATTTATTTTGCATTAAAGTGTAGTTGTGATAAACATTGTATCAGTTTCATGTGTACAATATAGTGTTTCTACATTTATATAACTTTGGATGTGATCACTAGAAGTCTATTAACCATCTGTCACCATACAATTTTATTATGTTATTGAGTCTATGTCCTGTGCTGTACATTATATCCATATGACTTATTTATTTTATACTGGAAGTTTGTACCACTTATTTCCTTTCACCTTTTTCACCCATCCCCAACCCACTTCCTTCTATCAACCATCAGTGTGTTCTCTGTATCTATGTGTCTCTCTTTTTTCTTTGTCCGTTTGCTTTTCTTCTCTTTTTCATATGTAAGTGAACTCATGTGGTATTTGTCTTTGAATTATTTCACTACGTCCTCTAGGTCTGTCGTGTTCTTGCAAACGGCCAGATTTTATACATTTTTATTGGTGAATAACATTCTAATGTGTGTGTATCTATTAAATTATATATATATATATCAAAGAGAAACACATCTTTTTATCTTTTGATCTATCAATGGTCACCCAGGTTGCTTCCGTATCTTTGCTGTTGTCAATAAGGCCGCAATGATCATGGGGCTGCATATATGTTTTAGATTTGTATTGTCATTTTCTTACATAAATGCCCAGAAGTAGATTTGCTGGATAGTACAGTATCTCTGTTTTTAATTTTTTAAGAACGCTACATACTTTCTCCATAGTGGCTGCACTGATTTGCTTTCCCAATAACAGTGCACGAGAGTTCCCATTTCACTACTTTCTTGCCAACACTTTTTGTTGACTTTTTTATATAGTCATTCTGACAGGTATGAGGTTATATCTCACTTTGGTTTTGATTTGTACTTCCCTGTTGATTGCTCATGTTGAACATCTTTTCATATGTCTGTTGGTGATCTGTATGTCCTCTTTGGAAATATCTCTATGTAGTTCCTATGCCCAATTTTAAATATGGTAGTTCTTTTGTTGTTTTTTTTTTTTTGAGGTTGAGTTGGAAGCATCCTTTATATGTTTTGAATAACAACCCCTTACCAGATATGTCATTTTGAAATAACTTTTCTAGTTTTGGAGTTTTTCTTTTCATTTAGTTGATTGATTTATTTTCGGTGTAAAACTTAATAGTCTGATGTAGTCTCATTTGTTTATTTTTTATTTATTGTCATTTCCTGGAGAGCCATATCCAAAATATAATGCTATAAGACCAATGTCAAAGAGTTTGCTGCCTATGATTTCTTCTAGAAGTTTTATTGTTGTACATCTTGCATTTAAGTCTTCAATCCAGTTTATTACTGTATATAGTGTAAGAATACAGTTTTTGCATCTATCTGTCCACTGTTCCCAAAACCATTTATTGGAGAGACTGTCAATTTCCCATTTTGTATCATTCGTCCCTTGTCATAGATTAGTTAACCATACGAGTGTGGGTTTATTTCTGGGCTCTATTCTGTTCTATTGATCATGCCGGTTCTTGTGCTATCATGATAGAACCGGTTCCGGTTCTATCATGCTGTTTTGATTACTGTGGCTTTTCAGTATGGTTTAAAATCAAGGAGCATAGTACCTCCAACTGTGTTCTCTTTTTTTTTTTTTTCACAATGGCTTTGGAAACATGGAGACTTTTGTGATTCTATACAAATTTTAGGATTTTTTGCTCCAGTTCTGTGAAAAATTACATTGGTGTTTCTATAGGGATTACATTAAATCTTATAGTGCTCTGGGTAATATGTGCATTTTCACAATGTAAATCTTTCCAATTCATGGGCACAGTATTGTTACTGAACAGAGGTTGTGCGTTTGATAGCCACTGCTTACAGAGATGCAAAAAGTCTGAAGCAGCAGATTTTTGCAGAGAAGAAGAGATTTATTCATCAGGTCAGCTGAGCCAGGAAAGCAGACACGAAACTCAAATTTGTCTCCTCAAGCAAAGGCTTGGGATCAATTTTAAGAGGTGAGGGTAAGGAGAGGTTAACATATTTATTAATTCTTATTCAAGGGATGAATTGGGAAGTCTTGGAACTAAGCCACCTAAGGTTAGGGATGTAGAAGGGGTTACAGAGAACAAAGAATTTTCAGTCTGGCAGAGTTTGATTTATCAGTCCTATGTGTGTCCAAATTTGGTGCCTGCACCAGATCTTCCTTGTTGATGGACTCCTCGCTTCTTAATGGGCTCTGATTGGTAAAAGTAGCATTTCTGCAACTTCAGTTTTGTGAATTGTGGTTCTGCTGTGATCTCGAAGTCACCTGAGTGTTATTTGCCTGCTCATTGTGTCTGCTTACTCCTCTGGGACCAGTCTGATTGGCTTGGCCTGGTGGTCTCCTGAGCGCTGTGAAAAGGCCTGTGGTTATCTCCTGAAATAGACTTAAAACTACAAAACAGCTAAAAAATAAAACAAACAAACAAAAAACTATTAGAATGTGGTTTCAGTATTAGAGCCTGGTGTCAGTATATCCTTCCATTTATTTCTGTCATTCAATTTCTTTCATCAGTGTCCTATAGTTTCCAGAGTAAAGGTCTTTTATGTTTTTGGTTAAATTTATTCCTAGGTATTTTATTCTTTTTCATATAATTGTAAATGGGATTGTTTTCTTAATTTATTTTTCTAACAGTTTGTTGTTAGTGTATAGAAACACAACAAAACTCTGAAAACTAATTTTTTATCCTGCAACTTTACTGAATGTATTTAGTAATTATAACGTGTATTTTTTTTGTAGGGTCTAATTTAGAGTTTTCTGTATACAGTATCATTCCATCTAAAAAGTGACATATTTAATACTTCCTTTTCAAATTGAATGCCTTTTATTTCTTTTCTTTGTCTGGTATCTGTGGCTAGAACTTCCAATACTATGTTGAATAAAAGTGGTGACAGTGAACATTTCTGTCTTCTTCTTTATCTTTGTGGAAAAGCTTGCAACTTTTCACCATTGAGTATGATGTTAGCTATGAGTTTGTCATATATAGTCTTTATTATGTTGAGGTATGTTCTCTTTGTGCTCACTTTTTGAAATTTTGTTTTCTTAATTAAAGTTTATTGGGGTGACAATTTTTAGTAAAGTTACATAGGTTTCAAGTGTACAAATCTGTAATACATCACCTATATATCACATTGTGTGTTCATCACCAGAGTCAATTCTCCTTCCATCACTATATATTTGATCCCCTTTACCCTCATCAACCACCTCCCTACCCCCTTACCCTCTGGCAAGTACCAGTAATTTTGATAGAACATCTTATTATTGGTCTCTCTGGGTCAATATTCTCTAGTACACAGAATGCTCTGTTGTCTATGTCCATGAGTTTTTGTTTCTTTCTTTGTCTTGATCCTTTCTTGCTTTCAGTTTTATATCATACATATCAGTGAAATCAAATGGTTTTCGACTTTTTCTCCCTGACTTATTTTGCTTACCATAATAATCTCAAGATCCATCCATCCTGTCACAAATGATGCTATTTCATCTTATTGCAGAATTTTTATCACAAATGGATGTCGAGCATTGTCAAATGCTTTTTCTACATCTATCGAGGTGATCATATGATTTCTATCCTTGGTTTTCTTTATGTTGTTTATCATGTTATTTATTTATGGATGTATAATCTTTTTTTTTTAAAGCCCTGCTTGATCATGTGCATGATCCTTTCAATATATTTTTTGAATTTGGTTAGGTAATTTTTTTTTATTATTAGTTTCAGGTATATAAAACAACATTGTGACTATACATTTGCACACTTGTGGCGAGCCATGATTTCTTGTTTCTAAGGAGTCTTGTGGTCTGGCTTCTAAAACATTATCTCTGCAAAACACCTGGGGAGCTTGCAGGCTACTGAAGAAATGAGGTGGGAGTGGCTGGTTTTCCAGGACACAGATAACTGATGGCTATCAGGGCAAATGGTAGTCTCTTTCGAATGTTAATTACTTTGGGGAGTCTTGTAGTGACTCTAGTTTCTTTGAAGTGAGAAATTTACCTTCTGTGAGGTAATGCATACCTGTGATTGTTAAACTGCAGGTACCCATAGGGTATATATTGGTGAAGATAATTAAACAGGGTGCTTCAGAGATCACTGAAGACCGGCCGCATCATCATTTGTGTGAGTGTCTCTTTTGCATTCCCGCTCCCCCTCCCAGGTACCATTCGATCCATGGCGGCTGGCCCGCCATACACACCTCACAGAATGATAACCCCCACAAGTCTACTACCCATCTGACACCATGCATAGCTTTTACAATACCATTGATCACATTCCTTTTGCTGTATTTTGAATCCTATAACTATATATTTTTAAAATTATACTTGACATGCAATATTATTTTATATTAGTTTCAGGTGCACAGTGTAGTGATTAGGCATTTATAGAATTTATGAAATGATCCCCCTGATAATTCTAGTACTCATTTGATACTATACATAGGTTCTACAATATTATTGACTATGTTTTCCATACTGTACTTCACATCCCTGTGACTATTTTGTAACTACCAATTGGTACTTCCTAATCCCTTCACCTTTCTCACCCATCTCCCCAAACTCCCTCCCATCTCATAACCATTAGTTTGTTCCCTGTATCTATGAGTCTATTTCTATTTCATCTGTTCTTTAGATTCCACATGTAAGTGACATCATATGGTGTTTGTCTTTCTCTTGACTTTCTCAGACTGAGAGACAAGTGAGACAGAGAGACTTAGCATAATAGCCTCTAGGCACATCCACAGTGTTGCAAATGGTAAGGTTTCATTCTTTTTATGGCAGAGTAATACTCCACTGTATATATGTACCACAATTTTGTTAGCCAGTCTTCTATTGATGGGCATTGAGATTGTTATCATATCTTAGGGATTGTGAATAGTACTGCAATAAATTTAGAGGTGCATATATCCTTCCAAATTACTGTTTTGGATATTTTTGGATAAATACCCAGGGTTGCAATGGCTGGTTTAAGGTAGATGTATTTTTATTTTTTTGACAAACCTCCATACTGTTTTCCATAGTGGCTTCACCAATGTGCAATACACCAACCATACACAAGGGTTCCGTTTTCTCCACATCATCGACAATACTTGTTGTTTGTTGATTTATTAATGATGGCCATTCTGACAGGTGTGAGGTAATAACTCCTTACGGTTTTTATTTGCATTTCCATGATGATTGGTTATGTTGAGCATATTTTCATATATCAATTGGCCATCTGTATGTCGCCTTTGGAAAAATGCCTATTCAGCTCTTCTGCTTCTACTCAAACCGATTGAGGCAATGTAGCCATACTGAAGGTGGGGCCAGAGTCCCAAAGAACAGTTTCCAGTCTCTCGACCTCACGTGGACAGGTACTGGCTTGGGTAGTAGATGCCCATGAGCTGTTACTAGTTGGCCATCACCTGTAACCAGTTAGTCATTGGCCACTGATATAACTGCCGTGGCTAAACTAGCAAGCGCGGATTGCAGCTAGCAAGTGGGGTTTGGTTGGCAGAGAAGCGGATGGCGGATTGTGGCTAGCAGGTGCAGGTAGCAAGTGGATTGTGGGTTGCAGATCCTATTGATCCTACTTCCTGTGTCTTGCAAAGCTACCAGCAGGACTGGGGTGCAGGAAGACACCTCGTTGGGGTGCTAGCCGATGTTTGCTTCTGTGTCTCAACCGGCCACCATCGAGAATATAGTGGTCTGAACTCCATATCCATGGCTCCGTTGGTGTTCATTTTTCGCCTTGTCATATCCTGCAGGGAACAGGGTCTGAGTCCCTGCATGACACTGAATGACTGAATTCTCACTCTTCAAATCTCTTATGCTACTCCATAATGTGGTGTAAAATGCCTCAATGTTAAAACAAGAAAAGTACTTTGATTTTGCTATTGATAATCCGATTTCTTTAATTTGTAAACTGGGGTTTTAAAGACCCCTCTTGGCTGCAGATAGATAATCGCCCAGTCCCCCCAGCCCAACCACAAACCTAACTCCTGCCTCCCACCCACCAAGCCCATTGTATGTTCAAATGAAAATCAGAAAAGTGAAGCCAAAGCCTCTCTGTTTCACAAAAAAGTGCCAGAGGTGTGCTGAATCTCACCTGTTCAGCCTTCTAGGAATCCTCAACAGGCCCCCTGGATGGACTCAACCAGGAAGCACAGATTAAAACTATGAACTAAGTGTTTATTCAGCTCCAGGTTCACACAACAAGAATTATACCTGCTTCCTTGCTCATTTTCCCTATTCTCCCTTTTCCTAGTTACCCCCCCAGCTTTATTAAGATATAATTGACATATAACGTTGCATAAATTTAAGTTGCATGATGTGGTGATAGGACATGTGTATTTATTGTGAAATACCTACCAAGATAAGGGTAATTAACACATTCTACAACTCACATAATTAACATTTTGGTGTTGTTGTCCTGCTGAGAACATTAAAGCTATACTGTCAGAGAAACTTTCAAGTACACAAAACAGTACTGGGATCTCCAGTCACCTTGCTGTACATTAGGTCACCGGAACTTATGCATCTTATAACTGAAAGTTTGTATCTTTTGACCAACATCTCCCCATTTCCCCAATCCTCAAGCCTTTCATATCCACATTCTTTTAAACCCTTAATAGTATTAGATGCAATCCACTGAAAGAAAACCAAAAAAAGACAGAGGAGGCAAACTCTGTTTCACGAGAAACACTTTTCCGTGTTTGTCATTGGGTTTTGTTCAGCTTTTTGTGATTTGCCTCAGAGAATACCTAAGTAGTAAGTGTGGGTGGATGGGCCCACCCTCTAGACTTTTTTGTCAAATGGCAGGACAGGGGAAGAGGATGAAAAAGAAAATAATGGGGACACTTCTTCCTCTCCATGTCTTCTAGTCCTTTAGAATGTCCTGAGTTCAATCCATAACCTCGGAATCAGTCTTAAGTCTGTGAGTTGTAAAAAACAACAACAACAAAAAAAAAACAATAGGTACCATGTTGGCTAAACTGGTTCGGAAAAAAAAAAAAGACTAAAACGACTGTCAGTACAATGATGGGCTGTCAGGCTTTAAAAAAAATCAGTCAACAGTGATAACAGATAAAATCGTCCTAAAGTGACTAATTGAGAAAATGACCACTCAGGTGAATAAGATTAAGATCACACAACAATGTCAGATAATTTTCAACATCAGAAAATCTGCATTTGTGCATTAAAAATAAATTTATAGCTACACATAGTACTTCAACTAATTCACCTGGGGATGCAAAATACCTATGGTCTGGTTCAGATATTTAAAATAGATTCATAGGAGATTCTCACTCTAGTTCTCGCTCTGTGTGTGTGTCTGTGTGTGTGTGCGTGCACGCGGGCGCACACGCATAGAAAGTGCCAAAGCAGATGGTAATAGGGGAGCTGAGAAACATACAGATCTTGTAGTTTATCCTCACACCTTGTGTAAGGGGTATGTATATTTCTCAGGGCAGAAATCTCACTGTCACTATGGATGTTTGCACTGTGTAGCAGCCCAGGACAGCTTCTGCTTAAGGGGACAAAACCTGCAGCCCAGGGCAGGCAGTCCCTGGGGGCAGAGGCGGGCTGTTACTTGGCCTGAGCAGCAGAGGGGGCATGTGCCACTGCAGAGCTCCTCTTCTTGGTGACACAAGGGGGTGTTTCTGCAGGCCTCTTCTGGAGCTTGCCCGCTCCTCCTTCCCGGTTCTGGCCCTGGGCGTCAGGCAGCAGCAGCGGGTGGAGGCACAAGACTTTGGGGCGGCAGAATCCATAGTGTGGCGGGGGATTCTGCTACAGGACTGCCGCATCCTGCTTTCAGCTCTTGGCAGATGCCGAGTGAGGCTTTAGGACCAGGAGCAGGGCATCGGGCTCTAGGGCGACTCAGCCTGTAGCTCAAGCGGGGCTCTGGCCACAGCGCCACACAAAGGGGGCCTGCGGTAGGGGCGGACCCGGGACTGAGGGAGGCCTGCAGGCCGCTGGCTGGAGCTGGGAGCCAGGGCTGTCGCTGGGTCACAGCGTGGGGTCTGAGGGAGGGCGGGAAACACTGCAGCCCTTGGTCTGGGGGATGATGGCTCGGCAGGCGGCCACTGTGGCCCTGGGCCGCTGTGAGGCCATCGCGGCTGCCGTCGCCCTCGCCGACCTGGTCCTCAGCGATCCTGGGGCTGCAACTCCACCTCTCGCCTTAGCCCACGCTGCGTTGGTACTTGTGAGGGTTGTTGAGGGTGATGGAGGTCTGGTGATTGAACACATCCTCCGGGGAATGATTCCTGTGATGAAACCATATCCTTTCTTCACATTAAACCCCGGGACATAGCCAAGCACCCTCTTGGCGATGAACTTTCCCTGGACGCTTGCTGCTGCGGTGGCCTCTGGGATCGCATACCCGCTGTGGTTGCTGGTGACAAGGGCCCCGGGAGAATCTCTGCCTCTCAAGGACAACAGATCTATCTGCGGCTTGGGGGGAGACTGAGGCTAATGGCTCCCTGAGGGTGGCCTCTCCTGCATCACTCATGGGGCCTTCCTTTCTCTTCTTTCGCAGTGAATCTGAGGGACCTCTGCCCCTCCTCAGGGGAATGGGAGGTGGTGGGGGCTCGGTCTGGAGGCAGGAGCCTTGCCTGGGAGGGTGCAGGTCAGGGCCAAGGACTCCCTGGCTTTGCTCTGAGACTCTTGGGAGAGGTGTGTGGCGTCTCCTGGGGAACAGGACGTGATGAAACTGCCTACTGTGGTGACGTCTCAGTGGGAGTCCTAGACCTCACTCTAGCTGCAGGGAGAGGCCGATGGGCTCTGCCACGTGCTCGTGGCACCACTTCTTGGCACCTCTTGGTCCCTCCTGAGGAGGCGCCCAGGTGAAGCTTTAGGGGGTGGTCTCCTCAAACTCCTCTTGCTTGAGTGGATGTGAAGAGAGGACCCTACTTCCATCCCTCTCCCTTGTTTGGGGAGATTCACAATCTTCTGAGGGCACTCTCTACATAGTCTCTCACCAAACCCTATTCCTTTTCCAACTCCTTGTGCGATCTCTATGGGAGTGAGGCATTTCGTGTGACTTGAGACAAAATGACAAACCCATGAAGTTAAGACCCAATCAAAGAAGCCCACAGGGTTTGGTTTCGTTTTGTTTTGTTTTCTTTTCTTTTCTTTTCCTGCAAAGGGACAGAGGAAGCCTGCCAAGGCTGCATT
Source organism: Rhinolophus hipposideros (assembly GCF_964194185.1). NCBI lineage: Eukaryota > Metazoa > Chordata > Mammalia > Chiroptera > Rhinolophidae > Rhinolophus > Rhinolophus hipposideros. The sequence continues at coordinate 79,822,091 of NC_138046.1, read as the reverse complement.
GCTAGTACTGAGACCACATTAAACTGGCACAGGTTCATCTACACTAGTGTTAGCTTTGTAAAGTACTGAAGCTGAGTGGGAACACTTTTATAGCTAGAATGTTCTGAAAATCCTGTTGAACTCTCTCTTCTTATCTACTTCAAGCAAATCACTCGGCAGGGTAAAATAGAGCTCAGGCCATTGGCCCTTGTGTTTAACTCTAATCCTAAATTTTATTATTTACATTTCAAATAGCTTCTGAGTCTGTGATCTTCATCCTCAAATGGGGTTCTGATTCGATTGTATAGAAACCCCGAGAATTCAGCCTAACTTCAGTGCTGAGACTGTGCTACGGAACAGCTAGGTCTCTGAAAGATAATCTTTCTGACGTGATGAGAGAGCATGCCAAAATAGTTGACTGTAACCGGTCAGAATACTCGGTTTTCATTTATTAATAAGAAAAATAAGCCAAGGTGGCCTACCATTTTAGAGTTTACAGAAATCTTTCACATGTTGTGCATTTGACCCTTGCAACAATCCACTCTATAAGGAAGTGAAACAGGTGCCGGTTTTACTCCAGTTTGACAGATGAGGGAACTCGGGCCCAGAGATAGGAAGTTGCTTCCTTACGTTCAGATATTTAGGATGGGGTGAAGCCTTAAATGATACCTCAGAATAATTTCACTTCAAGTCTGGGTCTCTTTCCACCACACCCCACTGGCCTCCACGTACATACACTTCTGTCACCTGTTTCATCTGATATCAGAGACCAGCGACCTCTTTCAGAGTGGTCATGGTCACATACAACCCAGCAGACAACCCAAGAAACACCTCTCCATGCTTGAACTGTCTGCACCGTGTCCCAACTCCAGGGCCTCCCAGCTCCAGGGCCTCAGTGGGCAAACCTGGCCTTCCTGTCAATTAATCAGCCCCTCCTGTACTCCACACATAAGAACCTTCTGCCTGTAGCTCACTAGAGAAATAGAACCCTAATTTCTGTAGACCCAGGAGCCATTTCTTCACCGTGCTGGTGCAATACCAAATGGGAGAAGGGGTCTTGAGGTTTTATTTTACTCTTTAAGAAAACACTTCTTCAGGCATCGTCTCTTACGTGTTTCACAACACAGGCATGATAGAGCAGCAGACTATTGTCAGCATCCTCACATGACCGAGAGTATGTCAGCCAGGGCCACAGGTCAGGAAGCAGCTAACTGACCTAACCAAGTCCTCCCATGTAGTAAGTGCAGAGCCAGAATAATACCTCTGGGCCTTCGGGCCTGCTGCTTCCTAGTCTAGTGTGCCCTCCATGGCCACGTGTGGCTACTTCTGTGATGCCGTCAACAGTTCTTTCTTTCCTGTGCCGATAACTCTCCTTGCTGCAGCCCACATTTGCCATGCCCATTCCCATGGCTTTGCCTGTGGTAAGTTCCTCCTCATTCTCCTCTCCTCTCCTCTGTCTGTATCAAACTTACACGCCCTTCTGGCTCCAATTTTGCAATCCCCTCCCACCCCCTTTCCAAATGCACCAGCCCACCTTAATCTCTCTTCTTAGAAATCTAGTTGCACTTACACCCCAATGTGAGATCAAATATAATTATAGATGGTTCAATGTGGGTGCTTTTGGATGATAAAATCTTTAAATCTCTGGACTTTAAGTAAAGCAAAACTGTCCTCTATAACGTGGGTGGGCCATATCCAATGAAGTGAAGTCCAGAACGGAACAAAAAATTGACCTCCCCCAAGAAAGTGGGAAATCGGCGGCAGATGGCCCTCAGACTTGACCTGCAACAGAAACTCTTCTCTGTGTCCCCAGCTTGATGACCTTCAGAATTGAACCACAGCCTTGGCTCCCCCTGGGGTCTCTAGCCTGTGAGAGCATCCTGTAGATTTTGGATTTACTAGTTTGCATAATCGCATGAGCCAATTACTTGATATCTCTCTCTCGCTCTCTCTCTCTCTCTCTCTCTCTCTCTCTCTCTCTCTCTTTCTCTCTCTCTTTCTCTTTCTCTCTCCCCCTCTTTTCTTTCCCTCGCTTCTATTTCCTCCCTCCATCTCTCCCTCTCTATTTCTCTCTTTCTATCTCTCTCTGCTATGTGAGCACCTAGGTGCACACAAAGACACACACGCTTATATATCTTTTGGGTTCTCTTTCTCTGGCGAACCTTGACTCAATGATACTTGGGTACCAGGGTTGATTCTTAACAACGGAATTTTAAGAATAGTTTAGCATTTGGCTCTTCAAATTAATTATATTTAAAGGAACTATTAACTGCTTGTCCTGTAGTAATGTGTATTCTGGTAGTGCTTGGTGTGATGTGGCAATAGAGATACACCACATCTCACAACAGCATACTTTTCCCGCTCCCCATTTTTAAAATGATTTTCAGGTATATAAAACAACATGGTGATTAGACATCTGTATACAACACAAAGTGGTAATCGGAATAAGTCCATTACCCATTCTATTAGCTACTCTTAATCAAATGCTTACATAGGGCAGGTTTCTGGGTGACCATGTGTATGATACCTTCAAACATTTTTGTCAAACTAAAGAGTACAATGAAAATTTATGGTTGCTCCTAATGACACTGCAGAAAGTGGGAAAGGAAAAGGATGAGCACAGAGATTTCAATTACCTGCTAAAGTACTGCATAAATGACTGGAAAGCTTCTGACTGCGCTGAAAGTGAGTCCTCTGTTCTGTAGCCACTGTGCTGAGATTGCTAAAAACAAAACCTAGAATCTCATCCTGTGAGTGTCTGAATTACAATGCAAATTGAATTCCCTACCTCACTGTGCACCCACGCTTAAAGTGAAGGCATTGATTGGGAAGGAATGGGATCATGAAGGTCTGAATGGGAACATGTGGGAAGACCTCGATGAACCTGGGAACACTGAGCCCCTAAATGCCCAGGAGTCATCTTCACCAGTGGAAGAACCCTCTCCACCCCAGTCTAAGGAGATTAACCCTGCTTTGCCCAAAGGAAGTGTAATGTCCTCCCCTGAGGAAATGTCCTTCAAAGAAACTGCTGGTGCTCATTGGGACACAACTGCAGCAACCTTATCTGCTTCTAGACCTGTAAGACGACTGAGGTCCCAGCAGACCCCTTAAGGTGAGTAAATATTATAATCCATGGGAAGGTGTGTCGTACTCCAAAAGAGCTACTAGATTTTTCTGATCATACCCACCAATATAGGGAGACCTGTGTGAGACTGGTATTAAAAGTTTGGGATAATGGTGGAAGGAACATAAAGTTGGATGAGGGTGACTTTATTGACATGTCCCCACTAAGCAGACATCTGCATTTATTGTTGCAGCTCAGAGAGTTAGAAAGGGCTCTAAGTGTTTGTTGTTTGTTTGTTTGGTCGGCTAACACAATGCCCAAAATGTGGTCCACAGCAAGTGAACTAGTAATCCAGACCTTCCAGTGGTTTACTGTAGAAGAAAGGATTCGTTAGGGAAATTGGAAGGTTAGAGTGCATTTGTTATTTAAAACCTCCTCACCCACCCTGGAAGGGTCCACAGGACACACCCTTCACCAAGGCTGTCAGAAGTAAGTTTGTGAGGGAAGCCCCAGCAGTCTTGAAGAGCTGCATGATCGCTCCTCTCAATAGAGCAGAACTTACAGAGGGAACTTATGCTACTCAATAGGGGTACGTAAAGGCAACAGGAGTAAAACGCTTCCCCGGGTGCAGGGGCCACATGGCCTCACTAAACCTCCAATGGTAAGGCGGGCATGGTTACCATCATGCACAGCAGAAGGAAAGCAGCGATCAGAATAGTCTAACTCCCAGAGAACTATGTAGGTCGCTAGTCAATATTCATGTTGATCCTAGAAGAGAAAAGCATTGGAAGCCTACTAAATTCTTAGTTGATCTGCATAACCGGAAGAATTCTAGGTCAAGTGAATGAAAGCCTAACTTGGAAAAAAAATTAACAGAAAGTCACAGACCTTGAATCAATTCCCAGACTTAAAGCAGTTTGTGAACCCCAAAGCACTTGAACGTTTAAGTGAGGCTGAATCCCTTTGATGGATTCTGTTTGAAGGCTCAGCTACAGCACCACCTAGGTGACAACACCTTGCATGGCTGTGGTGAGGATCTCTAGAAGGCTGTTGTACTCTGATTCCTCATGCAGTATATGGTGCTGTTTCTGCCATGGATAGGATTCACAGGTCCTGGAATCAAGGGTGGAAATGGGTGTGGGACCACTCACTGTCACAACTAATGGCCCACTAGCACAAAGTTGGCTTCCTGTCCCCACTACCTTATGCTCTGCTGGGCTAGATAGAGGTCTCAGTTCCAAAGCAAGGAAAGCTTCTTGCCAGGAGACACAACAATGATTCCATTGAATGGAAAATTAAGCCTGTCACTTTGGGCTTCTCATACCTCTGAATCAACAGACATATTTGGGAGTTACTGTGCTGTCTGAGGTTATTGATGCTGATCACCAAGGGGAAATAGGACTGCCCGTCCACAATAGAGGCATTATAGCAATGTATGTCTAAAATAGAGACCCCTTACGGCACTCCTTAGTAATAATATGCCCTGTAATTAAACTCAATGGAAAGCTGTAACGATTCACTCCAGCAGGACTACCAATGGTCTTGAGCCTTCAGGAATGAAGGAGTGGGACACCCAACCAGATAAAAAAAAAAAAAACATGACCAGCTCAGGTGCATATTGAGGGCAAAGGAATATGGAATGGGTAGTAGAAGAAGGTACTTACAAATACCAGCTATGAAGACATGATGAGCTACAAAAAGGGGGATTTTAATTTTTGTATTTCTTCCTTTCTTTGTTATGAATATGATCCTATATCTATGCCTGTCTGTCTATCCAAGTTTTTCTTCACTCTTTTATCCTCCTGTCTTGTAACATAAAATATATTGACCTAGTATTGGTATCATTTAAGCAGTCATAATTGCACCATAGTACTTAAATTAGGGTATATGAAGGAGAGAGTAAACATCACCGAAGGACACTGTATCCTCTTGTGAAAGGGATAGGGTGCTTTTATCTGTAGACGGAATAGGTAGAAGTATGACTTTGTTCTTATTCGGAGGTTAAGTACAGTTTAGGAAGATGTATATGGGTACTGAGATGACAAAGGGTGAACTTACATGTCACCCTTTGAAGTTATGTGTTCACCAAAGGGTGAACTTGGTTAATCTTATGTATCAACTTGGCTGGGTCACTCTTCCCAGATGTGTTGTCAAAGTTTATTCTAGATGTTTCTATGAGGCTATTTTGCATGAGATTTAACATTTAAATAGGTATAATTTGAGTAAAGCCGTTTGCCCCCTTACTAATTGTGGGCATCATCCAATGGTTTGAAAAAACTGTCCATGACATGCACAAACTAGGACAGACAATGACATTGCTGACAGGCACAGGGAGAGAGGCAGAGGCTGAGGGATACAGGTATAGAGACAGAGACAGAGTGGGAGGCACACACAGAGACTGAAAAAAAGTCAAATAGAAAGAGAGGCATACAGAAAGAGGGAAGTACATATAGTAAAATAGGGGTGAGAAAGAGAGAGAGAGTCACAGACTGACTGAGACAGAAAGGGAGAGACACAGAAAGAGGAAGAGAGGCCGGGGTGGATGGGTGGCTCAGCTGGTTAGAGTGCAGGCTCAGGGTAACAGAGCTGCCGGTTCGATTCCCACATGGGCCAGCGAGGTATACCCTCCGCAACTAGAATGAAGTCAATGAGCTGCCGCTCAGCTCCCGGGTGGCCACATGGCTCAGTTGGTTGGAGTGCAGGCTATCACCCACAAGGTTGCTCGTTGGACTCCTGGACTCCCGAAGGGATGATGGCCTCCGCCCCCTGCAACTAAGATTGAAGCATGGCACCTTGAGCTGAGCTGCCTCTGAGATTCCAGATGGCTCAGTTAGTTAGAGAGCAGTCTCTCCACCACAAGGTTGCCGTCCTCCAAGGGATGGTGGGCTGCACCCCCTGCAAATCAAAACCACAACTGGACCTGGATCTGAGCTGCGCCCTCTATATATAAGATTGAAAGGACAACTTAACTTTGAAAAGTCCTGGAAGTACACAGTGTTCGCCAATAAAGTCCTGATCCCTTTCTCCAATAATAAAAATCTTAAAAGGGGAAGAAAAGAGAGACACAGTTAAATGCATGCACAGATAGCAGCAACAGAGAGACATAAACAGAAAGAGACCCAGACAGACAGATCAACAGATAGAAACAGAAAGGTAGAGACAGTAAGAAAGAGACAGAGAGTGACATAGACAGACTGAGATAGAGACAGAAATACACAAAGATTGAAGTGGACAGAAATATCCAAGGATGGAGAGAGATGCTAGAGACAGAGATTGAGAATGACAGAGATAGAGACAGATATACACAGAGGGAGAGACAGGGATAAACCCTCAGCGTCGTCAAAGACTGCATTGCATCCCACAGAGGTACCTCTCTTTCCGTGTGTCATTTAGTTTGCTGTCACTGATTAGATTGTTTGCTGTAGCATTACCACGATTATGCACCTTGTCGAGCCTCTCCGTCTCCCCGTTCCTTTAGTGGGAGGCTGTAAAACAAAGTGAGTGTTAATGTGGGAAGCTTTTCTCCTCAGCTTTGGCGGTCAAAAAAAAAAGGAAAGGAAGGAAGGATGGAGGGAGGTAGAGATGAAGGGAGGGACGGAGGGAGGGAGGGAAAGAAGAAAGAGGTAGGGAGTGAGGGAGGGAGGGAGAGAGAGATAGAAAGAGAAAGAGGGAAAGAGGAAAGAAGGAAACAGAAAGAAAGAAAGAAAGAAAGAAAGAAGGGAAGAAGGGAAGAAGGGAAGGAAGGAAGGAAGGAAGGAAGGAAGGAAGGAAGGAAGGAAGGAAGGAAGGAGGAAAGAAAGAAAGAAAGAAGGAAGGAAGGAAGGAAGGAAGGAAGGAAGGAAAGAAGGAAGGAAGGAAGGAAGGAAGGAAGGAAGGAAGGAAGGAAGGAAGGAAGGAAGGAAAGAAGGAAGGAAGGAAGGAAGGAAGGAAGGAAGGAAGGAAGGAAGGAAGGAAAGAAGGAAGGAAGGAAAGAAGGAAGGAAGGAAAGAAGGAAGGAAGGAAGGAAAGAAGGAAAGAAGGAAGGAAGGAAAGAAGGAAGGAAAGAAGGAAGGAAAGAAGGAAAGAAGGAAGTAAAGAAGGAAAGAAGGGAAGAAGGGAAGAAGGGAAGAAGAGAAGGAAAGAAGGAAAGAAGGAAAGAAGGAAAGAAGGAAAGAAGGAAAGAAATAAGGAAAGAAGGAAAGAAGGAAAGAAGGAAAGAAATAAGGAAAGAAGGAAAGAAGGAAAGAAATAAGGAAAGAAGGAAAGAAAGAAGGAAAGAAGGAAAGAAAGAAGGAAAGAAGGAAAGAAAGAAGGAAAGAAGGAAAGAAGGAAAGAAAGAAGGAAAGAAGGAAAGAAAGAAGGAAAGAAGGAAAGAAAGAAAGAAATTTAAAATGAAAAAAATAAATACTGGTATTAGATAAATGCCCCAAGCTGGCAAATGGCAACAGCCAGGGTTTCTGCAAGTTTAAATGCTTAAATGAGTGTTTTCCTGTCACTATTTACACATTATTGTACATCCGCCTTCTATAAACAGCAAAGAGCAATATGAAGATTTAAAGTTAGTTGGTGGAAACTAAAAGCAGATCTCTAGTTACGGTGATCTCGCTACATAGTCTCTGAATTTCCCAAGTGAGGATAACTCTTTTTTGATGAACTGGCATCCTGGCATTCAGCTCAAGAAAAAGCAATTTGAAGTTACTTGGAATGATTATATAAAGTAAGTGACATTGCTACAGAAAAAAAAAGCAACTACTTTTCACCCTTCTGTGGAATAAATATTTACTCTTTCCCCAACTTTAGTTATGGGGAAAAAAAACAAAGAAAAAAAGAAAGAAAGAGAGACAGACAGGCAAAAGGCCTGTTGGTTGTGGTTAGTTAAGTAAACCTAGTATAAGGGAACTCAGAGGGGGAAAATGCAAATTTTAATTTTTAAAAGCAAACATCAAGGGTGCAACAGCAGCTTCTGTTGTAGCCATTCCATGTATCTGTTATGTAATTATTACTCTAACACTAGTATGTGGGTTTCGGATAATGAAGCCTTTCACATCTCCTTAAAGAGCAATTAAATAAAAAAATAGTCAAAAGTGATTTGTTCACTGAATGACAAAGGATAAAACCTAATTGGGAAGAGAAATATAAACCAGTAAGAAAAGTTCTGGGTTAAACTAAGTAAGCCATTAAATCTGTTTAATTTTCAAAATTTATTTGTTCACCCTTTATTATATTTTTACACTCTTTCAAAGCATGTTTTTATTATTTGTATGGATTCTTAAACAGAGTTTTCAATGCATTGACCTTCTATAAGCACAACAACCACTCAATGAAATGTAAACAGGTAGGGTATTTGGGAAGGATTGGGATGGTGGCAGTTTGAAACGTTTTTCTGTGGTGAAAATACCAGGGAAGTAAAGGAAAGTCTAACTAACATCAAGGTACTCTTAAGTTAAAGAACAACCAACAAAAAGATCATCAGTATACTCTGGGTGTGATCACATAGTGACAACCATGGAAACCAAGTACTACAGTCAGTGGCAGAAAGTGGGGAAGGGGGAGCAATCAGAATAGAACCAGTTGTGGTGGGAGTGATGAGTGAGGCAGGGCTGCTCTAAACCCACCAAGTGAAAGGGAAGTCAAGGTATTAATTTAACATTCACTAATAACACGAAAGGAAAAGAATTTCACTAAGAGTAGTGGTAAGTAGGCTCACATTTTCTCTCTAAAGTCAACTGGTCTTTGTCTTCACAGAAATAATGTGGGAGTCGATGTGTGTTAAACCAGGACAGGCTGCCTCGTTAACAGCACGGATAAGTTCTGGAGATGTTTGGGGGCTTTAAAATGTGTCCTCTTCATAAGCGCCAGTAAACACTCTCAACTGTTATGAACTACAATTCAACAAAGCCTCTGACAGTTGGTCAGCAGAGATGGACAAGGCCAGTTGATCCCCCAGAGGGAGCTGGCATCTCGAGAAAGCTGGCCACCTCTGTGCCCAGAGAAGAGCTGCTCAGCTCTCTGAGCTTTTGCAACAGTCCTCACTGTGGGCAATGCCCCTCTCTGCAGAGGTACAGGAAGTTACAGGACACATATATGGGGAAGGCCACATCTTGGTTCTCCAGGTTCACCACCACTAGGTCTTCTTCTCTTCTCAGGGCAAGGATCTGGTATTCTGTGTCCTTCCTGAAAACGGCGCTTCCAGCCCTGTCCAAGGAAGCCAAGCGCAGGCGGAATGCAATCTTTCTCGGCCAGAGTAGACTGACACTTAAGCCGCAGCATCTGTTCAGCACTCTGCGCCGGAAAATGATGCGCCGGTTGCTGTAGGACACCACCAGGTCCCAGCCAAAGCTGAAGCCAGTCCACAGCCAGCTGCAAATCGCATCCCTGCGGAGCTGGGCCCCACAGCGCATGCTGTTCCCCTGGAGGTCAGACATGTTGACGTTAGTGGGCTCGAACTCCCTGATTTGCTCGGCGCGGAGGAGGGCAAGCCACTGCTCTTTATACACTGGTGTGAGCCATGCAGCAGGGATCACTGCATCCTGGTCGATGGTGCGTGCTGACGACAGGTCGCAGATTATGTAGGCCAGCCGCAGCTGCTGGAACACTGGCACAAAGGCTCTACCCTGCTGGGTCTCCAGGAAAGGGGTGCCCTCCGAGTCCCTCTTGGACCTGTCAAACCACGAGTTGGCGTCTGGCAATAAGGTGCTGCAGGGACCTCTCCATGTGGGCTGCAGTTGCAGGAACACCCACTTTTTCAGGTTGGTGTACACATCCATCTCCACCTCCATCACGAAGAGCTCTGAAGAGGCGATGAGCTCTTTCATGAGATCCAGGCTGATTTCCCGCAATAGCTGCTCGCTACGCTGGGTCATCAGGTTGTCCAGCAGCCAATGGAAGCACATGGTCTTGATGTTTTGGAGGCCGTAGCTCTCAGCAGAGTAGTAGTAGCTGCACACGGTCTGGGCGCTGACAGTCTCCTTCATGACTTCCCCACACTGCTGAATTAGCTTGTCCAACTGCAGCATGCTGGCTGTGGCCAGGATGGGGACAGCTCGGTTGGGTGGGATGCACACGGAGTCTTGGTACAGGGAGCCTAAAGCCTTGTGAAGTGCTTCACGATCAATGTTCTCGTCAGGCATCTGCAACTCTATAGTATTCATGGTTGCTTCCCTCCAAGCACCGCTGAACATGCTAGCGAAGTAACCTGACTGGCATAAGTAGACTCTGTGCAAGTTCCACGCCTCCCCTAGTGCGCGGATCTGCACATCACTTTCTTCCCCCCTTATGAAGAGTGCCTCATAAACCGACTCGGAACTGTCTTTGGCGTGCTTCCTGGGGGGCTTTTTTCCGTGAGGCCCTCCTGTGCCCGACTTCCGCTTGAGGCCTAACTGACTGGTAGTAGGTCCGGCCTCTTCACTTTCGTCCTCCGCCTCATCTACCGCTGCCATGGCTGCCTCCACCATCTCCTCCTCCTCCCCACTGGGACCCGGCTGCCCTGGGGCACGCCTCCCCCAGCCCCAGAGCATCCGGCTGCTTAGTGCTCCCATGGCCTTTATGTACCTTAAAGGCGCAAAAGACACGCTCCCTCACAAGGCGCAGCTTCCACTGGAACCAGCTCAGCCCAGAGTGCTTCTGGGTAGAGCTAACGTCTCCTTTCACGTCACCCAGGGCGCGTGCTAAGCCCCACCCCATCCGGCCCCGCCCCACAGGAAAAAACGGAAGCCCTCCCAGGAAGACCACTATGCACCTTTCCCTCCTGCGATGATTGCCTCCGGGGTCGCTTCACAGACTGATGATTTAGTGGAGGGCTTTTTGTGAAAATTCTTCCCTTTGTCTCGAAGAACAATTCACTTTTCTCCATCTGAAATATTCAGTGATCATTTATGGAGAGAATTACGTCTTGACCCTAACTTTTCCTCTAGGAACCCTATTTCCCATAATAACTTCTAAGGCTAGCTCATCACTTGAGACTGTGAAGCCATTTCCTGTGATAAAGGTTGTAACTTTTGCCACAGTTTTTGCTTTGCTCTTTATCTTTTGTTTTTAAATAGAATTCCCAGTTTTAAAACCGTTTTAATATCTCTCTCTCTCTCTCTCTCTCTCTCTCTCTCTCTCTCTCTCTCTCTCTCTTTCTCTCTCTCAGTCTCTCGGTCGTGTGTGTGCATGTGCATGTGCATATATGAGACACACACGCGTACACACACAGAGAGAGAGAGAGAGAGAAAATCAGCTGCTTTTGGGGCCATGCCTCCGTTTTAAAGAGCTACACAAAGCTTTAGTTTAGGGAAGGAAGATCTGAAGTTCAGACAATAACTTTTAGCCTTATTTATTTATGTTGTTGTTGTTATTGTTTTCTCTCCACCTGTGTAAATATCTTGAGCTCTCTGCCTGTGACACTTTCCCTGGTACTTGCAAACAACTGCCCATTCTTCAATGTCTGAGATCTGGCTCAAGGCTGACTGTTTCTCAACGTCCAATGCAGAGAGACAGCTTTCCTTAACTGTAATCCCATTATGCCTTGATCAAACATTTATCCCCACAGGGTTGCAGGACTCTGGATTACCAGCACCAGGCACCAGGCCAAGCACGTAAGAAACTTACAATGAAAGAAAATACATGTTTTTTTTTCCTTTTCATTTTTGAGGAAGGAGGAATATTAAATACTGTACAGATAAATATTAAATACTGTACAGACAATACTCAAAAAACGCTGGGTTGTAGAGAGAGTATGGACAGACCTCTTAATGCCAAGGAAAGTACAATATTAGGGGAATTACACACATTTTCTGAACTGGCAACATGATTTATTGAAAAGATATAAGTCTAAGAAATGTTATTTTAATTACCAAAACATCTCTTGATGCTGGGAAGCCTCTTAGGTCATTTAGCACTCCCTGAAGTAGAAAGTTCCCTAAATTTGTATATTGCAGTATAATGTTATGTTACATGTTCAATATTCTCTTATGGGGCTCTACCGAAAGGCTGATTGAGAGTGTCTAAATAAATTGTGCAATAGGAAAATTTGTTGAGAGTGCATAAAAAAGAGAGTGGAGGGGAAATATATAGCTTAAGGCCTCAGCCTCCAAAGCTTATCTGCACCTGTAACATAATGGATCATTGTCAAGAAGCTATGGAATGGAGGCAGTGAGGGATCCCTTGATTGTGCCGGGCCTGGATGAGTGATGAAGGAAGCTCTGCTTATTCAAAAAGAGATGGCTCTGCGCCACACACACAGGAAAAACATTTAGATGAAATATAGACTGAATTGGCTGATAAACAATAATCAGATTAATTTAAGAACAATGGAAGTTGCTATAAAATTAAATACGAAGAATCAGCTTTCCTGCTTGTAAAAGTAAAAGGTGTGTTTATAGTCAATCTCAGTAGCCTCATCCAGTTTCCAAGAAGCGTTTTTTTCAAGTATGGGAAGACCAAAGGAATTTAATAACAGTGATAGGTGAGGGTTCAGTGAGAGATATCTCATTAAAGTCACAAGAAGCTGTTCTGGGATGATTTTCACAGGTTGTGCTTAGACCCACGCAGAGGAATTCAATAGATGGGCAAGGTACCAGAATTCAATGTTGCCCACATCTAGCCCAGTCGACACCATGTGCCCAAACCATGTGCAGCTACTACTACTCTGGTGAGAGGTACAGCCTCCAGAACACCAGGACCATGTGCATCCAGTGGCTGCTGCACAACCTGATGACCTAGGAGAGTGAGCAGCCACTGCGTCAAGTGCTGCAAACTACAAAAGAGCAAAATAGAACTTAAGGTCTAGGCAATAAATTTTTTTTAGATAAGAATCTTCAATTTTATAAGGACACAGGATCTATTCTTAAGGATCTAAAGTTAATGTAAGAATTTAAAAAATTTTTTTTATTAGTGTCAGGTGCCCAAGACAAAGTAATACTAGACGTTTATCTTTTATATCCCTCACACTGTGTGAAACCTCCTCCCCCCATCTACTATCCCTCTTACATCACACTGAGCCATTACATTTCCACTGTCTCTATTCCTAATGCTGTACTCCGTTTCTTGTAAGTACACACACAAAAACACACACACATACACATACATACATACAAACTTGTAGTTGTCATTTATTATTGTTCAGCTTCAGCTTTAGGTGTGCAATGCAGTGATCGGGCATCTACATCATCCCTGAGGTGCTCTCCCAAATGGGACAAGTGTCCATTGGATACCGTACAAAGTCTTTACAACATTATTGATTACATTCCCAAAATTCATTTTCAAAACCCGTGGCCATCTTGTAATTACTGACTGTTTTCTAATCCCCTCACCACCCCTCTTATCCCCACCCCCATCCCATATAGCGACCCTCAGTTTTTCCTCTATGTCTCCAAAACTGTTTCTGATAAGTTCATTCACTTATTCTTTTTTTTTTCTTAGATTCCACATATAAGTGAGATCATACGGTATTTTTCTTTCTCTGTCTGACTTATTTCACTTAGCATAATGTTCTCTAGGTCCGTCCATGTTGCTCCAAGTAGTAAGATTTCTTTCTTCTTTATGGCTGCGTAATATTCCATTGTATAAATGTACCACAGTTTCCTTTTTTTTTTCGTTTCTTTTTTTATTAGTTTCAGTTGTACAAGACAAGGTAATACTTAGATGCCCACCATCTACATCCCTCACACTGTGAACCCCCCTCCGCCCACCCACCATCCCTCTGACCTCACACCGAGCCATCACATCACACACATAAAATTATAATTGGCATTCATTAATGTTTAGCCTCTGGTGCACAACGCCATTATTAGGCATCCACACCATCCCTGAGGTGTTCTCCAAATAGGACGCATGCCCATCGGATACCCAAAAAAACCCCTACAACATTATTGAATAAGTTCCCCAAATTAATTTCCAGAAAACCCTGAGGCCATCTTGCGGCCACCAGCTGCCTCCCAATCCCTTCACCTTTCCCCTTATCACCAACTCCCCCCGCCCCCGCCCATCTAACAACTCTCGGTTTTTTCTCTGTGTCCTCAAAACTGTCTCTGATTAGTTCATTCACATATTCTTTTCTTTAGATTCCTCATATAAGTGAGATCGTATGGTATTTGTCTTTCTCTTTCTGACTAATTTCACTTAACATAATGTTCTCTACATCCATCCATGTTGTTGCAAATCATAAGATTTCTTTCTTCTTTATGGCTGCGTAATACTCCATTGTACAAATGTACCACAGCTTCTTAATCCAGTCATCTACCGATGGGCATTTTGGTTTTTTCCATATCTTGGCTATTGTGTAAAGTGCTGCAATAAACAAAGGAGTGCATACTGATTTTTGAATTGGAGTTTTGGATTTCTCCGGGTAGATGCCTAGGAGTGGAATTACTGGATCATAGGGTAGTTCCATTTTCAGATTCCTGAGATACCTCCATACTGTTTTCCATAGTGGCTGCACCAATCTGCAATCCCACCAACAGTGCACTAGAGTTCCCTTTTCTCCACATCCGAGCAGCATTTGTTGTTTGTTGATTTATTGATGATAGCCATTTTGACTGGAGTGAGGTGGTATCTCATTGTGGTTTTTATTTGCATTTCTCTGATGGTTAGTGAGGTTGAGCATTTCTTCATATGTCTTCTTGCCTTCTGTATGTCCTTTTTAGAAAAATGTCTCCTCAAGTCCTCTGCCCATTTTTTAATTGGGTTGTTTGTTTTTTTGGAGTTGAGTTGAGTAAGTTTTTCATAGATTTGTGATATTAATCCCTTATCAGATATATCATTGGCAAATATCTTTTCCCATTCAGTAGGATCCCTTTTTGTTTTATTGATGGTTTCCTTTGCTGTGAAAAAACTTTTTAGTTTGATGTAATCCCACATGTTTATTTTTTCTCTTACTTCCCTCGCACGAGGGGATATATCAGAGAAAAACTTACTCTGGGTAATGTCCATGAAGTTTCTTCCTATATTTTCTTCTAGAAGTTTTATGGTATCAGATCTTACATTTAAGTCTTTAAGCCATTTTGAATTTATTTTTGTATATGGTGTAAGGAGGTGGTCCAGCTTCATTTTCTTGCATGTGTCTGTCCAGGTTTCCCAACAGCAGTTACTGAACAGATTGTCTTTACCCCATCGTACATTCTTGCTTCCATTGTCGTAGATTAGATGGGCATATAGGCATAGATTTACTTCTGAACTCTCTAATCTGTTCCATTGATCTATGTGTCTATTTTTATGCCACCACCATGCTGTTTTGATTACTGTAGCCTTGTAGTATAGTTTGATATCAGGTATCGTTATACCTCCCACTTTGTTCTTATTTCTCAAGATTGCTGAGGCTATCCGGGGTCTCTTATGGTCCCATATAAATTTCAGGATTATATGTTCCATTTCTGTGAAAAACGTCGTTGGTAGTTTGATAGGAATTGCGTTGAATATGTATATTGCCTTAGGCAGTATGGACATTTTAACTATATTAATTCTTCCTATCCATGTACATGGAATGTGTTTCCATCTATTTATGTCTTCTTGATTTCTTTCTTCAGTGTCGTATAATTTTCTGAGTACAGATCTTTTACATCTTTGGTTAGATTTATTCCCAGATATTTTATAGTTTTTGGAGCAATTGTAAATGGAATTGTTTTTTTAATTTGACCTTCTGATATTTTATCATTGGTATATACAAATGCAACTGATTTCCGAATATTTATTTTATATCCTGCTACTTTACTGAATTCATCTATCAGTTCTAATAGTTTCTTTGTGGAGTCTTTAGGGTTCTCTATATATGGTATCATATCATCTGCATATAGTGATAATTTTACTTCCTCCTTAGCAATTTGGATGCCTTTCATTTTTTCTCTTGTCTGATTGCTGTGGCTAGAACTTCCAGCACTATGTTGAATAGAAGTGGAGAAAGTGGGCAACCTTGTCTTGTTCCTGATCTTAGGGGGAGTGGTTTTAGCTTTTCCCCATCAAGTATGATGTTAGCTGTCGGTTTGTCATATATGGCCTTTATTATGTTGAGATATGATCCCTCTATTCCCAGTTTCTTAAGGGTTTTCATCATAAAATGTTGCTGTATTTTATCAAATGCTTTTTCTGCATCTATTGATATGATCATGTGATTTTTATTTTTCATTTTGTTAGTGTGGTGTATCACATTAATTGATTTGCGGATGTTGAACCACCCCTGCATACCAGGGATGAATCCCACTTGATCTTGGTGTATGATCTTTTTAATGTATTGCTGAATTCTGTTCGCTAATATTTTGTTGAGAATTTTTGCATCTATGTTCATTAGAGATATCGGCCTATAGTTTTCTTTTTTTGTGGTGTCTTTGTCTGCTTTTGGGATCAGGGTGATAGTGCCTTCCTAAAAAGTGTTTGGGAGTCTTCCTTCCTTCTGGATTTTTTGGAAGAGCTTGAGGAGAATAGGTGATAATTCTTTTTTGAACGTTTTGAAAAATTCACCTGTAAAGCCATCTGGTCCAGGGCTTTTGTTTGTTGGGAGATTATTGATTACTGATTCAATTTCCCTGGTGGTAATCTGACTGTTCAGGCTTTCTGTTTCTTCTTGACTTAGCCTTGGATGTTTGTGCGCCTCTAGGAAATTGTCCATTACTTCCAGATTGTCAAATTTGTTGGCATATAGTTGCTCATAGTAATTTCTTAAATTTTTTTGTATTTCTGTGGTGTCTGTTGTCACTTCTCCTCTTTCATTTCTGATTTTATTAATTTTGGTCCTCACTCTCTCTTTTTTAATGAGTCTGGCTAGAGGTTTGTCAATTTTGTTTATCTTCTCTAAGATTCAGCTCTTGGATTCATTGATCTTTTGTATTGTTTTTCTGGTTTCTATTTCATTTATTTCTGCTATGATCCTTATTATCTTCTTCCTTGTCCTCCCTTTGGGCTTATTTTGCTGTTCTTTGTCCAGATCCCTTAAGTGTGAAGATAAACTGTCAATTAGTGATGTTTCTTGTTTCTTTAGGTATGCATGCAGTGCTATGAACTTCCCTATTAGGACTGCTTTCGCAGCATCCCATAGATTTTGGGTCATCGTGTTCTCATTCTCATTTGTCTCGAGATATCTTTTGATTTCTTCTTTGATCTGCTGCTTGCCCCATTCATTATTTAGTAACAGGTTATTCAGCTTCCATGAATTGGTGTGTCTTTCTGGTTTTTTTTCCCTGTAGTTCATTTCTAATTTCATAGCACTGTGGTCAGAGAAGACAATTGGCATGATTTCAGTTTTCTTAAATTTATCAAGGCTTGTTTTGTGTCCTAACATATGATTTATCTTGGAAAATGTTCCATGTGCACTTGAGAAGAACGTGTATTCTGCAGCATTGGAGTGAAATGCTCTGAAATATCAATTAAATCCAACTGCTCCAAAGTATCATTTAAGGCTGTTGTTTCCATATTGATTTTCTGTCTGGAGGACCTGTCCCTTATTGTCAGAGGTGTGCTGATGTCCCCTACTATGATAGTGTTGCTGTTGATCTCTGTCTTCATGTCCATCAGTACCTGTTTTTTATATTTAGGTGCGCCTATGTTAGGTGCATAGATGTTTACTAGGCTTATGTCCTCTTGTCGATTGATCCCTTTATTATTATATAGTGCCCATCTTTGTCTTTTAATACGTTCTTCATTTTAAAGTCTATTTTGTCAGATATAAGTATTGCAACTCCAGCTTCTTTCTCGCTTCCATTTGCATGAAATATCTTACTCCAACCTTTCACTTTCAGCTTGTGTGTATCTTTTGATCTGAGATGAGTCTCTTGTATACAGCATATACAAAGGTCTTGCTTCCTTATACACTCAGCCACCCTATGTCTCTTGATGGGAGCATTCAATCCGTTTACATTTAAAGTGATTATTGATAGGTACATAGTTATTGCCATTTTTAAATTTGTAGTACATTGTTTTCATCTTTCTTCTATTTACAGAAGTCCTTTTAGTATTTCTTGCAATGCTGGCTTGGTCTTAATAAATTCTTTTAGTTTGTTCTTTTCTGGAAAGCTCTTTATCTCTCTATCAACTTTAAATGATAGCCTTGCTGGATAAAGCAATCTAGGTTGTACGCCTTTGTGTTCCATCACTTTGAGTATCTCCTACCACTCCCTCCTGGCCTTCAATGTTTCTGTAGAAAAGTCATCTGGTAGCCTTATGGGAGTTCCCTTGTACGTAATCTTTTGCCTTTCTCTTGCTGCTTTTAAGATTCTCTCTTTGTCTTTAAGCTTTGCCATTTTAACTATAATGTGTCTTGGTGTGGGCCTGTTTGGGTTTATCCTGGTTGGAACTCTCTGCACTTCCTGGGCTTGTATGTTGGTTTCCTTCATCAGGTTAGGGAAATTTTCGGACATTATTACCTCAAATATGTTCTCAATCCCTTGCTTCCTCTCTTCGCCTTCTGGTATTCCTATGATGCGCATGTTGTTGCGCTTGATGTTATCCCAGAGGTCTCTTAACCCATCTTCATTGTTTTTTATTCTTTTTTCTTTCTGCTGTCCAGTTTGAGTGATCTCTGCTAACTTGTCTCCTAAGTCGCTGATTCGATCCTCTGCTTCATCTAACCTGCTGGTCATTCCTTCAAGTGAGTTCTTAATTTCGGTAATTGTGTTCTTTAGTTCTACCTGGTTGTTTGTTAAGATTTCTACATCCTTTTTTAGTTCTAACTGGTTGTTCTTTATGATTTCTATATCCTTCTGTATGTCTTCTCTAAGATCCTTAAACATTCTTATCACCACAGTTCTGAACTCTGTCTCTGACAGGTTGGTTACCTCTGCTTCATTTGGTTCCAGTTTTGTAGGTTTCTTCTGTTCTTTTATTTGGCACATGTTTCTTTGTCTCCCCATTGTGACTGAGTCTCTGTATTTACTTTGGTGTGTTAGGAAGATCCCATAGAGTTCTTAGTTCTTACTGGGCTATCTTATGTAGTATGTGTCCTTTGTATTTGACTTGCACTACCTAGTTCTCCTCTCAGTGTGCTCCAAAGGTGACTCTTGTGTTGTGTATGTTGTCCTGTTCAAAAAAAAAACTTTAATTGCTTTTTGCTTGTGAGTAGGTGGGTTTAACTCTTATGCTGACTCTTTGTGAGACTTGGCTCTGCTCCCCGAAGGTTGTTCTGCTGGGTGAGTTTTGACCACTTAAATGAGGTTTGGCCTCTATGGGCTCTTGTGCCTTCAGAGAATTCCTTCTGGGGGTGTTACTTGTAGGTCAAACCCGGTAGTACTATGGTTTGGTCTAGAGTTGGCTTCTTGATATGTTGAATCTTGTGCCTCTTAAGCTGGGCCCTTCCACGAGTCTCTTAGCTGTTCTTCTGGCTTCTATGCTCTCCATTCCGCCCTGGGCTCCCGCACTTCCCTGGAACCGCGGGTGCTGATGGGCTGGGACTCTACTGGGGGAGTGCGTGTGTCCACTTAGCGCCCCTCTCTCCTCCCCAGCTCACCCAACTAGCGTACTCCTAAGCAAACCTTCTAGGAGTCTCTTATCTGTTCTCGGGTCTTTTGTGTTCTCCGTTCTGTCCTGGCTCCCCTGAGTCCCTGGAGGTGTGGATGCCGTTGGGCCATGGCTCCGCCGTGGGAGCAGGGCACATTTCCACTTCTCTGTCCTGCCTCATCCCCTGCTCGCAATTAGTGCACACCTTCAAGTAGTTCTTCCACGAGTCTCCCAGCTGTTCTGCGTGATGAGCAAAGAACTCCTCCACGCGTTATATGTCCCGTTTGCAACAAGATCCGGAGGAGAACTCAGAAAACGTGCTCCCACCATTCCTATGACATCACTCCCAGTCGTTCTTTAAAAGTATGTTGTTTAATCTCCATATATTTGTGTTTTTTCCTGCTTTCTTTTTGCAGTTGATATCCAATTTCAAATCTTTGTGATTAGAGAAGATACTTGGTATGATTTCAATCTTTTTAAATTTGCTGAGGGTGATTTTATGTCCCAATATATGGTCTATCCTTGAGAATATTCCATGTACACTAGAAAAAAAATGTATACTCTGATATTTTAGGATGGAGTTCTCTATATATGTCAATTATGCTCGTTTCATCTATATGTCATTTAAGGCTCCTGTTTTGTTTTTTATTATCTGTTTGGATGATGTATCCATAGCTGTCAATGATGTATTTAAGTCCCGTAGTATAATTGTATTTTGGTCAGTTTCTCCCTTTTGTTCTGTTGGTTGTTGCTAGGTATATTTTGGTGCTACCTGATTGGGGGCATAAATATTGATGACTTTTATGTCTTTTTGTTGTATAGTCCCCTTTACATTGTGAAATGTCCATCTTTGTCTCTTTTTACCTTTTCACCCTGAAGTCTGTTACATCTGATATCAGTATGGCTACATCTGTTTTTTTCTGGATAAAATTAACTTGGAGTGTCAATTTCCACCCTTTCCCTTTGCAGCTATGCTTGTCCTTGTAGCTGAGATGTGTCTCTTTTTTTTGTTTCTCATTTGTTTGTATTGTTCTTTTGTTGTTTTTTGTTTATATACCACATATCAGTGAAATCACATGGTTCTCTGCTTTTTCTGTCTGACTTATTTCACTTAGCATTATACTCTCAAGATCCATCCATGTTGTCAAAAATGTTTCTGTATCATCTTTTCTTACCGCCAAATAGTATTCCTTTGTGTATATATATACCACAATTTCGATAGATGAATGGATAAAGAATTTCTCATTTAATAGTTTGAATATTTGGTTCCACTCCCTCCTGGCTTGTAGAGATTCTCTGAAAAATCTGATGATAATCTAATGGGCTTTCCTTTGTAGGTTACTGTCTTCTTTTTCCTGGCTGCCTTGAGGATTCTTTCTTTGACATTGATTTTAGGCAGCTTCAATACAATGTGCCTTGGAGAAAGTTTCTTGTGATTGATTTAATTAGGTGCTCTATTTGCTTCTTGGATTCGGGCATCCAGTTCTGTCCACAAGTTTTGGAAGTTCTCATCGACAAGTTGTTTGAATATATTCCATGTTCCTTTCTCCCTTTCTTCTCCTTTGTCTATGCCCATTATTCTTATATTGCTTTTTCTGATGAAGTCGTAAAGTTCTTTTGGAGTTCTTTCATTTCTTTTAAGTCTCAAGTCTCTTTCTTCTTCCATCCCTGTAATTTCCAGGTTTCTATCTTCAATGTTACTGCTTCTTTCCTCCGTCTGGTCAACTCTACTACCTAATCTGGCTACTTCATTCTTAATTTCTTCTATTGAGTTCTCAATCTCCAGAAATTCCATTTAGTTCTTTTTCAAAATTTCAATCTCTTTCGTAAAATGCTCATGTTGTTCTTTGATTGTGTTTCTGAGTTCATTAAACTGCCTTTGTGTGTTTTCTTGCATTTTGTTTAGTTTTTTTCAGAATGGCAATCTTGAATTTTCTGTCTTTTAATTCACATATTTCCATGTCTTTAACTTCCTTTCCTGGAGACTTTTCACTTTCTTTCTGAGCTGTCTTGATGCCTTGATTATTCATGGCAATTACTGATTTATTATTTCTCCTCCTAGACATCTACAGGAGTGGCTTCTGCAACAGGTTAATAGTAAGAGGTCTTTCTTTTGTTTTCCAATACTTGTTGGTAGAATGTTTTATTTTCTCTCTGACTGCAGCCTTTTTTTTCTCTCTCACATGAGAGTGCTATGTTTTCTCTGCACTGTTCTTGCTTCTCACACAGTGGGAGTATTCCCTAGGAGACGGGCTTCTCCTTTTCTAATAGTTCTCCGGGGTCGCAGCGTGCAGTGTCTGTGTGGGTATGTGGAGAGCTTTTGAAGTTCTAAAGCTCTTCCTGCACCAGATTCAGCTTCTGAATGTTTCAGCAGTTCTGTTTACTCCTGCAGGGATCTGCCCAGAAAAGTGGGGCTCAGGGTGGGGTGAGTTGTGAGAGGTGGCTCAGAGCAATGGTGGTGACCACCACCACAGCCGGTCCTGCTTCCACAGCTCCCTCCACTTTGCTGGTACTATTTTAGGTTCATTCTGTGTCTGCGGTCCACAGTTCCCAGAACAGCAAATATTCTGTTCTTTTGATCTGACCCAGCTAGTGTTCGTTTTCTAGCATCAGGCAGTTGGGGGGGTGTGAGCTTTGGGAGGGTGTGGTGGGGGCGGCTAACGTCAGTGCCTATGACTTCTGTTCTCTGCCCCAGTGAGGGCTGAAACCAATGATTTCAGCCTTCTTCCCTCAGTCTTTTCTCTGAGGTCTCTGCAGTGAGTGTTAGGTTCAGCCATGTTATATTCTGTCCCCTCAGCCTTGTGGGCTATAAATGGAGCTCTAGCAGTCCGAATTCTTCCCTCTCCCACAGCTGTGGTAGTTCTGGGATGCAGCGAGTTCGGAGCACTGAGCTAGGTCTGTGTTCTGCACCTAAGAGTCTCCGTCTCCACACTGCTCCCTTCTCTCCTCCCCCGCTCGCGTGATTCACCCATTTTTAGGTGAATTCAGTAGTGGGCCTCTTCGTCTTGCCTGTCTGCTGTGCAGGGAGTGTTTTGCGTAGTTATAGGTGTTCGATTAGTTGTAAATTTCAGGAGAGATTTACAGAGGCTCACCTCACACTGCCATTTTGATGATGTCTCCTTTAGCTTTTTCTTGTCTGGGAAATTCTTCAACTGTTCTTCAATTTTAAATGATAGCTTTGCTGGATAGGGTAATCTTGGTTATAAGTCCTTTCTTTTAATCACTTGGAATATTTCGTGCCAGTCCCTTCTGTCCTGCAAAGTTCCTGCTGAGAAATCAGCTGATAGTCTTATGCGAGCTCGCTTGTAGGGAACTAACATATTTTCTCTTGTTGCTTTTAAAATTCTCTTTGTTTTTAACTTTTGGCATTTTAATTATGGTGTGTCTGATTGTGGGCCTCCTTTGGTTCATCTTGTGTTGTACTCTCTGTGCCTATTGGGCTTGTATGTCTACTTCCTTTGCCTCGTTAGGGAAGTTTTCTGTCATTATTTCTTCACATAGGTTTTCAATTCCTTGCTCTCTCTCTTCTCCTTCTGGTAACCCTATGATGTGAATGTTAGTACACTTGACAGTGTCCCAGAAACCCTTTAAACTATCCTCATTTTTTTCTTTGTCCTGTTCTGGTTAGGTATTTTCTGATACCATATCTTCTAAATCACTAATTTCGCCCTCTTTTTCTGTTTCATCAAATCTACTGTTGATTCCCTCTAATGTATTCTTCACTTCAGTTATTATATTCTTTATTTCTGATTGGTTCTTTTTATGTTTTCTAACCCCATTATTATGTTTCCTATCTCTTTGTTGATGTTCTCCCTGAGATCATTAAACTTCCTTATCAACAGTGTTTGGAACACTGTGTGGCAGATTGCTTGTCTTCATTTTCTTTAGTTCTTTTACTGGTACTTTGTTCTGTTATTTTATTAGGGATGTTTCTTTACCCCCAATTTTGGCTGTCTCACTGTCTTTTTTTCTATATTTTAGTTAGGGCTGCTATGTTTCTTGGTCTTAGTAGAATGGCCTTATCTAGTAGGTGTCTTGTGGCGTCCAGTGGTGCAGTCTCTCTGGTCTCCTGAGCCAGGTGCTCCAGGTGTGTCCCTTGTGTGGGTTGTGTGTGCCTTCCTTTTGTAATTAAGCCTTGGTTGCAATCTGCACGTCAATAGGAGGTATTGATATTCAGATTGATTGATTTTGAGGACTGACCATGATTACAGTGGAGGAGCTATTGTGCTGGTGCTGACCCTATGAAACAGGATTTATTTTAGCAGGGTTCTGGTGCGTGCTGAGTCTTCCCTTTGGGTGTGTCATCTTCTGAGTATCTGGATGGAGCTTTGTCTCAGTAGAAATCTGTCCACCAGGTGTGCTGGCCCCAGGACCTCTTAGGCAGGGCCCACCACAGGCAATGTTCAGTTGTTGCTTGTGCCCCACCTGGGGCCACCTGACTGGAGCCACAAAGCAATCCCCAGATGGCTGCTACCCATGCTGGGCTTGGAGGTACCTGGAAGAGACCAAGCCTCAAAACAAGCACAGCTCCTGCCAATTCTTGGTTTTGGGCTACTCACAAGTGCTATGGAGCACTCCAAGGCCAGATACTCCTTGTTTGGTTTTATGAACCTTTGAGACATTTTAAGAAACTGTGCAGCATGAGCCAGGAGAGATCATTTGTATGGAAAAGCCCCTGGAAGTGATTTGGGTGGGTCAGCAAGTTGGGTGGGTCAGGGTTTCAGGGAATCACAAAGGCAGGGTGAATGGTGTTAGCCAGGTTGATGGGCACTCAGATATGCTAGCTACTTGTGTCTGCATGCTGGTGTTGCAGGAGGACAACCCCTCCATCCTTTGAACTGAAGACAGACAATTCAATTCCTACTGAAATGTTCCAGGCACCTTTAAAGCTGTTGCCCCATCACTGGAGCTCAGAGTGAATGAGTCTGTCAGCAAGTAAGTCCATCTACATGCACTATAAGAGAACACCTGGGACTCCAGCAGCCCTCCATTTCACTCAGCCACAACTTCCTCTGGATTTCACTACAAAAGTTGTGGAGAATTCTCTTTCTGGCACTGGAACCATGCACTGAGGAGTCTGGTGTGGGGCTGGGATCCCTCACTCCTCATAGAGCACCTCCATAGCCAAGATATCCCTCCCTATTTTTAACTGCCACACGTAGGTGTGGAACCAGCCCATTCCATATCTCTGCCTCTCCTACTAGTCTCAATGTGGCTTCTTTTGTATTTCCTTAGCTATTGCACTTCTGTTCAGCTACACTTCAGGTGATTCTCAATTATGGTTTTTCTGTTACAATTTTGATGTGGTCCTGAGATGATGCAAACATAGAGGTTACCTACTTTGCAGTATTTGCCAGAAAATCAATAATTATCTTTTAAAAATTTTTCCTGTGACTTCAATCTGGACCAATAATAATTATTGTTTTAATTTGCATTTGACTGACTACAAGTGAGACTGAGCATTTTAAAAAAATAGCTTCAATCCAGCTGATAATAATGATTGTTTTAATTTTTATTTGACTGACTACAAGTGAGACTGAGCATTTAAAAAAATATGTCAGTGCTGTTTTTTGTCTATTTTCTATACAATTTGAATATATTATTGATCAAAATACTTGTTGTTTTACTCTATGGGGCCCCTCCACAAAATAGGCTTATACTTTTGTCTTTCAGATATTGAGCTTGGCTTCAGGATTAGCTTTGGCCAATAGAATACAAGTAGAAATGACATATGCTGCTTGGCAGAAAGCTTTAAGAGACTTGTATAGTCCACCAACTTTCCTCTGCTACAAGATCAGCACTGTCTTAGAAAGGATCTTTCAGCCTGGATTTGGGAATAAAGATGAGAGAAGAGACAATGCTGACTTGATCGGGACATGTAACCTGAACAACAACAAAAAAAAATTTATTGTAAACTACTGACATTTTGAGGTTACTTTTTTAAATGATTTTTTAAAAAAGATTTTATTGGGGAAGGGGAACAGGATTTTATTGGGGAAGAGTGTGTACTTCCAGGACTTTTTCCAAGTCAAGTTGTTGTCCTTTCAATCTTAGTTGTGGAGGGCACAGCTCAGCTCCAGGTCCAGTTGCCATTTTTTGTTGCAGGGGGCACAGCCCACCATCCCTTGCAGGAGTTGAACCGGCAACCTTGTGGTTTAGAGGACGTGCTCCAACTGACTGAGCCATCTGGGAGCTCAGTGGCAGCTCATTTCAAGGTGCTGTGTTCAATCTTAGTTGCAGGGGGTGCAGCCCACCATCCCTTGTGGGACTTGAGGAATTGAACCTGCCACCTTGTGGTTGAGAGCCTGCTGGCCCATGTGGGAATTGAACTGAAAGCTTCGGCATTAGGAGCACGGAGCTCCAACCACCTGAGCCACAGGGCTGGCCTCCTTGAGGTTACTTTTATTCTAGTATAATTTAGTGTATGCTAAGTGATACAGAGGTATTCATCATTTTTTTCATTTATTGACAAAAGCACTTTCAATATTAAATACATTCATTTTGTCATGTACATTAAAATTATTCCCAGTGTTCTACATATATTTTTATTTTAATCTTATTTATTCTATTTTATTGTCATTATTATTTAATATTTAGAAGTTTTATAATATTTATACAGTTAAACCTGTCAATTGTTTCCATTATAGTTTGTAGCTTTTAAGTCATATTTCGAAAAAATCGTTCTCCAAACAATACTTATAAATATTTTTTACACATATTTACTTTTAACATCTCTGTATTCTCTCTCTTTCATTTCATTTTATTTATTTTCTATTAGTTTTAAGTGTACAAAACACCCTAGTGATTAGACATTTATATACCTCACAATGTAGTAATCACAATAAGTCTGTTATCCATCTGACACTGTACATAGTTATTACAATATTATTGAGTATATTACCTACGCTGTAGTATATATACCTGTGACTATTTTTATTAAATTATAGTTGACAATTGATATTATTTTATATTAGTTTCAGGTGTACAGTGCAATGGCTAGACATTTATCTAATTTATGAAGTGATACCACTGATAAGTCCAGTACCCATCTGATATTGTACATAGTTTTTATAATATTATTGACTATATTACCTATACTGTAATTTACATCTCTGTTACTATTTTGTAACTACAAATTTGTACTTCTTAATCCCTTGACCTTCCTTAGCCAGCCCACCAAATCCCTCCTATCTAGTAACCATCAGTTTATTCTTTGTATCTATGGGTTTGCTTCTGTTTTGCTTGTTTATTTTATTCTTCAGATTCCACATGTATATGTGAGATTGTATGGTATTTGTCTTTCTCAGCATGACTTATTTCACTTAGCATAATACCTTCTAAGTCCTCCTATGTTGTCACAAATGGCAAAATTTCATTCTTTATTTTTTAAAGAAGTTGTGGTATATATACACAATGGGATACTGTTCTGCCATAAGAAAAGATGAAATCGTACCATTTATGACAACATGGATGGACTTTAAGATTATAATGCTAAGCGAAATAAAACAGAAAAAGTAGAGAACCATATGATTTCACTGATATGTGGTATATAAAACTGAAAACAACAAAAGAACAAGACAAACAAATGAAGAAACAAAAACTAATACACACAGACAATAGTTTAGTGGTTACCAGAAGATAATGGGAGAGAGGGGTGGTAGATGAGGGTAAAGGAGATCAAATATATGATGATGGAAAGAAAACTTACTCTGGGTGGTGAACACACAATGTGATATATATATATATATATATATATATATAGATGATATATTACAGAATTGTACACCTGAAATCTATGTAACTTTACAAACAATTGTCACCCCAATAAACTTTAATTTAAAAAAAATAATTCTTTTTTATGGCAGAGTAGTATTCCATTGAATAGGGGTATTACAATTTCTTTATCCAACTGTCTATTAATAGTCATTTTTGTTGTTTCTATTTCTTGGCTATTGTGAATAGTGCTGCATTAAACATAGGGGTGTTATATCTTTTCAAATTAGTGTTTTGGATTTCTTTGGATAAATACCCAGGAGTGGAATTGGTGGGTCATAAGGTATTTCTATTTTTAATTTTTTGTGGAACTTTCATACTGCTTTCCATAGTGGCTGCACCAATTTGCAACCCACCAACAGTGCATGAGGGTTCCCTTTTCTTCACAGCTTCACCAACACTTGTTTATTTGTTGATTTATTAATGCTGGGCATTCTGACAGTTGTGAAGTGATATTTCATTGTAGTTTTTATTTGCATTTCTCTGATGTTTAGTGACATTGAACATCTTTTCATATGTCCTCTTTGGAGAAATGTCTATTCATGTCCTCTGCCCATTTTTTAATTGGATTTTTTGTTGTTTGGGGTGTTGAGTTGTATGAGTTTTTTTTTTATAAATTTGAGATATTAACCAATTTTCAGATCTATCATTGGTGATATCTTCACTCATTCAGTAGAATGTCTTTTTGTTTTGTTGATGGTTTCCTTTGCTGTGCAAAAACTTTTTAGTTTGATGTAGTCACATTTGTTTATTTTTTCTTTTGTTTCCCTTGCCCAAGGAGATATATCAGTAAAAACATTGCTAAGGGAAACAGCTTAGCATGTACTGTCTATGTTGTACTTTCATTTTATACAGAGGGTGAAAAAAAAACTATGTATATTTTTGAAAAGGAAAAAACTGTATTAAAATTGTAATACTAAATATATACTGATAACAAAAGAACACAAGTCAGGTTTGACTTCTGCAATTACAAGATGTGCTCAAAGTGGTTACCATCTGTGTAATTTTAATACAGTTTTTTCCCTTTCTTAAAATATGTATATGTGTTTTTGGCACTCTCTGTATATTTAAAATGTTTAGATATCTGGATTTAATTCAGAGTAATAAATGACATTAAAAGCTAAATCTATTTCAAATGGCCAGTTTGTTCTTCCAATATAAATAATTAGTTCATGTTTTACCTAATGATTAGGAATATATATATATATATATATATATATATATATATATATATTTAGAAATGATTAGAAATATATATATTATACATTAGAATATGTATATATAATTATATCTATTTTAGGCCTCTATCTGTTCCAGTATTCTGTCAGAATATTTCTATACTTGTACAGTTTTTATTACTGTAGATTTACTTTGTGTTAATATTTCATAAGGCGGTCTCTCATATTTTTCAGAATTGAACTATTATTTTTAAGTATTTCCCTTTTAAAGATAAGATTTATAATCCTTTAAGATAACAAAAATAGAATTTATATCATGTCATTCCATTGCTGAAAACACTCAGGACTTTCCTTTTCTTTATATTTACTGTGTCTTGTCACAGCAATCCTAGATATTACATTGGAGTAGCTTGGGAAGTTTTTAATGTCTAGTAGTAGCATGATTAGCTCTATTATCATCATGGGAAACCAACTCCCACTCCACAACTTCCCAGAATATATAGTATATACTAAAACCTGTATGAATCTAAGGATACTCTGATGACATTTAATTTAGGGGAAAGAATCAAATGAGGGAGATAGATGTTCCCGTCCTATTCCCACAAAATTGATTGAACCTCTCATGCATTATGACCCTATAAATATAAAAAAGCCAGCATCAAAAAGTGGTGATGACCTAGGCCAGTGGTTTTGATATTATTATTCTTCAAACATAATTACAAGTGTAAATTCAATACATAGAAATATATAAACTGAGGCACTCTGGTTAAAATGAGGAGTTTCCTGAACCATTCCATTGAGCCCCTAGCACTACATAAACTACAATTTAAAAACTGTTCAGCAATCTTCCCATAGATCTTGATTCTGACTTCCTTGTTTACCACATTCCATTATCCTTTCCTCTTGCCATAGGGTCTCTTATTTTCTCTGGTGAAGACTTGCAGCCCTTCAGAAAAATAACCTCACTCCAACCACTTACATGGCTCAAGAGTAGGTAAGCCATAACCAGCTTACTAATGACTACTAACGGGAGTAAGACTGTTTTCCCTCTAATCTCTGGTTAGTGTCTGGCAAAAACAAGAAATCAGTTAGTCTACATATAAAGTCTCCTTCTCTTCTCCATCTCCTCTCCTTTCTTCACCTCTCCATCTCTATCTCCTCTTTTTTCCTCTCCTCTTCACTCTTTTTCTCTTTCTTGTAGATTTCCTTAAAATTAATTTTCTTTTGGTGGCAGTATTGCTCCACTGAAATAAAACCATTCCTTCTTTTCACTCTTTGCTTTTGGAAAACACCTACAACTGCAACAAATATAATTTACTTGCAAAAAGTGACTCGCATCTAGGTCTGCCGTTTGCATCTAGGGGAGATTTCCTGGAAACCATCTCTAATAAGGCACTTCTCAGGTTTCTTGATTACATAGTAAAATAAGGGGAAGCAGATCCCATGATCTCCTCTATATTTCTTTTGTTTGTGGTTTTGTTTTTCAATAACACCATGGGTGTAAAATATACACCTGCTAATTATAGAAAATGCGTAAAATACAGAAAAGGTAAAGAAAAAAATTAATATCATCCACAATCCCATTAACATGAGAGAGAACTACTGCTAACAGTTTCAAGCAAGTCTCTCCAGAGTGTTTCTGTGTATACATTTTAATATAATTGTAATCATATGGTACATATAATGTAGTATTCTAGTACTTATCACTTACATATCATAGTCATGGTTACATGCTCTTTAATTCAAAACAATTTTAGGTAGTAATCTTTAATTTATTTATTTATTTATTTTTTAAATTAATTTTATTGGGGTGACAATTGTTAGTAAATTTACATAGATTTCAGGTGTACAATTCTGTATTACATCGTCTATAAATCCCATTGTGTGTTCACCACCCAGAGTCAGTTCTCCTTCCATCACCATATATTTGATCCCCTTTACCCTCATCACCCACCCCCCACCCCCTTACCCTCTGGTAACCACTAAATTATTGTCTGTGTCTATGAGTTTTTGTTTCTCATTTGTTTGTCTTGTTCTTTTTGGTTTATATACCACATATCAGTGAAATCATAGGGTTCTCTGCTTTCTCTGTCTGACTTATTTCACTTAGCATTATTCTCTCGAGATCCATCCATGTTGTCATAAATGCTCCTATATCATCTTTCCTTAACGCCGAATAGTATTCCATTGTGTATATGTACCACAACTTCTTTATCCATTCATCTATCGAAGGACATTTTGGTTGTTTCCATGTCTTGGCCACCGTAAACAAAGCGGCAATGAACATTGGCGTACACGTGTCTCTATAGAGAAATGCTTTTATATTTTTGGGGTAGATACCCAGGAGAGCGATTGCTGGGTCATATGGTAATTCTATTCGTAATTTCTTGAGGAACCTCCACACTGCCTTCCATAGCGGCTGCACCAGTCTGCATTTCCACCAACAGTGTATGAGGGTTCCTTTTTCTCCACAGCCTCTCCAACACTTGTTACTATTTGTCTTGTTGATGAAAGCCATTCTGACTGGGGTGAGGTGATATCTCATTGTGGTTTTCATTTGCATTTCTCTGATGATTAGCGATGTTGAGCATTTTTTCATATGTCTATTTGCCATTTGTATATCCTCTTTGGAGAAATGTCTCTTCAGGTCCTCTGTCCATTTTTCAATTGGGTTGTTTGTTTTTTTGTTGTTGAGTTTCATGAGTTCCTTGTATATTTTGGATATTAGCCCCTTATCAGAGGAACTGTTTGCGAAAATCTTCTCCCATTCAGTTGGTTGCCTCATTATTTTGTCAATAGTTTCTTTGCTGTGCAGAAGCTTTTCAGTTTCATATAATCCCATTTGTTTATTTTAGTTTTTACTTCCATTGCCTTTGGAGTCAAATTCATAAAATGGTCTTTGAACCCAAGGTCCATAAGTTTAGTACCTATGTTTTCTTCAATGCAGTTTATTGTGTCAGGTCTTATGCTTAAGTCTTTGATCCATTTTGATTTATTTTGGAACATTTGACAGATAGTATCCAGTTTCATTCTTTTGCACATAGCTATCCAATTCTGCCAGCACCATTTATTGAAGAGGCTGTCTTTCCTCCATTGTATGTTTTTAGATTCTTTGTCAAAAATTGTCTGTCCATATTTATGTCGTTTTATTTCTGGGTTCTCAATTCTATTCCATTGGTCTATGTGTCTGTTTTTCCGCCAATACCAAGCTGTTTTGATTATTGTAGCCCTGTAGTACAAGGAAAAATCAGGGAGTGTGATACCTCCAGTATTGTTCTTTTTTTTTAATATTGCTTTGGCTATTCAAGGTCTTTTGTGGTTCCAAACAAATCTGATGATTTTTTGTTCTATTTCTTTAAAAAATGCCATTGGGATTTTGATGGGGATTGCATTAAATCTGTATATGGCTTTGGGTAATATGGCCATTTTGACTATGTTGATTCTTCCAATCCATGAGCACGGAATGTCTTTCCATTTCTTTGTGTCTTCTTCAATTTCTTTCAAAAATGTCTTATAGTTTTCAGCATATAAATCCTTCACATCCTTGGTTAAGTTTATTCCTAGGTATTTTATTCTTTTTGCTGCAATTGCAAAAGGAATTGTTTTTTCTATCTCTTTTTCTGAGATTTCATTGTTGGTATATAAGAAAGCAATGGACTTTTGTACGTTGATTTTGTAGCCAGCAACTTTACTGTATTCATTGATTGTTTCTAATAGCTTTTTGGTGGAGTCTTTAGGGTTTTCTATATATAGCATCATGTCATCTGCAAAGAGTGACAATTTAACTTCTTCATTCCCAATTTGGATGCCTTTTATTTCTTTCTCTTGCCTGATAGCTCTGGCGAGGACTTCCAACACTATGTTGAAAAGCAGAGGTGATAGGGGACAACCTTGTCGTGTTCCTGAACGTAGAGCAAAGGGCTTCAGCTTTTCACCATTAATTATGAGATTAGCTGAGGGTTTGTCGTATATGGCC
This sequence comes from Rhinolophus hipposideros, assembly GCF_964194185.1. NCBI lineage: Eukaryota > Metazoa > Chordata > Mammalia > Chiroptera > Rhinolophidae > Rhinolophus > Rhinolophus hipposideros. The sequence goes on along the minus strand of NC_138046.1, from coordinate 79,789,741 downwards.
TTTATTATGTTGAGGTATTTTCCTTCTATACCAATTTTAGTAAGTGTTTTAATCATAAATGGATGTTGTATCTTATCAAATGCTTTTTCTGCATCAATTGATAGAATCATATGATTTTTGTCCTTTATTTTGTTTATGTGATGTATCACATTGATGGATTTGCGAATGTTGAACCATCCTTGTGCCCCGGGGATGAACCCCACTGGGTCGTGATGAATAATCTTTTTAATGCATTGTTGTATTCGATTTGCTAGAATTTTGTTTAGGATTTTAGCATCTGTATTCATCAGAGATATAGGTCTGTAGTTTTCTTTTTTTGTGTTGTCCTTACCAGGTTTTGGTATCAGGGTAATGTTGGCCTCATAAAATGAGTTAGGGAGTACTGACTCTTATTCAATTTTTTGGAAGAGTTTGAGCAGGATTGGTATTAGATCCTCTTTGAAGGTTTGGTAGAATTCACTGGTGAAGCCATCTGGTCCAGGAATTTTGATTTTGGGAAGGTTTTTAAAGACTGATTCAATTTCCTTACTGGTGATCGGCCTGTTAAGATTTTCCAGTTCTTCATGATTCAGCCTTGGAAGGCTATATGTTTCTAAGAACTTGTCCATTTCTTCTAAGTTATTAAATTTGGTGGCATATAGTCCTTCATGGTATTCTTGGATAATCCTTTGTATTTCTGTGGTGTCCGTGATAACTTCCCCTTTTTCATTTCTGATTTTGTTAATTAGTGTTTTCTCTCTTTTTATCTTAGTGAGTGTAGCCAAGGGTTTGTCGATTTTGTTAATCTTTTCAAAGAACCAGCTTTTTGTCACATTAATTTTTTCTATTGTCTTTTTGTTCTCTATTTCATTTAGTTCTGCTCTGATCTTTGTTATTTCCTTTCTTCTGCTGACCTTGGGTTTCGCTTGTTCTTCTTTTTCTAGTTTTTTAAGGTGTAACATGAGGTTATTTATTTGGGATTTTTCTTGTTTCTTGAGATAGGCCTGTAATGATATAAATTTCCCTCTTAAAACTGCTTTCGCGGCATCCCAAAAATTTTGGTAGGATATATTTTCATTGTCATTTGTTTCTATGTATCTTTTGAGCTCTCCTCTAATTTCTTCTTTGACCCAGTCGTTCTTTAAAAGTATGTTCTTTAATCTCCATGTATTTGTGTTTTTTCCTGCTTTCTTTTTGCAGTTGATATCCAATTTCAAAGCTTTGTGATCAGAGAATATGCTTGGTATGATTTCAATCTTCTTAAATTTGCTGAGGCTGATTTTGTGTCCCAATATATGGTCTATCCTTGAGAATGTTCCATGTACACTCGAAAAGAATGTATAGTCTGATGTTTTAGGATGAAGTGCTCTATATATGTCAATTATGTCCAATTCATCTAATGTGTCATTTAGGGCTGCGATTTCGTTATTTATCTTCTGTTTGGATGATCTATCCATAGCTGTCAATGATGTATTTAAGTCCCCTAGTATAATTGTGTTTTGGTCAATTTCTCCCTTTAGTTCTGTTAGTAGTTGCTTGGTATATTTCGGTGCTCCCTGATTGGGGGCATAAATATTGATGACTGTTATGTCTTCTTGTTGTATAGTCCCCTTTACCATTATGAAATGTCCATCTTTGTCTCTTGTTATCTTTTTCACCCTGAAGTCTGTTTCATCGGAAATCATTATGGCTACACCTGATTTTCTCTGGGTACCATTTGCTTGGAGTGTCAACTTCCACCCTTTCACTTTGAGTCTATGCTTGTCCTTGTGGCTGAGATGTGTCTCTTGTAGGCAGCATATGGTTGGGTTTAGTTTTTTGATCCAATCTGCTACTCTGTGGCTCTTTATTGGTGACTTCAGTCCATTTACATTTAGGGTGATTATTGATATGTGAGGATTTCCTGTCATACTGTCTTTAGTTTTCTGGTAAGGCTGTGTCTCCATTGTTTCTTTGCCTTTTTGTTTTTTGTCTGTTATTTCTGTGTGGTGGTATTCTATGATGTTTCCCTTGTTTCTTCTTTTATTACAGTATATATTTCAGATTTGGATGTTTTTTGAGTGGTTACCCTTGAGTTTATGTAAAAGAAAGTTTGATATTTAGAGTATTCCAGTTTCTTCAGTATGCTTACTTTCTCTATTCCCATATTCCAGTTCAGGCCTTTACGCTCCCCCTTTTTATGTTTCGGTTGCCACAAGTTGTCCCTGTTGATGGTGGTCTAATAGCCTCCTTTAGTATTTCTTGTAGTGCAGGTCGTGTATTAGAAAATTCCCTCAGCTTCTGGATGTCTGGAAAAGGCTTTTTTCTTCCTTCACGTCTAAGGGATATCTTTGTTGGATATATTATTCTTGGCTCATGATTTCTCTCTTTCAATAGTTTGAATATTTGGTTCCATTCCCTCCTAGCTTGTAGAGTTTCTGCTGAAAAATCTGATGATAATCTAATGGGCTTTCCTTTGTAAGTTACCGTCTTCTTTTCCCTGGCTGCCTTGAGGATTCTTTCTTTGTCCTTGATTTTAGACAGCTTCAATACAATGTGCCTTGGTGAAGGCCTATTGGGATTGACGTAATTAGGTGTTCTATTTTCTACTTGGATTTGAGGATCCAGTTCTGTCCAGAAGTTTGGGAAGTTCTCATCGACAATTTGAATATAATCTCTGTTTCCTTCTCTCTTTCTTCTACTTCTGGTTTGCCCATTATTCTTATATTGCTCTTTCTGATGGAGTCAGAAAGTTCTTACAGAGTTTTTTCATTTCTTTTAAGTCTCATGTCTATTTTTTCTTCCATCAATTTCATTTCCAGGTTTCTATCTTCGATGTCACTGATTCTTTCCTCCATCTGGTCAACTTTACTACTTAAGCTGGCTATTTCATTCTTAATTTTTTCTATTGAGTTCTCAATCTCCAGAAATTCCATTTCGTTCATTTTAAAAATTTCAATCTCTTTCCTAAAATGCTCATTTTCGTCTTTGATTGTATTTCTGAGTTCATTATGCGTCCTTTCTGTGTTGTATCTCCTTCAGTTTTTTTAGAACTGCAATCTTAATTGTCTCTCATTTAAGTCACATATTTCCATATCTCTAAGTTACTTTTCTGGAGACTTTTCACTTTCTTTCTGAGCTGTCAGGTTGCCTTGGTTATTCATGGCAATTACTGATTTGTTATTTCTCTTCCTAGACATCTACAGGAGTGGCTTCTGCAGCTGGTTGATAGGAAGAGGTCTTTCTTTTGTTTTCCAGTACTTGTTGGTAGACTGATTTATTTTCTCTCCGACTGCAGCCTTTTTTTCTCTCTCACATGGTAGTGCTTTGTATTCTCTGCACTATTTTCACTTCTCACACAATGGGTGGATTCCCTGGGAGACAGGCTCCTCCTGTGTTAACAGTTTGCCTGGGTTACCGGATGCAGTGTCCGTGTGGGTATGCAGAGAGCTTTTGAAGTTCCAAAGCTCTTACTGCACTAGATTCAGAGCCCATATGTTTCAGCAGTTCTGTTTACTCCTGCAGGGATCCGCCCAGATAGGTGGGCCCTGGGGTGGGGTGAGTTGTGACAGATGGCCCAGAGCAATGGCAGCGACCACAACCACAGCTGGTCCTGCTTTCAGGGCTCTCACTTCTTTGCCGGAACTAGTTGGCCTACGAATTTGTGTTTGCGGTCCACAGTATCAGAATAGCAAATGTTCTGTTCTTTTGATCTGACACTACTACTATTCTGTTTCTTGTACTGGTAAGGTTGGGGTTCTGTGAGCTCTGGCAGGGTAGGTAGAGGGCGGCTAGTCTCAGTGCCTAAGGCTTCCATTCTCTGCAATGCAGTGAGGCCTTAAAGCACCATTTTCAGCCTTCTTCCCACAGTCTTCTCGCTGAGGTTTCTGCCGTGAGCGTTGCGTTTAGCAGCGTTATATGCTGTCTCCTCAGCCCTGTGCGCAATAAACCGAATCCTAGCAGTCCGAGTTCTTTCTTCTCCTGTAGCTGTGGTAGTTTTGGGATTCAGCGAGTTCGGAGCACTGAGCTAGGTCTGTGTCCTGCACTCTCGCGGCTCCGTCTCCGCACTTCTCCCTTCCCTCCTCCCCCACTATGCCGATTCTCCCACCTCTATGTGAATTCAGTAGTGGGCCTCTTCTTCTTGCCTGTCTGCTGTGCAGTAGTCCTTTGTGGAGTTATTGTTGTTCGATTAGTTGTAAATTCCAGGGGAGATTTACAGAGGCCCACTTCATACCGCCATTTTGATGACATCTCCGAGACTCCATTTTAAACCCAGCAATTTTATCATTCTTTTCTGAAATTCAAATTTTATGTCTCTTTTAGTTTGTATACTCCTTTCAGTTCTTGAAGTCTAAATTAAATATTTGAATCAAAATGTCTAGTTTCTTGACACTCAAATGTGATAATGAATATAAAGCTCTTTGGTATGTTGTAAAGGGCCACAGAAAAATACAGGATTAATGTTTTTAGTGTTCTATTCACGGGCCTGAGTATAATTTGGTCTCTGATAGAATTTAAAGAAAGAGAGCTTTCCCAAGGTAGGAAGATAGAGGTTGATGGTAAGCTTAGTGATTCCCTCTACGGCCCCTATCTAATGACTGCTAATCTTACAATCACCTTTATAATCATTTAATTTTCCCACTAGAGCCATGGGAAGAGAAAATGGAGAGAAATTGTTTAAGACAATGAGTAGTTGAACATAAGAGTGTGCAGAGCAAAATAGTAGGAGTTGTATAAGAGATTCGATTAGAGGGCTGGGTACAGCAGACTCAGGAATAGAAAATAAAAACCGAAGTGAATCAAATAGTTAGTGTCTTGTCATCATAGGAATGGCACAAGCGGCTCACACTTTTTGAGTTCTTCTCGGGATCTTATCAAAAACAGGACATATAACCCATCAAAAAACTGTGCTCATCAAGCAGAATAACTAAGAGACTTGTGCAAGGATTAGTTGAAGGTGTGCAAATGGGGCGAGCAGGGGAAGAGGGAAGGGAGCGAAGTGGAGACATGGCCCGCATCTGCTGCTGTGGGGAAGCGAACCGCATCTGCGGTGGTGGAAACGAGGTACGCACCTGTGGCTGTGGGGACGCGGCCAGCACCTTTGGCTGTGGAGAGGCAGCCCACATCTGTAGCTATGTAAACGCGGCCAGCATCTGAAGCTGCAGAGACACAAGGGATCCCAGGACAGAACAGAGAACACAAAAGCCAGGAGGTGGGCTCTTTCCCTGCGTCCCAGAGATGATCTCTCATGCCGAGGGGGCAACTAGTTAGGTCCTAGGTCGGACAAGGGACACAAACTCCATACCTGGACCCCTCCCTCCAGCTCTTCCAATCCTAGCCCCACCCTTCCAGAGACTCAAACTGGCCCCTGAACTAAGGAGTAGTGTCACATTACAGGGGAGCCTTAGTGCTCAGGCTCTGGGAAGACTGGCAGGAAGCTATGACCCAGGGAAGAGGCTGATTTTTACTGGGCTTGGAGAGAAGAGACACCTCTACCCCCAGCCACCTCCTTTTCTGGCCTGCAGGAAGAGTGTGACACTGGTAGGCTGGGAGAGAGAAGACTGCTCCATCCCCAGCCCCAACACTTTCTAGCCTGCCTAGGGTGGGGCAATTACATCTGGGGAGGCACTTGCAAAGATCAGCAGTAAGCGGCAGATGTACCTCCCAGCTTTCAGCAGCTGAGAAATCTCCCATTCGCCACGCACGCACACACACACACACACACAAACACACACACACACAAGGAAGAAGTGCCCTAAGCCTGAGGAGAAGTGCACACAGGGCTGGTGGTGCTACTCTCAGTGTGCATATGTGCAGCCAAGGGCGGAAACTGAACTGACTTTGTAAAAACTACCATCCAGACCCCCAGCCCCACTCATCTAAATCTGCAGTCCCAAAGTCACTCTGGGCACCAGGTGACTGTCTCTGCTTGCACAATAGGCAAGGGACTCTTTGGTACAACAGAGGACAACCAGGAGATTACTTGGTGGGTTTCAGCCAAGACTGGAGCTGCTTTTTGTTTTGCTTTGTTTGGTATTGTTTTGTCTTTATAACTTTGATATCTTTGCCTGTGTTGAGTAGTGGTTGTCGGTTGATTTCACATGTGTATCTGTTTGATTTTTTCTTTGTTGTTGTTGTTGTAGTTGTGCTTGGTGATTTGCTTTGTTCTGAAATTGCCCTACCAGGGCCCAGCTTGAGAGGCACAAAATTCAACATACCAGAGGCCAACTCCAGTGATTGTACTCTGGACCAAAATAGAGTACTACCAGGTTTTACCTACAAGTCACACACCCAGAGGGAATTCTCTACAGGCACAAGAGCCCATAGAGGCCAAATCACAATTAAGCATTCAACCCTCATACAGCAGAACACCCTGTGGTGGGCAGAGCCAAGTCACACAACTAGTCAGCCTAGGAATTAACCCCACCTGCTCACAAGTGAAAAGCAATTAAAGATCTTCTTTAACAGGACAATATACAAAACACAAGAGTCACCTTTGGAGCACACGCAGAGGAGAATAACGAAGTAGTGCAAGTCAAATATAAAGGACACATACTACATAAGATAACCCAGCAAGAAATATGAACACTAAGGGATCTACTAATAAATCAAAGCAAACACAGAGAGTCAGCCGGAATGGGGAAACAAAGAAACGTGTCCCAAATAATAGAACAGAAGAAACCCTCAGAAGTGGAACCAAATGAAACAGAGCTAACAAACCTATCAGAGACAGGTTCAGAAAACTGATGATAAGAATGTTTAAGCAGCTTAGAGATGACATAAAGAAGGATGTAGATATCATAATGAAAAACCAGTTAGAACTAAAGAACACAATTACTGAAATAAAGAACTCACTTAAAGAATTAACAGCGGGTTAGATGAAGCAGAGTATCGAATTAGCGACTTAGAAGACAAGTTAGCAGAGATCACCAAAACAGAACAACACAGAGAAAAAAGAATGAAAAACAATGAAGATAGATTAAGAGACCTCTGGGATAACATCAAGCGCAACAACATGCGCATCATAGGAATACCAGAAGGTGAAGAGAGGAAGCAAGGGATTGAGAACATATTTGAAGTAATAATGTCTGAAAACTTCCCTAACCTGATGAAGGAAACCAACATACAAGCCCAGGAAGTGCAGAGAGTTCCAACCAGTATAAACCCAAACAGGTCCACACCAAGACACATTTTAGTTAAAATGGAAAAGCTTAAAGACAAAGAATCCTAAAAGCAGCAAGAAAAAGACAGAGGGTTACATACAAGGGAACTCTCATAAGACTATGAAATGACTTTTCTACAGCAACATTGAAAGCCCGGAGGGAGTGACAGGAGATACTCAAAGTCATGGAAAACAAAGGTCTACAACCCAGATTGCTTTATCCAGCAAGGCTATCATTTAAAGTTGATGGAAAGATAAAGAGCTTCCCGGAAAAAGAATAAGCTAAAGGAATTTATTACCACCAAGCCAGCATTGCAAGAAATACTAAAAGGACTTCTGTAAATAAAAGAAAGATAAGAACAATCTACAAATTTAAAAATGGTAATAACTATGTACATATCAGTAATCACTTTAAATGTAATCGGATTAAATGCTCCAATCAAGAGACATAGGGTGTCTGAGTAGATAAGAAAGGAAGACCTTTGAGTATGCTGTATACAAGAGACTCACTTCAGATCAAAAGACACACAGGCTGAAAGTGAAGGGTTGGAGTAAGATATTTCATGCAAATGGAAATGAGAAAAAAGTTGGGGTTGCAATACTTATACCTGACAAAATAGATTTTAAAGTGAAGAACATATTAAAAGACAAAAATGGGCACTATATAATAATAAAGGGATTGATCCAACAAGAGGACATACCCTAGTAAACATCGATACACCCAATATAGGAGCACCTAAATATATAAAACAGATATTGACTGCCATAAAGACGGACATCAACAGTAACACTATCATAGTAGGAAAATTCAACACACCTATGACAACAAAGGACAGGTCTTCCAGACAGAAAATCAATATGGAAACAAGAGCCTTAAATGATACATTGGACCACTTGGATTTAGTTAATATTTTCAGAGCATTTCACCCCAATGCTGCAAAATACACGTTCTTCTCAAGCGCCCATGTAACATTTTCCAAGATAGACCATATGTCAGGCCACAAAACAAGTCTTGATAAATTGAAGAAAATTGAAATCACACCAATTGTCTTCTCTGACCACAGTGCTGTGAAATCAGAAATGAACTACAGGAAAAAAACTGGAAGACACAGCAATTCATGGAGGCTGAATAATATGTTATAAATAATGACTGGGTCAAACAGGAGATCAAGGAAGAAATCGAAAGATATCTCGAGACAAACGAAAATGAAAACATGACGACCCAAAATCTATGGGATGCCACGAAAGCAGTCCTAAGAGGGAAATTCATAGCATTGCAGGCCTACCTAAAGAAACAAGAAACATCACTAATCAACAGTTTATCTTCACACTTAAGGGATCTGGAAACAGAACAGCAAAATAAGCCCAAAGGGAGCACAAGGAAGACATAATAAAGATCAGAGCGGAAAAAAATGAAATAGAAACCAGAAAAACAATACAGAAAATCAATGAATCCAAGAGTTGGTTCTTAGAAAGATAAACAAAATTCAAAAACCTCTAGCCAGACTCATTAAAAAAGAGAGAGTGAGGACCCAAATTAATAAAATCAGAAATGAAAGATGGGAAGTGACAACAGACACCGCAGAAATACAAAAAAATTAAGAAATTACTATGAGCAACTATATGCCAACAAATTTGACAATCTGGAAGAAATGGACAATTTTCTAGAGGCTTACAACCTTCCACGGCTAACTCAAGAAGAAAGAGGAAATCTGAATAGACTGATTACCACCAGGGAAATCGAATCAGTAATCAACAATCTCCCAACAAACAAAAGCCCTGGACCAGATGGCTTTACAGATGAATTTTACAAAAAGTTCAAAAAAGAATTATCACCTATTCTCCTCAAGCTCTTCCAAAAAATCCAGAAGGAGGGAAAAATCCCCAAAACTTTATGAAGCCACTATCACTTTGATACCAAAATCAGACAAAGACACCGCAAAAAAGAAAACTACAGGCCGATATCGCTAATGAACATAGATGCAAAAATCGTCAACAAAATATTAGCGAACAGAATTCAGCAATACATTAAAAAGATCATACACCATGATGAAGTGGGATTCATCCCTGGTATGCATGGGTGGTTCAACTTCCACAAATCAATTGATGTAACACCACATTAACAAAATGAAAAATGAAAATCACATCATTATATCAATAGATGCAGTAAAAACATTTGATAAAATCCAGCAGCCATGTATGATAAAAACCCTTTAGAAAGTGGGACTAGAGGGATCATATATCAACATAATAAAGGCCATATATGACAAACCCACAGCTAACATCATACTCAATGGGGAAAGCTAAAACCATTCCCCTTAAGATCAGGAACAAGGCAAGGTTGCCCACTTTCTTCACTTCTATTCAACATAGTGCAGGAAGTTCCAGCCACAGCAATCAGACAAGAAAAAGAAATAAAAGGCATCCAAATTGGTAAGGAGGAAGTAAAATTATCATTATATGCAGATGATATGATACTATATAGAGAGAACCCTAAAGACTCCACTAAGAAACTATTAGAGCTGATAAATGAATTTAGTAAACTAGCAGGATACAAAATTAATATTCAGATATCAGTTGCATTTGTATATACCAATAATAACACATCAGAAGGAGAAATTAAAAAAGCATTCCAATTTACAATTGCTCCAAAGACGATAAAATACCTGGGAATAAATTTAACCAAAAAAGTAAAATGTCTGTACTCAGAAAATCATAAGACACTGAAGAAAGAATTGAAAGAAGATATAAATAGATGGAAACACATTCCATGTTCATGGATAGGAAGAATTAATATAGTTAAAATCTCCATACTGCCTAAGGCAATATATATATATATACATATATATATATATATATATATATATATATATATATATATATATATATATATATATATATATATATATATTCAATTCAATTCCTATCAAACTACCAACGACGTTTTTCACAGAAATAGAACATATAATCCTAAAATTTATATGGGACCATAAAAGATCTCAGATAGCCTCAACAATCTTGAGAAATAAGAACCAAGTGGGAGGTATAACAATACTTGACATCAAATTATACTACAAGGCTACAATAATCAAAACAGCATGGTACTGCCATAAAAACAGACACATGAATCAATGGAACAGAATAGAGAGTCCAGAAATAAATCCATGCCTATATGTTCATTTAATCTACTACAATGGAAGCAAGAATGTATGGCGGGGTAAAGACAGTGTATTCAATAAATGGTGCTGGGAAACTTGGACAGATACATGCAAAAAAAATTAAGCTTGGCCACCTCCTTACACCATATACAAAAATAAATTCAAAATGGCTTAAAGACTTAAATGTAAGATCTGAAACCATAAAATACCTAGAAGAAAATAGAGGAAGAAACTTCACAGACATTACCCAGAGTGAGATTTATACTTATGTATCCCGTCGCGCGAGGGAAGTAAAAGAAAAATAAACATCTGGGATTATATCAAACTGAAAAGTTTTTTCACAGCTAAGGAAACCATCAATAAAACGAAAAGGGATCCTACTGAATGGGAAAAGATATTTGCCAGTGATATATGTGATAAGGGGTTAATATCTCAAATCTATAAAAAACTCACTCAACTCCAAGAAAACAAACAACCCAATTAAAAAAATGGGCAGAGGACATAAAGAGACATTTTTCTATAAAGGACATACAGATGGCAAACAGACTTATGAAGAAATGCTCAACCTCACTTACCATCAGAGAAATGCAAATAAAAACCACAATGAGATAGCACCTCACCCCAGTCAAAATGGCAATCATCAATAAATAAACAAACATCAAGTGGTGGTGCGGATGTGGAGAAAAGGGAACCCTTGTGCACTTTTGGTGGGATTGTAGATTGGTGCAGCGACTATGGAAAACAGTATGGAGGTATCTCAAAAATCTGAAAATGGATCTACCTTATGATCCAGCAATTCCACTCCTAGATATCTATCCGGAGAAATCCAAATATCCAATTCAAAAATCTTTATGCACTTCTATGTTTATTGCAGCACTATACACAATAACCAAGACATGGAAACAACCGAAATGCCCATCAGTAAATGACTGGATTAAGAAGCTGTGGTACATTTATACAATGGAGTATTACGCAGCCATAAAGAAGAGAGAAATCTTATCATTTGCAACAACATGGATGGATCTAGAGAACATTATGTTAAGTGAAATAAGTCAGACAGAGAAAGACAAATACTAGATGATCTCACTTATATGCAGAATCTAAAGAAAAGAATAAGTGAATGAACTAATCAGAAGCAATTTTGGAGACAAAGAGAAAAAACTGAGGGTTGCTAATGGGCGGGGTGGTAGGGATAAGGGGGAAGGTGAGAGGATTAGAAAACAGTCAGTAACCACAAGATGGCCACAGGGTTTTGAAAATTAATTTTGGGAACATAATCAATAATGTTGTAAAGATTTTGTAGGGTATCCGATGGACACGTGTCCCATTTGGGAGACCACCTCAGACATGATGTAGATGCCTGATCACTGCACTGTACACCTGAAGCTGAACAATAATGAATGCCAACTATAATTTTACATATATATGTATGTATATACTTACAAGAAGCGGAGTACAGCATTAGGAATAGAGACAGTGGAAATGTAATGGCTCTGTGTGATGTCAGAGGGATAGTGGATGGGGGAGGGAGTTCACACATTGTGAGGGATATAAATGTTAAACATCTAAGTATTACTTTGTCTTGTGCACCTGAAACTGATAAAAAAATAGTTAGTGTCTTATGCAGATGCCCTTCTAAGTGAAAACTTTTAGAAATGTGTTATTTTGTACAAGAGTGTTTAGGTGGTGCCACCTCAGGTTAAAGATAATTGTCCAAAGCCTGAGGGCTCTGAAAGAGTACAAAAGCCTCTACTTTCTTTGGCACAGGTATGATGGGTGGGTAGCTTCATCTCTGCAAATGGGTTGGCTAAAGAACCTGTATAATGGGAAAGGAAATTGTTTCCCTGGAATCAACTCTGTGGCTGGCAGGAACAGCTGATATTCTTCCCTATACTCCCAGCTGTTTCTAGGAAACAAGCATTGTTTACCTTTTGAAGAGAAGAAAAAAATGACATGTCTTTCACTGGAGAGGAAGAAAGATGTCTCTGTCTGATCATCTCTGGGTTTGGGCTTGTTTATTTATCAGCTGCTAGGAATCAGCTGTTTTGTGAAGCCAAGTCCCAGATCACAGGGGCTATGTAATGAGAGAATGCATCATTAATTAATAGTGGATATCAGCATCTCTGTGCCTAGTAACACCTCAGTACTCTTGATTAAAGCCCTTCTCAGTTGTTTCTCTCTCTCTTCTTTTTCTCCTTGCCTTCTGCTTCACTCTATTGTTTTCATTTCCCCCCTCTTCATTTTCTTTGTCGTTTATTTCTTAACCTCTCTTTTCTAGTTCATTCCCATTATCCCTGATTTACATTCCTTCTATCTTCTCCTCCCTATTTGTGGGTTTCTTTTGCTTCTTATCATTACCAGCTGGATCAGACTCCATGCAGATGTGCCTCAGGAGAATTTTCCCTCCCCAGTTCAGAGAAAAGACAGATGCAAAGACCTTATTAAATCATCTCCTTGGTCTCCTAGCCAGGGAAATATTGCAACCTAAATAGATTCTACTTTACTTCAATGTGAAATGACTCAAACAGAGAGACTTTCATATCTTCCCTTGGGAATGATCATCCCATGGTTTAATACTACATGCTTTCCATTTTCCTTCTCCTTGGTCTAATATTTCCTTTGCTTCACTTTAGCCATTATTCCCAGTTACATTATCTGGGACTACACTAAACCTTATTGCTCCTTCCTTAGTGTTTATTGCTTTCTGGGGCTTGAATGTACTTATCTCACTCCCAGTAAGTGATGCTCTTGAACCCAAAAATGTTGTGTTCCATGGCCACTACTCCACGAGGTAGTTGTTATTATCAACATTTTAAAATATGTAAATAGAGACATTAATGGATGAAGAAAATTATATAAGAACACAGAGTTAGAAAGTAGTGGGCCTGAAATTTAAAACTAGATCTGCTTGATTCCAAAGCCCATCATGGTCTGTTCACAACACCAAAACAAGGCTCAGCATAGTTTATATAAAATTTTCATAGAATACTTGTCTAGTCACTTGATTGATCCTCAGGTCTAGCCCAAATTCCACTTGAAATTTTGTTTCTGAAGTACATGAAAGGCAGCATATTACAAGAACTCCTGGGCTAGTCCTACACACACACACGCACACACACACACACACTAAGCACATATACACTGTGTGAGCCAGGTATTAATCTAAATACTTTATGTATACTAATTCATTTTGTTATCTGCATTTCACAGATTGGGAAACTGAAGCAAGTGAAGTTAAGTAATAATTAAGGTCATTTGGGTTGCAGAATTAGTTTCAAACCCAGGTAATCTGACTCTAGAGCCTATGGTCTCAACCACAACATTATCTCTTGTCAAATACCTTGTGTAACATTAATCCAATTGGTCCTGTTTCTTCTCAGGTGTTTACTTCCCCCATACACAAAATAAGTAGGTTGCACTAATACAAAGATCTGCAATCTGTGTTTTACAGAACCCTGGGTTTCCACGGAGGTATTTTAGGGGCCAGAGAAAATAAAATAGAAGGTAGAGAAGGGGATATCAACCAACAGTGCTCTTGGTCCTCCAGGTTGCTTTCAAATCAGACCAGATCTGTTTGCATCTGTTTTATGTATTGGAGTTTCCCCACCACAAAAAGTATTTGAAAATACACTTAAATGATAATACAAATTGGTAGCAGAATGTTTTAGGGAATAGCAATCCCCTTTCCTTTGATTTTGGTGCTCATCTCTATTTAGCTCTTGTATTTAATCTTTCACTAAGGCTGTTTATTTTGATGGATTTTGTGTTTGCTCCAAGACACTGCAAGTTGCATCTAGACTTCCACATGATTTCCTTTGCACTGCCATTATCTCTCTCTTATCCAGAAATCAGCTCCACTAATTTTCTAACTGATTTTCAGCTTCAGCACCTTCCACACAGCTCCTTATCAATTATCACCCAAAGATTGTGGAATTCTTTGAACTCTTAGGGACATTACATTATTTTTAGTGAGATGGGCTGAAATTTTTATTAGGGCAGGGATTGGAAAGTTTTTGATATTCTGCTGTGTTACAACCTGGACTTAAGTTCACATTTTTTATTACACTCAGATAATTCTGAGCACTAAGGATCTGGTAAGTATAATCTAACATAAGATTGAACAAGAACACGGGGTACTAATTGAAATAATGTGGGGGAAGGGGAAGAAGTAAAAGTTCTGAATCTGCTGTTTTGTCTTGAATTATACCTAAATTCCAATATTTTATTTTTTCTTCTTTCTGGTTGGTGAGATTAAAAGTTCCTCATATGTGTTGAAAGACTGAACTCAGCTCCATTTGGGATGTTTGTAAGCCCTGTAACATTGAGGTAAGATATCTTATTAGTATTTTCATGAATTATAGCCCTTTCTTTGAATAACTGACATTAGCTCTAGTTACATTCCAATTTTCATGTAAATTTATGGAGGAAAAATGATAACCCAATTTTGAAAACTGGTGACTATAATTTAATCTCAATGACAAAGTAGACTCACACAGTAAATTTATGGATTATCTGTATTTTACTTAATGGCATAATAATATGTTCCATATCAGATGACTCCTTTGAAAGTTAACACGTAACAACAACAACAACAACAACAACAACAACAAAAAGATGAATTTCTCTGAATTACTAAAATATGACTCATTTGATCATTTTGACTCACATATCATGGTATGCTTAATATAACAAAACCACATTATGAGGCCAGAGAAATCTCGTGAACCATTATTGTTTTCATGTCACATGTGGGATGATTAGACAAACAGGATAAGTGAATGTGTGATACTTTTAGGGGCTTTCTGATCACCAGGAAAAACCTACTAGCCCTTATTTTTACTTCACACTCATTTAATCATTGGAACTTCACAATAATTTATTTTAATTCAAGTTTATTGGGGTGACAATGGTTAGTAAAGTTACATAGGTTTCAAGTGTACAGTTCTGGAATACATCAGCTATATATCACATTATGTGTTCACCACCCAGAGTCAGTTCTCCTTCCATCATCATATATTTGATCCCTTTTACCCTCATCTACTATTCTCCTCACCCCTTACCCTCTGGTAACCACTAAACTATTGTCTATGCTTGTCAGTTTTTGTTTCTTTATTTTCTTATCTTATTCTTTTGTTGTTTTCAGTTTTACATCCCACATATCAGTGGAATCATATGGTTCTCAACTTTTTCTGTCTGACTTATTTCACTTAGTATAACAATCTCAAGGTCCATCCATATTGTCACAAATACCACTATTTCATCTTTTCTTATGGCAGAATAGTATTCCATTGTGTATATATACCACATCTTCTTTATCCAATCATCTATTGAGGACACTTTTGTTGTTTCCATGTCTTGGCCACCAGAAGTAAAGCTACAATAAACATCAGAGCACATATATCTTTACGGATAAACGTTTTCAGACTTTTTGACTATATAACCAGGAGAGGACTTGCTGGGCCATATGGTAAAGATAATTTTATTAATTTGATCTCAAAGGCAAGGAAAATATGGGTTTTTTAATCAAATTTATTAGGGTGGCAAAGGTTAGTAAAATTACATAGGTTTCAAGTGTACAATTCCATAACACATCATCTATATATAACATTGTGTGCTCACCACCCAAAGTCAGTTCTTCTTCTATCACCATATGTTTGACCCTCTTTGCCCTCTTCTACCATTCTCCCTCCCCCCTTACCCTCTGATAACCACTAAACTGTTGTCTGTGTCTATGAGTTTTTGTTTCTTTGTCTTGTCCCTTTGTTGTCTTCAGTTTTATATCCCACATATGAGTGAAATCATATGGTTATCAAGTTTTTCTGTTTGACTTATTTAGCTTAGCATAATACTTTCAAGATCCCTCCATGTTGTCTTTGCAAATGGCAGTAATTTTGTGAAATGCCTTACTGGGGCCTCACTCTGGTTCTGAAGAAGAACTTTTCATCCTACCCAAGTAATGAAGAAATAGAAGGCTTCAATTCCTCTTTATATTTTGAATTTTCTAGAGAAATATGAGAATTTTATGCTTACTCATGGAAAGACTAATCATGTGCTTTTTATTCATCGCTTCCTTCCAAAATAGCTGCCTACCAGTCTCTCTTTCTGCAGTGCAGGAAAGGCACAAAAAGAAAATAGAAATGAAGAGATGATTCGAAAAATTTAAAAAGGAGAAATTTCTACTGGGTTCTCAGATCATGCAAAATAAATCTGTGAATCAGGTAAGCTACGACAGTTTGAAAAATCAGATTTTTGTCTACTTGATTATATTTTATGCTCAAATTTTTACTTTTTTGCTTTCTTTAACTTTTACTTTGTTTTTCATAATTTTTCTTTGGGCAATTATAGTATTTCTCAATTGTGTTAAAGGTAACAAAGAAAAGGGATGCTTCTCTGTCCAAAATTGTTCTGGGTGGAATGGAGAAGCAGTCTCTTTTGACAAGGGAGACATTATTTCAAGCCGTACTCTAACATTTAGAGACTTCACTCCCATGATTCTTTTCTACTCTAACTTTGGAAATTTTTATTTTGTATAACTAGAGGAAATATTCCTTTAGCAAATTCACCAAAAACTGCTATTGGACACCAAAGGATTCTTTCATTGATAGAAATTACTGTACACTTCATTTTCAATGATGTGCTGTTCAACCAATCTAATGTGTAAACCCTAATGTTTAATATTGATTAAGTTTTGTTCTCAGATTCACAATAATTGTTGATGTCATTAACCATAAGAAAGCATACTCTCCAGTTAAAGCTCAACCTGTAAAGAAGAGAAAACCCCAGAGAAAGGAGAATTTTGCCAAATACTATATAGGCCACACATTTGGGCTGTGAAGTTTTAGAACATAATAACTTAGAAGACATTCACATTTTTCCCCTCCTAATGCTTATGAGATCCATGTGTTCTCACACACTTTGGCAGATTAAATTAAGTTTACTTTGCCTAACATTTATCATTGTTAAAATGGAGTTAATTTTACTAACACGCAATACATAATAATGCCCAGAATCTTGGCCCACAAGGATTCTACTCCTCAAAATTCTCTCCTGTATGCTCTGACTGGGCTATGTACAGAGGTAGGCAAATGGCCAGTGTGCCAGGAAAATGGGAACTGTGCTGGACTGCAGATTACATGGAGGGGAAAAAAGACTTATCAGCTGAACGTTAAAACCAGAAATGGGCTAAAACACTGAGCAATTAGACCTTAAATCTTTCATCTTGGTTACTTAGAAGCAGACTTTGCTTATTGTGTTATTTAGGCTTTTGAAAAGTTGGGTGGTAGTTTTTCATGAACCCTAGGTTCAAAGTGTTTGACAACCTTTTTTTTTTTTTTGGATTTTATTTATTATTTATTTATTTATTTATTTATTTATTTATTTATTTGTTAGTTTCAGGTGTACAAGACAAGGTAATACTTAGACGTTCATCATTTATATCCCTCACACTGTGAACCCCCATCCCCCATCCACTATCCCTCCGACCTCACACTAAGCCATCACATTATATATATAAAATTATAGTTGGCATTCATTAATGTTTAGCTTCTGGTGTACAATGCCATGATCAGGCATCCACAGTATCCCTGAGGTGGTCTCCCAAATTGGACGCATGTCCATCGGATACCCAACAAAATCTTTACAACATTATTGAATACGTTCCCCAAATTAATTTTCAAAAAACCCTGAGGCCATCTTGTGGTTACCAGCCGCTTTCTAATCCCTTCACCTTTCCCCTTATCTCCAACCCCCCGCGCCCATCTAACAACTCTCGGTTTTTTCTTGGTGTCCCCAAAACTGTTTCTGATTAGTTCATTCACATATTCTTTTCTTTAGATTCCGCATATAAGTGAGATCATATGGTACTTGTCTTTCTCTTTCTGACTGATTTCACTTAACATAATGTTCTCTAGATCCATCCATGTTGTTGCAAATGATTCTTAATTTTCCAACTTGCATTATTTGCACTTACAATACAATATGTCCGAAGTCTTTGTCCATATAAACTTGAAATATTAGAGTTTTATTATGAACATTTTAGGCCTCTATTTTCCTGAGAGCCTGTACCTGTTTCTTATCAGCATCTCTTAGAAAAGTTGACATATACATGCCTTTTCTCCCCCAGATTAAAACAAAACAGTCATTAAGGGAGCATAAAATTGACTTGGCCAATGGATTTCATTTTGGTTTTCTTCCCTGTGGATATTGATAAAGCCAAGATGGGTGCCAAATAGTAGCCTAAGAGAACAAACAAGGGATTTGGAGAAAACACACTTGAGTGCTTTGGATCACACTTGGCTAGGTAACCCTTGGGAAAGTCATACAACTGATTTAAGACTTATTTACCTTAACTGTAAATTGGAAGAATAAAATTTCATAGGGTTGTTGTGAGGTTAAATTAGATAATTTGTAAAAAAAAATTGGTAATGCAGTGTACTGACATTGCTCAAAAATTAGTGGGTGTTCTACAACATAGATGATCCTTAAGGATGTTATGCTAAGTGAAATAAGCCAGTCACAAAAGATAATAATTGTATGATTCCACTTGTATGAGGTATCTAAATAGTAAAATTCATAGAAACATAACATAACATTGTGGTTTCCAAGGACTGGGGTGAGGGAGAAATGGGTAATTGTTTCTCAATGGATATAAAGTTTCAGTTTTGCAAGATGAAAAAGTTCTACAGTTCTGTTGCACAACATGTGAATATAGTTAACACTACTGAAATGTATGTTTAAAAATGGTTAAGATGGTAACATTTATGTTAAGTGTTTTTACCACAATTAAAAATAAACAAAAATTAAAAAATAATGTTTTTTAATTGTGTCATGTAATTATAATTTTCACAAAAATTAACATATCGGTTCTGAGTCTGTTTTTCTATTCATATACATGGTTTAAATATACAACCCAGACCATGGGAAACATCCAGTCATCTGGTCAGCAGTTATGTAGGAAAAGAATGCAATTACTATGCAAATTAAATGCCGAATCATGCATTACTCACCTCTATCATCAAAGCATAGCTAGTATGATTAGTTTGTGGGAGCCATGGAAAATTGGGGTGATGAAAAGGGTATTGTTTCTAGTCAGTGGTCTATAATTATGGAATATTAATTTCTAACATGTTGTGGGAACAGTGATAGCAAGACTGACTAGGTGGAGATACTATCTAAAGCAGTATTGTCCCATAGAACATTCTATGATGATGGAAAATGTGATGATTAATTTTTTGTCCATTTGACTGGGCTAAGGGGTACCCAGACGGCTGGTAAAACATTGTTTCTGTGTGATTTTGAGAAGGTATTTCAAGAAAAGAATAACATTTGAATCAGTACACTGAGTAAATAAGATCTGCCTTGACCAATGTGAGCAGGCAATATTTATTACAATATTATTGATTATATTATTTATGCTATATCCAACATCCCCATAACAACTTTTTAATATATAAAATTATAGTTGGAAACCCTGTGGCCATCTTGTGGTTACCGACTGTTTCCTAATCCCCTCACATTCCCCCTTATCCCTACACCCCCCGCCCATCTGACAACCCTCAGTTGTTCCTCTTTGTCTCCAAAACTGTTTCTGATTACTTCATTCACTTATTCTCTTCTTTAGATTCCGCATATATGTGAGATCATATGATACTTGTCTTTCTCTGTCTGACTTATTTCACTTAACATAATGTTCTCTAGGTCCATCCATGTTGTTGCAAATGGTAAGATTTATTTCTTTATGGCTGCGTAATACTCCATTGTATAAATGTACCACTGTTTCTTAATCCAGTTATCTACCGATGGGCATTTCAGTTGTTTCCATCTCTTGGCTATTGTGTATAGTGGTGCAATAAACATACGAGTGCGTAAAGATTTTTGAATTGGAGTTTTGGGTTTCTTCGGATAGATACCTACGAGTAGAATTACTGGATCATAGGATAGTTCCATTTTCACATTTTTGAGATACCTCCATACTGTTTTCCATAGTGGCTGCACCAATCTGCAATCCCACCAACAGTGCACATGCGTTCCCTTTTCTCCACATCCCCGCCAGCATTTGTTGTTTGTTGATTTATTGATGATAGCCATTTTGACTGGGGTGAGGTGCTATCGCATTGTGGTTTTTATTTGCATTTCTCTGATGGTTAGTGATGTTGAGCATTTCGTCATATGTCTGTTGACCATCTGAATGTCCTTTTTAGAAAAATGTCTCTTCAAGTCCTCTACCGATTTTTAAATTGGGTTGTTTGTTTTTTTGGAGTTGAGTTGAGTGAGTTTTTTATAGATTTGTGATAGTAATCCCTTATCACATATATCATTGCCAAATATATTTTCCCATTCAGTAGGATCCCTTTTTGTTTTATTGATGGTTTCCTTTGCTGTGAAAAAACGTTTTAGTTTGTTGTAATTCCACATGTTTATTTTTTCTCTTACTTCCCTGGCTCGAGGGGATATATCAGTAAAAATCCTACTCTGGGTAATGTCTGTGAAGATTCTTCCTATATTTTTTTCTGGGTATTTTATGGTTTCAGATCTTACATTTAAGTCTTTAAGCCATTTTGAATTTACTTTTGTATACGGTGTAAGGAGGTGGTCCAGCTTCATTTTTTTGCATGTGTCTCTCCAGGTTTCCCAGCACCATTTCTTGAATAGACTGTCTTTACTCCATCGTACATTCTTGCTTCCATTGTCATAGATTAAATGGCCATATAGGCATGGATTTATTTCTGGACTCTCTATTCTGTTCCATTGATCTATGTGTCAATTTTTATGCCAGTACCATGCTGTTTTTATTACTGTAGCCTTGTAGTATAGTTTGAAGTCAGGTATCGTTATACCTCCCACTTCGTTCTTATTTCTCAAGATTGCTGAGGCTATCCGGGGTCATTTATGGTCCCATATAAATTTCAGGATTATATGTTCTATTTCTGTGAAAAACGTCGTTGGTAGTTTGATGGGAATTGCGTTGAATATGTATATTGCCTTAGGCAGTATGGAGATTTTAACTATATTAATTCTTCCTATCCATGAAAATGGAATGTGTTTCCATCTATTTATGTCTTCTTTCATTTCTTTCTTCAGTGTCGTATAATTTTCTGAGTACAGATCTTTTACATCTTTGGTTAGATTTATTCCCAGATATTTTATAGTCTTTGGAGCAATTGTAAATGGAATTGTTTTATTTTATTATTATAAAATTTATTGGGGTGACAATTGTTAGTAAATTTACATAGATTTCAGGTGTACAATTCTGTATTACATCGTCTATAAATCCCATTGTGTGTTCACCACCCAGAGTCAGTTCTCCTTCCATCACCATATATTTGATCCCATTTACCCTCATCACCAGCCCCCCACCCCCTTACCCTCTGGTAACCACTAAATTATTGTCTGTGTCTATGAGTTTTTCTTTCTCATTTGTTTGTCTTGTTCTTTTTGGTTTATATACCACATATCAGTGAAATCATAGGGTTCTCTGCTTTGCTGTCTGACTAATTTCACTTAGCATTATACTCTCAAGATCCATCCATGTTGTCACAAATGCTCCTATATCATCTTTCCTTAACGCGGAATAGTATTCCATTGTGTATATGTACCACAACTTCTTTATCCATTCATCTATTGAAGGACATTTTGGTTGTTTCCATGTCTTGGCCACTGTAAACAAAGCTGCAATGAACACTGGAGTACACGTGTCTCTATAGAGGAATACTTTCAGATTTTTTAAGTAGATACCCAGGAGAGCGATTGCTGGGTCATATGGTAATTCTATTCGTAATTTCTTGAGAAACCTCCACAATGCCTTCCATAACGGCTGCACCAGCCTGCATTCCCACCAACAGTGTATGAGGGTTCCTTTTTCTCCACAGCCTCTCCAACACTCGGTACTATTTGTCTTATTGATGAAAGCCATTCTGACTGGGGTGAGGTGATATCTCATTGTGGTTTTCATTTGCATTTCTCTGATGATTAGCGATGGTGAGCATTTTGTCATATGTCTATTTGCCATTTGTATATCCTCTTTAGAGGAATGTCTCTTCAGGTCCTCTGTCCATTTTTCAATTGGGTTGTTTGTTTTCTGTTGTTGAGTTTCATGAGTTTCTTGTATATTTTGGATATTAGCCCCTTATCAGAGGCACTGTTTGCAAGAATCTTCTCCCATTCAGTTGGTTGACTCATTATTTTGTCAACACTTTCTTTTGCTGTGCAGAAGCTTTTCAATTTCATATAATCCCATTCGTTTATTTTAGTTTTTACTTCCATTGCCTTTGGAGTCAAATTCATAAAATGCTCTTTGAACCCAAGGTCCATAAGTTTAGTACCTATGTTTTCTTCAATGCAGTTTATTGTGTCAGGTCTTTTGTTTAAGTCTTTGATCCAATTTGAATTTATTTTGGTACATGGTGACAGATAGCAGTCCAGTTTCATTCTGTTGCACGTAGCTATCCAATTCTGCCAGCACCATTTATTGAAGAGGCTGTCTTTCCTCCACTGTATGTTTTTAGCTTCTTTGTCAAAAATTATCTGTCCATATTTATGTGGTTTTATTTCTGGGTTCTCAATTCTATTCCATTGTTCTATGTGTCTGTTTTTCCGCCATTACCAAGCTGTTTTGATTATTGTAGCCCTGTAGTACAAGCAAAAATCAGGGAGTGTGATACCTCCAGTATTGTTCTTTTTTTTAAAATATTGCTTTGGCTATTCGGGGTCTTTTGTGGTTCCAAACAAATCTGATGATTTTTTGTTCTATTTCTTTAAAAAATTCCATTGGGATTTTAATGGGGATTGCATTAAATCTGTATATGGCTTTGGGTAATATGGCCATTTTAACTATGTTGATTCTTCCAATCCATGAGCACGGAATGTGTTTCCATTTCTTTGTGTCTTCTTCAATTTCTTTCAAAAATGTCTTATAGTTTTCAGCATATAAATCCTTCACATCCTTGGTTAAGTTTATTCCTAGGTATTTTATTCTTTTTGCTGTAATTGCAAGAGGAATTGTTTTTTCTATCTCTTTTTCTGAGATTTCATTGTTGGTATATAGGAAAGCAATGGACTTTTGTACGTTGATTTTGTAGCCAGCAACTTTACTGTATTCATTGATTGTTTCTAATAGCTTTTTTGGTAGAGTCTTTAGGGTTTTCTATATATAGCACCATGTCATCTGCAAAGAGTGACAATTTAACTTCTTCATTCCCAATTTGGATGCCTTTTATGTCTTTCTGTTGCCTAATAGCTCTGGCGAGGACTTCCAACACTATGTTGAAAAGCAGAGGTGATAGGGGACAACCTTGTTGTGTTCCTGAACGTAGAGCAAAGGGCTTCAGGTTTTCACCATTAATTATGAGATTAGCTGAGGGCTTGTCGTATATGGCCTTTATTATGTTGAGGTATTTTCCTTCTATACCAATTTTAGTAAGTGTTTTAATCATAAATGGATGTTGTATCTTATCAAATGCTTTTTCTGCATCAATTGATAGAATCATATGATTTTTGTCCTTTATTTTGTTTATGTGATGTATCACATTGATGGATTTGCGAATGTTGAACCATCCTTGTGCCCCGGGGATGAACCCCACTTGGTCGTGATGAATAATCTTTTTAATGCATTGTTGTATTTGATTTGCTAGAATTTTGTTTAGGATTTTAGCATCTGTATTCATCAGAGATATAGGTCTGTAGGTTTCTTTTCTTGTGTTGTCCTTACCAGGTTTTGGTATCAGGGTTATGTTGGCCTCATAAAATGAGTTAGGGAGTACTGACTCTTCTTCAATTTTTTGGAAGAGTTTGAGCAGGATTGGTATTAGATCCTCTTTGAAGGTTTGGTAGAATTCACTGGTGAAGCCATCTGGTCCAGGACTTTTGATTTTGGGAAGGTTTTTGATGACTGATTCAATTTCGTTACTGGTGATCGGCCTGTTAAGATTTTCCAGTTCTTCATGATTCAGCCTTGGAAGGCTATATGTTTCTAAGAACTTGTCCATTTCTTCAAAGTTATTAAATTTGGTGGCATATAGTCCTTCATAGTATTCTTGGATAATCCTTTGTATTTCTGTGGTGTCCGTGATAACTTCCCCTTTTTCATTTCTGATTTTGTTAATTAGTGTCTTCTCTCTTTTTATCTCAGTGATTTGTCGATTTTGTTAATCTTTTCAAAGAACCAGCTTTTTGTCACATTAATTTTTTCTATTGTCTTTTTGTTCTCTATTTCATTTAGTTCTGCTCTGATTTTTGTTATTTCCTTTCTTCTGCTGACCTTGGGTTTCGCTTGTTCTTCTTTTTCTAGTTTTTTAAGGTGTAACATGAGGTTATTTATTTGGGATTTTTCTTGTTTCTTGAGATAGGCCTGTAATGATATAAATTTCACTCTTAAAACTGCTTTCGTGGCATCCCCAAAATTTTGGTAGGATATATTTTCATTGTCATTTGTTTCTATGTATAGTTGAGCTCTCCTGTAATTTCTTCTTTGACCCAGTCGTTCTTTAAAAGTATGTTGTTTAATCACCGTGTATTTGTGTTTTTTCCTGCTTTCTTTTTGCAGTTGATAACCAATTTCAAAGCTTTTTGATCAGAGAATATGCTTGGTATGATTTCAATCTTAAATTTGGTGAGGCTGATGTTGTGTCCCAATATATGGTCTATCCTTGAGAATGTTCCATGTACACTAGAAAAGAATGTATAGTCTGATGTTTTAGGATGAAGTGCTCTATATATGTCAATTATGTCCAATTCATCTAATGTGTCATTTAGGGCTGCGATTTCGTTATTTATCTTCTGTTTGGATGATCTATCCATAGCTGTCAATGATGTATTTAAGTCCCCTAGTATAATTGTGTTTTGGTCAATTTCTCCCTTTAGTTCTGTTAGTAGTTGCTTGGTATATTTCGGTGCTCCCTGATTGGGGGCATAAATATTGATGACTGTTATGTCTTCTTGTTGTATAGTCCCCTTTACCATTATGAAATGTCCATCTTTGTCTCTTGTTATCTTTTTCACCCTGAAGTCTGTTTCATCGGAAATCATTATGGCTACACCTGATTTTCTCTGGGTACCATTTGCTTGGAGTGTCAACTTCCACCCTTTCACTTTGAGTCTATGCTTGTCCTTGTGGCTGAGATGTGTCTCTTGTAGGCAGCATATGGTTGGGTTTAGTTTTTTGATCCAGTCTGCTACTCTGTGTCTCTTTATTGGTGACTTCAGTCCATTTACATTTAGGGTGATTATTGATATGTGAGGATTTCCTGTCATTCTGTCTTTAGTTTTCTGGTAAGGCTGTGTCTCCATTGTTTCTTTGCCTTTTTCTTGTCTGTTATTTCTGTGTGGTAGTATTCTATGATGTTTCCCTCTGTTTCTTCTTTTGTTACAGTATATATTTCAGATTTGGATTTTTTTTGAGTGGTTACCCTTGAGTTTATGTAAAAGAACGTTTGATATTTAGAGTATTCTAGTTTCTTCAGTCCGCTTACTTTCTCTATTCCCATATTCCAGTTCAGGCCTTTACGCTCCCCCTTTTTATGTTTCGGTTGCCACAAGTTGTCCCTGTTGATGGTGGTCTAATAGCCTCCTTTAGTATTTCTTGTAGTGCAGGTCGTGTATTAGAAAATTCCCTCAGCTTCTGGATGTCTGGAAAGGTCTTTATTCCTCCTTCATATCTAAAGGAGATCTTTGCTGGATATATTATTCTTGGCTCATGATTTCTCTCTTTCAATAGTTTGAATATTTGGTTCCATTCCCTCCTAGCTTGTAGAGTTTCTGCTGAAAAATCTGATGATAATCTAATGGGCTTTCCTTTGTAAGTTACCGTCTTCTTTTCCCTGGCTGCCTTGAGGATTCTTTCTTTATCCTTGATTTTAGACAGCTTCAATACAATGTGCCTTTTTGAAGGCCTGTTGGGATTGAGGTAGTTAGGTTTTCTATTTGCTTCTTGGATTAGAGAATCCAGTTCTTTTCACAAATTTGGGAAGTTCTCATCGACGATTTGTTTGAATGTGTTCTCTGTTCCCTTCTCTCTTTCTTCTCCTTCTGGTATGCCCATTATTCTTATATTGCTCTTTCTGATGGAGTCAGAAAGTTCTTGTAGAGTTCTTTCATTTCTTTTAAGTCTCAAGTCTCTTTCTTCTTCCATCTGTGTAAATTCCAGGTTCCTATCTTCGATGTCACTGATTCTTTCCTCCATCTGGTCAACTCTACTACCTACGCTGGATATTTTATTGTTAATTTCTTCTATTGAGTTCTTAATCTCCAGAAATTCTATTTGGTTCTTTTTCAAAATTTCAATCTCTTTTGTAAAATGCTCATGGTTTTCTTTGATTGTGTTTCTGAGTTCATTAAACTGCCTTTCTGTGTTTTCTTGCATCTCCTTCAGTTTTTTCAGAATTGCAATCTTGAATTCTCTGTCACTTAAATCACAAAGGTCCATATCTCTAAGTTCCTTTTTTGGAGACTTTTCACTTTCTTTCTGAACTATGTTGTTGCCTTGTTTATTCATGGCAATCACTGATTTACTATTTCTCTTCCTAGACATCTACAGGAGTGGCTTCTGCAACAGGTTGATAGGTATGCGAAGAGCTTTTTGAGTTCCAAAGCTCTTTCTGCACCAGATTCAGAGCCCGTATGTTTCAGCAGTTCTGTTTACTCCTGCAGGGATCCGCCCAGATAGGTGGGGCCAGGGGCGGGGTGAGTTGTGAGAGGTGGCCCAGAGCAATGGCGGCCACCACCACCACAGCCAGTCCTGCTTTTACAGCTCCCTCTCCTTTGCCGGAACTAGTTGAGCTGCGAATCTGTGTCTGCGTTCCACAGTTCTCAGAGCAGCAAGTATTCTGTGCTTTGATCCGACACTGCTACTTTATCGCTTCTAGCACTGGGCAGGTGGGGGCGGGGCAAGCTCTGGGAGGGTAGGGAGGGGCGGCTAGTCTCTGTGCCTAAGGCTTCCGTTCTCCCTTCTCCGTTCTCCGCTCGGCAGTGAGGGCTTAAACCACCGATTTCAGCCCTCTTCCCTCAGTCTTTGCTCCGAGGTTTGCTGTGAGCGAGCGTTGGGTTCAGACGTGCTATATGCTGCCCCCTCAGCCCTGTGGGCCGTAAGTGGAGCCCTAGCAGTCCGAGTCCTTCCCTCTCCCGCAGCTGCGGAAGATCTGGGAGCAGCGGGCTCCGAGCACTGCGCTAGGTTTGTGTCCTGTGCCCGCGCGGCTCCGTCTCCGCACTTCTCCTCTCCCTCCTCCCCCGCTCGCGCGATTCACCCACCTGGAGGTGAATTCAGTAGTGGGCCTCTTCGTCTTGCCTGTCTGCTGTGCAGGGAGTCCTTTGTGGAGTTATTGTTGTCCGATTCGTTGTAAATTCCAGGGGAGCGTTACAGAGGCTCACCTCACCCCGCCATTTTTTTCGAAGTCTGTTTCTTCAGATGCAAGTATGCCATTTGCTTGGAGTATCATTTTCCACTCTGTCACTTTGAGACTATACTTGTTCTTGTAGCTGAATTATGTCTCTTGGAGGCAGCATATGGTGGTGTGGGTTTTCTATCCAGTGTGCTACTCTGTGCCTTTTTATTGGTGAGCTCAGTCCATTTAAGTTTAGGGTGATTATTAATATATGAGGATTTCCTATTGCCATATTATGATTGTTTTGTGGTAGCTCAGTGTCTCCATTGTTTCTTTGCTTTGTTTCTGTCTGTCATTTGAGTTCAGTGGTTTTTTATAATTCTTTCCTCTGTTTCCTCTTTTTTATGTTATGTATCTTATTTCTGAATTTTTTTAGTGGTTACCGTTACATTTAAGTAAAAATTGTTTCATATAAGCAATAGTACTTTTTCTTCAGCATGCTTCTTATCTCCATTCCTATTTGCAAATTCAGACGTTTACTCTCTCCCCTATTATGTTTTTGTTGCCACAAGTTATCCCTACTTATGCTGTAAGTTGATATCTGAGTTGCTCTAGCAAGTTGTCTTTTTCTTCTTTTCCCTTTTAAAAAAAAACAAACACATATTATTCTTTACCCTTTATGTTATGTTTAATGGTATAGTGCCCTACTTTGTGTAAGTGTTGCCATTTCCTGCTTCTGTCTGTATGTTTGTAACACTACTCATAGTTTTGTATTCATTTGTTTTGTTTTTTGTTGTTTTTTTCAGATTGAATGGCCTCCTTCAGTATTTCTTGTAATGCAAGTCATATGTTAGAAAATTCCCTCAGTTTCTGTATGTCTGGAAAGGTCTTTATTCCTCCTTCATATCTAAAGGATATCTTTGCTGGATATATTATTCTTGGCTCATAATTTCTCTCTTTCAATAGTTTGAATATATGATTCCCCTGCCTCTTGACTTGTAGACTTCCTGCTGAAAAATCTAATGATAATATAATGGGCTTTCCCTTGTAGGTTACCGTGTTCTTTTCCCTCGTTGCCTTGAGAATTCTTTCTTTGATATTAATTTTTGACAGCTTCAATACAATGTGCTTTTGAGAAGGCCTGTTGGGATTGTGGTAACTAGGTGTTCTATTTAGAGCTTGGATTTGAGGATCCAGTTCTTTCCACAAGTTTGGTAGGTTCTCATTCACAATTTATTTGAATATATTCTCTGCTCCCTTCTTCCTTTCTTCTTCTGGTATACCCATTATTCTTATATTGCTCTTTCAGATGGAGTCAGAAAGTTCTTGCAGAGTTCTTTCACTTCTTTTAAGTCTCAAGTCTCTCTTGTCTTCCATTTGTGTCATTTCCAGATTACTGTCTTCGGTGTCACTGATTTTTTCCTCCATCTGGTCAGCTTTACTACCTAAGCTGTGTATTTCATTTTTCATTTCTATTGTTGAGTTCTTCATATCCAAAATTTTTATTTGGTCCTTTTTTTAAAATTTCAGTCTCTTTGGTAACATGTTCTTTTTGTTGTTTGATTGTTTTTCTGAGTTCATTAAACTGCCTCTCTGTGTTTAATTGCATCTCGTTGAGTTTTTTTTTTTTTTTTTAATTAATTTTATTGGGGTGACAATTGTTAGTAAATTTACATAGATTTCAGGTGTACAATTCTGTATTACATCGTCTATAAATCCCATTGTGTGTTCATCACCCAGAGTCAGTTCTCCTTCCATCACCATATATTTGATCCCCTTTACCCTCATCACCCACTCCCCACCCCCTTACCCTCTGGTAACCACTAAATTATTGTCTGTGTCTATGGGTTTTTGTTTCTCATTTGTTTGTCTTGTTCTTTTTGGTTTATATACCACATATCAGTGAAATCATAGGGTTCTCTGCTTTTTCTGTCTGACTTGTTTCACTTAGCATTATTCTCTCGAGATCCATCCATGTTGTCACAAATGTTCCTATATCATCTTTCCTTAACGCCGAATAGTATTCCATTGTGTATATGTACCACAACTTCTTTATCCATTCATCTATCGAAGGACATTTTGGTTGTTTCCATGTCTTGGCCACCGTAAACAAAGCGGCAATGAACATTGGCGTACACGTGTCTCTATACAGAAATGCTTTTATATTTTTGGGGTAGATACCCAGGAGAGCGATTGCTGGGTCATATGGTAATTCTATTCGTAATTTCTTGAGGAACCTCCACACTGCCTTCCATAGTGGCTGCACCAGTCTGCATTCCCACCAGCAGTGTATGAGAGTTCCTTTTTCTCCACAGCCTCTCCAACACTTGTTACTATTTGTTTTGTTGATGAAAGCCATTCTGACTGGGGTGAGGTGATATCTCATTGTGGTTTTCATTTGCATTTCTCTGATGATTAGCGATGTTGAGCATTTTTTCATATGTCTATTTGCCATTTGTATATCCTCTTTGGAGAAATGTCTCTTCAGGTCCTCTGTCCATTTTTCAATTGGGTTGTTTGTTTTTTTGTTGTTGAGTTTCATGAGTTCCTTGTATATTTTGGATATTAGCCCCTTATCAGAGGAACTGTTTGCGAAAATCTTCTCCCATTCAGTTGGTTGCCTCATTATTTTGTCAATAGTTTCTTTTGCTCTGCAGAAGCTTTTCAGTTTCATATAATCCCATTTGTTTATTTTAGTTTTTACTTCCATTGCCTTTGGAGTCAAATTCATAAAATGCTCTTTGAACCCAAGGTCCATAAGTTTAGTACCTATGTTTTCTTCAATGCAGTTTATTGTGTCAGGTCTTATGCTTAAGTCTTTGATCCATTTTGAATTAATTTTGGTACATGGTGACAGATAGCAGTCCAGTTTCATTCTTTTGCACGTAGCTATCCAATTCTGCCAGCACCATTTATTGAAGATGCTGTCTTTCCTCCATTGTATGTTTTTAGCTTCTTTGTCAAAAATTATCTGTCCATATTTATATGGTTTTATTTCTGGATTCTCAATTCTATTCCATTGGTCTATGTGTCTGTTTTCCCGCCAATACCAAGCTGTTTTGATTATTGTAGCCCTGTAGTACAAGGAAAAATCAGGGAGTGTGATACCTCCAGTACTGTTCTTTTTTTTTAATATTGCTTTGGCTATTCGGGGTCTTTTGTGGTTCCAAACAAATCTGATGATTTTTTGTTCTATTTCTTTAAAAAATGCCATTGGGATTTTAATGGGGATTGCATTAAATCTGTATATGGCTTTGGGTAATATGGCCATTTTAACTATGTTGATTCTTCCAATCCATGAGCACGGAATGTCTTTCCATTTCTTTGTGTCTTCTTCAATTTCTTTCAAAAATGTCTTATAGTTTTCAGCATATAAATCATTCACATCCTTGGTTAAGTTTATTCCTAGGTATTTTATTCTTTTTGCTGCAATTGCAAAAGGAATTGTTTTTTCATCTCTTTTTCTGAGATTTCATTGTTGGTATATAGGAAAGCAATGGACTTTTGTACATTGATTTTGTAGCCAGCAACTTTACTATATTCATTGATTGTTTCTAATAGCTTTTTGGTGGAGTCTTTAGGGTTTTCTATGTATAGCATCATGTCATCTGCAAAGAGTGACAATTTAACTTCTTCATTCCCAATTTGGATGCCTTTTATTTCTTTCTCTTGCCTGATAGCTCTGGCGAGGACTTCCAACACTATGTTGAAAAGCAGAGGTGATAGGGGACAACCTTGTCGTGTTCCTGAACGTAGAGCAAAGGGCTTCAGCTTTTCACCATTAATTATGAGGTTAGCTGAGGGCTTGTCGTATATGGCCTTTATTATGTTGAGGTATTTTCCTTCTATACCAATTTTAGTAAGTGTTTTAATCATAAATGGATGTTGTATCTTATCAAATGCTTTTTCTGCATCAATTGATAGAATCATATGATTTTTGTCCTTTATTTTGTTTATGTGATGTATCACATTGATGGATTTGCGAATGTTGAACCATCCTTGTGCCCCGGGGATGAACCCCACTTGGTCGTGATGAATAATCTTTTTAATGCATTGTTGTATTTGATTTGCTAGAATTTTGTTTAGGATTTTAGCATCTGTATTCATCAGAGATATAGGTCTGTAGTTTTCTTTTTTTGTGTTGTCCTTACCAGGTTTTGGTATCAGGGTAATGTTGGCCTCATAAAATGAGTTAGGGAGTACTGACTCTTCTTCAATTTTTTGGAAGAGTTTGAGCAGGATTGGTATTAGATCCTCTTTGAAGGTTTGGTAGAATTCACTGGTGAAGCCATCTGGTCCAGGACTTTTGATTTTGGGAAGGTTTTTGATGACTGATTCAATTTCCTTACTGGTGATCGGCCTGTTAAGATTTTCCAATTCTTCATGATTCAGCCTTGGAAGGCTATATGTTTCTAGGAACTTGTCCATTTCTTCTAAGTTATTAAATTTGGTGGCATATAGTCCTTCATAGTATTCTTGGATAATCCTTTGTATTTCTGTGGTGTCCGTGATAACTTCCCCTTTTTCATTTCTGATTTTGTTAATTAGTGTCTTCTCTCTTTTTATCTTAGTGAGTCTAGCCAAGGGTTTGTCGATTTTGTTAATCTTTTCAAAGAACCAGCTTTTTGTCACATTAATTTTTTCTATTGTCTTTTTGTTCTCTATTTCATTTAGTTCTGCTCTGATTTTTGTTATTTCCTTTCTTCTGCTGACCTTGGGTTTCGCTTGTTCTTCTTTTTCTAGTTTTTTAAGGTGTAACATGAGGTTATTTATTTGGGATTTTTCTTGTTTCTTGAGATAGGCCTGTAATGATATAAATTTCCCTCTTAAAACTGCTTTCGCGGCATCCCAAAAATTTTGGTAGGATGTATTTTCATTGTCATTTGTTTCTATGTATCTTTTGAGCTCTCTTCTAATTTCTTTTTTGACCCAGTCGTTCTTTAAAAGTATGTTGTTTAATCTCCATGTATTTGTGTTTTTTCCTGCTTTCTTTTTGCAGTTGATATCCAATTTCAAAGCTTTGTGATCAGAGAATATGCTTGGTATGATTTCAATCTTCTTAAATTTGCTGAGGCTGATTTTGTGTCCCAATATATGGTCTATCCTTGAGAATGTTCCATGTACACTCGAAAAGAATGTATAGTCTGATGTTTTAGGATGAAGTGCTCTATATATGTCAATTATGTCCAATTCATCTAATGTGTCATTTAGGGCTGCGATTTCGTTATTTATCTTCTGTTTGGATGATCTATCCATAGCTGTCAATGATGTATTTAAGTCCCCTAGTATAATTGTGTTTTGGTCAATTTCTCCCTTTAGTTCTGTTAGTAGTTGCTTGGTATATTTCGGTGCTCCCTGATTGGGGGCATAAATATTGATGACTGTTATGTCTTCTTGTTGTATAGTCCCCTTTACCATTATGAAATGTCCATCTTTGTCTCTTGTTATCTTTTTCACCCTGAAGTCTGTTTCATCGGAAATCATTATGGCTACACCTGATTTTCTCTGGGTACCATTTGCTTGGAGTGTCAACTTCCACCCTTTCACTTTGAGTCTATGCTTGTCCTTGTGGCTGAGATGTGTCTCTTGTAGGCAGCATATGGTTGGGTTTAGTTTTTTGATCCAATCTGCTACTCTGTGTCTCTTTATTGGTGAGTTCAGTCCATTTACATTTAGGGTGATTATTGATATGTGGGGATTTCCTGTCATTCTGTCTTTAGTTTTCTGGTAAGGCTGTGTCTCCATTGTTCCTTTGCCTTTTTGTTGTTGTCTGTTATTTCTGTGTGGTAGTATTCTATGATGTTTCCCTCTGTTTCTTCTTTTATTACAGTATATATTTCAGATTTGGATGTTTTTTGAGTGGTTACCCTTGAGTTTATGTAAAAGAAAGTTTGATATTTAGAGTATTCCAGTTTCTTCAGTCCGCTTACTTTCTCTATTCCCATATTCCAGTTCAGGCCTTTACGCTCCCCCTTTTTATGTTTAGGTTGCCACAAGTTGTCCCTGTTGATGGTGGTCTAATAGCCTCCTTTAGTATTTCTTGTAGTGCAGGTCGTGTATTAGAAAATTCCCTCAGCTTCTGGATGTCTGGAAAGGTCTTTATTCCTCCTTCATATCTAAAGGAGATCTTTGCTGGATATATTATTCTTGGCTCATGATTTCTCTCTTTCAATAGTTTGAATATTTGGTTCCATTCCCTCCTAGCTTGTAGAGTTTCTGCTGAAAAATCTGATGATAATCTAATGGGCTTTCCTTTGTAAGTTACCGTCTTCTTTTCCCTGGCTGCCTTGAGGATTCTTTCTTTATCCTTGATTTTAGACAGCTTCAATACAATGTGCCTTGGTGAAGGCCTGTTGGGATTGAGGTAATTAGGTGTTCTATTTGCTTCTTGGATTCGAGGATCCAGTTCTGTCCACAAGTTTGGGAAGTTCTCATCGACAATTTGTTTGAATATATTCTCTGTTCCCTTCCCTCTTTCTTCTCCTTCTGGTATACCCATTATTCTTATATTGCTCTTTCTGATGGAGTCAGAAAGTTCTTGTAGAGTTCTTTCATTTCTTTTAAGTCTCAAGTCTCTTTCTTCTTCCCTCTGTGTAAATTCCAGGTTCCTATCTTCGATGTCACTGATTCTTTCCTCCATCTGGTCAACTCTACTACCTAAGCTGGATATTTTATTGTTAATTTCTTCTATAGAGTTCTTAATCTCCAGAAATTCTGTTTGGTTCTTTTTCAAGATTTCAATCTCTTTTGTAAAATGCTCATGGTGTTCTTTGATTGTGTTTCTGAGTTCATTAAACTGCCTTTCTGTGTTTTCTTGCATTTCGTTCAGTTTTTTCAGAATTGCGATCTTGAATTCTCTGTCATTTAAATCACAAAGGTCCATATCTCTAAGTTCCTTTTCTGGAGACTTTTCACTTTCTTTCTGAGCTATCTTGTTGCCTTGGTTATTCATGGCAATCACTGATTTACTATTTCTCTTCCTAGACATCTACAGGAGTGTCTTCTGCAACAGGTTGATAGGTATACGAAGAGCTTTTGGAGTTCCAAAACTCTTTCTGCACCAGATTCAGAGCCCGTTTGTTTCAGCAGTTCTGTTTACTCCTGCAGGGATCCGCCCAGATAGGTGGGGCCAGGGGCAGGGTGAGTTGTGAGAGGTGGCCCAGAGCAATGGCGGCGACCACCACCACAGCCAGACCTGCTTCCACAGCTCCCTCCCCTTTGCCGGAACTAGTTGAGCTGCGAATCTGTGTCTGCGGTCCACAGTTCTCAGAGCAGCAAATATTCTGTCCTTTGATCCGACACTGCTACTTTATGGCTTCTAGCACCGGGCAGGTGGGGGCGGGGCGAGCTCTGGGAGGGTAGGGAGGGTGCGGCTAGTCTCCGTGCCTAAGGCTTCCGTTCTCCGCTCGGCAGTGAGGGCTTAAACCACCGATTTCAGCCCTCTTCCCTCAGTCTTTGCTCCGAGGTCTGCCGTGAGCGAGCGTTGGGTTCAGCGGTTTTGTATGCTGCCCCCTCAGCCCTGTGGGCCGTAAACGGAGCCCTCGCAGTCCGAGTCCTTCCCTCTCCCGCAGCGGCGGTAGTTCCGGGAGCAGCGGGCTCCGAGCACTGAGCTAGGTCTTTTTCCTGCGCCCGCGCGGCTCCGTCTCCGCACTTCTCCTCTCCCTCCTCCCCCGCTCGCGCGATTCACCCACCTGGAGGTGAATTCAGTAGTCGGTCTCTTCGTCTTGCCTGTCTGCTGTGCAGGGAGTTTTTTGTGGAGTTATTGTTGTCCGATTCGTTGTAAATTCCAGGGGAGCGTTACAGAGGCTCACCTCACGCCGCCATTTTTTTTTCCCTTAACCTCGTTGAGTTTTTTAAGAACTGCAATCTTGAATTCTCTGTCATTTAAGTCCTGTGATTCCATGTCTTTAAGTTAATCTTCTGGAGACTTTTCATTTTCTTTCTGAGCTGCCTTGTTATCTTGGTTATTTATGAAAATTAATGAATTATTATTTCCCTTCCTGGTCATTTACAGGAGTGAGTTCTGCAGCAGGTTGATGTAAAGAGATCTTTGTTTTGCTTTCCGGCAGTTGTTGCTGGAATGTTTTATTTTCTCTCTCTCTTCAGGCTTTTTATTTTCTGTTGTGCAGTAACTTTATTTTTTCTCTTGCACTGTTCTGGCTTCTCACGTGATGGGGGTGGAGGACCCTGAAAGGTGAGCCTCTCCTCTGTGAGAAGGTCACCTGGATCTCAGGGCACCACCTCTGAGGATATGAAAGGTGATAGAGTTCTGAATTTCTGAAATCCTAATGCTGCCCCTGTAACCCGATGCAGAGCCTGTGTATCTCAGTGGCTCTGGTTGAGCTACTGAGATTTGCCCAGAAAGTTTGGGGTGGCATGGGCTGTGAGAGGTGGCTGCTGCATCTGTGGCTCTGAGCAATAGTGACTACCAGCCCATAGTTGTCTTGCCCCTACAGTTCCTTCCCGTTCACTGGAATTAGTTGTGCTATGTGTCTGTGGCTGTAGTTCTCAGAGCTGTAGATATTCTTCTTTTTAATCTGACAATGCTACCATTTCTTCTGGATCCCACTTCTAACACTGGGAGGAAAGAGTGAGGTGAGCTCTGGCAGGGTGGGGTGGGGGAGGCAGCCAGGCTCTGTGTCTTTGTTTTCTGTTTTCTGCCTGGGAGTGATGGCTTAAACCTCTGTTCTCACCCTTCTGTATTTGGTGTTTGCTCCGAGTTCTCTGCCTTGAGCGCTGGATTTAGACATATTATATGCTTATTCCTGAGGCAGGACTTGGGCCAAAGGGGGAACGCCTGCAACCTGAATTCTTCCCTCTCCTGCAACTGCAATGAGCATTGATCTGTGTCCTGTAGCCACACAACCTCTGTCTCTGCACTTTCCCTTCCCTCCTCCCCTGCTCACCTGTTTTGCCCACCTTCAGGTGATTCAATGTGTGGCTCTCTCAGACATGCTTCTGTGTTGCACAAGGAATTTGCTGTTGAATTATAGGTGTTCAATTTGTTGTAACTTTCAGGGGAGATTTCAAGAAGCACTCCCTCATGCTGCCATTTATATGATATGACCCCCATGATTTTCTTCTTTTTTTAAAAACTTTTAAAAATATTAGTTGCAGTTTTACAAAACAACATAGTAATTCGACATTTACACTGCTTGCCAATGATACATCTGATAAAGGTTTAATAT
The DNA here is from genome assembly GCF_964194185.1 of Rhinolophus hipposideros. Taxonomy (NCBI): domain Eukaryota; kingdom Metazoa; phylum Chordata; class Mammalia; order Chiroptera; family Rhinolophidae; genus Rhinolophus; species Rhinolophus hipposideros. The sequence continues at coordinate 79,752,963 of NC_138046.1, read as the reverse complement.
CCAAAATTTATTAAAAAAAAAAACTCATACAACTCAACACCGAACAAACAACCCAATTAAAAAATGGGCAATTGACATGAGGAGACATTCTCTAAAGAGGACACATGGCCAATAGACATGAAAAGATGCTTAATGTCACTAATCATTAGAGAAATGCAAATAAAAACCACAATGAGATACCACCTCACTCCTGTAAGAATGGCTATCATCAATAAATCAACAAACAACAAGAGTGGGCTAGGATGTGAAGAAAAGGGAACACTTCTGCACTGTTGGTGGGATTGCAAATTGGTGCAGCCACTACGGAAAACAGTATGGGGATCCTAAAAAATTAAAAATAGAACTACCTCGTGACACAGTAATTCCACTCCTGGGTATTTATCCAAAGAAATCTAAAACACTAATTCAAAAAAAAATGTAGGTACCCCTATTTTTTTGTAGCACTATTCATAATAGCCAAGATATGGAAACAATTGAAATGCCCAAGAATGGATAAAGTAATTGTGGTATATTTATACAATGGAGTATTACTCTGTTATAAAAAAGAATGAAATCTTACCATTTTCAAAAACATGGATGGACATAGAGAATATTATGCTAAGTGAAAGAAGTCATACAGAAAGACAAATGACATATGATCTCACTTATACATGGAATCCAAAGGACAGAATCAATGATTATTGGAAATTTCTCATCTATGAGTAAATGATCAAAACTTTAAATATGAGAGTGACATCATACGAATGGTGGAATTGAGGTGGTCTTTTTGAGTTCTCCTCTGGAACTTACCACAAATTGAACATCTATAACCCATCAAAGGACTATGCTCATCACAAGGAACAGTTAAGAGACTTGTACGAGGATTACTTGAACTTGGACAACTGGGCAAGCAGGGGAAGAGGAAAGGGGAGGGAGTGGAGACGTGACCTGCAACCCCGGCTGTGGAGACACAGGGTGTCCCTGCACAGAACAGAGACCACCAGAGCCAGGAGGTGGGCTCTTTCCCTGCATCCCACAGCTGATCTCTCCTGCCAAGAGAGCAGCATGTCCAGTGTTGAGGCAGTAACCTCAGCTGAGACCTCCAGCTGGGCCCTAGGTCAGACAAAGGAAGTAAACTCCATACCTGTGCCCCTCCCCCCACTCTCCCAATCCTACCCCCACCCTTCCAGAGACTCAAGCTAGTCCCTGAACTGAGGAGTACCATCAGATTACAGAGAAGCAGTAGTGCTCAGGATCTGGGAAGACACGGTTTGCAGCTGCTGTGACCCAGAGAAAAGGCTGGGAACAGTGTGACACTGCTGGGTAGGAGAGAGAAGACTCCTCCATCCCCAGCCCCCACCTTTTCTGGCCTGCCTAGGGCAGGGTAATTACAACTGCAGAGAGTAACCCAGAGGTCAGCAGCAGGTGACAGAGGCAGCTCTGGGCTTTCAGCAGCTCAGAAATCTCATGCCCTATACACACAAGCACACACACACACATACACACAGAAGTTCCCTATGACACAGGAGACCTGAACACAGGGTTGGCTGTGTTACTTGCAGTGCGCATATGTGCAGGCAAGAGAAGAAACTGCACTGACTTTGTAAAAATTACCATCAAGACCCCATAACCTCACTCATCTAGAACTGCAGTGCCAGGGTCACTCTGGGAATCATGTAGCTGGCTCTGCCTGCACAAGATGCAGAGGACTCTTTGGTACAGCAGAGGACAACCTGGAGACTACTTGGTGGCTTAAGCCTAGAATGGCACAGCTTTTTTGTTTTCTTTTTGTAGTTTTGATATTTTTGCCTGTGTCGATGTGGGTTATTGATTGTTTTTCCTGTGACTGTATTTGGATTTTTCTTTGTTGTGGTGGTGGTGGTGGTGCAGGTGATAAGCTTTGTTCTGAAATTGCCCTACACCAAGTCCCAGCCCAAGAGCCACAAGATTCAAAACACCCAGAGGCCAAATCCAGACCAAACCAGAGTATTACTGGGTTTGACCTACAAGTGACACACCCAGAGGGAATTTTCTCCAGGCACAAGAGCCCATAGGGGCCAAGTCTCTTTTGAGTAGTCAACCCTCATGTAGCAGCAGATCATCTACTGTGGGCAGAGCCAAGTTTCATAACTAGTAAGCTTAGGAGTCAATTCCCACCTACGGACAAGCCAAAAGCAATTAAAGCTCAACTTTATTAGGACAGTATACACAACACAAGAGTCACTTATGGAGCACATGTATAGGAGAATAAGGAAATGGTGCAAGTCAAACATAAAGGACACGTACTACATAAGATACCCCAGCAAAGACCAAGAACCCTAGGGCATCTACCTAATACATTGAAGCAAACACAGAGAGTTGACCAGAATGGGGAAACAAAGAAAAATGTGCCAAATAAAAGAACGGAAGAAACCTCCAAATTGGAAACAAATGAAATAGAGGTAACCAAACTATCAGAGACAGAGTTCAGAACACTGATGATAAGAATGTTTAAGGAGCTTAGTGATGATGTAAACAAGGATAGAGAAATCATAATGAACAACCAGCTATAACTAAAGAATACCATAACTGATATAAAGAACACACTTGAAGAAATTACCAGCAGGTTAGATGAGGCAGAGGATTAAATCAGTGACTTAGAAGACAAGTTAGCAGATGTCACCCAAACAGAACAAAAAAAGGGAAAAAGAATAAAAAACAATGAAAATGGTTTAGGAGATCTCTGGGATAACATCAAGTGCAACAACATGCACATCATAGGAATACCAGAAGGTGAAGAGAGGAAGCAAGGGATCAAGAACATATTTGAAGTAATAATGACCAAAAACTTCCCTAACTTGGTGAATGAACCTGACATACAAGCCCAGGAAGTGCAGAGAGTTCCAACCAGGATAAACCCAAAGAAGTCCACACCAAGACACATCATAGTTAAAGTGGCAAAGCTTATAGACAAAGAGAGAATCCTAAAAGCAGCAAGAGAAAGACAGCAGGTTACATACAAGGTAACTCCTATAAGACTATAAAATGACTTTTCTTTTTTTTCTTTTTTTAATTAAAGTTTATTGGGGTGACAATTGTTAGTAAATTTAAATAGATTTTATCTGTACAATTCTGTATTACATCATCAATTAATCAAATTGTGTGTTCACCACACATAGTCAGTTCTCCTTCCATCACCTTATATTTGATCCCCTTTACCCTCATCTACCACCATCCTCTCCCCTTACCCTCTTTTCTACAGAAAATTGGAGGCCTAGAGGGAGTGGCAGGAAGTACTCAAACTGATGAAAAAAAAGGCCTACAGACTAGATTGCTTTATCTAGCAAGGCTATCATTTAAACTTGAAGGAGAGATAAAGAGCTTCCCAGAAAAGAATAAGCTAAAGTAATTTAAGACCACCAATCCAACATTGCAGGAAATATTAAAAGGGCTTCTGTAAGCAGAAGAAAGATGAAAACAATCTGACTACAAATAAAAAAATGGCAATAACTATGTACCTATCAATAATCACTTTAAATGTAAATGCATTAAATACTCTAATCAAAAGACATAGAGGAGCTGAGTGGATAAGAAAGAAAGACCCTTACATATGCTGTATACAGGAGACTCACCTCAGACCAGGCTGAAAGTGAAGGGTTGGAGTAAGATATTTCATGCAAACGGAAATGAGAAAAAAGCTACCTTTGCAATACAGTCTATGACAAAATAGACTTTAAAATGAATATATGAAAAGACAAAGATGGGCACTACATAATAATAAAGGGATCGATCCGACAAGAGGACATGACCCTAATAAACATCTCTATGCACCCAACATAGGAACACCTAAATATATAAAACAGATATCGTCTGACATAAAGACAGAGATCAACAGTAACTCTATCATAGTTGGGGACTTCAACACACCTCTAACAACAAGGGACAGGTCTTCCAAACAGAAAATCAATATGGAAACAACAGCCTTAAATGACACATTGGGCCAGTTGGATTTAATCGATATTTTCAGAGCATTTCACCCAAAGCTGAAGAATACACATTCTTCTCAAGTGCACATGGAAAAATTTCCAAGATGGACCACATGTTAGGCCACAAAACACATCTTGATAAACTTAAGAAAATTGAAATCATACCAATTGCCTTCACTGACCACAGTGCTATGAAATTAGAAATCAACTACAGGAAAAAAAAAATTGGAAGATACACAAATACATGGAGGCTGAATAACATGTTACTAAATAATGAGTGGGTCAACTGTGAGATCAAGGAAGAAATCAAAAGATATCTCGAGACAAAGGAAATGAAAACACGACGACCAAAAACCTCTGGGATGCAGCAAGAGCACTCCTAAGAAGGAAATTCATAGCAATGAGGCCTACCAAAAGAAACAAGAAAAATCACTAATCAACAGTTTGTCTTTACACTTAAGGGATCTGGAAAAGGAACTGCAAAATAAGCCCAAAGTGAGTACAAGGAAGGAGATAATAAAGATCAGAGTGGAAATAAATGAAATAGAAACCAGAAAAATAATACAAAAGATCAATGACTCCAAGAGCTGGTTTTTAGAGAATATAAACAAAATCGACAAACCTTTAGCCAGATTCATCAAAAAAAAAAAAAAAGAGAGAGAAAGAGAGAGGACCCAAATTAACAAAATCAGAAATGAAAGAGGAGAAGTGACAACAGACAGCACAGAAATACAAAAAAATTGAAGAAATTGCTATGAGCAACTATATGCCAACAAATTAGACCATTTGGAATAAATGGACAATTTTCTACAAGCTTACAACTTTCCAAGGATAACTGAAGAAGAAACGGAAAACCTGAGTCGACTGATTACCACCAGGGAAATTGAATCTGTAATCAACAATCTCCCAACAAACAAAAGCCCTGGACCAGATGGCTTTACAGGTGAATTTTACAAAACATTCCAAAAAGAATTGTCACCAATTCTCCTCAAACTATTCAAAAAAAATCCAGAAGGAGGGAAGGCTTCCAGACACTTTTTACGAAGCCACTGTCACGCTGACCCCATAATCAGACAAAGACATTCCAAAAAAAGAAAACTACAGGCCGATATCCCTAATGAACATAGGTGCAAAATTCCTCAACAAAACTCTTAAGAAAGTGGTAATAGAGGGACCATATCTCAACATAATAAAGGTCATGTATGATAAACCCACAGATAACATCATACACAATGGGGAAAAGCTAAAACCATTCCCCTTGAGATCAGGAACAAGACAAGGTGACCCAATTTCTCCACTTCTATTCAACACAGTGCTGGAAGTTCTAGCCACAGCAATCAGACAAGAAAAAGAAATAAAAGGCATCCAAATTGGCAAGGAGGAAGTAAAATTGTCATTATATGCAGATGACAAGGTACTACATAGAGAGAACCCTAAAGACTCCACCAAGAAACTATTAGAGCTGATAAATGAATTTAGTAAAGTAGCAGGATACAAAATTAATATTCAGAAATCAGTTGCATTTGTATATATCAATAATAAAACATCAGAAGAAGAAATTAAAAAAAACAATACTATTTACAATTGCTTCAAAGACTATAAAATGCCTAGGAATAAATTTAACCAAAGTAGTAAAAGATCTGTACTCAGAAAATTATAAGGCACTGAAGAGAGAAATTAAAGAAGATACAAATAGATGGAAACACATACCATAGTCATGGATAGGAAGAATTAATATCGTTAAAATTTCCATACTGCCTATGGTAATATACTGATTCAACGTAATTCCTATCAAACTACCAAGGACATTTTTTCTCAGAAATAGAACATATAATCCTAAAATTTATATGGAACCATATAAGACCCTGGATAGCCCCTACAATCTTGAGAAATAAGAGCAAAGTGGGAGGTATCACAATACCTGACATCAAATTATACTACGAGACTTCAGTAATCAAAACAGCATGGTACTGCCATAAAAACAGACACATAAATCAGTGAAGCAGAATAGAGAGCCCAGAAAGAATTCCATGCCTATATGGTCATTCAATCTACAACAATTTAAGCAAGAATTTACACTGAGGTAAAGGCAGTCTATTCAATCAATGGTGCTGGGAAACATGGACAGACTCATGCAGAAAAGTGAAGCTGGACCTCCTCCTTACACCATATACAAGAATAAATTCAAAATGGCTTAAAGACTTAAATGTAAGATCTGAAACCATAAAATTTCTAAAAGAAAATATAGGAAGAAAGTTACAGACATTACCCGGAGAAAATTTTTAGTGATATATCCCCTCAGGCAAGGGAAGTAAGAGAAAAAATAAACATATGGGATTACATTAAACTCTAAAGTTTTTTCACAGCAAAGGAAACCATCAATAAAACAAAAAGGGATCCCACTGAATGGGAGAAGATATTTGCCAATGATATATCCGATACGGGGTTAATATCCAAAAGTTATAAAAAACTCACTCAACTCAACTCCAATAAAACAGACAACCCAATGAAAAAATGGGCAGAAGACATGATGAGACATTTTTCTAAAGAGGACATACAAATGGCAAACAGACATATGAAAAAATGTTCAACCTCACTAATCATTAGAAAAATGCAAATAAAAACCACAATCTGACACCACCTCACCCAAGTCAAAATGGCTATCACCAATAAATCTATAAGCGACAAGTGCTGGCGAGGATGTGGATAAAAGGGGACCCTTGTGCACTGTTGGCGGGATTGCAGATTGGTTACAGCCACTATAAAAAACAGTATGGAGGTATCTCAAAAAACTGAAAATGGAACTATCTTGTGACCCAGCAATTCCACTTCTAGTTATCTATCTGGAGATATCCAAACCTCTAATTTGAAAAACTTTATGCACTCCTATGTTTATTGCAGCACTATACACAATAGCCAAGACATGGAAACAACTGAAATGCCCATCATTAGACAACTGGATTAAGAAACTGTGGTACATTTGTACAATGGTGTATTACACAACCATAAAGAAGAAGTAAATCTTACCATTTGCAACAACATGGATGGACCTAGTAAACATTATGTTAAGTGAAATAAGTCACAGAGAAAGACCATATGATCTCACTTATATACGGAATCTAAAAAAGAGAATACGTGAATGAACTAATCAGAAACAGTTTTAGAGACAAAGAGAAAAAACTGAGGTTTGCTAGATGGGAGGGGGGGTGTGGATAAGAGGGAAGGTGAGGGAATTAGAAAAGCTCAATCGGTAACCACAAGATTGCCACTGGGATATGAAAGTCATGTTGGAGAATGTAATCAATACTGTTGTAAAGATTTTGTAGGGTATCCAATGGACACTTGTCTCATTAGGGAGACCACCTCAGGGAAGATGTAGATGTCTGATCACTGTACTGTGCACCTGAAGCTGAAGCTGAACAATAATGAATGTCAACTACAGTTTACATATATAGATAGATAGATAGATGATAGATAGATAGATAGATAGATAGATAGATAGATAGATAGATAGAAATAGAGATATATACATACATACATATATTTACATGAAGTGGAGTACAGCACTAGGAACAGAGACAGTGGAAATGTAATGGCTGTATGTGATGTCAGAGGGGTAGGACATTGGTGGAGGGGGGTTATCACTGTGTGAGGGATGTGAATGATAAATGTCTAACTATTACATTGTTTTGTACACTTGAAACTAATTTTAGAAAAGGTGAAAAAAAACTTTAAATAGGATAGAATCAAAGGCAGAGAAATGAGCATGCACCAGATCAACACTGATTCAGTAGTCACTGATTTTCAGATTTTTTCAACTTTGAGTTATTCTATTATTATGAAATCTACATTTCTCTATCTCATCCACAACTATAATATTGTTGCTATAGGCAACAGTGAGATTTTCCTCAGATTCTATCATTCTCCAACATAGACTTGTCAACTTGGTTTATTCCTACTCTGACTCCTAATCAAGTTTTAAAAATATCAGTACACAGAATCATTTTTCAATTTCTTATCACCTAAGCTCATCAATTGTAGAAACTGTGTCCCTCTTTTCTTTAAACTCCAGACTAGAAATATTCAACCCCCAAGAAATGTTTGATTAATGCCACATAACTCTAACCTTTTGAACTTTTTGAACTAGTCAAGGTAAATGGTTTATCACAACTCCAACTTAATTATTCTTGTATTAATATTTATTCCATGGTCTTTGGATGCTGCAGTGAACAAGAGATAGGTTAAGAAGCCTCCTTATCAGCATAATTTAAGTACTGAAGGATACAGACAAACATATTTGAGAATCTGGAGGAAAGAGAGAAGACTACAGATTGAAGAAACAAGCAAGACTTTGTGGAAGAAATAGCATTCGAGCTGGGCCTGAAAAGATGGCCCTGGGCAAAATTCTGAAAGTCGAAAATACCAGGAAAAGCCATTTTATTTAGAAGGCACAGATGGAACAACTGCATTGAGATAATAAAGGGAAAATATAAGGGAGAGAAAAAAAATGGCGGCGTGAGGTGAGCCTCTGTAACGCTCCCCTGGAATTTACAACGAATCGGACAACAATAACTCCACAAAGGACTCCTTGCACAGCAGACAGGCAAGACGAAGAGGCCGACTACTGAATTCACCTCCAGGTGGGTGAATCGCGCAAGCGGGGGAGGAGGGAGAGGAGAAGTGCGGAGACGGAGCCGCGCGGGCGCAGGACACAGACCTAGCTCAGTGCTCAAAGCCCATTGCTCCCGGATCTTCCGCAGCTGCGGGAGAGGGAAGGACTCAGACTGCTAGGGCTCCGCTTACGGCCCACAGGGCTGAGGGGGCAGCATACAAAACCGCTGAACCCAACGCTCGCTCACGGCAGACCTCGGAGCAAAGACTGAGGGAAGAGGGCTGAAATCGGTGGTTTAAGCCCTCACTGCCGAGCGGAGAACGGAAGCCTTAGGCACGGAGACTAGCAGCCCCCTCCCTACCCTCCCAAGGCTCGCCCCGCCCCCACCTGCCCGGTGCTAGAAGCCATAAAGTAGCAGTGTCGGATCAAAGGACAGAATATTTGCTGCTCTGAGAACTGTGGACCACAGACACAGATTCGCAGCTCAACTAGTTCCGGCAAAGGGGAGGGAGCTGTGGAAGCAGGACTGGCTGTGGTGGTGGTCGCCGCCATTGCTCTGGGCCACCTCTCACAACTCACCCCACCCCTGGCACCACCTAACTGGGCGGATCCCTGCAGGAGTAAACAGAACTGCTGAAACATACGGGCTCTGAATCTGGTGCAGAAAGAGCTTTGGAACTCAAAAAGCTCTTCGCATACCTATCAACCTGTTGCAGAAGCCACTCCTGTAGATGTCTAGGAAGAGAAATAGTAAATCAGTGATTGCCATGAATAACCAAGGCAACAAGATAGCTCAGAAAGAAAGTGAAAAGTCTCCAGAAAAGGAACTTAGAGATATGGACCTTTGTGATTTAAATGACAGAGAATTCAAGATCGCAATTCTGAAAAAACTGAACGAGATGCAAGAAAACACAGAAAGGCAGTTTAATGAACTCAGAAACACAATAAAAGAACACCATGAGCATTTTACAAAAGAGATTGAAATTTTGAAAAAGAACCAAATAGAATTTCTGGAGATTAAGAACTCAATAGAAGAAATTAACAATAAAATATCCAGCGTAGGTAGTAGAGTTGACCAGATGGAGGAAAGAATCAGTGACATCGAAGATAGGAACCTGGAATTTACACAGAGGGAAGAAGAAAGAGACTTGAGACTTAAAAGAAATGAAAGAATTCTACAAGAACTTTCTGACTCCATCAGAAAGAGCAATATAAGAATAATGGGCATACCAGAAGGAGAAGAAAGAGGGAAGGGAACAGAGAATATATTCAAACAAATCGTCGATGAGAACTTCCCAAACTTGTGGACAGAACTGGATCCTCGAATCCAAGAAGCAAATAGAACACCTAATTACCTCAATCCCAACAGACCTTCACCAAGGCACATTGTATTGAAGCTGTCTAAAATCAATGACAAAGAAAGAATCCTCAAGGCAGCCAGGGAAAAGAAGACGGTAACTTACAAAGGAAAGCCCATTAGATTATCATCAGATTTTTCAGCAGAAACTCTACAAGCTAGGAGGGAATGGAACCAAATATTCAAACTATTGGAAGAGAGAAATCATGAGCCAAGAATAATATATCCAGCAAAGATCTCTTTTAGATATGAAGGAGGAATAAAGACCTTTCCAGACATCCAGAAGCTGAGGGAATTTTCTAATACACGACCTGCACTACAAGAAATACTAAAGGAGGCTATTAGACCACCATCAACAGGGACAACTTGTGGCAACCGAAACATAAAAAGGGGGAGCGTAAAGGCCTGAACTGGAATATGGGAATAGAGAAAGTAAGCGTACTGAAGAAACTGGAATACTCTAAATATCAAACTTTCCTTTAATAAACTCAAGGGTAACCACTCAAAAAACATCCAAATCTGAAATATATACTGTAATAAAAGAAGAAACAGAGGGAAACATCATAGAATACCACCACACAGAAATAACAGACAACAACAAAAAGGCAAAGAAACAATGGAGACACAGCCTTACCAGAAAACTAAAGACAGAATGATAGGAAATCCTCACATATCAATAATCACCCTGAATGTAAATGGACTGAACTCACCAATAAAGAGACACAGAGTAGCAGATTGGATCAAAAAACTAAACCCAACCATATGCTGCCTACAAGAGACACATCTCAGCTACAAGGACAAGCATAGACTCAAAGTGAAAGGGTGGAAATTGACACTCCAAGCAAATGGTACCCAGAGAAAATCAGGTGTAGCCATAATGATTTCCGATGAAACAGACTTCAGGGTGAAAAAGATAACAAGAGACAAAGATGGACATTTCATAATGGTAAAGGGGACTATACAACAAGAAGACATAACAGTCATCAATATTTATGCCCCCAATCAGGGAGCACCGAAATATACCAAGCAACTACTAACAGAACTAAAGGGAGAAATTGACCAAAACACAATTATACTAGGGGACTTAAATACATCATTGACAGCTATGGATAGATCATCCAAACAGAAGATAAATAACGAAATCGCAGCCCTAAATGACACATTAGATGAATTGGACATAATTGACATATATAGAGCACTTCATCCTAAAACATCAGACTATACATTCTTTTCTAGTGTACATGGAACATTCTCAAGGATAGACCATATATTGGGACACAAGACCAGCCTCAGCAAATTTAAGAAGATTGAAATCATACCAAGCATATTCTCTGATCACAAAGCTTTGAAATTGGATATCAACTGCAAAAAGAAAGCAGGAAAAAACACAAATACATGGAGATTAAACAACATACTTTTAAAGAATGACTGGGTCAAAGAAGAAATTACAGGAAAGCTCAAAAGATACATAGAAACAAATGACAATGAAAATACCAAAATTTTTGGGATGCCACGAAAGCAGTTTTAAGAGGGAAATTTATATCATTACAGGCCTATCTCAAGAAACAAGAAAAATCCCAAATAAATAACCTCATGTTACACCTTAAAAAACTAGAAAAAGAAGAACAAGCGAAACCCAAGGTCAGCAGAAGAAAGGAAATAACAAAAATCAGAGCAGAACTAAATGAAATAGAGAACAAAAAGACAATAGAAAAAATTAATGTGACAAAAAGCTGGTTCTTTGAAAAGATTAACAAAATCGACAAACCCTTGGCTAGACTCACTAAGATAAAAAGAGAGAAGACACTAATTAACAAAATCAGAAATGAAAAAGGGGAAGTTATCACGGACACCACAGAAATACAAAGGATTATCCAAGAATACTATGAAGGACTATATGCCACCAAATTTAATAACTTTGAAGAAATGGACAAGTTCTTAGAAACATATAGCCTTCCAAGGCTGAATCATGAAGAACTGGAAAATCTTAACAGGCCGATCACCAGTAACGAAATTGAATCAGTCATCAAAAACCTTCCCAAAATCAAAAGTCCTGGACCAGATGGCTTCACCAGTGAATTCTACCAAACCTTCAAAGAGGATCTAATACCAATCCTGCTCAAACTCTTCCAAAAAATTGAAGAAGAGTCAGTACTCCCTAACTCATTTTATGAGGCCAACATAACCCTGATACCAAAACCTGGTAAGGACAACACAAGAAAAGAAACCTACAGACCTATATCTCTGATGAATACAGATGCTAAAATCCTAAACAAAATTCTAGCAAATCAAATACAACAATGCATTAAAAAGATTATTCATCACGACCAAGTGGGGTTCATCCCCGGGGCACAAGGATGGTTCAACATTCGCAAATCCATCAATGTGATACATCACATAAACAAAATAAAGGACAAAAATCATATGATTCTATCAATTGATGCAGAAAAAGCATTTGATAAGATACAACATCCATTTATGATTAAAACACTTACTAAAATTGGTATAGAAGGAAAATACCTCAACATAATAAAGGCCATATACGACAAGCCCTCAGCTAATCTCATAATTAATGGTGAAAACCTGAAGCCCTTTGCTCTACGTTCAGGAACACAACAAGGTTGTCCCCTATCACCTCTGCTTTTCAACATAGTGTTGGAAGTCCTCGACAGAGCTATTAGGCAACAGAAAGACATAAAAGGCATCCAAATTGGGAATGAAGAAGTTAAATTGTCACTCTTTGCAGATGACATGGTGCTATATATAGAAAACCCTAAAGACTCTACCAAAAAAGCTATTAGAAACAATCAATGAATACAGTAAAGTTGCTGGCTACAAAATCAACGTACAAAAGTCCATTGCTTTCTTATATACCAACAATGAAATCTCAGAAAAAGAGATAGAAAAAACAATTCCTTTTGCAATTGCAGCAAAAAGAATAAAATACCTAGGAATAAACTTAACCAAGGATGTGAAGGATTTATATGCTGAAAACTATAAGACATTTTTGAAAGAAATTGAAGAAGACACAAAGAAATGGAAAGACATTCCGTGCTCATGGATTGGAAGAATCAACATAGTTAGAATGGCCATATTACCCAAAGCCATATACAGATTTAATGCAATCCCCATTAAAATCCCAATGGCATTTTTTAAAGAAATAGAACAAAAAATCATCAGATTTGTTTGGAACCACAAAAGACCCAGAATAGCCAAAGCAATATTAAAAAAAAAAGAACAATACTGGAGGTATCACACTCCCTGATTTTTCCTTGTACTACAGGGCTACAATAATCAAAACAGCTTGGTATTGTGAGAAAAACAGACACATAGACCAATGGAATAGAATTGAGAACCCAGAAATAAAACCACATAAATATGGACAGATAATTTTTGACAAAGAAGCTAAAAACATACAATGGAGAAAAGACAGCCTCTTCAATAAATGGTGCTGGCAGAATTGGATAGCTACGTGCAAAAGAATGAAACTGGACTGCTATCTGTCACCATGTACCAAAATTAATTCAAAATGGATCAAAGACTTAAGCATAAGACCTGACACAATAAACTGCATTGAAGAAAACATAGGTACTAAACTTATGGACCTTGGGTTCAAAGACTATTTTATGAATTTGACTCCAAAGGCAATGGAAGAAAAACTAAAATAAACGAATGGGATTATATGAAACTGAAAAGCTTCTGCACAGCAAAAGAAACTATTGACAAAATAATGAGGCAACCAACTGAATGGGAGAAGATTTTCGCAAACAGTTCCTCTGATAAGGGGCTAATATCCAAAATATACAAGGAACTCATGAAACTCAACAACAACAAAACAAACAACCCAATTGAAAAATGGACAGAGGACCTGAAGAGACATTTCTCCAAAGAGGATATACAAATGGCAAATAGACATATGAAAAAATGCTCAACATCGCTAATCATCAGAGAAATGCAAATGAAAACCACAATGAGATTTCACCTCACCCCAGTCAGAATGGCTTTCATCAACAAAACAAATAGTAACAAGTGTTGGAGAGGCTGTGGAGAAAAAGGAACTCTCATACACTGTTGGTGGGAATGCAGACTGGTGCAGCCGCTATGGAAGGCAGTGTGGAGGTTCCTCAAGAAATTACGAATAGAATTACCATATGACCCAGCAATAGCTCTCCTGGGTATCTACCCCAAAAATATAAAAGCATTTCTCTATAGAGACACGTGTACTCCAGTGTTCATTGCAGCTTTGTTTACGGTGGCCAAGACATGGAAACAACCAAAATGTCCTTCGATAGATGAATGGATAAAGAAGTTGTGGTACATATACACAATGGAATACTATTCGGCGTTAAGGAAAGATGATATAGGAGCATTTGTGACAACATGGATGGATCTCGAGAGAATAATGCTAAGTGAAATAAGTCAGACAGAAAAAGCAGAGAACCCTATGATTTCACTGATATGTGGTATATAAACCAAGAAGAACAAGACAAACAAATGAGAAACAAAAACTCATAGACACAGACAATAATTTAGTGGTTACCAGAGGGTAAGGGGGTGGGGGGTGGGTGATGAGGGTAAAGGGGATCAAATATATGGTGATGGAAGGAGAACTGACTCTGGGTGGTGAACACGCAATGGGATTTATAGATGATGTAATACAGAATTGTACACCTGAAATCTATGTAAATTTACTAACAATTGTCACCCCAATAAAATTAATTAAAAAAAATAAATAAAATAAGTTTTGAATATCAAAAAAAAAAGGGAAAATATATATGAAGTACTGTACATTTGTTCCTCTATGATTAGAACAAATGTTTATAAAAAGATCAGTGAAAGGTGATATTTTAATTGACTTCCTAGAGTATGCATGGACAATATTATAGAGGGCCTTGCTTGTCATTCTAAGGAGACTTTATTTTGTAGGTAATAGGGAGCCATTGAAAACAGGTAGCAAAGTGACATAGCCAGGTTTATTTTTTAAACAAATTTGTATTGTTCAATTACTGCTGACAAACAATATTATTAGTTTCAGGTGTACAACATAGTGATTACACATTTACATAATTTACAAAATGATCTCCTCAATAAATCTAGTAACCATCTGACACCATACATAGCAATTACAATATTATTGGCTATAATCCTTATGCTATACTTTACATCCCCATGACTATTTTGTAACTACCTATTTGTACTTCTTAAACCTTTCCCCCTTTTCACATATCTCCTCAACCACTTTCTCATCTGGCAACCATGGTACAGAAAGGAGTTTTGTAGGGAAAGTAGGGATCCTGTTGGTTTTCACTATATTTTCAATATCTACTGTCATCTTGCAGTATGAATATGGCAATTCAGGGACAGTGTGATAAGAACCGGAATAGTAATAAGATTGGTAAACTTATTGAGACCTTGCCATATACCAGACGTTTTTCTAGTTTCTTTATAATCCCATTAGTTAATATTACTATTATTCTCATTTTATAGATGATAAAACTGAGGCTCAAATAATTCTAAAAAGCTAGCATAGATAGGGTCAACTCAATAGTGGAGATTGGATTTGAGCCCATGCAGCTTGACAGCAATGCTTGTACCCTAAGCACAACACTGCTTGACGCTCAATATCTGAGTAGCTACTAAACCAGAGCATTAGAATTAAGAGGCCTTCTAAAGCATGTCCTCAACCCTCTTATTGTCAGATGGTGAAACTGAGGATCAAGATTTGAGAGAATGTCTTGCTCAAGATCACAGAATTCATTAGTAGAAAAACCTGGCTAGAACATAGATAGGCCTCCTGATTCCCAATTGCATGTTCATTTTATCATACTATTATGCTATTCTAGCAGAAGTGAAGGCTGTATACTTTCTTAACACTAGGGATGGAGTATTACAGCAACTCTGATTTAAATGCAAAATCTCAAAAATCCAAATGTTGTAGCAAGTCAAAAATTCTACACTCATGGTCTCCGTGTGTGTATGTGTGTGTGTGTGTGTGTGTGTGTGTGTGTGTGTGTGTGTGTTTCCAACTTTGGGAAAGAAAGAATATCTTCAAACAGGGATCGCCCCTCACTAGCACCAGGTGAATTTCCTCCTTTCTAAATTACTGGGAATAGGGCTGTTACAAGCATGTAATTCCTGTTCTTTGCAAAAACTGAAGCAGCTGCCTGGTTGCTTTGGAGTACAACTGCAGGTGTTGTGCTCAACCAATATTGAAGGCCATAAATTTTTCAGGCCACAATTCCTGGAACACTTGCCTATTCCAACTAACTCTTGTCTGTGACCATTGCAAGCACAACCAACATTCTTGATAAGTAGGAGGCCAGGAATTCCCTTATATCCCCCAGCTAAAGCACAGGTGAGTATTTTTTTATTTTCTTTTTTTAATTTATTGGAATGACAATTGTTAGTGAAATTACACAGATTTCAGGTGTACAATTATGTATTACATCATCTATAAATCACATTGTGTGTTCACCACCCAGAGTCAGTTCTCCTTCCATCACCATATATATTTGATACCCCTTACCGTCATCTCCACCCCCTTACCTTCTGGTAACCAATAAACTATTGTCTGTGTCTATGAGTTTTTGTTTTTCATTTGTTTGTCTTGTTCTTTTCTTGTTTTTGGTTTATATACCACATATCAGTGAAATCATAGGGTTCACTGCTTTTTTCTGTTTGACGTATTTCACTTAGCATCATGCTCTCAAGATCCATCCACGTTGTCATAAATGTTCCTATATCATTTTTCTTACCGCCGAATAGTATTCCATTGTGTGTATATACCACAACTTCTTTATCCATTTATCTATCGAAGAACATTTTAGATGTTTCCATGTCTTGGTCACCGTAAACAAAGCTGCAATGAACATTGGAGCACATGTGTCTTTATGTATAAATGTTTTCAGATTTTTTGGGTAGATACACAGGAGAGGGATGGCTGGGTGATATGGTAATTCTATCTGTAATTTTTTGAGGAACTTCCACACTCCCTTCCATAACGGCGGCACCAGTCTGCATTCCCACCAACAGTGGATGAGGGTTCCTTTTTCTCCACAGCCTCTCCAACACTTGTTACTATTTGTCTTGTTGATGATAGCCATTCTGAGTGGGGTGAGGTGATATCTCATTGTGGTTTTTATTTGCATTTCTCTGATGATTAGTGGTGTTGAGCATTTTTTCATATGTCTATTTGCCATTTGTATATCCTCTTTAGAGAAATGTCTCTTCAGGTCTTTGGCCCATTTTTTCATTTGGGTTCTGTGTTTTTGTTGTTGTTAAGTTGCATGAGTTCCTTGTATATTTTGGATATTAGCCCCTTATTGGAAGCACTGTTTGCAAAAACCTTCTCCCATTCAGTTGGTGGCCTCTTTATTTTGTCGGTGGTTTCTTTTGCTGTGCAGAAGCTACTAAGTTTCATATAGTCCCATTCGTTTATTTTAGCTTTTACTTCCATTGCCTTTGCAGTCAAATTTATAAAATGCTCTTTGAACCCAAGGTTCATAAGTTTAGTAGCTATGTTTTCTTCTATGCAGTTTATTGTGTCAGGACTTATGCTTACGTCTTTGATCCATTTTGAATTAATTTTGGTACATGGTGACAGATAGCAGTCCAGTTCCATTCTTTTGCACCTTTCTATCCAATTCTCCCAGTCCATTTATTGAAGAGTCTGTCTTTCCTCCATTGTACGTTTTTTGCTTCTTTGTCAAAAATTATCTGTTCACATTTATGTGGTTTTATTTCTGGGTTCTCAATTCAATTCCATTGGTCTATGTGTCTGTTTTTCTCACAATACCTAGCTGTTTTGATGATTGTAGCCCTGTAGTACAAGCTAAAGTCAGGCAGTGTGATACCTCCAGTATTGTTCTTTTCTCTTAAGATTGCTTTGGCAATTCGGGGTCTTTTGTGGTTTGAAACAAATCTGATGATTTCTTGTTCTATTTCTTTAAAAAATGCCATTGGGATTTTAATGGGGATTGCATTAAATCTGTATATTGCTTTGGGTAATATGGCCATTTTAAGTATGTTGATTCTTCCAATCCATGAGCACAGAATATCTTTCCATTTCTTTGTGTCTTCTTCAATTTCTTTCAAAAACGTCTTACAGTTTTCAGCATATAGGTCCTTCACATCCTTGGTTAAGTTTCTTTCTAGGTATTTTATTCCTTCTGCTGCAATTGCAAAAGGAATTTTTCTTTATTTCTTTTTCTGAGATTTCATTGTTAGTGTACAGAACTGCAATGGACTTTTTTTTGGGGGGGTGTTAATATTTTTTTTCTTAAATTTATTGTGGTGACAATTTTTAGTGAAATTACATAGATTTCAGGTGTACAATTCTGTATCACATCATCTATAAATCCCATTGTTTGTTCACCACCAAGAGTCATATAAACCAAAAACAACAAAAGAACAAGACAAACAAACGAGAAGCAAAAACTCATAGACACAGACAATAGTTTAGCGGTTACCAGAGGGTAAGTGGGGTGGGGGGAGTGAGATGAGGATAAGGAGGATCAAATATATGGTGATGGAAGGAGAGCAATGGACTTTTGTACATTGATTTCATAGCCAGCAACTTTACTGTATTCGTTGATAATTTCTAATAGCCTTTTGGTGGAGTCTTTAGGGTTTTCTATATATAGCATCATGACATCTGCAAAGAGTGATAATTTAAATACTTCATTCCCAATTTGGATGCCTTTTATTTTTCTCTCTTGCCTGATTGCTCTGGCAAGGATTTCCAACACTATGTTGAAAAGCAGAGGCGATAGGGGACAGCCCTGTCATGTTCCTGAACGTAGTGCAAAGGGCTTCAGTTTTTCAACAATAATTATGAGATTTGCTGAGGGCTTCTCATATATGGCCTTTATTATGTTGAGGTATTTTCCTTCTATACTTATTTTATTAAGTTTTTTAATCATAAATGGATGTTGTATCTTGTCAAATGCCTTTTCTGAATCAATTGATATAATCATTTGATTTTTGTCCTTTATTTTGTTTATGTGATGTATCACATTGATGAATTTGCGAATGTTGAACCACCCTTGTGCCCCAAGGAGGAACCCCACTTGGTCATGATGAACAATCCTTTTAATGCATTGTCATATTCAATTTGCTATAATTTTGTTTAGCATTTTTGCATTTGTATTTATCAGAGATGTTGGTCTGTAGTTTTCTTTATTTGTGTTGTCATTACCAGGTTTTGGTATCAGGGTAATGTTGACCTCATAAAATGAGTTTGGGAGTACTGTCTCTTCTTCAATTTTTTGGAAGAGTTTGAGCACGATTTGTATAGATCCTCTTTGAAGGTTTGGTAGAATTCACTAGTGAAGCCACGTGGTACCGGACTTTTGCTTGTGGGAAGGTTTTGGATGACTGATTCACTTACTTTGGTGATCGGACTGTTTAGATTTTCCAGTTCTTCATGGTTCAGCCTTGAAAACTATCTATTTCTAAGAACTTGTCCATTTCTTCTAGGTTATTGAATTTGGTAGCATATAATCCTTCATAGTATTCTTGGATGATCCTTTGTATTTCTGTGGTTTCCGTAATAACTTCCCCTTTTTCATTTCTGGTTTTGTTAATTTGTGTTCTCTCTTTATATCTTAGTGAGTCTAGCCAACGGTTTGTCAATTTTGTTAACGTTTTCAAAGAACCAGCTCTTTGTCACATTAATTTTTTCTGTCGTGTTTTTATTCTCTATTTCATTTAGTCTGCTCTGTATTTTGTTATTTCCTTTCTTCTGCTGACCTTGAGTTTCACTTGTTGTTCTTTTTCTAGTTTTTTTAAGGTGTAACATGAGGTTATTTATTTGGGATTTTTCTTGTTTCTTGTGATAAGCCTGTAGTTATATAAATTTCCCTCTTAACACTGCTTTCGGTGCATCCCAATCCTTTTGGTAGGATGTATTTTCATTGTCATTTGTTTCTATATATCTTTTGATCTCTCTTCTAATTTCTTCTTTGACCCGGTCATTCTTTAAAAGTATGTTGTTTAATCTCCATGTATTTGTGTTATTTCATGCTTTCTTTTTGAACTTGGTATCTAATTTCAAAATCTTGTGGTCAGATAATATGCTTGGTATGCTTTCAATCTTCTTAAATTTGCTGAGGCCGAATTTATGTCCCAATATATGGTCTATCCTTGAGAATGTTCCATGTACACTAGAAAAGAATGTATAGTCTGATGTTTTAGGATGAAATGCTCTCTATATATATATCAATTATGTCCATTTCATCTAATGTGTCATTTAGGGCTGTTATTTCATTATTTATTTTCTGTTTGGGCGATCTTTTTATAGCTGTCAATGATGTATTTAAGTCCCCTAGTATAATTTTGTTTTGGTCAATTTCTCCCTTTAGTTCTGTTAGTATTTTCTTGGTATATTTTTGTGCTCCCTGATTGGGGGCATAAATATTGATGACTGTTATGCCTTCTTGTTGTATACTCCCCTTTACCATTATGAAATGTCCATCTTTGTCTCTTGTTATCTTTTTCACCCTGAAGTCTGTTTCATCTGATATCATTATGGCTACACCTGATTTTCTCTGGGTACCATTTGCTTGGAGTGTCAATTTTCCCGTTTCACTTTGAGTCTGTGCTTATCCTTGTAGCTGAGATATGTCTCTTGGAGACAGCATATGGTTGGGTTTAGTTTTTTGATCCAATCTGCTACTGTTTGCGGTTTTATTGGTGAGTTCAGTCTATTTACATTTAGGTTGATTATTGATATGAGAGGATTTCCTGTCATTCTGTCTTTAGTTTTCTGGTAAGGCTGTGTCTCCATTGTTTCTTTGCTTTTTTGTTGCTGTCTATTATTACTGTGTGCTGGTATTCTACGATGTTTCCCTCTGTTTCTTCTTTTATTACTGTATATATTTCAGTTCTGGATATTTTTTGAGTGGTTACCCTTAAGATTATGTAAAAGAAAGTTTGATATTTAGAGTATTCCATTTTCTTCAGCACGTTTACATTCTCCACTCCCATATTCCGGTTCAGGCCTTTACTCTCCCCCTTTTTATGTTTTGATTGCCACAAATTGTCCCTGTTGATGGTGGTCTAATAGCCTCCTTTAGTATTTCTTGTAGTGCAGGTCGTGTATTAGAAAATTCCCTCAGCTTCTGGATGTCTGGAAAGGTCTTTATTCCTCCTTCATATCTAAAGGATATCTTTGCTGGATCAATTATTCTAGGCTCATAATTTCTCTCTTTCAATAGTTTGAATATTTGGTTCCACTCCCTACTGGCTTGTAGAGTTTCTGCTGAAAACTCTGATGATATCCTAATGGGCTTTCTTTGTAGTTTACCATCTTCTTTTCCCTGGCTGCCTTGAGGATTCTTTTTGTGTCGTTGATTTTAGACAGCTTCAATACAATGTGCCTTGGAAAAGGCCTGTTGGGATTGAGTTAATTAGGTGTTCTAGTTGCTTCTTGATTTCGAGGATCCAGTTCTCTCCACAAGTTTGGAAAGTTCTCATCGATAATTCGTTTGAATATATTCTCTGTTCCCTTCTCTCTTTCTTCTCCTTCTTGTATGCCCATTATTCTTATATTGCTCTTTCTGATGGAGTCAGAAAGTTCTTGTAGAGTTCTTTCATTTCTTTTAAGTCTCAAGTCTATTTCTTCTTCCAACTGTGTAATTTCCAGGTTTCTATCTTCAATGTCACTGATTCTTTCCTCCATCTGGTCAACTCTACTACCTAAGGTGGTTATTTCTTTCTTAATTTGTTTTTTGAGTTCCTAATCTCCAGAAATTTTATTTGGTTCTTTTTAAAAATTTCAATCTGTTCCATAAAATGCT
The DNA here is from genome assembly GCF_964194185.1 of Rhinolophus hipposideros. Taxonomy (NCBI): domain Eukaryota; kingdom Metazoa; phylum Chordata; class Mammalia; order Chiroptera; family Rhinolophidae; genus Rhinolophus; species Rhinolophus hipposideros. Next base: position 79,731,252 of record NC_138046.1, on the reverse strand, counting down.
CATGTTGTTCTTTGATTGTGTTTCGGAGTTCATTAAACTGCCTTTCTGTGTTTTCTTGCATCTCGTTGAGTTTTTTCAGAACTGCAATCTTGAATTCTCTGTCATTTAAGTCACATATTTCCATATCTTTAAGTTCCTTTTCTAGAGAGTTCACTTTCTTTCTGAGCTGTCTGGTTGCCTTGGTTATTCATGACAATTACTGATTTATTATTTCTCTTCCTAGATATCTACAGGAGTAGCTTCTGCAACAGGTTTATAGGAAAAGGTCTTTCTTTTGTTTTCCAGTATTTGTTGGTAGAATGTTTTATTTTCTCTCTGACTGCAGCCTTTTTCTCTCTCTCACACGGTGGTGCTATGTTTCTTCCTCACTATTCTAGCTTCTCACACAATGGGGGGATTCCCTGGTAGTCACGCTTCTCCTCTGTTAATAGTTCACCTGGTTCACAGGGTGCAGTGTCTGTGTGGGTATGGGGAGAGCTTTTGAAGTTCCAAAGCTTGTCCTGCACCAGATTCAGAGCCCATATATTTCAGCAGTTCTGTTTACTCCTGTAGGGATATGCCCAGATAGGTGGGGCTAGGGGCAGGGTGAATTGTGAGAGGTGGCCCAGAGCAATGGCGGCGATGACCACCACAGCCGGTCCTGCTTCCACAGCTCCCTCCCCTTTGCAGGAACCAGTTGGTCTGCGAATCTGTGTTTGCAGTCCACAGTTCTCAGAACGGCAAATATTCTGTTCTTTTGATCTGACACTGCTACTGTTCCGCTTCCAGCACCAGGCTGGTGGGAGCGGGGCGAGGTCTGGGAGGGTAAGGAGGGGGCGGCTATTCTCAGTGCCTAAAGCTTCTGTTCTCTGCTCGGCAGTGAGGGCTTAAACCCCCGTTTTCAGCCTTCTTCCCTCAGTCTTTTCTCCGAGGTCTCTGAGTTAAGCGATGGGTTCAGCCGTGTTATGTTGCCCCTTCAGTCCTGTGGCCATGAGCGGAGCCCTAGCAGTTTGAGTTCTTCCCTCTCTCACAGCTGTGGTCGTTCCGGGATGCCTTGAGATCGGAGGACTGAGCTAGGGCGGCGTTCTGCGCCCACATGGCTGCGTCTCCATACTTCTCCCTTCCCTCCTCTCCCGCTCGCATGATTCGCCCATCTTTAGGTGAATTCAGTAGTTGGCCTCTTTGTCTTGCCTGTCTGTTGTGCAGGGAGTGTTTTGTGGAGTTATTGTTGTTTGATTAGTTGTAAATTCCAGGGGAGCTTTACAGAGGCGCACCTCACGCCACCATTTTGATCAGCCTAATTTATTTTTTAACCTTCCAACCTTGGCTGCCACTCTCTTGACTTTCTAACGTTTAAACATAACTGGAGACAACTCTAGACTTGCTTTAGCAAAGAGAAAAATTTGTTCTGGGAGTTTCTGTGGCAGTCCTTCTCAAACTTTGATGAATACCAAATAACTTGGACTGCTTATGAAAAATTAAGATACTCTAGCTTCATCCCCAAATATTTTGTTTCAGTTGATCTGTTGTCAGAATCTGGGGTAAGAGACAAAAATCTGTATCATTCACAAGCACTACCTGTGATTGTATTATGCACCCAACTTTTAAAACTGCTGATCTACTGATCTGACAATTAGGTTCGCGACCGTGTTGCAACAATGTTGCTGACCTTTTTGGATGTCAGAGGGATTATTCTTTATGAACTTGTACCAACTGGACAGTTAACCAAGTTTACTATTTGCAAGTGCTGAAAGGTCTGCATGAAAACGTTAGATGACCTGAACTTTTCGCCAATAATTTATTGCTCTTGCATCACAAAAATGCATCAGCTCATATGGCACTGTCTGTGAGGGAGTTTTAGCCAATAAGCAAATAACTGTATTGGAACAACCTCCCTATTAACCTGATCTGGCCCCCAATGACTTCTTTCTTTACCAAAAGATAAGTGAAATATTGAAAGGAAGACATTTTGATGATATTCAAGACATCAAGGGTATACAACGACAACTCTGATGGCCATTCCAGAAAAAGAATTCCAAAATTGCTTTGAAGGGTGGACTAGGCATTGGTTCCAGTGCATAGCTTCCTGCAGGGAGTACTTCAAATGTGACCATAGTGATATTCAGCAATGAGGTATGTAGCACTTCTTCTAGGATGAATTCTCCAACTTAATTGGCAGACCTCATATGATTTAGGATGGATCCTGCAGGAATTCTGAGAGGCATTGTGACTATAGATGTGGATAGACATTTATGCATGTCTGGATACATCCTCTTCTCCTATATAGTAACTCCTAAATGTCTCATCTGCTTTTACTTGACTTGCTATATACTGGAGTACTCCTCATTGGCTCAGGCAGAGCCTTTAGATGTACTTGGCACAAGTGCAAGCAGAAGGTTGCCAATATCTTTGATTTGCCTACACATTCTCACACTTACCAGGGCTCCGTAGAAAATTGACTCATCACTGAAGAAAATACGCTGACCCAAATTTATACCTAAAATAATTAAATCTTGCAGGGGGATGAGAGATGTCTGAAATCTTAAGTTTTACCTGTTTTCTTTTCTAAGGCTGATGTACAAATAGGTAAGAACACAAGTATATGTGTGAACATAGAGTAATACTTTCCATTCAAAAAGAGCACAGGTGAAGAACCTCCAGGCTTGAGACCTGAAGAGGTCATGTACAACAGTGTCTCACAAGCTTTAATGTACATATGAATCATCTGGGTACACTTCTCACCTATTTAAAGCATGGTCCCTGGACAAACAACACTAGTATCACCAGAGAGCTAATTGGTACTGCAGCATCTCAGTCCCCACATCAGATGTGCAAAAACATAATCTGCATTTTAACAAGATCTCCATGTCTGAACCAGTGGTTCTCAAAGTGTGATCCCAAGAATAACAGCATCAGCATCACCTGGGGACTTGTCAAAAATGAACGTTCTCAGGCCCCACCAGAGATCTTCTGAATCAGAAATTCTGGAGTTGAGGGCAAAGACTCTCTGTTATAAGAAGCTCTATGGGTGATTTTGATGCACATTCAACTTTGAAAACCACTCAAGAACATTACTCTGCTTTCAGGCAATATTGGCTTTCAGTCAGTCATAGAAGATTGGGGCAGAGATGGGCAGATTTTCAGGGCAGAGGATCCCAATACCAATTTCATAAAACTACCCCATTTTTATGAAATATTTTATGTTTCCTGCTATAGACTGAATGTTTATGCCCCCCCCCACACACCTCAAATTCATATGTTGAAAACTAATTAATCCCCAAAGTAGTGATAGTTAGATGTAGGGATTTTGGAAGATGATATTGTCATGGCAGTGGAGCCTTAATAAATGAGATTAGTGTCTTTATAAAAGAGACCACAGAAAGCTGTCCTTCCCCCTATACTACATGAGGACATAGTGAAAGGATGGTCATCTGTGAACCAGGAAGCGGGCTTTCACCAGATATCAAATTAGCCAGTGACTTGATATTGGACTTCCCAGCCTCCAGATCTACGAAAAATGTTTCAGTTGTTTATAATCTACCCAGTCTATGGTATTCTGTTATAGTAGTCCATACAAAGACATTACCTTCTCTGCACCCAGAGTCCTCCTTCTCATTGGCAGCCCTTTTCAAATCCTCTTTGCTACAAGAAAGCTTTCCCAGATTTGTCAAGGACTTCCTGAAATACTCTGTCAAGTGACTGACAAGTTACTGAGACTCCATATTGAGTCTCTCAGACATAATAATCAGAAATAAAATTCTAAATTTTTCAGCATTCTAAAGTTGCAATGACTTTGTTTTCATTAGTATGCTGATGGCAGCTTCCTACTTAAAGTTATCTTTACTAACATTATCTCATGCAATCCACTTAACAATCTTCTGAAATAGATTCTACTGTCCCCATTTTCTTAAACTGAAGCTTAGGAAGGTTAATAACTTCCATAATATCACAGAGCTGGCAAGCAGCAGAGTCATGATTCAATGTGAGGAATGATTTCAAAGTCTATGAGATTAATCATAAAAGTATGCTTGTTCCCCTTCCCTGACAGAGAGGCAATGGTATGGGTGAGAATGGAGAAGGACAAGGCCTGAACTTATGAGGTCTTAAACAGAGAGTACATGTAGTCGTGAGGTGGAGGGGGATAAGGGAAAGGCAAGAAGAGGGTGCTGTTAGCTTCTGTTTCAGAGTATGCACTAGGAGGGAAAACCACAAAAAATTTGTCCTGATAGTGTGTGCTCCATTCAAGCCAGAAGGGCATGTTCAAATAGGGCATCCAACAAGGGTGGTCTAACGCAATTTACCAGAGCCAACTTAGTTTCAAATCTAAACTGGAATTAGAGGACAAGGAATGGTGAGAGTAAGGAACAGTGAACAAATTGGAGTCTGCCTGGATTAATGCCAGAATTCCAGAGACAATGGGGGAGGTAAAGAAGTCAACAGCAAGATTTTTGAGTTCCCAGCATGTTTCTGTCACTTTATCACATAGTATCTCTTATTGTTAATTGCAATATGTTTGTAGAAATAGTCCTCCAATCAAACTACAAAACTCTTGATGACAGCAACCATGAATTACACTTCTGTTGTTTTCCCCCACAGTACCCAACATTCCCTAATTTATTTATGCTTTCATTAATTATCTTTTAAGGCTTTGTGCTAGATAATGGGGATACAAAGATGAATAAGACATGGTCCCCAACCTCACTGAGCTCAAAGTGTAAAATAGATTCTCAATGGGACTTAATGGGTGGCATGCAGAGGGTGCAAAGAAAAATATTGGGTATTTGAGCATATATGCTTTTTTGTGGAAAAAAATCTAGTTTCTATCAGATTCTCACAATTGATTAGAGCCTTTCATTTGGCAGGAGGAAGGCAGACATACAAATAAATAATACAGTATGACTCCTAAGAATTTGGTGAGTGGCATCAGGTTATGAAAGCATGGAAAGCTTCACAGAAGTACTATGTTTCCCTGAAAATAAGACCTAGCCAGACAATCAACTCTTTGTGTCTTTTGGAGCAAAAATTAGTATAAGACCCGGTCTTATTTTACTGTAATATAAGACCGGATCTTTATAATGTAATATAATATAATGTAATTAATATAATACCAGGTCTTATATTAATTTTTGCTCCAAAAGACACATATGAGCTGATTGTCTGGCTAGGTCTTATTTACGGGGAAACATGGTAATGGTTGGTCTCTTCAACCAAGCAGGGGAGCATTCCAGTAATAAGGCACAATATGAAAATGCATGCAAGAGTTAAAGGACATATTGAATTTGGGGAACTACAAATAGTTTGATATGGCAGGTAGATGAGGTTAGAGAGGCAGCATGCCAGCCCCATAATTACCTCCTCCTTCATTCACCCTACTTCCAGAATATCTTGACTGTTCTGTGAATGGACTCAGCCAGATTGCCCCCACACTACAATAGCTACTTACAAGAGTGACTAGTAGGCAGCTGACCCCCCCAGCACCTGGCCCTCATTTAAGGATTTTAAAAGTGAAAAGAAATAAAGGAAGGATTGGAAACGTAGCTTCATTTCCCACTCACATTTGTATTTCTAGCTTTGGCACTTGGAGAAATAACTGGTGGTAAAAGAAATGGAATGCCCTCATCCACTACTATCTATTTCCTTTCCTTTTATTTCTAAGAGACTTCTAAGGTCCAGTAGTGGGGTATGGAACAGTGAGTCTCAGTTTAGCATGCTATCCAGTTGCTAAATTTACAACCTGTTCTCTACTGCTACTCTGAGTTGTGTAGTTTCTTAACCAATTACTGGTCATCTTCTTAGTTTTTCACCCAAAACTAATATTTTTGGCACTGCATTATGCCTCTGCCCTCTTCTCCCTATTTCTTAGGCTGTTCTCAGGATTGACCCCAGACACTTCTCACTTTAAGAAGCACAAGAGTCTTAGGGATGATTGAGTTCAGACCAAATTGTTGACACCTCCCTCTTCCCTGCTTGGTAAACCATTACCTGGCTTTGGATTTTGGCTTCCCTTTTGGTCTTTGTTTTTCCATCATGGTACTCTGGATTTCTCAGCCTCTCTCAGTCTGACCTTCATCATGTATGACTACTGCAAGATCCTTGCTTCACTGAGGACTCCTCCCTCCCCTAAGTTCCAGCATAATATGCATCAAGGGACTGACATCTGTATTATTCACTCCTACCTGAGTCTGGACTGAGTATGCCTCAGCAAGCAGCCTTTTGCAGTCAATGTTCTTTAGTCATCTGTCTTCTGTCATTAGCATTTCCAAGCTAATTCTTGAGATCCCAACTAGGAGACAAATACCATTTCCCTCCATCTGGTTCCCTGGCTCATTACCATAGCCAACCAGATCTATATTATCTTAGTTCCTACTTATTCCTGCAGGGAGATTTCACCACTTTCCATGGCTGTGTTTCCAGGCTCTCCTGATTTAGCTTGGAATCAATATACATCCTTTATCTGCTGTCTGTCCACCTCGTGGTAGGTGGGTCAGCATAGTGAGGGAGATGAAAATAATCTTTATAAACTTCCTGGATTATGAGTTTCTTTGACATAACACGAGAGTTGGAGAAAATTGGCTCAATTAATGTTGATAGCCTGCAATTTCTGGCCATAGCCTATGACTGTTCTCTGTCCTCACAGTGCTTTTGGAATTCTGCTATGTTCTTTTTCTTCTCTCTAGGGTAAATTTTACAAGAAAGCAAAAGTAGGTGATCTACCAACTGTTATGCTTTCAGGAACCATAAGCAGTCTTCTGACCCTACTTGTTAAAGAGGCTGAGATCTGAACACCCTTTCCCTAGAGTCATGCCCCATGCTTTTACAATGAAGAATAAAGCTCAGAATAAGAAACCCAGAACTTAGTTCACTCACATACATGGGTTAAGACATAAAAGTAAGGAGTTTTCTTAGAAAACCACAGGAGAAGGTAAAGAAAAGTAACTCTAGTGCACCAGGAATCTGAAATGGAGCAGATAGAAAGGGTGCAATAGGGAGCTGTGAAGGTTGAGAGAAAAGCATGATTTAGTCAAAGAATTATCAAAACCAAGACCTATAACAGGTTTTAGGATATGTCCTAACTTTATACATGGGAAAAATAAAGCCCAGACTGCAACTGGCATTTAAATAATTATAAGAATTCTACAAGGGAGATTCAAAGTCTCACAATTAAGTTCACGAACTCATCCTAGAAAAAGTACTACATACCCTATTGTTGAATATCACTATGGTCACTTTTGAAAGACTCCCTGCAGGAAGCTATGCACCGGCAGCAGTGCCTTGTTCACCCTTCAAAGCAATTTTGTAACTTTTTCTGGAATGGCCATCAGAGCTGTCATTGTATTAGCATTGATGTCCTGACTGTCATCAAATCTCTTCCTTTCAATATTTCCTTTATCTTCTGGTAAAGAAAGAAGCCATTGGGGACCAGATCAGGTGAGTAGGGAGGGTGTACCAATATAGTTATTTGTTTACTGGTTAAAAACTCTCTCACAGTCGGTGCCGTATGAGCTGGTGTATTCTTGTTATGCAAGAGCCATGAATAGTTGACGAAAAGTTCAGGTCATCAAATTTTGTCATGCAGACCTTTCAGCACTGGCAAATAGTAAACTTGGTTAACTGTTTGTCCAGTTAGTACAAATTCATAATAAATTGTCCCTCTGATATCAGAAAAGATTAGAGATATCCTTGCAACAAGTTCTCAAACTTAATTATCAGAGCTTGTACGTGGAACAATCTCAAGGATAGAGCATATGTTGGAACATAAAACAAGTCTCAGCAAATTGAAGAAGATTGAAATCATACTAAGCATATTCTCTGATGACAAGGCTTTGAAATTGGATATCAACTGCAAAAAGAAAGCAGGAGAAACCACAAATACATGGAGATTAAACAACATCATTTAAAGAATGACTGGTTCAAAAATGAAATAAAAGGAGAGATGGAAAGATACATACAAACAAAATTATTGGGATGTAGTGAAAGCAATAATCAAAGGGAATCTTATATTATTACAGGCCTATCTCAAGAAAGAAGAAAATATCCCAGATGATTAACATCACATTACACCTTAAAGAAATACAAAAAGAAGAATAAATGAAACCCAAAGTCAGCAGAAAGAAGGATATGATAAAAATCAGAGCAGAAGTAAATGAAATAGAGACCAAAAAGACAACTTAAAAATGCAAGCAACAAAGAGCTGTTTATTTGTAAAGATTAATAAAATTGACAAACTCTTGGCTAGGTAAGATAAAAAGAGAAAAGACACAAATAAAACCAGAACTAAAAGAGAAGTTACCACAGGTACCACAGAAATACAAAGGATCATACAATAATACTATGAAGGGCTATATGCCACCAAGTTCAATAACGTGGAGGAAATGAACACATTCTTAGAAACATACAACCTTCCTAAGCTGAATCACGAAGAACTGGAAGTTCTAAGTAGACCAATCAACAGTAAGGAAATTGAATCAGTCATAGAAACCCTTCCCAAAAGCAAAACTCCAGGACCAGATGGCTTCACTAGTGAATTCTACCAAACATTCAAAGAGGACCTAATACCCGACCTACTCAAATTCTTCCAAAAAGCTGAAGAAGAGACAATACTCCCTAACTCATTTTATGATGACAACATTACCCTATAACAAAACCTGGTAAGTATAACACACACAAAAAGAAAATTACACACCAATATCACGGATGAATACAGATACAAACTCCTAAACAAAATTCCACAAAATCAGATTCAACAATGCATTAAAAAGATTATACATCACGACCAAGTGGTGTATACATACATCCCAATGGTACAAGAATGGTACAACATATGCAAATCGATCAATGTGATATTCCACATAAACAAAATAAAGGACAAAAATCATGATTATGTCAATTGATGCAGAAAAAGCATTTGATAAGATACAATTTCCATTCATAATTAAAACATTTCATAAAATGGGTATAGAAGGAAAATACCTTAACATAATAAAGGCCATATATGACAAACCCTGAGCTACTATCATAATTAATGGTGAAAAACTGAAGCCCTTTGCTCTATCTTCAGGGACACGACCGGGCTGTCCCCTATCACATCTGCTTTTCAACAGTGTTGGAAGTCCTAGCTAGAGAAATCAGGCAAGTTATAGGAATAAAAGGCATCCAAATAGGGAATGAAGAAGTTAAATTGTCACTGTTTACAAATGACATGGTGCTATAAATAGAAAACCCTAAAGACCCAACCAAATGCTATTAGAAACAAGAAAACCATACATTAAAGTTTCCAGATACAAAATCAATGTACAAAAGTCCATTGCATTTCTATATACTAAAAATGAAACCTCAATAAAACAAACGAAGAAACAACAACAATAAACAATTACTTTTGCAATAGCAAACAAAAAGAATAAAACACCTAGGCATAAACTTCACCAATGATGTGAAAGACCTATACAGTGAATATTATAAAACACTTTTTTTTTGTTTTAATTTTTATTTATTTATTGGGGTGACAATTGTTAGTAAAATTACATAGATTTCAGGTGTACAATTCTGTATTACATCATCTAGAAATCCCATTGTGTGTTCACCACCCAGTCAGTTCTCCTTCCATCACCATATATTTGATCCCCCTTACCCTCATCGCCCACCCCCACCCCCCTTACCCTCTGGTAACCACTAAACTATTGTCTGTGTCTATGAGTTTTTGTTTCTCATTTGTTTGTCTTGTTCTTTTGTTGTTTTTGGTTTATATACCACATATCAGTGAAATCATATGGTTCTCTACCTTTTCTGTCTGACTTATTTTGCTTAGAATTATAATCTCAAGATCCATCCATGTTATCACAAATGTTCCTATATCATCTTTTCTTACCGCCAAATCTATTCCATTGTGTATATATACCACAACTTCTTTATCCATTCATCTATCGAAGGACATTTTGTTGTTTCCATTTCCTGGCCACCGTAAACAAAGCTGCAATGAACATTGGAGCACACATGTCTTTATGGATAAATGTTTTCAGATTTTTTGGGTAGATACCCAGGAGAGGGATTGCTGGGTCATATGGTAATTCTATTTGTAATTTTTTGAGGAACCTCCACACTGCCTTCCACAATGGCTGCACCTGTCTGCATTCCCACCAACAGTGTATGAGGGTTCCTTTTTCTCCACAGCCTCTCCAACACTTGTTACTATTTGTCTTGTTGATGATAGCCATTCTGACTGGGGTGAGGTGATATCTCATTGTGGTTTTCATTTGCATTTCTCTGATGATTAGTGATGTTGAGCATTTCTTCATATGTTTATTTGCCATTTGTATGTCCTCTTTGGAGAAATGTCTCTTCAGGTCGTCTGCCCATTTTTCAATTGGGTTGTTTGTTTTTTTGTGGTTGAGTTTCATGAGTTCCTTGTATATTTTGGAGATTAGCCCCTTATTGGAGGCATTGTTTGCAAAAATCTTCTCCCATTCAGTTGGTTGCCTCTTTATTTTGTTGATAGTTTCTTTTGCTGTGCAGAAGCTTTTCAGTTTCATATAGTCCCATTCGTTTATTTTAGCTTTTACTTCCATTGCCTTTGGAGTCAAATTCATAAAATGCTCTTTGAACCCAAGGTCCATAAGTTTAGTACCTATGTTTTCTTCTATGCAGTTTACATTTTTTATCTATAGTTATTTTTTTCTTAAAGATTATTTATACTAATATTAATGCAGTCACACTTTTTCTATTATAATTATTTTCCTGTATATCTTTTTACATCACTTGACTTTAAGGCTTTCTGGGTTCTTATGTTTTTTAATTTTTTTCCATCCTAACACTACTTTATTTGCATTGAATTGCATGCAGCAAAATGAGGTATAACTTGAGGTTTGATGGATTTTAACTTATACATATACCCATATAATCATACCTAGATTAAGATATAGAACATTTACACCATTACCCTTTTGCTTAAGATAACTACTGATTTCAGACTCTTATCATCATAGTTTTTTTTGTTAAACATTCAATTATTGTTTAAGAAAATTTCAGGAAGAAAAAATATAACATAGTCTCCTATTTACACAGTTAATTACCATTTCTGGTGCACTTCATTCCTTTATGTAAATTTGCCCTCACCTCTGCTATCATTTCCCTTCAGTTGAAGAACTTTTAATGCAGGTCTTCTGGCAGTGTATGCTTTCAGTTTTTTTTTTTTTTAACTGAAAAAGTTTCTATTTCATCCTCATTTTTACGATATGTAATGTGTTTGTTGAAGGATTTAAGAACCATTTAGAGTATAAACAGGAAATAGTTCTATTTTTTCTTCCTAAGCACAGTGTTGAACCGTGTTTTGTCAACAGTCCATTTCCCCATTGGATACTGGGTCTTTTAACATCAGGACGATTCAAGATTCCACAACTTGGTTATTAAAATGGTCTTACATGTGGTGTTGAAGACAGTCCTATTCATTTTTTTAAAAAAAGATTTTATTTTAAATATCAGTTTTAGGTTTTATATTAAAATTTCCACAAACCCCTGACGTTATATAGTCTTCTCCATTATCAACATTACTCATGAGAATGGCACATTTTTTTTAAATTAAGGTTAAACCTGCATTGACATATTATAATCACCCAAAATTAAAATTTACCTAAGGGTGCAATCTTGGTGTGTACATTGCATGGGTTTGAACAAATGTATAACATCAGATATCCATGATTATGGTATCACACAGGATTTTAACTTCCCTAAAAGTCCTCTGGGCTATGCCTAGTCATTCCTATACATCCCCACCCCCAGAAACCACTGATCTCAATATTGTCTCCAATTTTTGCCTTTTCCAGAACTTCATGTAGTTTGAATCATATAGTATATAGCTTTTTCAGATTAGTCACCCTCATTTTTAAAGGATATTTTTGGGATAAAGAATTCTGAAATGTCTCTTCAGGTCCTCTGCCCATTTTTCAATTGGGTTGTTTGTTTTTTTGTTGTTGAGTTTCATGAGTTCCTTGTATATTTTGGATATTAGCCCCTTATCAGAGGAACTGTTTGCAAAAATCTTCTCCCATTCAGTTGGTTGCCTCAAGGGGGTGGGGGGTGGGTGATGAGCGTACAGGGGATCAAATATATGGTGATGGAAGGAGAACTGACTCTGGGTGGTGAACACACAATGGGATTTATAGACGATGTAATACAGAATTGTACACCTGAAATCTATGTAAATTTACTAACAATTGTCACCCCAATAAAATTAATTAAAAAAAAAGAATTCTGAAATGACAACTATTTTCTTTTAGTATTTTAGAGATGTTCCATTGTCTCTGAAATGCCCCTGTTTTCATATGAAAAATCAGTGGAAATACTTACCATTGTTCCATGATTTGTCATGTCATTTTTCTTTAGTTTTCTGTCAAAATATTCTGCTTATCTTTCTTAGTATCACTTGACATTATTTTGTATTGTGATTTATTGTTTTCTTTCTTCCCTACTAGAATCTAAGCTCCATGAGGAAAGGGAATTTGTGTTTTTTTCTGTTCACTGTTCTATCCTTCTTGCCCAGAATAGAGCAAGTACATAGTGAATATTCAATTAATATTTCTTGATTAAATAAAAGAGTGAGTGGTAACTATTGCCTCTGGGTCTCTGTTTCTTTTATCCTACACTTGGAAAACTAGGATGAGAAACTCAATTCTTACTGATTTCAACCAAAAACTGTTTCATACAAAACATTCATAGAGATAATAGGCTTTAACTTCCACCCACCCCCTCGACACTCACACTCACGCACCATGCACACACACATGCTCACATATACATTGAGATGGGGAGAGAGTGAAGAGCTTTAAATGACAGAAGGAAATGAAATGATAACTTAAATTGCAAATCAGAGAATTCTGTTCTTAAAATTTTAAGAAATCATTTCAACTCTTAAATGTTCACCATGGTAAAATTTTCACTGGGTACTTCCCTAAGATTTCTCTGCCTTGAACTCCTCTATTTTCAGCATATTCATCTATGTTTTCTTTCCTTCAAGTTACTTGTCAGTAGGAATTCTAGCACTATGATAAAGTACCAAAGTCTTTACCTCCTTACAAATATAAGTGGTTAACATTTACTTGTGAGATTCACCAGATCCTGTCAACTCCAGGTTAATACTAATTAGAATGCATTTTCTTATTTTTTTCCCATCAAAACATAGTTGTCATGTTATTTAAATAACTTTTTTGTGTACAACTAATTTTTCCATTTTACTACAGGAGTGAGTATGAGAAACATGTGCTAATTAACAAAATCGGCTAGGTAATCCCAATCTGGAAAAAAATTCCTTTGGTTACTCTTAGCATTGATTGTTTTCTCTTTAGAGTAAAGCAGGATATTAAATACTAAATGACTTTCCTTAGTACCAAAGGGCAGTCTTTTTCCTTTGGCAACTTTAAAACAGAACCATCCTACCCAACAAACTTTTTGACTGCTTAGTTCACAATGTCATTTTTATTCAATATAATGCAAAAGTACAAAAAGGGATCCTACTGAATGGGGGGGGGGAAAGATATTTGCCAATGATATATCTGATAAGGGATTAATATCACAAATCTATAAAAAACTTACTCAACTCAACTCCAAAAAAACAAACAACCCAATTAAAAAATGGGCAGAGGACTTGAGGAGACATTTTTCTATAAAGGACATACAGAAGGCAAGAAGACATATGAAGAAATGCTCAACCTCACTAACCATCAGAGAAATGCAAATAAAAACCACAATGAGATACCACCTCACCCCAGTCAAAATGGCTATCATCAATAAATCAACAAACAACAAATGCTGGCGGGGATGTGGAGAAAAGGGAACGCTAGTGCACTGTTGGTGGGATTGCAGATTAGTGCAGCCACTATGGAAAACAGTATGGAGGTATCTCAGGAATCTGAAGATAGAACTACCCTATGATCCAGTAATTCCACTCCTAGGCATCTACCCGGAGAAATCCAAAACTCCAATTCAAAAATCTGTATGCACTCCTATGTTTATTGCAGCACTTTACACAATAGCCAAGATATGGAAACAACCGAAATGCCCATCGGTCGATGACTGGATTAAGAAGCTGTGCTACATTTATACAATGGAGTACTACGCAGCCATAAAGAAAAAAGAAATCTTATCATTTGCAACAACATGGATGGATCTAGAGAACATTATGTTAAGTGAAATAAGTCAGAAAGAGAAAGACAAGTACCATATGATCTCACTTATATGCAGAATCTAAAGAAATGAATATGTGTATGAACTAATCAGAAACAGTTTTGGGGACACAAAAAACCGAGAGTTGTTAGATGGGTGGGGGGGAGGGGGTTGGGGATGGGGGGAAGGGTGAAGGGATTGGGGGGCGACTGGTGACCATAGAATGGCCTCAGGGTTTTTTGAGAATTACTTTGGGGAACTTATTCAATAGTGTTTGGGGATTTTGTTGGGTGTCCGATGGACATGCGTCCTGTTTGGGAGACCACCTCAGGGATGCTGTGGATGCCTGGTCATGGCATTGTACACCAGAGACTGGACATTAATGAATGCCAACTATAATTTTATGTGTATAATGTGATGGCTCGGTGTGAGGTCGGTGTGGTGGTGGATTGGGGGAGGGGGGTTCACGGTGTGAGGGATGTAAAAATAAAATAAAATAAAACTATAAAAAAATAAAATAAAATAAAATAAAGAAAGGAGGGAAAAGCAAAGCCTGATGAATTCACCCATTTTGAGATCCATCTTTGGGAGGAGAATAGGATTTGTGAATAAAAAATAAAGATATGTTTTAAAAAATGTTATGGATAGTTTCTGCGAATTCTAGGGGAAAAGAGGAAATAAAATCTTAGTCATCTGGCAATGTTTGGACCTTCATTACCTCGAAAGAGTTACCCTGACACTAATCACAGCCTAATACAAATTTTGCCCTCAATCTAAACACTTCAGAAAATATATCAAGGAGGAAGAAGAAAAATAAGAATAATGAAAAAGAGGAAGATTAGAAGTAAAATGCAGTAATATATTCTCAGGAGATATTTCCTCAGACTAGAGCCCACTCAGACCACTCTCTCTACTCAACTCCACTCTAACCCAACACCCACATACAAATACACAATAATCATTCACATTTCTGGTTCAGGAAGTGTGGGAAAAAAGGGAATTCTACTTTTGCATTATATTGAATAAAACACATTTAAAAGAAATTGAAGAACACACAAAAAAATGGAAAGACATTCCGTGTTCATGAATTTGAAGAATCAACGTAGTTAAAATGGACATATTATCCAAAACAATACACAGACTTAATGCATCAAAGTCCCAATGGCATTTTTTAAAGAAATAAAAGAAAAAATCATCAGATTTGTATGGAACCACGAAAGACCCTGAATAGACAGAGCAATCCAAAGAAAAAAAAAACAATGCAGGAGGTATCACACTCCCTGACTTCAGCTTGTACTACAGGGTAACAAGAATCAGAACAGAATGGTACTGGCAGAAAAAGAGAGACACAGATCAATGGAATAGAATGGAGAATCCAGTCATAAACCCCCATAAATAGAGACAGATATTTTTTTTTGATATTTTATCTTTCTCTTTATTGTTGATTTCTTTTTTAAAAATTCATTGGGGTGACAATTGTTAGTAAAATTACATAGATTTCAGGTGATCAATTCTGTATTACATCATCTACAAATCCAATTGTGTGTTCACCACCCAGAGTCAGTTCTCCTTCCATCACCATATATTTGATCCCCCTTACCTTCATCTCCTAACCTCCACCCCCCTTAACCTCTGGTAACCACTAAACTATTGTCTGTCTCTATGAGTTTTATTTCTCATTTGTTTGTCTTGTTTTTTTCTTCCATTTTGGTTTATATACCACATATCAGTGAAATTATATGGTTCTCTGCTTTTTCTGTCTGATTTATTTCGCTTAGCATCATACTCTCAAGATCCATCCATGTTGTCACAAATGTTCCTATATCATCTTTTCTTACCGCCGAATAGCATTCCATTGTGTATATATACCACAACTTCTATATCCATTCATCTATCAAAGGACATTTTGGTTGTTTCCATGTCTTGGCCACCGTAAACAAAGCTGCAATGAACATTGGAGCACACGTGTCTTTATGTATAAATGTTTTCAGATTTTTTGGGGCAGATACCCAGGAGGGGGATTGCTGTGTCATATGGTAATTCTATTCGTAATTTTTTGAGGAACCTCCACACTGCCTTCCATAATGGCTGCACCAGTCTGCATTCCCACCAACAGTGTATGAGGGTTCCTTTTTCTCCACAGCCTCTCCAACACCTGTTACTATTTGTCTTGTTGATAATAGCCATTCTGACTGGGGTGAGGTGATATCTCCTTGTGGTTTTCATTTCCATTTTCTGATGATTAGTGACGTTGAGCATTTTTTCATATGTCTATTTGCCATTTTTGTATGTCCTCTTTGGAGAAATGTCTCTTGGGTCGTCTTCCTATTTGTCAATTGGGTTGTTTGTTTCTTTGTTGTTGAGTTTCATGAGTTCCTTTTATATTTTGGATATTAGCCCCTTATCGGAGGCATTGTTCACAAAAACCTTCTCCCATTCAGTTGGTGGTCTCTTTATTTTGTTGGTGGTTTCTTTGCTGTGCAGAAGCTTTCACTGACCTGTAGTATATAAACCAAAAACAACAAAAGAACAAGACAAACAAATGACAAAAACTCATAGACACAAACAATAGTTTAGTGGTTACCAGAGGGTAAGGGGGTTAGGGGGTTGGAGATGAGGATAAGGGGGATCAAATATATGGTGATAGAAGGAGAACTGACTCTGGGTGGTGAACACACAATGGGATTTATAGATGATGTAATACAGAGTTGTATACCTGAAATTATGTAATTTCATTAACAATTGTCACCCCAATAAATTAAAAAAAAGAAAAAAAAAGTTATATTGTCACTCTTTGCAGATGATATGATGCTGTATATAGAAAACCCTAAAGACTCCACCCAAAAGCTATTAGAAACAATCAATGAATACAGTAAAGTTGCCAGCTACAAAATCAACCTACAAAAGTCCATTGCATTCCTATATACTAACAATGAAATCTCAGAAAAACGAAATTAAAAAAAAAAAAAACAATTTCTTTTGCAATTGCAGCAAAAAGAATAAAATACTTAGGAATACACTTAACCAAGGATGTGAAAGACTTATATAGTGAAAACTATAAGATATTTTTAAAAGAAATTGAAGGAGACACAAAGAAATGGAAAAATATTCCATGCTCATGGTATGGAAGAATCAACATAGTTAAAATGGCCATATTACCCAAAGCAATATTCAGATTTAATGAAATCCCCATCAAAATCCTAATGGCATTTTTTAAAGAAATAGAACAATAAATCATCAAATTTGTTTGGAACTATAAAAAACCCCGAATAACCAAATCAATCTTAAGAAAAAAGAACAATGCTGGAAGTATCACACTCCCCGACTTCAGCTTGTAATACAGGGCTAATATAATCAAAGCAGCTTGGTATTGGCAGAAAAACAGACACATAGACCAATGGAATAGAATTGAGTACCCAGAAATAAACCTCCATAAATATGGACAGATAAGTTTTGGCAAAGGAGCAAAAAACATACAACTGAGAAATGACAGCTTCTTCAATAAATGGTCCTGGAAAAAGTGAAAGGCCACATGCAAAAGAATGAAACTGGACTGCTATCTGTCACTATGTACCAAAATTAATGCAAAATGGATCAAAGACTTAAGCATAAGACCTGACACAATAAACTGCATAGAAGAAAACATTGGTACTAAACTTATGGACTTAGGTTCAAAGAACATTTTATGAATTTCACTCCAAAGGCAAGGGAAGAAAAAGCTAAAATAAATGAATAGGACTATAACAAACTTAGAAGCTTCTGCACAGCAAAGGAAACCATCGACAAAATAAAGACGCAACCAAATTGGATGGGAGAAGATTTTTGCAAACAGTGCCTCCGATAAGAGACTAATATCCTAAATATACAAGGAACTCATGGAACTCAACAACAACAAAACAAACAACCCAATTGAAAAATGGGCAGAGGACCTGAAGAGACATTTCTCCAAAGAGGACTTACAAATGGCAAATTTACACATGAAAAAATGCTCAACATCACTAATCATCAGAGAAATGCAAATGAAAACCACAAGGAGATATCACCTCACCCCAGTCAGAATGGCTATTATCAATAAGAAAAATAGTAACAAGTGTTGAAGAGGCTGTGTAGAAAAAGGAACCCTCATACACTGTTGGTGGGAATGCAGACTGGTGCAGCCATTATGGAAGGCAGTGTGGAGGTTCCTCAAAAAATTACGAATAGAATTACCATATGACCCAGCAATCCTCCTCCTGGGTATCTGCCAAAAAAATCTGAAAACATTTATACATAAAGACATGTGTGCTCCAATGTTCATTGCAGCTTTGTTTACGGTGGCCAAGACATGGAAACAACCAAAATGTCCTTTGATAGATGAATGGATAAAGAAGTTGTAGTACATAAAGACAATGGAATACTATTCAGCGGTAAGAAAAGATGAGATAGGGCCATTTGTGACAACATGGATGGATCTTGAGAATATAATGCCAAGCGAAATAAATCAGACAGAAAAAGCATAAAACCATATGATTTCATTGATATGTAGTATATAAACCAAAAACAGCAAAAGAACAAGACAAACAAATGAGGAAAAAAAAAACTCATAGACACAGACAATAGTTTAGTGGTTACCAGAGGGTAAGTAGGGAGGAGGGTTGTAGATGAGGGTAAAGGGGATCAAATATATGGTGATGGAAGAAGAACTGACTCTGGGTGGGGAACACACAATGGGATTTATAGATGATGTAATACAGAATTGTACACCTGAAATCTATGTCACTTTACTACCGATTGTCACCTCAATAAACTTTAATTAAAAAATTAACTCAGAATGTGTCATAGTTTTAAGTACTATAAAACTTAGAACAAAAGATAGGAGAAAATCCTTGGGGTCTAGAGTTCTTATATTTGATATTAAAAGCATAATCCTTTAAAGAGAAAAACAAATTGGACCTAACATTATCAACATTAAAACCTTTTGTTTTTCAAAAAAAAAACCCATTAAAATAATGAAAAGACACATAGTGAGCTAGAAGAAAATATTTACAAACCACATCTCTGTCAAAGGACTTGTGTCTAGAACATATAAAGAACAACCTGGTTTCCAGAATTTGTCAAATTTGAGTACCATCTAGCATTTGTTTCTTCATCTGCAAAACATTTCTAAATTTTCTAACACTAAGCATGTCTGAATCTGAGCTTTATATTTCAGGACATTAGTCTGATTCTGATGCCTAATAATGACTGCCTGAAATCCTAAGCCGTGTACCATGTATTTATAGATACTTTGCTGCCCACAAACTGGCCTAAGAATTCCTCTACATATAGAAAGGGATTGGTAGTACCTGGCCTATCAAAACTAAGGTGACATTCTTGTTGCAAGAAGTTTTAAAAAGTGGATCACTGCATAATCTATATAAATGTTTAACCACTATGTTGTACACCTGAAACTAATATAAAATAATATTGAATGTCAACTGTAATTGAAAAAATAAATTAAATAGTTAAAAACCAGAAAATGTTTAGTAAATGTTAGGCTCAGTTGTATTCATGTAATCTGCACATCAACACTAAGAGGTAGTACTGTTTTATTTGAGCTGAAGCAGTGATAAATATCTAGATTAAAAAATGTATTATTTTACTCATTTTCTAGACTGGACTCATGAGGACCTAAGAGATGCAGTGACTTTCCCAAAATGGTATACTTAAATAGTAAATAGCATAGCTGGGACTATAACCCAGAGTATCTGCTTCCAAGTAAGATGCTGTTTCTTTTCACCTCATTATTTCTCATATCATGTTCTATCTCTAACAGCAGGATGTAATGATACCTAAAAGAGATTTTTTTAAATTCTTCCAGTTGATAGAATCTGTCGAATGTAAAATTTAGTAATATACTCATTCATAATTCCAACAAACATGTACTGAGATCTTACAATGTTGCAGGCCCTGGGCTAAGTAGTATGGAAATATATGATGTATTCAAAGAGGAACCACTACTGAATAATTCTCATTAAAAAATCTCTAGGAGCACTAGTATATATAACAGTCTAAATTTTTATAAAATAGCTATTTATAATTCTACAGTTAAAAGGGATTGCCAAAGGTCATACTATCCAGTTCCTACCTCCAAGTAGAGGTGCACCCAACTTAAGAAAACTATTACCATAGTTAATGCTAATACAGTATCAAGCACTAATCTAAGCCCTATACAAACACACACACAGAGTCATTTAATCCATACATTAACTCTAAGAGATAAGTGTTATTATCTCCACTTTAGAGATGAGGAAATTAAGGTATAGGAAGATTAAGTGACTTGTCCATGACTATATAGGTCATAAGAAGCTGAGCCAAGATTTGAATTCAGTCTGTTGTGGGAGTCTACACTCTTAATCACTTCACTCTACAGCTCCTACATTTTTTTGTGTGAATATCTTCACTAATCTAAAGTGAAATGCAGACAGCAAAAAGGAGGAAACAAAATGGAAGTCCAATTGAGTAATCTGTATTTACCTTTAAGCTCAGAAAACTTATGCCACTGTAGGAAGAAAAAAACACAAAAGCCATGAGTTTTCATAAACTCATGAAGAGATGGAGAGATTAAACTTGGACTTTCATTAGATTTCCTTACAAAATAGTACAATTTAAAATGTTCTGAGGGTAGTTTCTTGGGGTGGTTTCTATTTTTCACTATTTTCTCTCTTTAATACAGCCTCAACTAGACATACAATGGAAAAAATGTAGCATTTCCACTGAGCTTTTGAGTCCTTTGACATATGCTCCAAAAGTGTTACTCATCCTACCTCCACCCCGCACTCCCATTGCCACCCCCACAATGTAGCAATCCAAGAAGTAGTACAATGTACCTTTTGGGAAAAGTGACTCTTTGCAATAGTTTTAGATCATAAGAATGTATTCTTTCCTCCCATGATGATTTCCCACCTCAATTTCCCAGCAAAGAGTGTTTCCTAATGCCTAGACTGTTGGCAGTATTTCCACCAAGAAAAGCTGCTTCACAGTCCTGCCTTTAAGGCTACAGTTTCAAGTGGACAATAAGGCTGTAAATCCCAACCACTCTATCAGTAAAGGGGAAACAGAGGTAGGCTACCTGTCTAATGATTTCTGTTGCAAGAAGTTTTCTGTGAGAGATCTTATCCTGAAAAAACACATCCATCCAACCTTCTTGGGTCACAGGGGAAAAATGAAGGGGAAATGAGGTCATGGGGGAAGTGATAGAAGATACACAGCACATGGACAGAGGGCTGTTTCAAGAATGGAGAGAAAAATAGAGGATAACACACTCTATAACACGTCTGTCCTGCCTCACATAATGTGATTGTAATTTTGCTGACAAGAATTTAACTCATTGAATATATTCCACCAGAGGAGTCATAATAGAACTGATTCATCTACCACAGAATCCTCAGGCTAGGGTGTATATCTTCTGTTCCCCTGCCTTCCAGCCAGAGAACTAGAAAATAACATCCCTGCAATGCTATGTACAAATACTAGCTTATTGCTAAAGAATTACAAAAGAAGATTTTGTCCTCCCTTGCTCATTCCATAGCCAAGTTCTTCCTCTGGTAAAACCCACATTTCTTTTAGATGCCAACAAAGCCCAATTCCCTTCAGATGGTGTGTCTGCCTGGACTTAGATTTGAAGTTCAGGAACACTCAATCATGCCACAGTATATCCCCATTGACTCATCCATATGATGATGCCTGAGACGGGGTGGGCCTCTAGTTAGAGGTTGGAAGGGGGTGACTCCAAGAGGCTTATCCCTACTGACCCCTTAGGTAATACACCCATACCCTGGAGCCAAAGCTCCCATTATTCTGGCCTTATCTGGCATAGTTATCGCTATTATTCTTAGCCAAGATGGAAATTACAACAAAATGTTGCATGGTTTCGAGCAGGCTCAGCAGTGAGGAAAATTGAAGTCTCATCACAGACAGGTGCAAAGAAACTGAAGGTAGAGGATTGCAGCCACTGCCTTCATGGCACAAATACAGTCAATTTAGGGGTTAGAAGTGAGGAGTGGGGTGTGGCAATTGGGAAAAGAGATCAAAACCTAACTTTTACAAACCTTTTTGCTCATTGTTTGCATGTCAGAAAGACAGCTCAAGAAACTGCTTTATATCTTGGAGATATATCCGTACATCTTGGACCCTACACGTCGTTCCAAAAACAGATAGTACAAAGATAGGATTGGGAAGATATGACTACAACAATACATACATACTTTGCAGACTTAGGCCCAGTTGATTGATTCTGAGTTTAGGATGAGTTAGTAAGTTGTCAAAAATTCTAATTTAAAGTTAGATTGTATTAACAGGAGCATAATGTTCAGAATTAGGGAGGTGATAGTTCCACTTTATTCTGGGCTAATAAGGCCACTTGAGATACTGTTTTTCCTGCAGGAAAACATACTTTATGACTGATATAGGTAAACTAGATCATGTTATAAAATAAAGGCCAGGGTGATGATGAGTAGGAAGCTGAAAACCATTTAACGTGAGGAAAAGTAAAATTAACTAGAGATGTTTATCATGAAAAATAGATTTAGCTATTTTAAGGACTATCTTAGAAAACTGAAATTGCACTTGTCCTATATAATACAAAAAAGAGTAGGACTACTAGGTCGAAGTTCCTGACAAGTGTAGCATTTATAATAAACCTGGGTAATGACAGAACTCAAAGAGATAAGTTTTAAAAATCAGTTAAATTTACTGGCTATGATGATTGCTTACTAATAGCAGGCAGAAGCACCAGTGAGATGGCAGAAGGAAGGGTCATCAGAGGACCCTGAGTTCTGATAGGAAAAGCTGTCAATTTCATTGAGGTGAGGATAAACGTAAATTCAAAAAGAACCAAAAAGAATCAGGAAGAAAAACAAAGAAAAACAAGAGCAAAGCAAGATGGAGTCCCAGACAATATGAGTGGAAACAAAACAAAACAAAACAAAAAACAAACAAAAAAAAACCAAAAACCAAAACAAAACAACAACAACAAAAAACAAACAAACAAAAAAAACCCAGAAGAAATGCACATAGTAATTGCAGACAAAGTTCAGTTAGGAGAACCAAGAAACAAACAGTAGCCATGGCCAGAAACAGTGATGGCAATTGAATTTTACCTATGTCATGGCTCCTTCAGAAATAGAAACTTTTTGAGAGGCTGACTCAGAATGAAAATTGACTATAAAGGTCACTGCCCCTAAGTGATTGAAGAATCTTAAAGCTAGAAGACAGCTTAGGCAGCATATAGTCCAACCTCTGTTTCAATCCTACCTTTGAAACTCCATATTCTTCAGTGATGAGTGCTCTTGTCCACAATATGTTTGTTTCAAATTGACAACCAGGCAATGCACACAAACTTTACACTTTAGCAACACCATTTACCTTCAAGACAATTAGGTAGCCTTCCTCACTAGAGCAGAGATCTATTACAATATTGTAATATATTTTATCTAAACACTATTTTCATGCCAACTGAAGATCAAACCCCAAAAAATTCCTCTACCATGTCTATTTCCACAACTTTCCCCACTGTGTACATTTACTGTAGTAGTCAGAGCAGTGTAGGCTGACTTCCAATTATTCCTTAAACAGCCCAAGGATTTATATAAATGACCAGATGGAAATAATGCACCTCAAGAAATTCTACTACCCCAGGACTAACATGTAGTTGCTCAACCAATTTCTGTTATAGCCTTTTCTTAATATATATTTTTATTAGTTTCAGGTGTACAAGACAAAGCAATACTTAGACATTTATCATTTATGTCTTTCACACTGTGGACCCCCTCCCCGCATCCATTATCAGTCCGACATCGCACCGAGCCATCACATTTTCATTGTCTCCACTCCCAATGCTGTACTCCACCTCTTGTAAGTATATACATACATATGTATACATATATATATAATTATATATATATATAATTATATATATATATATATATATATATATATATATATATATATATATAATTATAGTTGGCATTCATTATTGTTCAGCTTCAGGTGTACATTGCAGTGATCAGGCATCTACATCTTCCCTGAGGTGGTTTCCTAAATGGGAGACATGTCTATCGAATATAGCCTTTTGATTAAAACTATAACATATTCTCAAGATCTATCCCATCTCCCACTGATCCTCAGCCAAAATCTGCCCCACATTCTAGTCACCATCAAAAATGTCATTTTTGCACAAGTAAAAGTAAAAGTGAGATGTATACTTAGGACTTCCTGTCTGGACAAAATAATGTAGATTCATATCTCAATCCTTTTCCTCCACTAAGTACAATTATAAGCGACAAACAAAGGAGAACTCTGAAAGGTAGAACTGGTTAGGGACTGCCAGGATTACAGGAAAAACACAGTGTGGCAGGGTGCCTTACATCGTGCTATTCAACAGAAGAAAGTAACCACAGACTGGCGTTTCCTGACCTCCCACTTAAAAAGAGAAGGTGGTTCAAGTAGACTTATTCTTCCCCCAGATCACTCAAAGTCCTGCCTATAACACCAGGCCAGCCCAGCACCACAAGCAAGGGGGATTGATCTCCCCATTGACAATAAATGCACAGGAGAAGCATTCTCCTTCCCTGTGAGGCCTGAGACTGTCCCCTCCACCACCAAAAGACACTGGGTGACTGGCTGGCACTGCCAAAAAGATCCCACCACAGCAATCAGCTGGGTAGAAAGCATTCTTCATCACCACATTCTAGAGACTCCATTACTCCACTTAGAAGCACCACATGGCCTTGTTTGGGGAGGCCCCTTCTACTCCTTTAATAAGCACCAGTTGAGACCAGTGGGAGCCCCAGTAGCACAAGATAAACTAAGCAAATGTGAATAGCACTAGACAAGTTCTGAAAATTACACTTTCATTGAAACTACCACTCAGAAATGTAGTCCTGGATTTCCATGCTAAACCAGAATAGGGTGACTACCTGCTAAAATTAAAATTTTAAATAAGACCAAGAATCTTCTAATGTAATAAAAAATAATGTCCAAGAAACAATAAAAAATCACCTGTTATACCAAGAAAAATGAAAATCGCAACTTGAATAAGAAAAGACAATTAATTGATGACAGCATCAAAATAAAACAGATGTTGGAATTATCTGACAACAATTTTAAAGGAACAAGGAACAAAAATAAATAAGGGAACCACTAAACTATTGTTTCTCATTTGTTTGTCTTGTTTTTGGTTTATATACCACATATCAGTGAAATCATAGGGTTCTCTGCTTTTTCTGTCTGACTTATTTCGCTTAGCATTATACTCTCAAAGGGAGATGAGGGTAAGGGGGATCAAATATATGGTGATGGAAGGAGAACTGACTCTGGATGGTGAACACACAATGGGATTTATAAATGATGTAATACAGAATTGTACACCTGAAATTATGTAATTTCATTAACAATTGTCACCCCAATAAATAAATTTTTAAAAAATAAGGGAACAAGGATTTTAAATTTTAAAAAGATTTAAAAAGCATTACAAATTCTTTTGAAACACATGAAGACATAAAAAATCTCTGCAAAAGAAGAGAAGCTACAATAAATAAACAAATAGAAACGACAGAACTAAAAACTACAACAGAAAAAAATTTATACTCACTAATGGGCTCAATAGTCAAATATAGATGACAGAAGATAAAATCAATGAATTTGAGTAATATATCAATAGGATTTACCCAACCTGAACAACAGAAGACTGAACAATAGACTGTTAGTGGGGGGGGGATCAATGAACAGTCTCAGAAACCTGTGGAACAGTAGCAAAAGATCTGATATTCATATCATCGAATCCCAGAAGAAAGAGAACAGAGCTGAAAACCTTTCAAATTTGTTGAAACATATAAAACCACAGATTCAAAAAGCTAAATATATCCCAAATAAGATCAATCTAAAGAAATACATACCAAGACACTTCATAATTAAACTTCTGAAAATTAAAGTCAAAGAAAAAATATTGAAATAAAAAATAAAGAAGGAATACATCAAGATTGGGGACAACCCTATAATAACAGTCACCATTTCTGGCTTCTGTACCTCAAGGTATGGAAAACATTTCACCCAAAGACAATGTCTACCAATAAATTTATTCCTCATCTCATATTCACCTTTAGCCTCCCACTGAAGTTGCTATTTCCATAATATCCAAAAGATTGTGGAACAAATGTGCTCAGACTTCTTGAGATCTGAATATCTACCTAAGAAACATCCATTCTGTCACCCAAACTAGAGCTATTCATGTTTGTTCCCAACACTATTCTATCCAATACTTCATGTACTTGTGCAATTTTCAAGTTGTAGAGCTTCTACCATCCCCATGAGAAGGTAATGGCATCATTTATCAGTTTTGTGTGCTATTTTCCATTTTGTCAGCATATATTCTACCACCCCTTACAAATTTCACATCATTAACCTTACATTTTTTTTCTCCTGGTACCAGTCCAAATAATTATTCTCAATTTCTTATATTTGTGGGTTATTGTAATATTCCCCTCTTCCTCATACCTTAGCAGGCAGTAAGCTAGTCTACCTATTCCTAGAGACTTCAAGCTGCCTCCATCCATCAGGAAGTCCTAGACTCTATTTGGCTGATCCCAGTTATCTTTTAACAACTCCCTTGAAATTTCTCCAATTTGCTGACATTTGTTTAAAAGCAGGAGACACTTGGACCTTCCCTGCACTTTCCAGTGCCAGCACAATACCAGAGTCAATAGAATATTTCCATGACAGTAGAATTGAAGGGCTCATGAAAAAATGCCACATTTGATCTCTTAAGTTCCTCTAATCTTTCTGTGCCTCTATTCATTCCTTGGTTTCTCAGGGAAAAATGACTCAGGATCAAAATTAGAATGTTAGTCCAACTTGCCTTTCATTCCTATTGTATCTTATGTATTCTCATGCTGCTGCTAGCACCTCTTGATTCAGAGGAAATTGATCTGATGAATGTATTTATATGTAAATGCTGAAGACTTAATTAATATGATATTACTTCATGGGGCATTTTGAAAGAAGCTGGGAGAAGGCAATGCTAAGCCCAAAAGGTAGGACATATGACTAAATACGCAATTTTGAAAAATAACTTTGATCCATCACAACAAGCAATGTGATGTAAGTGGAAAAGGATTAGTTAGAATGGGTGTCTGCCATTGATTTATCCCTTAAGGACTTACCACTGACAGTGTGAACTTGAACAAATCATTTCATCTGTGTAGACCTTGGAGGACACTTCATTGGTATGAAATGGTTTGGACAAGCTAACATTAAGATTTCTTCCATTACTTAAAATCTATGAATTGCCAATGATGGAGACCTTCCCAAAAGGTTTCATATTACACCATGGAGGCTATTTTAATTGTTTATGAACAAAGCTGGCCATGAATATGAGTTCTTTTCTTCTCCAATTATGAGAGTGTAGAGAGTAAGCAATTTTTTCTTCCTGGGGTCTTTGGAATAAATGTCACAGAGAAGGTAATGTATGAAAGACGAGTAAGATTTTTGTTACGTAGCAAATGATAGAGAAGGACATTCCAGGTAGAGAGCAAAGTACATGAAATAATATAAAGTTTGTAAGACTGTGCCATATTCAAGAAATAAGGAGTGGTTGGGTGAAGCGAGAAGATCGGGTATATGGGAGTAATGGTGGAAATTGAACCTAACGTAAATTAGGTCCAGACTATGAAGGGCCTTGAAAACAATTCTCAGTATTAGCAATTAATCCCATAGGGTTTAATCCAATGGGTAGCCACTGAGGATTTGTAAACTAGGAAGTAGCAGGATCACATCTGTGCTTTAGGATAAAATCTCTGGCTACAGTGTAAAGGTTATATTTGAGGAGAGCAGCCTGGAGGCTCAGAGGCTTATTGTTGCATAAATCTAAACAGAAGGTGATGAGAGATTGAATCTCTCTTTGTAGAAGAGAATGAGAAGAGTAATTGGCAGTACTTTCAGGAGAAAGTTAGCCACGCTGCTCTCCCAGGGCAAGAACAAAGCCTTACACTTATTTTTGTCTCCCACAATGCCCAGTTCTCTGGTAGGCTTACAACAGACATAGAATACATTAATTTCCAAAATTTGAAGACTCAGGAAGTTTGGCTCTACTAAACCTTCTAAGTTAGCTTGCATTTGAGGTGACACACAATTGAGTATGGAGGGGGTCCACACAGAAATGCTCTATCTGAGTCAAGAAGTCTGGTTTCAGTAACTTTAAGCTCCTGTTTTCTTTTTTTCAGTATATATATATATATATATATATATATATATATATATATATATATATATATATATGACAATACCATATGTATATACATATGTATATACATATATATGTATATATGTATATACATATGTATATACATATCTGTATATACATATATATATGTATAGTTTCAGGTGTACAAAATGTGTAATAGTTAGCTCCTGTTTTCTTGATAAAGGATTGATTTGGCAGTCTCTAGTGATGAGGCAGGACCAGGCTTTAAAAAGAGGTTTGCAAGTCCCTCCTGTGAGAATTTTGTGCATCTTTTGATTGGAACCCTCATGGACTACATTAGCTTTCTTAAAATTAAATTTATTGGGGTAACATTTGTTAATAAAATTACATGGGTTTCAAGTATACAGTTCAATAATACATCACCTATTTATTGCACTGTGTGTTCACCACCCAAAGTTAAATCTCCTTCTGTTACCATATATTTAACCCCCTTTAACCTCTTCTACCATCCCCCTTACCCTGTGGTAACCACTAAATTGTTGTCTGTGTCTATGAGTTTTTGCTTGTTTGTTTGTCTTGTTCCTTTGTTGCTTTCAGCTTTATATCCCAAATATATGAAATAATATGTTTTTTGACTTTTTCTAACGTATTTTGCTTAGCATGATAATTTCTAGATCCATCCATGCTGTCTCAAATGGCAATATTTCATCTTTTCTTATGGCCAAATAATATTCCATTGTATAACTGTACCACATATTCTTTACCCAGTCATCTATCATATGAAACTTCAGTTGTTTCCATGTCTTAGCCACCATGAATAATGCTGCAATGAACATCGGGATACATGTGTGTTTATGGATAAATGTTTTTAGATTTTTGGGGGTAGATATCCAGAAGAGGGATTGCTGGGACATACAGTAATTCTATTCTTAATATTTTGAGGAACCTCCGTACTCTTTTCCTTAGTGGCGGTACCAGTTTACATCAGCAATGTATAATGCGTTCCTTTTTCTCCACAGCCTCTCTAACACTTGTTGTTACTTGTCTTGTTGATGATAGCTATTTCAACAGGTGTGAGGTAGCATCTTATTGTGGTTTTGATTTGCACTTTATTAGTAGCTAGTCAATAGAAGTTGAGCATCTTTTTATATATCTGTTGGCCATTTGTATGTCTTCTTGGGAGTAGTGTCTGTTCAGATCCTCTGCCCATTTTTCAATTGGGTTGTTTGGTTTTGTTGTTGTTTTTGTTGTTGTTGTTGAGTTGTATGAGTTCTTTGTATATTTTGGATATTAGCCCCTTATCAGAGGTGTTTTATTCCAAATATCTTCTCCCATTCGGTTGGTTGTCTCTTTGTTTTATTGATGGTTTATTTTGCTGTGCAAAACCTGTTTTACTTTTATCAAAAATTATACCTTAATGTTTATTTTAACTACTCCTCATTCCTGTCTAATACAAGGATCCCCTCCATAACATCCCTGACAAGTGTTTCCAGTCCAGCATCTGCCTAAATTTCCCCAATGATGGAATACCTACTATTTCCCAATGCACTTAGATTCAGTACCTAAGAGCAGAGGAGTTTATGTATTTTATAACCATGTACTAATTTTCCAAAGACAAGGCAACTATTTTGAGCATGCAAAAGTTTGTTCTTGGCACCTCTTAACCTCCAACTTCCACTTTAATAGCACTCTGTTTATATATTAGTAGCAAATAACATACATATTTAAAACATTCATTATTTTGGCAATATTTATTGAACTCTTACTATGTGCAGGATACTGCTGTGGCTGGGCATTGGGAGGAAAAAGTAGCAGAATGGGTATAAAGAGGGAAATTAGATACAGGCATTACCCTCAATAAGTGTGACATATAGTAGCACCAGATCACTGGTTCCAAATACAGCACAAGCAATTAGTACCCAAGATTATTTATAAGGATAGGTATGATTAGGAACATGGCTTAGTCTTCTGAGAAGAAACAAAACCAACTTTTACAATAAATCTAAATTCACCCATTGACTTGCCACATGATGAAGTGTCTATCTCCTGCTTTTACATTTTGATGGCATACCACGATCTACTCTATGGCTGGCTGGCCGATTGCCATAGTGAATGATACTCTCCAAATGCCACCCTCAATTGGGCTCATTAATCATGAATACTGCCCAGTAGAGAAACTAGATTTCAAAGTGCTTCCTTGGTAGGAGATCCAAGATGGCATAGCAGATAAATACTGTGCTTGTCTCCTCTTATAAACACATTAAAAATACAACTAACTTATAGAACAATCAACCTGGAGAACCATCTGAAGTCTAGCTGAATAGAAATTTTATAACTAAAGATATATAGAAGAAGCCAGATCAAGACTGGTAGGAGGGGCGTAGATATAGAATGGGCTGGCCCCACACCTGTGTGGGGCAGATGAGAATCTGGAGGGATATCTCAGCCAAGGAGGTTCCCCTGAGATGAATGATGGACCCATCCCAAAATACTGGAGCCCCATAGCATCTGTGAAAACTAGTGGGGATTCCAACCATCTGAGTGAGACAGAAGGCAACAGGAAACCCAGATGTCCTCTTAAAAGGCCTGGGGAGACTCACTTCCTCGCAGACATGCACCCCAGGCTCTGGCAGAGGAACAGTGACCAGGGGGTCATATGAGACATACAGGGAGACAATGAGCTGTATGGCTTCAGGGTGAGGACTGGAGGGAAAGTCACCATTTTCCCTGTGTGGGGATTTCCTTCCATGCAGACGCTATGCAGACACCATATTTTCTGTGTTGAGCCCTCCCCCAACTCTCATGGCCAAATCTGAATCTG
This sequence comes from Rhinolophus hipposideros, assembly GCF_964194185.1. NCBI lineage: Eukaryota > Metazoa > Chordata > Mammalia > Chiroptera > Rhinolophidae > Rhinolophus > Rhinolophus hipposideros. The sequence continues at coordinate 79,700,083 of NC_138046.1, read as the reverse complement.
AGTTGATTTGATGAGCTCTGCTTGCTCCACTCTGGTGGCTTTCTGAGACCTTGCCCTAACCAACTCTCCCAATATGGGTGGCACTTTTTCAGCAGGCACCCAGCCCCAACTATATTCCATTCTTTCTTGGACAACTTTTGGGGGTCTGTGTGCCCCAGGCAGGTGGCAGCTGGCCTTAGTGGGCTCTGCAACTTTTGTTGAGAAGCTCTAGGCTCAGCACTGGCACCAAACCAGAATCTACATTAACTTGGTGAACACTTGTCCACCTTGGTGATTTCCTGAGACCATGCCTCACCCAACTTGCTACCACATGAGGCTTTATGAGCAGCTAAACCTTACAAGGCTGGCACATGGCAGCAGACCTTGGGGTGTCCTGATTTTTGCAGAGCTACTCCAGGATTGTACTGGTGGCAGCCGTCCTCAGTTTACAGCATGGCCTCTCTCTTCCACATGCCTATAGGCTTAGCACAGGCAGCTAACAACTGTAAATTACTTTGTAGCTCCTACCATGTAGTTCCCTGTTCAGTTACAGGCAGTGGCTGAACGGGGCTTGCACCAGAGCCCCTCCCAAGAGGCCCAGAAAAAACATACTTGGAGATTGGTTTCAGATCACAGCTAGCACCTCACAAATAATTCCACAAGAGGAACACAAAAAGGATGGTCTGAACAGGCACCAGAGCTCACTGCGAAAAATCCTGCTCAGTGAGGTAAGCCCCCTGCACAGCAGCCTGTAAGGTATGGACAGGCCAAACTGCATAGTCAACCAGCCTGAGGGTTAATCCCACCCACTGATATGCCAATAGCAATCAAGTCTCATCTATAACAGGAGGGCATACAGAACCCACACAAAGGACACTTCTGGAGCACCCAGCACAGGTGACCAGGAGACTGCCAGTGGGCCCCACAGGACACCTACAAATAAGGCTACCAGGCAAGACAGGAAGATGTAGCAAATCTACTTAATATATAGTAACAAACACAAAGAGGCAGCCAAAATGAAGAAATAAAGAAATATATTCAAAATGAAAGAACCAGAGAAAACTCCAGAAAAAGAACTAAACAAAATGGAGGCAAGCAAACTATCAGATGCAGAGTTCCAAAAAAATGGTTATAAGGATGCTCAATGATCTCAGGGAGAACTTCAACAAAGAGATAGAAAATATAAAAATGGAGATAGAAACATAAAAAGAACCAGTCAGAAGTGAAGAATACAACAACTGAAATGAATATTACAGGGAATCAACAATAGATTAGATGAAGCAGAGGATCGAATCAGTGGTTTAGAAGGTAAGGTACAGGAAAACACCAAATCAGAAGAGCAAAAAAAAAAAAAATCCAAAAAGTGAAGCTAGACTAAGGGGCCTCTGGGACAGCATCAAGTGTACCAACATTCATATCATAGGCTTACCAGAGGAGAAGGGAGAGAGCAAGGAATTGAAAACCTATTTGAAGAAATAATGACTGAAAACTTCCCTAACCTGGTGTAGGAAATAGATATACAAGCCCAGAAAGTACAGAGTCCCAAACAAGATAAACCCAAAGAGACCCACACCAAGACATACCATAACTAAAATGCCTGAGGTTAAAGATAAAGAAAGACTCTTAAAAGCAGCAAGAGAAAAGTAGTTAGTTATCTACAAGTGAGCTCCCATAAGACTGTCAGCTGATTTTTCAACAGAAATTTTGCAGGCCAGGAGGGATTGAAGGGAAATACTCAAAGTGGTGGAAAACAAGAATCTACAATGAAGACTGCTCTACCCAGGAAAGTTATCATTTAAAATCAAAGGGCAGATAAAGAGCTTCCCAGACAAGAGAAAGTTAAAGGAGTTCACCACCAAACCAGTATTACAAGAAATGTTAAAGGGACTTCGTTAAGAAGATGGAAATAAAGATAAAAAATATTAATAATAAAATAGCAATAACTACATATCTATCAACAATTACTTTCAATGTAAATGGATTAAATGCTCCAATCAAAAGACATAGGATGGATGGATCTCGAGAGAATAATGCTAAGTGAAATAAGTCAGACAGAAAAAGCAGAGAACCCTATGATTTCACTGATATGTGGTATATAAACCAAAAAGAACAAGACAAACAAATGAGAAACAAAAACTCATAGACACAGACAATAATTTAGTGGTTACCAGAGGGTAAGGGGGTGGGGGGTGGGTGATGAGGGTAAAGGGGATCAAATATATGGTGATGGAAGGAGAACTGACTCTGGGTGGTGAACACACAATGGGATTTATAGACGATGTAATACAGAATTGTACACCTGAAATCTATGTAAATTTACTAACAATTGTCACCCCAATAAAATTAATTAAAAAAAAAAGACATAGGATGGCTGGTATGAAAACAAGACCCATGCATATGCTGCCTATAAAACTCACTTCAGACTGAAAGACACACAGACTGAAAATAAAAGAATGGAAAAAGATACTTTCTGAAAATGGAAAAGAAAATTTAAATATCTGGTGTAGCAATACTTATACCAGACAAAATGATTTTAAAACAAAGGCTATAACAAGAGACAAAGAAACACCTAGTATCTCACTTCTGGGTATTTATCTAAAGAAACCCAAAACACTGCTCCAAAGGGAAATATGCATCCATTTGTTCATTGCAGCATTCTTTTTTTTTTTTTTCAATTTGTTGGGGTGACAATTGTTAGTAAAATTACATAGATTTCAGGTGTACAATTTGGATAAAGAAGTTGTGGTATATATACACAATGGAATACTATTTGGCAGCAAGAAAAGATGATATAGGACCATTTGTGACAATATGGATGGATCTTGAGAGTATAATGCTAGGCGAAATAAGGCAGCATTCTTTACAATAGCTAAGATATGGAAAAAACATGGGTGTCTTTCAATGGATGAACGGAAAAAGAGTAGGTGGTACATATATACAATGGAATATTGCTTGGTCATTAAAGGGAATGGGTACTTGTCATTTGGGGCAGCATGGATCAACCTCTAGTGTATTTTGTTGAGTAGAGTATATCAGAAAGAGTAAGACAGATGCAATGTGATTTCGCTTATATTGTGGAATATAAAGAACAAAACAAACATACAAGACATAAACAAACTCATTGATACAGAGAACATTTTGATGGTTGCCAGATGAGAAGGAGGCTGGGGGGATTGGGTAAAAGCTGAAGGGAGTAAGAAGTACAAACTGTCTTTCTCAATCTGACTTATTTTACTTAGCATAATATTCTCTAGGTCAATCCATGCTGTACAAAATGGTAGTTACAAAATAGTAACAAGGATGCAAAGTAAAGCATAGGGAATATAGTTAATAATATTGTAATAACTGTATAATGCCAGATGTATACTAGACTGGTCAGGGTGATTACTTCTTAAATTATATAAATGTCTAACCACTATGTTGTACACCTAAAATTAATATAAAATAATATTGCATGTTAACTGTAATTGGAAATTTAAAAGGGAGGAGGTGAAGGGGAATAAGAGGTTCAAATTTCCAGGTATAAAAAAAAAGTCATGAAGACGTAATGTACAGTACACGGAATATAGTCAATAATATTGTGATAGCATGGTACAGTGCCAGATGGTTGCTGGACTTATGGTTATCTCTTCTTTAGGTATATTAATGTTGAATAACTATAATGTGCACCTCAAATTGATATTATATGTTAGCTATATTTTTAACAAAAATCTTTTAAAAATAAAATAAAATGCTTCCTTAAGGATGCCAGGATTTGTTCATGATATCCAATCCAAGGAATACATAAAACCATCCCTGCTGGTAACTCAAAGCTCTCTGGTTTCCCTGGATTTCCAAGAAATTATATTACTATTTGGCAGAAGTGGCAAAAGAGCACTATATCATCATGTTTTCATTTTTGACCTTTCAAAATCCAATACACTGTATTAGCAGAAGTATCCCATTTTGCTTTTCATCATCTGAACTGTTATTGTTACCAAAATAACTGCTTCTTCTGTTTGGAAAATATTTGCATCTTACAACCCTCTTTCTTGGTATGGAAAACAAATGTAACGTGGTGTGATGAGGCTTTCTTATTTGATTAGGAAGAGCATCTTAGAGACCTGTTTGCAAGAACCATGAATTCCATAAGAATAAAATATATGAAATAGGGGGGATAAAATGGCGGCGTGAGGTGAGCCTCTGTAACGCTCCCCTGGAATTTACAACGAATCGGACAACAATAACTCCACAAAGGACTCCTTGCACAGCAGACAGGCAAGACAAAGAGGCCAACTACTGAATTCACCTCCAGGTGGGTGAATCGCGCGAGCGGGGGAGGAGGGAGAGGAGAAGTGCGGAGACGGAACCGCGCGGACGCAGGACACAGACCTAGCTCAGTGCTCGGAGCCCGCTGCTCCCGAAACTACCGCCATTGCTGGAGAGGGAAGGACTCGGACTGCTAGGGCTCCGCTTACGGCCCACAGGGCTGAGGGGGCAGCATACAAAACCGCTGAACCCAACACTCGCTCACGGCAGACCTCAGAGCAAAGACTGAGGGAAGAGGGCTGAAATCGGTGGTTTAAGCCCTCACTGCCTAGCGGAGAACGGAAGCCTTAGGCACGGAGACTAGCCACCCCCTCCCTACCCTACCAGAGCTCGCCCCGCCCCCACCTGCCCGGTGCTAGAAGCGATAAAGTAGCAGTGTCGGATCAAAGGACAGAATATTTGCTGCTCTGAGAACTGTGGACCGCAGACACAGATTCGCAGCTCAACTAGTTCCGGCAAAGGGGAGGGAGCTGTGGAAGCAGGACTGGATGTGGTGGTGGTCGCCGCCATTGCTCTGGGCCACCTCTCACAACTCACCCCGCCCCTGGCCCCACCTATCTGGGCGGATCCCTGCAGGAGTAAACAGAACTGCTGAAACAAACGGGCTCTGAATCTGGTGCACAAAGAGCTTTGGAACTCCAAAAGCTCTTCGCATACCTATCAACCTGTTGCAGAAGACACTCCTGTAGATGTCTAGGAAGAGAAATAGTAAATCAGTGATTGCCATGAATAACCAAGGCAACAAGATAGCTCAGAAAGAAAGTGAAAAGTCTCCAGAAAAGGAACTTAGAGATATGGACATTTGTGATTTAAATGACAGAGAATTCAAGATCGCAATTCTGAAAAAACTGAACGAGATGCAAGAAAACACATAAAGGCAGTTTAATGAACTCAGAAACACAATCAAAGAACACCATGAGCATTTTACAAAAGAGATTGAAATCTTGAAAAAGAACCAAATAGAATTTCTGGAGATTAAGAACTCAATAGAAGAAATTAACAATAAATATCCAGCTTAGGTAGTAGAGTTGACCACATGGAGGAAAGAATCAGTGACATCGAAGATAGGAACCTGGAATTTACACAGGGGAAGAAGAAAGAGACTTGAGACTTAAAAGAATGAAAGAACTCTACAAGAACTTTCTGACTCCATCAGAAAGAGCAATATAAGAATAATGGGCATATCAGAAGGAGAAGAAGGAGGGAAGGGAACAGAGAATATATTCAAACAAATCGTCGATGAGAACTTCCCAAACTTGTGGACAGAACTGGATCCTCGAATCCAAGAAGCAAATAGAACACCTAATTACCTCAATCCCAACAGGCCTTCACCAAGGCACATTGTATTGAAGCTGTCTAAAATCAATGACAAAGAAAGAATCCTCAAGGCAGCCAGGGAAAAGAAGACGGTAACTTACAAAGGAAAGCCCATTAGATTATCATCAGATTTTTCAGCAGAAACTCTACAAGCTAGGAGGGAATGGAACCAAATATTCAAACTATTGAAAGAGAGAAATCATGAGCCAAGAATAATATATCCAGCAAAGATCTCCTTTAGATATGAAGGAGGAATAAAGACCTTTCCAGACATCCAGAAACTGGGGGAATTTTCTAATACACGACCTGCACTACAAGAAATACTAAAGGAGGCTATTAGACCACCATCAACAGGGACAACTTATGGCAACCGAAACATAAAAAGGGGGAGCGTAAAGGCCTGAACTGGAATATGGGAATAGAGAAAGTAAGCGTACTGAAGAAACTGGAATACTCTAAATATCAAACTTTCCTTTAATATACTCAAGGGTAACCACTCAAAAAACATCCAAATCTGAAATATATACTGTAATAAAAGAAGAAACAGAGGGAAACATCATAGAATACCACCACACAGAAATAACAGACAACAACAAAAAGGCAAAGAAACAATGGAGACACAGCCTTAACAGAAACTAAAGACAGAATGACAGGAAATCCTCACATATCAATAATCACCCTAAATGTAAATGGACTGAACTCACCAATAAAGAGACACAGAGTAGCAGATTGGATCAAAAAACTAAACCCAACCATATGCTGTCTCCAAGAGACACATCTCAGCTACAAGGACAAGCATAGACTAAAAGTGAAAGGGTGGTAATTGACACTTCAAGCAAATGGTACCCAGAGAAAATCAGGTGTAGCCATAAAGATTTCCGATGAAACAGACTTCGGGGTGAAAAAGATAACAAGAGACAAAGATGGACATTGCATAATGGTAAAGGGGACTATACAACAAGAAGACACAACAGTCATCAATATTTATGCCCCCAATCAGGGAGCACCGAAATATGCCAAGCAACTACTAACAAAACTAAAGGGAGAAATTGACCAAAACACAATTATACTAGGGGACTTAAATACATCATTGACAACTATGGATAGATCATCCAAACAGAAGATAAATAACGAAATCGCAACCCTAATGACACATTAGATGAATTGGACATAATTGACATATATAGAGCACTTCATCCTAAAACATCAGACTATACATTCTTTTCTAGTGTACATGGAACATTCTCAAGGATACACCATATATTGGGACACAAAATCAGCCTCAGCAAATTTAAGAAGATTGAAATCATACCAAGCATATTCTCTGATCACAAAGCTTTGAAATTGGATATCAACTGCAAAAAGAAAGCAGGAAAAAACACAAATACATGGAGATTAAACAACATACTTTTAAAGAACGACTGGGTCAAAGAAGAAATTAGAGGAGAGCTCAAAAGATACATAGAAACAAATGACAATGAAAATACATCCTACCAAAATTTCTGGGATGCCGCGAAAGCAGTTTTAAGAGGGAAATTTATATCATTACAGGCCTATCTCAAGAAACAAGAAAAATCCCAAATAAATAACCTCATGTTACACCTTAAAAAACTAGAAAAAGAAGAACAAGCGAAACCCAAGGTCAGCAGAAGAAAGGAAATAACAAAAATCAGAGCAGAACTAAATGAAATAGAGAACAAAAAGACAATAGAAAAAATTAATGTGACAAAAAGCTGGTTCTTTGAAAAGATTAACAAAATCGACAAACCCTTGGCTAGACTCACTAAGATAAAAAGAGAGAAGACACTAATTAACAAAATCAGAAATGAAAAAGGGGAAGTTATCACGGACACCACAGAAATACAAAGGATTATCCAAGAATACTATGAAGGACTATATGCCACCAAATTTAATAACTTAGAAGAAATGGACAAGTTCTTAGAAACATATAGCCTTCCAAGGCTGAATCATGAAGATCTGGAAAATCTTAACAGGCTGATCACCAGTAACGAAATTGAATCAGTCATCAAAAACCTTCCCAAAATGAAAAGTCCTGGACCAGATGGCTTCACCAGTGAATTCTACCAAACCTTCAAAGAGGATCTAATACCAATCCTGCTCAAACTCTTCCAAAAAATTGAAGAAGAGTCAGTACTCCCTAACTCATTTTATGAGGCCAACATTACCCTGATACCAAAACCTGGTAAGGACAACACAAAAAAAGAAAACTACAGACCTATATCTCTGATGAATACAGATGCTAAAATGCTAAACGAAATTCTAGCAAATCAAATACAACAATGCATTAAAAAGATTATTCATCACGACCAAGTGGGGTTCATCCCCGGGGCACAAGGATGGTTCAACATTCGCAAATCCATCAATGTGATACATCACATAAACAAAATAAAGGACAAAAATCATATGATTCTATCAATTGATGCAGAAAATGCATTTGATAAGATACAACACCCATTTATGATTAAAACACTTACTAAAATTGGTATAGAAGGAAAATACCTCAACATAATAAAGGCCATATACGACAAGCCCTCAGCTAATCTCATAATTAATGGTGAAAAGCTGAAGCCTTTTGCTCTACGTTCAGGAACACGACAAGGTTGTCCCCTATCCCCTCTGCTTTTCAACATAGTGTTGGAAGTCCTCGACAGAGCTATCAGGCAAGAGAAAGAAATAAAAGGCATCCAAATTGGGAATGAAGAAGTTAAATTGTCACTCTTTGCAGATGACATGATGCTATATATAGAAAACCCTAAAGACTCCACCAAAAAGCTATTAGAAACAATCAATGAATATAGTAAAGTTGCTGGCTACAAAATCAATGTACAAAAGTCCATTGCTTTCCTATATACCAACAATGAAATCTCAGAAAAAGAGATAGAAAAAACAATTCCTTTTGCAATTGCAGCAAAAAGAATAAAATACCTAGGAATAAACTTAACCAAGGATGTGAAGGATTTATATGCTGAAAACTATAAGACATTTTTGAAAGAAATTGAAGAAGACACAAAGAAATGGAAAGACTTTCCGTGCTCATGGATTGGAAGAATCAACATAGTCAAAATGGCCATATTACCCAAAGCCATATACAGATTTAATGCAATCCCCATCAAAATCCCAATGGCATTTTTTAAAGAAATAGAACAAAAAATCATCAGATTTGTTTGGAACCTCAAAAGACCCCGAATAGCCAAAGCAATATTAAAAAAAAAGAACAATACTGGAGGTATCACACTCCCTGATTTTTCCTTGTACTACAGGGCTACAATAATCAAAACAGCTTGGTATTGGCGGAAAAACAGACACATAGACCAATGGAATAGAATTGAGAACCCAGAAATAAAACCACATAAATATGGACAGATAACTTTTGACAAAGCAGCTAAAAACATACAATGGAGGAAAGACAGCCTCTTCAATAAATGGTGCTGGCAGAATTGGATAGCTACGTGCAAAAGAATGAAACTGGACTGCTATCTGTCACCATGTACCAAAAGTAATTCAAAATGGTCAAAGACTTAAGCATAAGACCTGACACAATAAACTGCATTGAAGAAAACATAGGTACTAAACTTATGGACCTTGGGTTCAAAGAGCATTTTATGAATTTGACTCCAAAAGCAATGGAAGTAAAAACTAAAATAAACAAATGGGATTATATGAAACTGAAAAGCTTCTGCACAGCAAAAGAAACAATTGACAAAATAATGAGGCAACCAACTGAATTGGAGAAGATTTTCGCAAACAGTTCCTCGGATAAGGGGCTAATATCCAAAATATACAAGGAACTCATGAAACTCAACAACAAAAAAACAAACAACCCAATTGAAAAATGGACAGAGGACCTGAAGAGACATTTCTCCAAAGAGGATATACAAATGGCAAATAGACATATGAAAAAATGCTCAACATCGCTAATCATCAGAGAAATGCAAATGAAAACCACAATGAGATATCACCTCACCCCAGTCAGAATGGCTTTCATCAACAAAACAAATAGTAACAAGTGTTGGAGAGGCTGTGGAGAAAAAGGAACTCTCATACACTGTTGGTGGGAATGCAGACTGGTGCAGCCGCTATGGAAGGCAATGTGGAGGTTCCTCAAGAAATTACGAATAGAATTACCATATGACCCAGCAATCGCTCTCCTGGGTATCTACCCCAAAAATATAAAAGCATTTCTCTATAGAGACACGTGTACGCCAATGTTCATTGCCGCTTTGTTTACGGTGGCCAAGACATGGAAACAACCAAAATGTCCTTCGATAGATGAATGGATAAAGAAGTTGTGGTACATATACACAATGGAATACTATTCGGCGTTAAGGAAAGATGATATAGGAGCATTTGTGACAACATGGATGGATCTCGAGAGAATAATGCTAAGTGAAATAAGTCAGACAGAAAAAGCACAGAACCCTATGATTTCACTGATATGTGGTATATAAACCAAAAAGAACAAGACAAACAAATGAGAAACAAAAACTCATAGACACAGACAATAATTTAGTGGTTACCAGAGGGTAAGGGGGTGGGGGGTGGGTGATGAGGGTAAAGGGGATCAAATATATGGTGATGGAAGGAGAACTGACTCTGGGTGGTGAACACACAATGGGATTTATAGACGATGTAATACAGAATTGTACACCTGAAATCTATATAAATTTACTAACAATTGTCACCCCAATAAAATTAATTTAAAAAAATGAAAAAATAAAAAAAAAATCCCAATGGCATTTTCTAAAGAAATAGAACAAAAACTCATCAGATTTTTTTTGAACTACAAAAGACCCTGAATAGCCAACACAATCTTAAGAAAAAAGAACAATGCTGGAGGTATCACACTGCCTGACTTTAGCTTGTACTACAGGAGTACAATAGTCAAAACAGCATGTTATTGGTAGAAAAACAGACACATAGACCAATAGAATAGAATTGAGAACCCAGAAATAAAACCACATAAATATGGACAGACAATTTTTGACAAAAAACCTAAAAACATACAATGGAGGAAAGACAGCCTCTTCAATAAATGGTGCTGGGAGAATTGGATAGCCACGTGCAAAAGAATGAAACTGGACTGTTATCTGTCACCATGTACCAAAATTAATTCAAAATGGATCAAAGACTTAAGCATAAGACCTGACACAATAAACTGCATAGAAGAAAACATAGGTACTAAACTTATGGACCTTGGGTTCAAAGAGCATTTTATGAATTTGACTCCACCAACAATGGAAGTTAAAGCTAAAATAAACAAATGGGACTATATAAAAATTAAAATTTCTGCACAGCAAAAGAAACCATCAACAAAATATAGAGGCAACCGAATGAATGGGAGAAGATTTTTACAAACAGTTCCTCTGATAAGGGTCTAATATCCAAAATGTACAAGAAACTCATGAAACTCAACAACAAAAAAACAAACAACCCAATTGAAAAATGGACAGAGGACCTGAAGAGACATTTCTCCAAAGAGGACTTACAAATGGCAAATAGACATATGAAAGAATGCTCAACATCTCTAATCATCAGAGAAATGCAAATGAAAACCACAATGAGATATCACCTCACCCCAGTCAGAATGGCTATCATCAACAAGACAAATAGTAACAAGTGTTGGAGAGGCTGTGGAGAAAAAGGAACCCTCATACACTGTTGGTGGGAATGCAGACTGGTGCAGTCGCTATGGAAGACAGTGTGGAGGTTCCTCAAAAAATTACAAATAGAATTACCATATGACCCAGTAATCCCTCTCCTGGGTATCTACCCAAAGAATTTGAAATCATTTATACATAAAGACACGTGTGCTCCAATGTTCATTGCAGCTTTGTTTTTGGTGGCCAAGACATGGAAACAACCGAAATGTCCTTTGATAGATGAATGGATACATAAGTTGTGGTATATATACACAATGGAATACTATTCGGCGTTAAGGGAAGATGATATAGGAACATTTGTGATAACATGGATGGATTTTGAGATTATAATGCTAAGAGAAATAAGTCAGACAGAAAAAGCAGAAAACCATATGATTTCACTGATGTGTGGTATATAAACAAAAAACAACAAAAAGACAAGACAAACACATGAAGAAACAAAAACTCATAGACACAAACAGATACTCTTTTTGTCTTCTTCACAAATCTATCAAGTAAGCAATGCTATTATCCCAATTTTACAGATGAGTAAACTAAAACTCAGAGAATTTAAGTTGAGGATAATGAGGATAGAGATCAAAAAGCAACAGAAAAGTCACTCAGAGAGTCAGTGATCTAAGCCCTTGCCTGTCTAACTCTGAAGCCAAGGCACTGAAGCACAACAGAATGTTGCCTCCTCAGCATTTTGCTCTTATCTGACACAATCTTCCCCTGGCCCATATACATCTGCAAGAATAATCTGAAGAACAACCATCGTTCAAACTTTGAAGTGATTTGGTTCTACTTTTAAGCATTTAATAATAATGGTTGCAAAGCAACCCAATCTTAGAGACTAAACATCTGTTTTAAGACCTCAAGTGAGTACGTTTTTTCTGGAATATCCCGTTAGAAATGTTTTTTGAACATTTGTTCAAACAAGTTGATGTCTGGACACCCTCTGATGCCTTTCTCAATTGGTTACATGCCAAGTATGACATGATCCTCCTGCATGTGTTTTGAGTTAGGTGGAAGCGTTATGCATGTCTGGGACACTGGGCAAGCCCTACAGAATTGTCCCTAGACCCAGACAAGCAGGCCTACCTAGGAAATGGCAGTCCTGGGGTGACTGTGTTGGGAACACTGATTGGTGGGTCACCCCAGAACCTCCATTGTGGAGGCAGTCTTTGCCTGACAACTAGGACAATTGTGTTCTTCTAACCTTTCCTTTACGTTCTGCCTCGGTACTTTCTGTTTATTGGAATAAGTTTCGAAACACCCAATGGATTTCTTGTGCCTTGTGGCTTAAGAGTTTCAGGAGATCTGAGCCTAAAACACTAGCCCAGGGCTGTTATGGCCTTACTTTCCTGCTATAAGCTGCCTGAATTCTACCTGCTGTACCATGAAATCATTAGGAATTTGATTAATGTCATTGGCAGGTGCTTTGGTGCACATAACTAGAAGGGACTACAATTCCAGACAGTTTTACAGCTTTGGCAGGATGTAAGTGTACTCTGGGTAGATTGCGTGTCACTTCTTGGCCTGTGTTTGTGTGAGATGGCTGCAGAGCCCATCAGCAAAGCTGCCACGTGGCCAAGTACATGTGAATGATGGAAACATGACTGTAATAAGAGGCCAAGGTTGGTAATGATGGAGGAGACACTAAAACCTAAGAGGAATCCCTGAAACCCCAACATCTGTGAGATGGATCAGATGAGGATAGAGGGCAAAAAGCAACAGAAAAGTGTTCAGCTGATATAGGCATATAAGAAAAGAAGCAAAGAAGATAGAATCTTATGTTGTGGTCAAGGGGAAACCTATAGATGTCAGGTCTCCTTTAACATCCAAATTAGGAGATAAAACATACAACGGGACTATTTCAGATATAGATGAAAATCTAATTATGGGAGCATCTTTCCTTAGCTCACCATGAACTCTTAAAATTTCCTCCAACTATTCCAAAAAATCCTGCAAACTGGTGTTATTCCTTCTTCATCTTTCTCAATGTAATATGCACTTGCACCACTAAAAACTGAGATTACTATCTCATAAACTTACTCTAACACTATGGGTGGGAAAAGAAACTAAGCTAAATTTGTTGTAGAATTTTATTCATTGAAGTTGATAAGGTTTAGAGGGAATGGACCAGATAAGGGGTTATTACAATATTTAAAATGAGAAGTTATGAAAGCCTAAATGAGGGTGGTAGTAGTGAGTATGGAAAGGAGTTACTGTTTGTGAGGAAGATTATAAAGAAATATCCACAAGACTTGGCAACTGACTAGATTTAGCAGGGCAATGGAAGAATCGGAAATATAGCCAAGGTTATTACTCTTAGTGATTGCGAAAATAAAAATAGTGGTTCCAGTAACAGGAACAGTGAGTTCAGGAGAAGAAAAAGTACTTAGCGAAAAGATAAATGAGTTTGAAGTGCCATATGAAGAGATAGAACAGGGAATTTGTAACCCTAGTCTTGTACTCAAGAAAAGTTTAATCTGGAAATAAAAATTCAAGCAGGCATCACTTGCCTGCTCCTTCACCTAAGTCCAAACCTTCTGGCTCCCCAATTCCTACAAGCAGCGGCCATACACAAAGCATATTTGAAACTTTCTTCCTTCTCTCTGGTTTCTGCAACTATTCTTCCACACTTCCCAGATTTGTAGGTCCTCTAATTATCTACAGAAACTTACAGTAGAGAAACTTAGTTGGCCTCTTTGTCTATTCCAAGCATTCACTGTAAATGTCCAATTTTGGGAATAGTTCTTTATATTCCCAAACACATGTCATTTGTGATTAATAAGTTATCCAAGAAGATTACATTTACATAAAATTTTATTTGCTTTGAAAATTATTTATACTAATGCAAAAAAATATAATATACATGAGGAAATCCTAGAAAGGAAAGATCAGGTGAGTGCTACAGAGTTATGGCAACCATATTTTCTGAAGCAAAAATTGGGCATTGGTTTCTAATGAAAAAATGTTGGTACTCTGAAGGCCTCTATTGTCAAATGAGGTAACTTAGGAGATGCAATTAGAATGGTGAAACATTTGCAATTACCAGGATATTTGGATTGTTTCTAGGGACAACACAACAACATATTTACCCTGGGAAATCTAGGAAGTACACAGAATGAAATACTAATAACACAATGCATACTTAATGTTTTTTGTACTCTAAAATTGTTTCATTTATTATTTCATATTCCATAACTTTGAGTTTAGGATGCCTGACAGTTGTGGTATTTGCTCTCTCTCTCTCTTTCTCTCTCAGAACTGACCCTGGGTGGTAAACACACAATGTGATATATAGATGTTTTATGAGATCCAACAATTAAGATCGTGAACTTGTTGCAACAATGTTGCTAACATTTTTTTGATATCAGAGGGATTATTCACTATGAGTTTGTACCAACTGGACAAACCCTTAACCAAGTTTATTATTTGCAAGTGCTGAAAAGGCTGCATGAAAAAGTTAGATGGCCTGAACTTTTCACCAACAATTCATGGATCTTGCATCATGATGATACACCACCTCACATGGCACTGTCTATGAGGGAGTTTTTAACCAGTAAACAAATAGCTGTATAACACCCTCCCTACTCACCTGATCTGGCCCCCAGTGACTTCTTTACCCAAAGATAAAGGATATATTGAAAGGAAAACATTTTGATGACAGTCATAACATCAAGGGTAAAAACGATGACAGCTCTGATGGCCATTCCAGAAAGAGTTCCAAAATTGCTTTGAAAGGAGACTAGGCACTGGCATCAGTGCATAGCTTCCCAAGGGGAGTACTTCAAAGGTGACCATAATGATATTCAGCAATGAGTTATGTACCATTTTTTCTAGGATGACTTTGAGAAATTAATTGTCAGACTTCATATTACAAAATTGTACACTTGAAACCTATGTAACTTTACTGACTATTGTTACCCCAGTAAACTTTAATTAAAAAACAATAATTTTCAGGACTTCGAAGTATTAAAGGTCAGATTGAGAAGGTCCGTTGGAGATCAATTAATCCAACGACTATTTTTAATATAAATAACCCTGATGTTCAGAACTAAGGAATTACTTGCCCAAGTTTACACATTAAGTCAATGGCAGAACTAGAAATAGAATCTGAGAATTCTGATCTCCCAAACACACTTTTCCCAAACAACAAGTCTCAACTTAGGCAACAGCCTTTCTTCTCCTTCTTCTTCACATCTCATCTCCACTTTTTGCCTTGGGAATCCCTGGAAGAATGAGGCCCACTGCACAGTATGAAAGTACAGAACACCCAATGCCTATCATCACAAATTCCTTAGATCTATAGCAGCAGCAACCACTCCTCTCACTTAAACGTCTTTCCTTATTCCCAGGTGGAACACCCACACTTCTGTTATTGATGACTTAGGGTTGAATGTGACATAAAGGGGAAACACTGGTGGAATTTGGATACCTAATATCCCCAGCATTGCATTCTCTGATGATTACAGGTTGAGAAATTTGCACCTACCCAGACTGCTGGAATGTCAGCATATTTCCTACTCTCTATGCTTCTTCCAAATTGTTGGAAAGGAAAATCCTCCTGTTTAAGTGCAAAGATTCACTACTGGGAGAAAATTTATTGATGGTTATACCTCATTCCTTGAGTTTGGTTCAACTACTCTATATGGTTAGGCAGAATAATGAAATTACTCTGAATATCTTGCAAGACATGACTTGGCCAAAATCAACAAAGCAGGACTAGAACCCAGATCTTACACTTCACATGTCTGAGATATATTCTCTATTCTCTACTGCCTCACAAGGCTGTCAGGAAAAAAAGGAACAATGGGTATGAATGAAAGAGGGGTGGCTCACACTCCCTCATGTATAACTTATTTTCATTCCTTTTCCTGAGATTTCATCGTTAGTATATAGGAATGGAATAGATTTTTTTACATTGATTTTGTAGAAGCCAAAAACATACAATGGAGAAAAGACACTCTCTTCAATAAATGGTGCTGGGAGAATTAAAAAGCCACATGCAAAAGAATGAAACTAGATCCCTATCAGTCACCGTGTACCAAAATCTACTCAAAATGGATCAAAGATCTAAACATAAGACCTGAAACAATAAGCTGCATAGAAGAAAACATAGGTACTAAACTTATGGACCTTGGGATCAAAAAAGATTTCATGAATTTGATGTCAAAGACAAAGGAAGTAAAAGCTAAAATAACTGAATGGGATAGTATCAAGCTAAAAAGTTTCTGCACAGCAAAAGAAACCATTGACAAAATAAAGACACAACCAACCGAATGGGAGAAGATATTTGGAAACAACACCACTGATGAAGGGCTAATATCCAAAATATATAAGGAATTCATACAACTCAAAAACAACAAAAACAAACAAACAATACAATTAAAAAATGGGCAGAGAACCTGAAGACACATTTCTCCAAAGAGGACACACAAATGGCAAATAGACATATGAAAAAATGCTCAATCATCAGAGAAATGAAAATGAAAACCACAATGAGATATCACCTCACACCAGTTAGAATGGCTATCATCAGCAAGACAAATAGTAACAAGTGTTGCAGAGGCTGTGGAGAAAAAGGAAACCTCATACACTGTTGGTGGGAGTACAGATTGGAGCAGCCGCTGTGGAAGGGAGTGCAGAGATTCTTCAAAAAATTATGAATAGAATTACCATATGACCAACAATCCCTCTCCTGGGTATCTACCCAAAAATATGAAAACATTTGTCTGTAAAAATATATGTTTTCCAATGTTCATTGCAGCTTTATTTACAGTGGCCAAGACATGGAAACAACAAAAGTTTCCTTCAAGAGATGATTGGATAAAGAATTTGTGGTATATATACACAATAGAATATTATTCCGCCATAAGAAAAGATGAAATAATACCATTTGAAGCAACATGGATGGATCTTGAGATTATTGTGCTAAGCGAAATAAGTCAGAGAGAAAAAGTTGAGAACCATATGATTTCCCTGATATGTGGGATATAAAACTGAAAACAACAAAGGAATAAGACAAACAAATGAAGAAACAAAAAAAATCATAGACACAGACAATAGTTATTTGTTACCAGAGGGTAGTGGGAAGAGGGGTAGTAGATGAGGGTAAAAGGGATCAAATGTATCTTGATGGAAGGAGAACTGACTCTGCTCTGCGTTGTGAACACACAATGTGATATATAGATGATGTATTACAAAATTCCACACCTGAAACCTATGTAATTTTACTAACAATTGTCACCCCAATAAACTTTAGTTAAGAAAAAAAGAATATTTGGAAAAAAGACTCTACCGACGTAATCAAAATGGCAGAGTGAGATGAGCCTCTGTAAAGCTCCCCTGGAATTTATAACTAATCAAACAACAATAACTCCACAAAGTACTCCCTTCACATCAGACAGGCAAGACTAAGAGGCCCACTACTTAATTCACCTAAAGATGGGAGAATCGCAAGAGCGGGTGAGGAGGGAAGGGAGAAGTGTGGAGATGGAGGTGCACAGACGCAAGACACAGACCTACCTCAGTGCTCTGAGCTCGCTGCATCCCGGAACTATCCCAGTTGCAGGAGAGGGAAGAACTCAGACTGCTAGGGCTCCGCTTATGGCCCACAGTGCTGAGGGGGGCAACATATAACAAGGTTGAACCCAACGCTCACAGCACAGACCTCAGAGAAAAGACTAAGGGAACAAGGCTGAAAACGGTGGTTTAAGACCTCACTGCCGAGCAGAGAACAGAAGCCTTAGGCACTGAGACTAGCCGCCCCCTCCCGACCCTCCCAGAGCTTGCCCCGCTGCCACTTGCCCGGTGCTAGAAGCAGAACAGTAGCAGTGTCAGATCAAAAGAACAGAATATTTGCTGTTCTGAGAACTGTGAACTGCAGACACAGATTCGCAGCCCAACTGCTTCCAGCAAAGGGGATGGGAGCTGTGGAAGGAGGACCAGCTGTGGTGGTGGTCTCCAACATTGCTCTGGGTCACCTCTCACAACATACCACCTCTGGCCCCACCTACCTGGGCGGATGCCTGCAGGAGTAAACAGAACTACTGAAACATACCAGCTCTGAATCTGGTGCAGGAAGAGCTTTGGAACTTCAAAAGCTCTCCCCATACCCACATGGACAATTTGCTATGTGACCCAAGCGAACTATTAACAAAGCAGAAGCCTGTCTCCAGGGAATAGCCCCATTGTGTGAAAAGTTGAAAAATTGCAGAGAAAACATAGCAGTACCATGTGAGAGAGAAAACAAAGGCTGAGGTCAGACAGAAAATAAAACATTCTACCCACAAGTACTGGGAAAAAAAAGAAAGACCTCTTCCTATCAACCTATTGCAGAAGTCACACCTGTAGATGTCTAGGAAGAGAAATAATAAATCAGTAATTGCCATGAATAACAAAGGCAACAAGACAGCTCAGAAAGAAAGTGAAAAGTGTCCAGAAAAGGAACTTAGAGATATGTAAATATGTGACTTAAATGACAGTGAATTCAAGATTGCAGTACTGAAAAAACTCAACGAGATGCAAGAAAAACACAAAAAGACAGTTTAATGAAATGAGAAACATAATCAAAGAACAACATGAGCATTTTAAGAAAGAGATTTAATTTTTAAAAAAGAACTAAATTGAATTACTGGAGATTAAGAACTCAATAGAAGAAATTAACAATGAAATTACCAGCTTAGTTAGTAGAGTTGACTATGTGAATGAATACACATGAAGGAAAGAATCAGTGACATCGAAGATACAAAACCTGGAAATGACACAGATGGAAGAAGAAAGAGACTTGAGACTTAAGAGAAATGAAAGAACTCTACAAGAACTCCTGACTCTATCAGAAAGAGAAATATGGAAGGAGAACTGACTCTGGGTGGTGAACACACAATGGGATTTATAGATGATGTAATACAGAATTGTACATCTGAAATTATGTAAATTCATTAACAATTGTCACCCCAATAAATAAATTTTAAAAAAAGAATAATGCGCATACCAAAAGAAGAAGAAAAAGAGAAGGGAACAGAGAATATATTCAAACAAATTGTTGATGAGAACTTCCCAAAATTGTGCACAGAACTGGATCCTTGAATCCAAGAAGTAAATAGAATACCTAATTACCTCAATCCCAACAGCATTCTCCAAGTCACATTGTACTGAAGCTGTCTAAAATCAATAACACAGAAAGAAACCTCCAGGCAGCCAGGGAAAAGAAGATGGTAACCTACAAAGGAAAGCCCATTATATTATCATGAGACTTTTCAGCAGAAACTCTAAAAGCCAGGAGGGAGTAGAACCAAATATTCAAACTATTGAAAGAGAGAAATTATGAGCCAAGAATAATACATCCAGTAAAGATATCCTTTAGATATGAAGGAGAATAAAGACCTTTCCACACATACAGAAGCTGAGGGAATTGTCTAATACATGACCTGCACTACAAGAAACATTAAAGGAGGCTATTTGACCACCATCAACAGGGACAATTTGTGGCAACCAAAACGTAAAAAGGGGGAGAGTAAAATCCTGAACAGGAATATGGGAATGGAGAAAGTAAGTGTGCTGAAGAAAATGGAATACTCTAAATATCAAACTTTCTTTTACATAAACATAAGGGTAACAACTCAAAAAAAAAATCCAGAACTGTAATATATGCTGTAATAAAAGAATAAACAGAGGGAAAAATCACAGAATACCACCACACAAAAATAATAGAAAATTACAAAATAGCAAAGAAACAATGGAGACACAGCCTTACAAGAAAACTAAAGAAAGAATGACAGGAAATCCTCACATATCAACAATCACCCTAAATGTAAATAGACTGAACTCACCAATAAAAAGGCACAGAGTAGCAGACTGGATCAAAAAACTAAACCTAACCATATGCTGTCTCCTAGAGACACATCTCAGCTACGAGGACAAGCATAGACTCAAAGTGAAAGGGTGGAAATTCACACTCCAAGAACACGGTAACCAGAGAAAATCAGGTGTAGTCATACTGATATCAGATGAAACAGACTTCAGGATGAAAAAGATAAAAAGAGACAAAGATAGACATTTCATAATGGTAAAGGAGACTATACAACAAAAAGATATAAAGTCATCAATACTTATGTCCCCAAAAAGGGAGCACCAAAATATACCAAGAAATTACTAAGAGAAATAAAGGGAGAAATTGACCAAAACACAATTATACTAGGGGACTTAAATACATCATTGGCAGCTATGGATAGATCATCCACACAGAAAATAAATAACGAAATAGCAGCCGCAAAAGACACATTAGATGAAATGGACATAATTGACATATATAAAGCACTTCATCCTAAAACATCAGACTATCCATTCTTTCCGAGTGTACATGGAACATTCTCAAGGATAGACCACATACTGGGACACAAAATCAGCCTCAGCAAATTTAAAAAGATTGAAATCATACCAAGTATGTTCTCTGATCACAAAGCTTTGAAATTGGATATCAACTGCAAAAAGAAAGCAGGAAAAACACAAATACATGGAGATTAAACAACATACTTTTAAAGAATGACTGGGTCAAAGAAGAAATTAGAGGAGAGATCAAAAGATTCATAGAAACAAACGACAATGAAAATACATCGTACCAAAATTTTTGGGATGCCACGAAAGCAGTTTTAAGAGGGAAATTTATATCATTACAGGCCTATCTCAAGAAACAAGAAAAATCCCAAATAAATAACCTCATGTTACACTTAAAGAACTAGAAAAAGAAGAACAAGCGAAACCCAAGATCAGCAGAAGAAAGGAGATATCAAAAATCAGAGCAGAACGAAATGAAATAGAGAACAAAAAGACAATAGAAAAAATTAATGTTCAAGGAACAAATTCTGCATCTTTGTTCAAAGAACAAAGAGCCGGTTCTTTGAAAAGATTAACAAAATTGACAAACCCTTGGCTAGACTCACTAAGATAAAAAGAGAGAAGACACTAATTAACAAAATCAGAAATGAAAAAGGGGAAGTTATCACGGACACCACAGAAATACAAAGCATTATCCAAGAATACTATGAAGGACTATATGCCACCAAATTTAATAACTTAGAAGAAATGGACAAGTTCTTAGAAACATATAGCCTTCCAAGGCTGAATCATGAAGAACTGGAAAATCTTAACAGGCCGATCACCAGTAACGAAATTGAATCAGTCATCCAAAACCTTCGCAAAATCAAAAGTCCTGGACCAGATGGCTTCACTAGTGAATTCTACCAAACCTTCAAAGAGGATCTACTACGAATCCTGCTCAAACTCTTCCAAAAAATTGAAGAAGAGTCAGTACTTTCAAACTTATTTTATGAGGCCAACATTACCCTGATACCAAAACCTGTTAAGGACAACACAAAAATAGAAAACTAAGACCAATATCTCTGATGAATACAGATGATAAATTCCTAAACAAAATTCTGGCAAATCGAATACAACAATGCATTAAAAAGATTATTCATCACGACCAAGTGGGGTTCATCCCAGGTGCACAAGGATGGTTCAACATTCGCAAATCCATCAATGTGATACATCACATAAACAAAATAAAGGACGAAAATTATATGATTCTATCAAGTGATGCAGAAAAAGCATTTGATAATATACAACATCCATTTATAATTAAAACACTTACTAAAATTGGTATAGAAGGAAAATACCTCAACATAATAAAGGCCATATACGACAAGCCCTCAGCTAATCTCATAATTAATGGTGAAAAGCTGAAGCCCTTTGCTCTAAGTTCAGGAACACGACAAGGTTGTCCCCTATCACCTCTGCTTTTCATCATAGTTTTGCAAGTCCTCGCCAGAGCCATCAGGCAAGAGAAAGAAATAAAAGGCATCCAAATTGGGAATGAAGAAGTTAAATTGTCACTCTTTGCAGATGACATGATGCTATATATAGAAAACCCTAAAGACTCCACCAAAAAGCTATTAGAAACAATCAATGAGTACAGTAAAGTTGCTGGCTACAAAATCAACGTACAAAAGTCCATTGCTTTCCTATATACCAACAATGAAATCTCAGAAAAAGAAATAGAAAAAACAATTCCTTTTGCAATTGCAGCACAAAGAATAAAATACCTAGGAATAAACTTAACCAAGGGTGTGAAGGATTTATATGCTGAAAACTATAAGATATTTTTGAAAGAAATTGAAGAAGACACAGAGAAATGGAAAGACATTCCGTGTTCAAGGATTGGAAGAATCAACATAGTTATAATGGCCATATTACCCAAAGCCATATACAGATTTAACGCAATCCCCATCAAAATCCCAATGGCATTTTTTAAAGAAATAGAACACAAAATCATCAGATAATTTTGGAACCACAAAAGACCCCGAATAGCCAAAGAAATATTAAAAAAAGAACAATACTGGAGGTATCACACTCCCTGATTTTTGCTTGTACTACAGGGCTACAATAATCAAAACAGCTTGGTATTGGCGGAAAAACAGACACATAGACCAATGGAATAGAATTGAGAACCCAGAAATAAAACCACATAAATATGGACAGATAGTTTTTGACAAAGAAGCTTGAAACATACAATGGAGGAAAGACAGCCTTTTCAATAAATGGTGCTGGGAGAATTGGATAGCCACGTGCAAAAGAATGAAACTGGAATGCTTTTTCTCACCATGTACCAAAATTCATTTAAAATGGATCAAATACTTAAGCATCATAAGACCTGAATCAATAAACTGCATAGTAGAAAGCATAGGTAGTAAAGTTATGGACCTTGGTTTCAAAGAACATTTTTGAATTTGACTCCAAAGGCAATGGAAGTAAAATCTAAAATAAACAAATGGGACTATATGAAACTTACAAGCTTCTGTAGAGCAAAAGAGACCATCGACAAAATAAAGAGGCAACCAACTGAATGGGAGATGATTTTTGCAAACGGTTTCTCCGATAAGGGGCTATTATCCAAAATATACAAGGAACTCATGAAACTAAACGACAAAAATCAAAGAACCCAATTGAAAAATGGGCAGACGACCTAAAGAGACATTTCTCCTAAGAGGACATATAAATGGCAAATAAATATATGAAAAAATGCTCAACATCACTAATCATCAGAGAAATGCAAATAAAAACCACAATGATATATCACCTCACCCCAGTCATAATGGCTATCATCAACAAGACAAATAGTAACAAGTGTTGGAGAGACTGTGGAGAACAAGGAACCCTCATCCACTGTTGGTGGGAATTCAGACTTATGCAGCCTTTATGGAAGGCAGTGTGGAGGTTCCCCAAAAAGTTACGAATAGTATTACCATATGACCCATCAATCCGTCTCCTGGGTATCTACCAAAAAAATCTGAAAACATTTATACATAATGACACTTGTGCTCCAATGTTCATTGCAGCTTTGTTTATGGTGGCCAAGACAGGGAAACAACCAAAACGTCCTTCGATAGATTAATGGATAAAGAAGTTGTGGTATATATGCAAAATGGAATACTATTCGGCGTTAAAAAAAAGATGGTATAGGAACATTTGTGACAACATGGATGGATCTTGAGAGTATAATGCTAAGCGAAATAAGTCTGTCAGGAAAAGCAGAGAACCGTATGATTTCACTGATATGTGGTATATAAACCAAAAACAACAAAAGAACAAGACAAACAGATGAGAAAGAAAAACTCATAGACACAGACAACAGTTTAGTGGTTACCAGAGGTTAAAGGGGATGGGAGGTGGGAGTTGAGGGTAAGGGGCATGAAATATATGGTGATGGAATAACTGACTCTGAGTAGTGAACACACAATTGGATTTAAAGATGATGTAATACAGAATTGTACACCTGAAATCTATGTAATTTCACAAACAATTGTCACCCCAATAAATTTAAAAAAATTATTGGGTTCTTTAGACTGGAATACAGTACTATGACTTTTCCCCTTATTTTTTTTTTTATGTCCCCAACCTTCTGTAGTATATAATCAACACAGTATCTATGTGTCAGGCAGCATTGATTCACTACAGTGTTTCAATCAAACACTAAATGCCAAAGATGAATAATTTGCAGGCATATAGTACAGCTATCTAATACAGTATTCAATGACTTAGTTGTATGAAAAGTGGTATTAATGAGAATACTTAACTTTTATATAAAGTTTTACCATTACAAGATTATTTGTTTTGAACTAATGTTCACAGTGTTGCTAAGTAGGTATTTGTATTAGTCTGCTTGGGCTACCATAAGAAAATACTGCAGATTGGGTGGTTTAAATAACATTTATTTTCACACAGGTCCGGAGGATAGAAGTCTAAGAGCAATGTGTCAGGGATGGTTCCTGGTGAGATGACCTCTCTTTCTGGCTTGTAAATGGCCACCTTATTGCTATGTCTTCACATGGCCTTTCCTTTCAGCTTGTGTTGAAAGAGAGTGAGATCTCAAGTGTCTCTTTTTCTTCTTATGAGGTCATCAATATTATCAGAATAGGAAACCTTTATGCCTCACTTAACCTTAATTATTTCCCTAAAAGCTCTATCTCCAAAATATAGACACAGGAGGGTTTAAGAGTTCAACATTTAAATTTTGGAGGGATATAATTCTGTCCATAACAATATTATTAAGCATACTTTATGATGAAGAAACTGAGTCTGAAAGAGCTTTACTGATTGAAACACACTAATAATTGAAGCCAAGACTATAACTCAGAAATGTTAACCTCTAGTCTTATGTTCTTTCTACTATATCATGTTGCCTATTGAATGAGTTATAAAGTATTTATTCTCCTTTTATCTTCTGGAAAATATTATAGAGAATTGGTATAAGTTCTTTAAGTGTTTGGTAGACTTCACCACTGAACACAACTGTGCCTAGTACTTTCTTTAATAAACATAGGCCTATTTATATTATCTCTCTCTCCTTCTGTGAGTTTTTTTTTGTACTTTAATTTTTTACTGCATATACCATTGTTAATTTGTAACATGTATTTTTAATATATTCATATGAATAAACCTTATTTTTACCTATATCTGCATGCATCTATTTATAATTGTAAAAAGCTGCAGATACACATACACACATACACATATATACATGTATGTGTATGTATATATGCATATTTTTTTTCGAAAATTTATTATATATTTTATTTTTACATCCCTCACACCGTGAACCCCTCTCCCCCCATCCACCACCACCCCGACCTCACACCGAGCCATCACATTATACACATAAAATTATAGTTGGCATTCACTAATGTCCAGCCTCTGGTGTACAATGCCATGACCAGGCATCCACAGCATCCCTGAGGTGGTCTCCCAAACAGGACACATGTCCATCGGACACCCAACAAAATCCCCAAACACTATTGAATAAGTTCCCCAAAGTAATTGTCAAAAAACCCTGAGACCATCCTGTGGTCATCAGCCGCCCCCCAATCCCTTCACCTTTACCCCCATCCCTAACCCCCTCCCCCCCGCCCATCTAACAACTCTCGGTTTTTTGTGTCCCCAAAACTGTTTCTGATTAGTTCATACACATATTCTTTTCTTTAGATTTCGCATATAAGTGAGATCATATGGTACTTGTCTTTCTCTTTCTGACTTATTTCACTTAACATAATGTTCTCTAGATCCATCCATGTTGCTGCAAATGATAAGATTTCTTTCTTCTTTATGGCTGCGTAATACTCCATTGTATAAATATACCACAGCTTCTTAATCCAGTCATCTACCGATGGGCATTTCGGTTGTTTCCATATCTTGGCTATTGTGTAAAGTGCTGCAATAAACATAGGAGTGCATACAGATTTTTGAATTGGAGTTTTGGATTTCTCCGGGTAGATGCCTAGGAGTGGAATTACTGGATCATAAGGTAGTTCCATAATCAGATTTTTGAGGTACTTCCATATTATTTTCCATAGTGGCTATACCAATCTGCAATCCCACCAAAACAGCACAAGGGTTCCCTTTTCTCCCCATCCTCGACAGCATTTGTTTGTTGATTTATTGATGATAGCCGTTTTGACTGGCGTGAGTTGTTATCTCATTGTGGTTTTTATTTTCATTTGTCTAATGATTAGTGAGGTTGAACATTTTTTCATATTTTTGTTTGCTATCTGTAAGTCCCCTTTAGAAAAATGTCTCTTCATGTCCTCTGCCCATTTTTAAATTGGGTAGTTTGTTGTTTTGGAGTTCAGTTGAGAGAGTTTTTTAAATACATTTTGGATATTAACCACTTATCAGATATATCATTGGCAAATATCTTCTCCCATTCATAAGAATTCCTTTTTGTTTATTGATGGTTTCCTTTGCTGTGAAAAAACTTTTTAGTTTAGTGTAATCCCACATGTTTATTTTTTTTCTCTTACTTCCCTTGTCTGAGGGGATATATCAGTAAAAATCTTACTCCAGGTAATGTCTGTACAGTTTCTTCCTATACTTTCTTCTAGGAATTTTGTGGTTTCAGATTTTACTTTTTATTCTTCAATCCATTTTGAATTTATTCTTGTATATGGTATAAGGAGGTGGTCCATCTTCATTTTATTGCATGTGTCTGTCCAAGTTTCCCAGCACCACTTATTGAATAGACTGTCTTTACCCCACCTTAAATTCTTGCTTTCACTGTCATAGATTAAATGACCACATATGCATTGCTTTATTTCTGTGCTCTCCATTTTGTTCCATTGATCTATGTGTCTGTTTTGATGTCAGTACCATACTGTTTTGATTACTGTAGCCTTGTAGTATAATTTGATGTCAGGTATCGTTACACCTCCGACTTTCTTCTTATTTCTTAAGATTGCTGAGGCTATCCGGGGTCTTTTATGGTCCCATATAAATTTTAGGATTATATATTCTATTTCTGTGAAAAATGCCCTGGATAGTTTGATAGGAATTGCATTAAATCTGTGTATAGCCTTAGGCAATATGGACATTTTAACGATATTAATTCTTCCTATACATGAGCATGGTATGTGTTTCCATCTATTTGCATCTTCTTGAATTTCTCTCTTCAGTGTCTTATAATTTTCTGAGTATAGATCTTTTACTTCTTTGGTTAAATTTATTCCCAGGTATTTTATAGACTTTAAAGCAATTGTCAGTGGGATTGTTTACTTAATTTCTCCTTCTCATATTTTGTTACTGGTATATACAAATGCAACTGACTTCTGAATATTAAATTTGTATCCTACTACTTTACTAAATTCATTTATCAGTTCACATAGTTTTTTGGTGGAGTCTTTAGGGTTCTCTCTATATAGTATCATGTCATCTGTATATAATGACAATTTTACTTCCTCCTTACCAATTTGGATGCCTTTTATTTCTTTTTCTTGTCTGATTTCTGTGGCTAGAACTTCCAGCACTATGTTGAATACAAGTGGAGAAAGTGGGCCACTTTGTCTTGTTCCTCATCTTAAGGGGAATGGTTTTAGCTTTTCCCCATTGAGTATGATGCTATCTGTGGGTTTATCATATATGGCCTTTATTATGTTGAGATATGGTCCCTCTATTCCCACTTTCTTAAGAGTTTTTATCATAAATCACTGCTGTATTTTGTCAAATGCTTTTTCTGCATCTACAGATATGATCATATGATCTTTATTTTTCATTTTGTTAAAGTTGTGTAGCACATTAATTGATGTGCGGATGTTGAACCACCCTTGCATACCAGGAATGAATCCCACTTTATCATGGTGTATGATCTTTTTAATGTATTGCTGAATTCTGTTTGCTAATATTGTGTTAAGGATTTTTGCATCAATGTTCATTAGGGATATCAGCCTGTAGTTTCTTTTTTTGTAATGTCTTTGTTTGATTATGGGATTAGGGTGACAGTGGCTTCGTAAAAAATGTTTGAGAGCCTTCTGTCCTTCTGCATTTTTTGGAATAGTTTGAGAATAGGTTATAATTCTTTTTTAAATGTGTTGTAAATTTCACCTGTAATGCCATCTGGTCCTGGGCTTTTGTTTGTTGGGAGCTTGTTGATTACTTATTCAATTTTCCTATCAGTCAATTCATGTTTTCCGTTTCTTCTTGAGTTAGTCATGGAAGGTTGTATGCTTCTAGAAAACTGTCCATTTCTTCCAGATTGTCTAATTTGTTTGCATATAGTTGCTCATAGTAATTTCTTCAATTTTTTTTTTTTGTATATCTGTGGTGTCTTTTATCACTTTTCCTATTTCATTTCTGATTTTATTAACTTGAGTCCTCTTTCTTCTTTTTTGATGAGTCGGGCTGAAGGTTTGTCGATTTTGTTTATCTTCTCTAAAATTCAGCTCTTGGATTCATGGATATTTCATATTGTTTTTTTTTTTTTAGTCTCTATTTCATTTATTTCCACCATGACCTTTATTATCTCCTTCCTTGTACTCCCTTTGGGTTTATTTTGCTGTTCGTTTTCCAGATCCCTTACGTGTGAAGACAAACTGTTGATTAGTGTTTTTTCTTGTTTCTTTATGTAGGCCTGCATTACTATGAATTTGCCTCTTAGGACTGCTTTTGCTGCATCGCATAGGTTTTTGGTCACCGTGTTTTCATTTTCATTTGTCTAGAGATATCTTTTGATTTCTTCTTTGATCTCATTGATGACCATTCATTATTTAGTAACTTGTTTTCCATACTCCATGAATTGGTGTGTCTTCCAGTTTTTTTCCTGTAGTTTATTTCTAATTTCATAGCACTGTGGTCAGAGAAGACAGTTGATATGATTTCAATTTTCTAAAAATATCAGTACTTGTTTTGTGGCCTAACATGTGGTCTATACTGGAAAATTTTCCATGTGCACTTCAGAAGAACATGTATTCTGCAGCTTTTGGTGAAATGCTCTGAAAATATCGATTAAATCCAACTGGTCCAATGTGTCATTTAAGACTGTTGTTTCCATATTGATTTTCTGTCTGGAATAACTGTCCCTTGTTGTGAGAGGTGTGTTGAAGTCCCCTACTATGGTAATGTTACTGTTGATCTCTGTCTTTATGTCAGTCAATATCTGTTTTATATATATAGGTGCACCTATGTTGGGTGCATAGATGTTTGCTTGGGTTATGCCCTCTTGTTGGATCGATCCTTTTATTATTAGGTAGTGCCCATCTTTGTCTTTTAATATATGCTTAATTTTAAAGTCTATTTCATCAGATATAAGTAATACAACTCCAACTTTTTTCACATTTCTATTTACATGAAATATCTTACTCCAACCGTCTTCATTTTCAGCCTGTGTGTGTCTTTAGATCTGAGGTGAGTCTCTTGTAAACAGCATATGCAAGGGTCTTTCTTTCTTATACACTCAGCCACCCTATCTCTTTTGATTGGAGCATTTAATCCATTTGCATTTAAAGTGATTATTGATAGGTACCTAGTTATTGCCATCTTTTTACTTGTGGTTAGATTGTTTTCATCTTTCTTGTGATTACAGAAGCCCTTTTAATAGTTTCTGCACTGCTGGCTTGGTGGTCATAAATTACTTTAGCTTATTCTTTTCTGGGAAGCACTTTATCTCTCCTTTAATTTGAAATGATAGCCTTGCTGGATAAAGCAGTCTAGGTTTTGTAATGTCTTTGTCTGGCTTTGGAATCAGGGTAATGGTGATCTTGTAAAATGAGTTTGGGAGTCTTCTATCTCTTTAACTTTTTGGAGTAGCTTGAGAAAGATAGGTGTTACTTCTTCTTTGAATAAAATTTACCAGAGATGCCATCTGCTCCAGGACTTTAGTTTGTTGGGAGTTTTTTTGATTACTGATTTGATTTTATTGGCAATGATTGGTCTCTTCAGATTTAGTTTGTTGGCAATTTTCTTTATTACTGATTTGATTTTATTTGTTGTAACTGGTCTCTTCAGATTTTCTTTTTCTTCTTGATTCAGTCTTGAAACGTTGTATGTGTCTAGGAATTTATCCATTTCTTCCAGATTGTCCAATTTGATGGCATATATTTGTTTATAGTATTTCCTTATAATCCTTTGTATGTCTGTGGTGTCAGTTTTCATTTTTCTTATATTTCTCATTTTATTTATTTCGTTCCACTGTCTTTTTTATTTATGAGTCTGGTTGAAGGTTTATCAATTTTGTTTATCTTTTACAGAACCAGCTCTTGGTTTCATTGATTTTTTGTATTTTTTTTTTTTTTAGGTTCTATGTTGTTTATTTTCACTCTGATCTTTACTATTCCCTATCTTCTACTCACTTTTGGCTTTGTTTGCTGTTCTTTTTCTAGTTCCTTTAAGTATAAGGTTAGATTTTTTTATTTGATATTTTTCATGTTTCTTGATGTAGGCCTGTATTGCTATGAATTCCCCTGTTAGAGCTGCTTTCACTGTATCCCATAGATTTGGTGTCATTTTGTTTGTTTTCATTTGCCTCGAGGTATCTTTTGATTTCTTCCTTGATGTGATCGTTAACACATTTATTGTTTAGTAGCATGTTATTTAGCCTCCATGTGTTTGTGTGTATTTTAGTGTTTTTCTCGTGATTGATTTTTGTTTCATACCATTGTAGTCAGAAAAGATGCTCGATATGATTTGAACCTAAATAAATTTATTGAGACTTGTTTTGTAGCCTAACACGTGGTCTATCTTGAACAATGTTATGTGTGCCCTTGAAACGAATAATATTGTGCTGCTTTAGGGTTAAATGCTCTAAAGATATTAATTCAATCCATCTGGTCTAAAGTGTCAATTAAGGCTGGTGTTTCTTTGCAGACTTTCTGTCTGGAAGATCTATCCCTTGATGTCAATGAGGTGTTGAAGTCCACTACTATGACTGTATTTCACTCTCTCCCTTTATATGAATTAATATTTGCTCTATGTTTTTAGGTGATCCCATGTTGGGTGCATAAATATTTGCAAGGGTAATATCCTCTTTTTGGATTTATCCCTTTATCATTATAAAATATTCTCCTTTGTCTTTCATTATAGCCATTATTTTAAAGTATATTTTTTTCTGATATAAGTATTGCTACCCTAGCTTTCTTTTTCAAATTTCCATTTGCATGGAATATCATTATCCATGACTGCTTTTTGCATGTGTTTATCTTTCTATGTGACGTGGGTCTTTTGTAGAGAGCATATATAAGGATCTTCTTTTTTTTTAATCCATTCAGCTACCCTCTGTCTTTTGATCGGATCATTTAATCCATTTACATTTAAAGTGATTATTAACAGATATGCTTATTGCCATTTTATTATTCATATTTATGTTATTTTCCCTCTTCTTCTTAAAGTAGTTCCTTTAACAATTCTTATAATACTAGTTAGGTGGTGATGAATTGCTTTTGTGTTTTCTGGTCTGGCAAGCTATTTATATCTCCTGCAATTTTAAATAATAGCCTTGCTGTGCAGAGTAGTCTTGGATATAAATCCCTACTTTTCATTACTTTGAATATGTTTTGCTAATCCCTTTTTGCCTGCAAAATTTCTGTTGACAAACCAGCTGAAAATCTTAATGGGAACATCCTTGTAACTACCATGTTTCCCCGAAAATAAGACTGGGTCTTATATTAAGGGTTGCTCCAAAAGATGCATTAGGGCTTATGTTCAGGGGATGTCATCCTGAAAAATCATGCTAGGGCTTATTTTCTGGTTAGGACTTATTTTGGGGGAAACACGGTTGTTGCCATTCTCTTGCTTGGATTCTCTCTTTGTATTTAAGCTTTGCCATTTTAATTATAATGTGTCTTGGTGTGGGCCTCTTTGGCTTCATCTTGTTTGGGACTCTGTGTGCTTCCTGGACTACTATGTCTATTTCCTTCTCCACGTTAAGAAAGTTTTCAGTCATTATTTTTTCAAATACCTTCTTAATCCCTTGCTTTTTCTCTTCTCCTACTGATACCACTATGGTGCAAATGTTTTTGTTGCTTGATTTTGTCCCAGATGTCTCTCAAAGTATCCTCATTTTTAAAAATTCTTTTTGCTGTTCTGATTGGCTATTTTCTACCTTGTTTTCCAAATCACTAATTTGATCTTTTGCATCATCTAGTCTGCTGGTGATTCCTTCTAGTCCATTCATTTCATTTATTGTATTCTTAATTTCTGATTGGTTCTTTTTCATGGCTTTCATGTCCTTTTTTATGCTTCCAATATCTTTGCTTAAGTTCTCACTAAGTTCCTTAAGCTTCCTCACAATGAGTGTTTTGAACTCCGTATCTCGTAAATTGCTAGTTTCCATTTTGTTTAGTTCTTTTTCTGGCATTTTCTCCTGTTATTTAATTTGGGACATGGTTCTTTGTTTCCTCATTTTTGCTGCCTCTCTGTGTTTGTTTCTATGTGTTACAAAGATCTTTATGTCTCCCAGTTTTGGCTGGATGGCCTTACGTAGTCGGTGACCTGTGGGGCTCCAGGCACAATATCCTTGCTTGCCTGAGCTAGATGCTCCAGGAGTGTCCTTTATGTGGGTAGGGTGTGCTCTCCTGTTATAGTTGAGCCTTGAGGCCTATTGCCACCTATTGACTGCCCATATGGCCCCACCACTGAAAGAGTCTCCAATGGTAAGGGAGTTGGGCGACGTTGGCTTTCAGGGAGTCACCAGGGTGGGGCGATTGGTTTTCACTAGGTTAGTGCAGATTCAGATTTGGCACCAGTGCTGAGCCTGGGGCCACCGAAAAGGCTCAGAGCACACCAAAGCCAGCTGCTGCCTGGCTGGTGCCCAAAGACCCCCAAGAGTTGTCCAAGTAATTCTGCAGCTTGGGCTAACCCTCTCTGCCTGCCAGCCACAAACTACCAAAAAAGACTCTGGCACTGTGTGAGTTGGGTGGGGTGGGGTCCCAGGGAGTCACCAAGGTGCAGCCAGTGGATGTCACCAGACCAATGCAGGTTTAGATTTGGCCATGTGCGGGGCAGGCTCAACCCAGAACAGATGGCACACACCCACCAACTATACAGGCTGAGGGCTCAACACAGTAACAGTGGTGGCTGTCCTTCCAGCCCTCACTCTGAAGTCACTTGACTCACTTTCACCCTATATGTCTCTGGCACCTCTCAAATTGTTAACCTTCCCCGGGAACCCAATGGGAGAACACACAAGTGAGTGAGTCTGTGTGGAGGCACTTTAAGAAGATGTCTGCGTTTCCAGCAACCTTCTATCTCATGCTGAGGGATGGAATCCCCACTAATTTTCACTGACAGATATTGTGGGTGCACCTTTTCCGAGCTGTGGTGCTCCAGGCTGGGGATCCTGGTGTGGGGCTGGGATCCCTCACTTTTCAGGGGGATCCTCTGCAGCCCAAATACCCCTCCTTATTCTTTCATGAGTGAGGGACAAGCCCATTTTAGACCTCTACCCTATTCTACCAGTGTCAAAATGGCTTCTTCTTTATATCTTTAGTTATAGGACTTCTGTACAGCTAGTCTACAGATGGTTCTCCAGGTTTATTTTTCTATAAAGCAGTTGCAATTTTAATGTTATCATAAGAGGAGACAAGCACAGCATTTACCACTTCCACCACCTTGACCAGAACCTATACGTGTTTCGTGTTTTTTTGTTTTTTTTTTTTTATTTATTGGGGTGACAATTGTTAATTAAATTACATAATTTCAGGTGTAAAATTCTGTATTACATCATCTATAAATCCCATTGTGTGTTCGCCACCCAGAGTGAGTTCTCCTTCCATCACCATATATTTGATCCCCCTTACCCTAATCTCCTTCTCCCACCCCCTTTACCCTCTGGTAACCACTAAACTATTGTCTGTGTCTATGAGTTTTTGTTTCTCATTTGTTTGTCTTGTTCTTTTCTTGTTTTGGTTTATATACCACATATCAGTGAAATCGTACGATTCTCTGCTTTTTCTGTCTGACTTATTTCGCTTAGTATTATACTCTCAAGATCCCTCCATGTTGTCACAAATGTTCCTATATCATCTTTCCTTAACGCCGAATAGTATTCCATTGTGTATATATACCACAACTTCTTTATCCATTCATCTATTGAAGGACATTTTGGTTGTTTCCATGTCTTGGCCACCGTAAACAAAGCTGCAATGAACATTAGAGCACACGTGTCTTTATGAATAAATGATTTCAAAAAATCTTTGGGTAGATACCAAGGAGAGAGATTGCTGGGTCATATGGTAATGCTATTTGTAATTTTTTGGAGGAACCCCCACACTGCCTTCCATAGCAGCTGCACCAGTCTGCATTCCCACCAACAGTGTATCAGGGTTCCTTTTTCTCCACAGCCTCTCCAACACTTCTTGCTATTTGTCTTGTTGATGATAGCCATTCTGAGTGGGGTGAGGTGATATTTCATTGTGGTTTTCATTTGCATTTCTCTGATGATTAGTGATGTTGAGCATTATTTCATATGTCTATTTGCCATTTGTAACTCCTTTGGAGAAACTTCTCTTCAGGTCCTCTGCCCATTTTTCAATTGGATTGTTTGTTTTTTTCTTGTTGAGTTTCATGAATTCTTTGTATATTTTGGATATTAGACCCTTATCGGAGGAACTGTTTGCAAAAATCTTCACCCATTCAGTCAGTTGCCTCTTTATTTTGTCGAAGGTTTCTTTTGCTGTGCAGAAAATTTTAAGTTTCATATAGTCCCATTTGTTTATTTTAGCATTCACTTCCATTGCCTTTGGAGTCAAATTCATAAAACGGTCTTTGAACACAAGGTCCATAAGTTTAGTACCTAAGTTTTCTTCTATGCAGTTTATTGTGTCAGGTCTTATGCTTAAGTGTTTGATCCATTTTGAATTAATTTTGGTACATGGTGACAGATAACAGTCCAGTTTCATTCTTTTGCACGTGGCTATCCAATTCTCCAAGCAGCATTTATTGAAGAGGCTGTCTTTCCTCCATTGTATATTTTAAGATTCTATGTCAAAAATTATCTGCCCATATTTATGTGGTTTTATTTCTGGGTTCTCAATTCTATTCCATTGGTCTATGTGTCTGTTTTTCTGCCAATACCATGCTGTTTTGATTATTGTAGCCCTGTAGTACAAGCTAAAGTCAGGCAGTGTGATACCTCCAGCATTGTTCTTTTCTCTTAAGATTGCTTTGGCTATTCGGGGTCTTTTGTGGTTCCAAACAAATGTGATGATTTTTTGTTCTATATCTTTAAAAAACGCCATTGGGATTTTGATGGGGATTGCATTAAATCTGTATATTGCTTTGGGTAATATGGCCATTTTAAATATGTTGATTCTTCCAATCCATTAGCATGGAAAGTCTTTCCATTTCTTTGTGTCATCTTCAATTTCTTTCAAAAATGTCTTATATTTTTCAGCATATAAAACCTTCACATCATTGGTTAAGTTTCTTCCTAGGTATTTTATTCCTTTTGCTGCAATTACAAAGGGAATTGTTTTTTGTATTTCTTTTTCTGAGATTTTATTGTTAGTATATAGGAATGTAATGGACTTTTGTACATTGATTTTGTAGCCAGCAACTTTCCTGTATTCGTTGATTGTTTCTAACAGCTTTTTGGTGGAGTCTTTAGGGTTTTTTATGTATGGCATCATGTCATCTGCAAAGAGTGACATTTTAACTTCTTCATTCCCAATTTGGATGCCTTTTATTTCTTTCTCTTGCCTGATTGCTCTGGCAAGGACTTCCAACACTATGTTGAAAAGCAGATGTGATAGGGTCAGCCCTGTCGTGTTCCTGAACGTAGAGCAAAGGGCTTCAGTTTTTCACCATTAATTATGAGATTAGCTGAGGGCTTGTCATAGATGGCCTTTATTATGTTAAGGTATTTTCCTTCTATACCTACTTTATCAAGTGTTTTAATCATAAATGGATGTTGTATTTGTCAAATGCTTTTTCTGCATCTATTGATATAATCATATGATTTTTGTCCTGTATTTTATTGATGTGATGTATCACATTGATGGATTTGCAGATGTTGAACCATCCTTGTGCCCCAGGGATGAACCCCACTTGGTCGTGAAGAATAATCTTTCTAATGCATTGTTGTATTCGATTTGCTAAAATTTTGTTTAGGACTTTTGCATCAGTATTCATCAGAGATATAGGTCTGTAGTTTTCTTTTTTTGTTTTCTCCTTACCAGGTTTTGGTATCAGGGTAATGTTGGCCTCATAAAATGAGTTCGGGAGTACTGACTCTTCTTCAATTTTTTGGAAGAGTTTGAGCAGGATTGGTAGTAGATCCTCTTTGAAAGTTTGGTAGATTTCACTAGTGAAGCCATCTGGTCCCGGGCTTTTGCTTTTGAAGGGTTTTGGATGACTGATTCAATTTATTTAATGGTGATCCATCTGTTTAGATTTTCCAGTTCTTCATGGTTCAGCCTTGGAAGGCTATATGTTTCTAAGAACTTGTCCATTTCTTCTAAGTTATTGAATTTGGTGGCATATAGTCCTTCATAGTATTCTTGGATAATGCTTTGTATTTCTGTGGTGTCCGTGATAACTTCCCCTTTTTCATTTCTGATTTTGTTAATTACTGTCTCTTCTCTTTTTATCGTAGTGAGTCTAGCCAAGGGTTGTCAATAGTATTAATTTTTTCAAAGAACCAGCTCTTTGTCACATTAATTTTTTTTACTGTCTTTTTGTTCTCTATTTCATTGAGCTCTGCTCTGATTTTTGTTATTTCCTTTCTTCTGCTGACCTTGGGTTTCGCTTGTTCTTTTTTTTCTACTTCTTTGAGCTGTAACATAAGGTTATTTATTTGGGATTTTTCTTGCTTCTTGAAACAGGTCTGTAATGATATAAATGTCCCTCTTAAAACTGTTTTCTCAGCATCCCAAAAATTTTGGTAGGATGTATTTTCATTGCCATTTGTTTCTATGTATATTTTGACATCTCCTCTAATTTCTCCTTTGACCCAGTTGTTCTTTAAAAGTATGTGGTTTAATCTCCATCTATTTGTGTTTCTTCCTCCTTTCTTTTCGCAGTTGACATGCAATTTCAAAGCCTTGTGATCAGAGAATATGCTTGGTATGATTTCAATCTTCTTAAATTTGCTGAGGCTGCTTTTATGCCCCAATATATGGTCTATCCTTGAGAATGTTCCATGTACACTTGAAAAGAATATATAGTCTGATGTTTCAGGATGAAGTGCTCTATATATGTCAATGATGTCTATTTTATCTAATGTGTCTTTTACGGCTGATATTTTGTTATTTATTTTCTGTGTGGATGATCTATCCTTAGCTGCCAATGATATATTTAAGTCCCCTAGTATAACTGGGTTTTGGTCAATTTCTCCTTTTAGTTCTGTTTGTAGTTGCTGGGTGTATTTCGGTGCTCCCTGATTGGGGGCATAAACATTGATGACTGTTATGTCTTCTTGTTGTACAGTCCCCTTTACCATTATGAAATGTCCATCTTTGTCTCTTGTTATCTTTTTCACCCTGAAGTCTGTTTCATCGGAAATCGTTATGGCTACACCTGATTTTTTCTGTGTACCATTTGCTTGGAGTGTCAATTTCCATCCATTCACTTTGAGTCTATGCTTGTCCTTGTAGCTGAGATGTGTCTCTTGGAGACAGCGTATGGTTGGGTTTAGTTTTTTCATTCAATCTGTTACTCTGTGCCTTTTTATTGGTGAGGTCAGTCCATTTACTTTATGGTGATTATTGATACATGAGGATTTACTGTCATTCTGTCTTTAGTTTTCTGGTAAGGCTGTGTCTCCGTTGTTTCATTGCCCTTTTGTTGTTGTCTATTATTCCTGTGTGGTGGTATTCTATGATGTTTCCCTCTGTTTCTTCTTTTATTACAGTATATATTTCAGTTCTGGATTTTTTTTTTTGAGTGGTTACCCTTAAGTTTGTGTAAAAGAAAGTTTGATATTTAGAGTATTCCATTTTCTTCAGCACGCTTACTTTCTCCATTCCCATATGCCCGTTCAGGCCTTATGCTTCCCCTTTTTATGTTTTGGTTGCCACAAATTGTCCCTGTTGATGGTGGTCGAATAGCCTCCTTTAGTGTTTCTTATAGTGCAGGTCGTGTATTAGAAAATTCCCTCAGCTTCTGGATGTCTGGAAAGGTCTTTATTCCTCCTTCATATCTAAAGGAGATCTTTGCTGGATATATTATTCTTGGCTCATGATTTCTCTCTTTCAATTGTTTGAATATTTGGTTCCACTCCCTCCTGGTTTGTATAGTTTCTGCTGAAAAATCTGATGATAATCTAATGGGCATTCCTTTGTAGGTTACCGTCTTCTTTTCCCTGGCTGCCTTGAGGATTCTTTCTTTGGTGTTAATTTTAGACAGCTTCAATACAACGTGCCTTGGTGAAGGCCTGTTGGGATTGAGGTAATTAGGTATTCTATTTGCTTCTTGGATTCAAGGATCCAGTTCAGTGCACAATTTTGGGAAGTTCTCTTCAACAATTTGTTTGAATATATTCTCTGTTCCCATCTCTCTTCTCCTCCTGGTATGCCCATTATTCTTATATTGCTCTTTCTCATGGAGTAAGAAAGTTCTTGTAGAGTTCTTTCATTTCTTTTAAGTCTCAAGTGTCTTTCTTCTTCCATCTGTGTAATTTCCAGATTTCTGTCTTCAATATCACTGATTCTTTCCTCCATCTGGTCAACTCTGCTACCTAAGCTGGTTATTTCATTCTTAATTTCTTCTATTGAGTTCTTAATCTCCAGAAATTCCATTTGGTTCTTTGTTAAAATTTCAATCTCTTTCGTAAAATGCTCATGTTGTTCTTTGATTTTTTTTCTGAGTTCAATAAATTGCCTTTCTATGTTTTCTTGCATCTCTTTGACGTTTTTCAGAACTGCAATCTCAAATTCTCTATAATTTATGTCACATATTTCCATATCCTTAAGTTCCTTTTCTGGACACTTTTCACTTTCTTTCTGAGCTGTCTTGTTGCCTTGGTTATTCATGGCAATTACTGATTTATTATTTCTCTTCCTAGACATCTACAGGAGTGGCTTCTGCAACAGGTTGCTAGGAAGAGGTCTTTCTTTTGTTTTCCAATACTTGTTGTTAGAATGTTTTATTTTCTCTCTGACTGCAGCTTTTTAATTTCTCTCTGACATAGTGCTATGTTTTCTCTGCACTATTCCAGCTTCTCATACAATGGGGGGATTCCCTGGGAGACGGGTTTCTACTCTGTTAACAGTTCACCTGGGTCATAAGGTCCCTGTGGGGGTGCGGAGAGCTTTGAAATTCTGCACCCGAGTCAGAGCCCGTATGTTTCAGCATTTCTGTTTACTCCTGCAGGGATCCGTCCTGATAGGTGAGGCCAGGGGCGGGGTGAGTTGTGAGAGGTGGCCTAGAGCAATGGCGGCTACCGCCACCCCAGCTGTTCCCGCTTCGACAGCTCCCTCACCTTTGCTGGAACTAGTTGGGCTGGGAATCTGTGTCTGCGGTCCACAGTTCTCAGAACAGCAAATATCCTGTCCTTTTGATCTGACACTGCTACTGTTCCGCTCTGTGGGGGCGGGACAAGCTCTGGGAGGGTAGGGAGGGGGCGGCTAGTCTCAGTGCCTAAGGCTTCTGTTCTCCACTCGGCAGTGTTGGCTTAAAGCACCGTTTTCAGCCTTCTTCCCTCAGTCTTTGCTCCAAGGTCTCTGCAGTGAGCGTTCGGCTCAGTCGTGTTATATGCTGCCCCCTCAGTCCTGTGGGCCATAAGCGCAGCCCTAGCAGTCTGAATTCTTCCCTCTCCCGCAGCTGCGGTAGCTTTGGGATGCTGCGAGCTGGGGGCACTGAGCTAGGTCTGCGTACTGCGCCCGCGCGGTTCCGTCCCCGCACTTCTCCCTTCCCTCTTTCCCTGCTGGCGCAATTCACCCATCTGGAGGTGAATTCAGTAGTGGGCCTCTTCGTCTTGCCTGTCTGCTGTGCAGGGAGTCCTTTGTGGAGTTATTGTCCTATTAGTTGTAAATTTCAGGGGAGCTTTACAGAGGCTCACTTCACGCCGCCATTTTGAGCAGAAGATCACATGTTTGTTTGTTTTTAAACTTTTTTTTGGTGGTGCCCTATAGTTTGCAATTTACAATTAAAATTAATCCAAGTCCACTTTCTAAATGCCACTATACTGCTTCACAATTGGTGCAAATACTTTATCATAGCAATCCCAAGTCATTCTCCCCACGCTTTATAACATTGCTTTCATTGGTTTCACTTATACATAAGCTATAATCACCAAACACATTACTATTATTATTTTGAACAAAGTTATCTATCAGATAAATTAAGATAAGAAAAATATATATATATTTTTTACCTTCATTGATACTTTCTCTCATGCTGTTCCTTTTTAATGTAGATCCAAGTTTCTGACATATATCATTTTATTTCTTTCTGAACAATATAACATTTCTTGCAAGGCAGGCCTACTGGTAATTAATTCTCTCAATTTATGTCTGACAAAACCTTTATATCTCTTACAGTTTTGAAGTGTAATTTCTCTGGATACAGAATTATAGGGTCATAGGTCTTTTCTTTCATTGTTTTAAATACTCGTTGTACTCCTTTCTTTACTGCATAATTTTTTTATTTAATTAAAGTTTATTGGATGATAACTGTTAGCAGTTACAAAGATTTCAGGTATACAATTCTGTAATACATCACATATATATCATGTTGTATGTTCACCACCCAGAGTCAGTTCTATTTGCAACACCATATATTTGATTCCATTGACCCTCATCTACCACCCTCTCTTCCCTTGCCCTCTGGCAACCACTAAACTATTGTCTGTGTCTATGAGTTTTACTTCTTCCTTTGTTTTTCTTCTTATTTTATTGTTTTCAGTTTTATATACCACATATCAGTGAAATCATATGATTCTCCACTTTTTCTGTCTGACTTATTTCGCTTAGCGTTATACTCTCAAGATCCATCCATGTTGTGGCAAATGACACTATTTCATCTTCTTTTATGGCAGAATGTTATTCCATTGTGCATATATATAGAAACATTTTTATCCAATCATCTATTAAAGGAGATTTTGGTTGTTTCCATTCTTGGCTACTCTAAATAAACCAGCAATGAACATTGCAGCACATATATCTTTATGGATAAATGTATCCAGATATTTTGGGTAGATAACCAAGAAAGGGAATGCTAGGTCATATGGTAATTCTATTCTTCACTTTTTGTATAATCTCCACACTGCCTTCCATAGCGGCTGCACCAGTCTGCATTCCCACCAACAGCGTATAAGGGTTCCTTTTTCTCCACAGCCTCTCCAACACTTGTTACTATTTGTTTGGTCGATGATAGTCATTCTGACTGGGGTGAGGTGATATCTCATTGTGGTTTTTATTTGCATTTCTCTGATGATTAGTGATGTTGAGCATATTTTCATATACCTATTGGCCATCTGTATATCCTCTTTGGAGAAATGTCTATTCAGGTCTTCTGCCCATTTTTTAATTCCATTGTTTGTTTCTTTTTTGTTGAATAGTATGAATTCTTTATATATTTTGGATATTAGCCCCTTATGAAACGCATTGTTTCCAAATATCTTCTCCCATTTGGTTGCTTGCCTCTTTATTTTCTCGATGGTTTCTTTTGCTGTACAGAAGCATTTTAGTTTGATATAGTCCCATTCATTTATTTCACCTTTTAGTTCCCTTGCTTTGAAGTCAAATTCATAAAACCTCTTTGAATGCAAGATCCA
This sequence comes from Rhinolophus hipposideros, assembly GCF_964194185.1. NCBI lineage: Eukaryota > Metazoa > Chordata > Mammalia > Chiroptera > Rhinolophidae > Rhinolophus > Rhinolophus hipposideros. The sequence goes on along the minus strand of NC_138046.1, from coordinate 79,658,281 downwards.
CAAATTTAGAATGTATGTTTTCTTCTATACAGTTTATTGCTTCAGGTCTTATGTTTAGGTCTTTGATCCATTCTGAATTAATTTTGGTTCACGGTGAGAGATAGCAGTCTAATTTCTTGCTTTTTATGTGGCTTTTGAATTCTCCCAGCACCATTTATTCAAAAGTCTGACTTTATTTCACGGCAGGTTTTTGACTTCTTTTTCAAAAATTATCCGTCCATATTTATGTGGGTTTACATCTGTGTTCTCGATTCTATTCCCTTGGTTTGTCTGTCTGTTTTTCTGCCAATATCATAATGTTTGGATTACTGTTTCCTGCAGTACAAGCTGAAGTGAGGGAGTATGACACCTCCAGCATTGTTCTTTTTTCTCAGGATTGCTTTGGCTATTCGGAGTCTTTTGTGGATCCACACAAATCTGATGATTTTTTTGTTCTATTTCTTTAAAGAATGCCATTGGGATTTTGATGGGGATTGCACTAAATCTGTATATTGCTTTGGGTAATATGGCCTTTTTTAAACTATTTGATTCTTCCAATCCATGAACATGAAATGTCTTTCCATTTTTTTGTATCTTGTTCAATTTCTTCTAAAAATGTCTTATGGTTTTCAGTGTATAGGTCCTTCACATCCTTGGTTAAGTATATTTTTAGGTGTTTTATTTTTTTTGTTGTTGCAATTTTAACAGGAATTGTTTGTTGTCGTTTTTTTATTTTTCTGAGTTTTCATTGTTATATATAGAAATGCAATGAACATTTGGACGTTGTATAGTAGCAGGCATTTCATTGTATTCTTTCATGATTTCTAATAGCTTTTTAGTGGAGACGTTTGTGTTTTCTCTATATAGCATCATGTCATCTGCAAAAAGTGACAACTTAATTTCTTCCTTCTCTATTTGAATGCCTTTTATTATTTTCTCTTGCCTGATTGCTCTGGCTAGGACTTCCAAAACTTTGTTGAAAAGCAGATGTATTTGGGGACAGCCCTGTCATGTTCCTGAACAGAGAGCAAAGGGCTTCAGTTTTCCACCATTAATTATCAGATTAGCTAATGGTTTATCATATATGTCCTTTATTATGTTAAGGTATTTTCCTTCTATACTCATGTTATTAAGTGTTTTAATCATAAATGGATGCTGTATCTTGTCAAATACTTTTTCTGTATCTATTGATATGAATATCCGATTTTTCTCCTTCATTTTGTTTATGTAGTGCATCACATTAATTTGGTTTGTGTATGTTGTACCACCCTTGTGCCCCTGGGATTAACCCCACTTAGTTGTGATGTATAATCTTTTTAATGCATTGTTGCATTCGATTTGCTATAATTATGTTTGTGATTTTTGTGTCTGTATTCATCAGAGATATTGATCTGTAATTTTCCTTTTTGTCTTATCATTACCAGTTTTGGTATCAGGGTAATGTTGGCTTCATAAAATGTGTTAGGGAGTAATGTTTATTCTTGAATTTCTTGGAAGAGTTTGAGCAGGACAGGTGTTAGATCCTCTGTGAATGTTTGGTAGAATTCAGTAGTGAAGCCATCTGGTCCTGGGCTTTTGCTTTTGGGAAGGTTTCACATGAAAGATTCAATTTCCTTACTGGTGATAGGTCTATTTAGATTTTCCAACTCTTTGTTATTTGGTCTAGGAAGACTATATGTTTCTAAGAACATGTCCATTTCATGTTGGTTATTGAATTAGGTGGAATATATAGTATTCTTCATAGTATTCTTGGATGACCCTTTGCATTTCTGTAGCATCCGTGATAACTTCCCCTTTTATTTCTGATTTTGTTTATTTGTGTCTTTTCTCTTTTTATCTTAGTGAATATAGCCAAGGGTGTGTCAATTTTATTAATCTTTTCAAAGAGCCAGCTCTTTGTAGCATTTATTTTGTCTATTGTCCTTTCATTCTCTTTTTCATTTTGCTCTGCTCTATTTTTATTACTTCTTTCCTTTTGCTGACTTTGGGTTTCATTTGTTCTTCTTCTAGTTCTTTAAGGTTTAACCTGAGGTTATATCTGGGATTTTTCTTGTTTCTTGAGATAGGCCTGCCTGTACTGATATAAATTTCCCTATTGAAACTGCTTTTACTGAATCCCCAAAATTTTGTAGGATGTATTTTCATTCTCATTTGTTTCTACGTATCTTTTGATCTCTCTTATTTTTTCCTTGACCCACAAATTCTTTAAAAGTATGTTGTTTCATCTGCACATTATTGTGTGTTTTCTGAATTCTTTTTGCATTTGATATCCAATTTCAAAGCCTTGTGAACAGAGATTATGCTTGGCATAATTTCAATCTTCTTAAATGTGCTGAGACTAGTTTTATTTCTTAATATATGGTCTACCCTTGAATACACTATGTACAGTAGAAAAGAATGTACAGTCTCATGTTCTAGGATGAAGTGCTTTATAAATGTCAGTTATTTCCATTTCATTTAATGTGTCATTTAAGGCTGATATTTCTTTATATATTTTCTCTTTGGATGATAGATCCATATCTGTCAATGATGTATTTAGGTCCCCTACAATAATTGTGTTTCGGTAAATTTCTCCTTTTAGTTCTGTTACTAGTTGTTTCATATATTTCGTTGCTCCATGATTGAGGTTATAATAATCGATGACTATTATGTCTTCTTGTTGTGTAGTCCCCTTTATTGTTATGAAATGTCCATCTTTGTCTTGTTAACTTTTTTGCAATGATTTCTGTTTCATCTGATATCAGTATGACTACACCTGTTTTTCTCCGGATACTATTTGCTTGGAGCTGTCAGTTTCCACCCTTTCACTCTAAGTCTATATTTGTACCTGTCCTGAGGTGTTTCACTTGGCACCAGCATATAGTTGGGTCTAGTTTTTGGATCCAATCCTCTACTCTGTGTCTTTTTATTGGTGAGATCAGTGCATTTAAATGTATGGTGATTATTGATATATGAGGATTTCCTGTCATTCTACCTTTGGTTTTCCGTAGGACTGTGTCTTCATTGTTTCTTTGTCTTCTTTTTGCTGTCAGTTATTTCAGTGTGGTGGTATTCTACAATTGTTTCCATCTGTTTCTTCTTTTTTTATGTTATGTATTTCAGTTCTGGGTTTGTTTGTTTTTGTTTGTTTTTTGAGTGGTTACCATTAAGTTTATTTAAAAAAAAGTTTCATATTTAGAGTACTCCACTTTCTTCATCAGGCTTCTTTGTTCCATTCCCTTGTGCCTGTTCAGACCTTTACTCTCTCCCCTTTTATGTTTTTGTTGTCAAAATTATCCCTATTCATGCTGAGTTGATTTCTGCACTACAGTAGCAAGTTGTTCCTCCCTTTTTTAGCTATTTTTTTTCTTTTTTACCCTAGATGTAATGTTTAAGTATATAATGTCCTATTTGGTGTAGGCATTGCCATTTCCTGCTTCAATCTTTCTGTCTGTAATACTACTCATGATTTTGTATTAATTTGCTTCTTCATTTCAGGTTGAATAGCCTCCTTCAGTATTTCTTGTAATGCAGGTCGTGTTTTAAAAAATTCCCACAGCTTCTGTATGTCTGGAAAGCTGTTTATTCCTCCTTCATATCGAAAGGGTATCTTTGCAGGATATACTATTCTTGGCTCATAATTTGTCTTTTTCAATATTTTGAATAATTGATTCTATTCCCTCCTGGCTTGTAGCATTTCTGCTGAAAATCTGATGTTAATTTATTGGGCCTTTCTTTGTAGGTTACTGTCTTCTTTTCCCTGGCTACCTTGAGGATTCTTTCTTTGCCATTAATTTTTGACAGCTTCAGTACAATGTTCCTTGGAGAAGGCCTGTTGGGATTGAGGTAATTGGGGGTTCTATTTGCTTCTTGGATGCAAGAATCCAGTTATTTCCACAAGTTTGGGAGGTTCTTATCGTCTAATTGTTACAATATAGTCTCTGTTCTTTCTCCCTTTCTTCTGCTTCTGGCATGCTCATTACTTTTATATTGCTCTTTCTAATAGAGTCAGAAAGTTCTTGTAGAGTTCTTTCATTTCTTTTAACTCTCAAGTCTCTCTCTTCTTCCATCTGTGTCATTTCCAGATTTCTATCTTCAATGTCACTGATTATTTCCTCTATCTGGTGAGCTTTATTACCTAAGCTGGCTATTTCATGCTTCATTTCTTTTATTGAGTTCTTAATCTCCAGAAATTCTATTTGGTTCTTTTTTTAAAAAAAAATTCAGTCTCTTTATTAAAATGTTCATGTTATTCTTTGATTGTGTTTCTGAGTTCATTAAACTGCCTGTCTGTGTTTTCTTGCATCTCGTTGAGATTTTTAGAACTGGAATCTTGAATTCTCTGTCATTTACGCCACATATTTCCATGTCTTTAAGTTAATTTTCTGGAGACTTTTCATTTTCTTTCTGAGCTGCCTTGTTACTTTGGTTATTCATGGCAATTAATGAATTATTATTTCTCTTCCTAGGCATCTACATGAGTGCGTTCTGCACCAGGTTGGTAGAAAGATGTCTTTCTTTTGCTTTCTAGTGGGTGTTGGTCGAATGCTTTATTTTCTGTCCAATAGCAACCTTTTATTCTCTCTCACATTGTAATGTTATATTTTCTCAGCACTGATCCAGCTTTTCCCACAATGGGGCATTCCTTGAAACGTGGGCTTCTTCTCTGTGAGCAGGTCACCTTGGTCTCAGGGCACCACGTCCATGGGGGGATGTGGAGAGCTTCTGAAGTTCCAAAGCTCTTTCTGCACCAGATTCAGGGCATGTGTGTTTCACTGCTTCTCTTTACTCTTGCAGGGTTCTGACCAGGTAGGTGGGGACAGGGGCAGAGTGGGTTGTGAAAGGTGTCTCTGAGCAATGGTGGGACCACCAGCACAACCAGTCTCACACTGAAGACTCCCTCCCCTTGACCAGAACTAGTTGGGCTGGAGTCCATGGCTGTGGGCTGCAGTTCTCAGAACTGCAAATATTCATTTCTTTTGATCTGACACTGCTACTGTTCCGCTTTTAGCACTAGGCCCGTGGGGGTGCTGTGAGCTCTGAGAGGGTGTGGAGTGGGCAGCTAGGCTCCGTGCCTATACCTTCCATCCTCTGCTTAGCAGTGAGGGCTTCAACCACCGTTTTTACCCTTCTTCCCTCAGTCTTTACTCCGAGGTCTCTGCCGTGAGCATTAAGTTCAGCCGTGTTATGTGCTGATCTCTCAGGTGGGATTGTGAGCCCTAAAGAGAGCACTAGAAGTCTGAATTCTTCCCTTTCCTGCGACTGTGGTAGCTCCAGAATGCAGGGAGCTTGGAGCTCTGGCTCTCTGTTCTGGCCCCATGTGGTCTTCGTCTGTGCACTTCCCCTTTTTCTCCTTCCCCACTCGCCCAATTTGTCCACCTTTAGATGATTTCAGTTGCCCGTCTCTTAGTCTTGCCTGTCTGCTTCACAGGGAGTCCTTTGTGGAAGTATAGTTGTTCAATATGTTGTAAATTCCAGGGGAAATTTCAAGAGGCTCACCTCACGCTATCATTTTTGTTAGTTCATTTTTCTTGACTGCATAATTTTTAAAGAAATGTCTCATGTAATTCTAATCCTTGCTCTTTTGTAGGTAAGTTATTTTGGTCCTCTGGCTTCTTTCAATATTTTTCCTTTGTCTTTGATTTCCTGGAGTTTAATTATGATATGCCTAGCAATACATATTTTTGGTATTTATCATGTTTTGTGTTCCCTGATCTTCCTGGATCTGTTGTTTGGTATCTTTCATTGGTTTTTTAAAAAATTCTTAAATATTTGTTTCTGTTTCTTTCTCTCTTCTCCTTCTAGTATTTATGTTATGAATATGTTACACTCTTTATAATTGTCCTACAGTTCTTTGATGTTTTGTTTTGTCTTTTTCATTCTTTTTTTTTTAATTTTCATTTCAGTATTAGAAGTATCAGGTGACACAATGTGATATATAGACATCATATTACAGAATTTTACACCTGAAACCTATGTAACTTTACGAACCATTGTCACTTCAATAAACTTTAAAATAAAGAAGTATCAATTGACATTTCTTAAAATTTATTGATTCTGTCTTTAGCTGTGTCCTTCCCATTGCTTTAGATGAGTCCATCAAAAGTTATTCGTTATTCCTGTTACAGAGTTTTTTTTTTATTTCTAGCATTTCATTTTGATTCTTAGAGTTTCCATATCTCTGCTAACATTGTCAACTTGTCCTTTGCATGTTGTTCATTTTTCCATTAAAATTTTTAGCATATTAATACAGTTATTTTATATTCACAATCTGATAATTCCAACCTCTCTGCCATAGTTGAGCCTGGTTCTGACGCCTGCTCTACCTATTCAAACTGTTTTGTTATGTTTTGTTTTTTGTCTTACAGTATATCTTTTGATTTTTTTTTTTTTTGCTGTTGTTGTTGTTGATAGCTAAACACAATGTATTGGGTAAAAAGAACGGAGGTAAACAGGACTTTAGTGTGAGGTCTTATGTTTATCTGACTAAAGGTTAGGCATTATTTACTATTTGTTTTAGCTGTAGATGTCAAAGACTAAAATTTCTTCTGGTGCCCTTATATATTTATTATTTTTTTTTTTTAGTTTATTTGTTTCTTTCATCTCACCAGTTTTCTTTGGATTTCCCTAAAAACCTCTTTTTTTTATTTTCTTTTTCTTTTATTTATATTTTATTAGTTTTTGGTGTACAAGACAAGGTAATACTTAGACGTTCATCATTTATATCCCTCACACTGTGAACCCCCCTCCCCCCATCGACTATGCCTCTGACCTCACACTGAACCATCACATTATATATATAAAATTATAGTTGGCATTCATTAATGTTTAGCTTCTGGTGTACAATGCCATTATCAGGTATCCACAGTATCCCTGAGGAAGTCTCCCAAATAGGACGCATGTCCATCGGATACCAAACAAAATCTTTACAACATTATTGAATACCTTCCCCAAATTAATTTTCAAAAATAACCCTGAGGCCATCTTGTGGTTACCAGCTGCTTCCAAATCCCTTCACCTTTCCCCTTACCCCCAACCCCCCCCAAACACACCCATCTAACAACTCCCGGTTTTTTCTTTGTGTCCCCAAAACTGTTTCTGATTAGTTCCTTCACATAGTCTTTTCTTTAGATTCCATATATAACTGAGATCATATGGTACTTGTCTTTCTCTTTCTGACTTATTTCACTTAACATAATGTTCTCTAGATCCATCCATGTTGCTGCAAATGATAAGATTTCTTTCTTCTTTATGGCTGCGTAATACTCCATTGTATAAATGTACCACAGCTTCTTAATCCAGTCATCTACCGATGGGCATTTCGGTTGTTTCCATATCTTGGCTATTGTGTAAAGTGCTGCAATAAACATAGGAGTGCATACAGATTTTTGAATTGGAGTTTTGGATTTCTCCGGGTAGATGCCTAGGAGTGGAATTACTGGATCATAGGGTAGTTACATTTTCAGATTCCTGAGATACCTCTATACTGTTTTCCATAGTGGCTGCACTAATCTGCAATCCCACCAACAGTGCACTAGCGTTCCCTTTTCTCCACATCCACGCCAGCATTTGTTGTTTGTTGATTTATTGATGATAGCCATTTTGACTGGAGTGAGGTGGTATCTCATTGTGTTTTTTATTTGCATTTCTCTGATGGTTAGTGAGGTTGAACATTTCTTCATATGTCTTCTTGCCTTCTGTATGTCCTTCTTAGAAAAATGTCTCCTCAAGTCCTCTGCCCATTTTTTAATTGGGTTGTTTGTTTTTTTGGAGTTGAGTTGAGTAACTTTTTTATAGATTTGTGATATTAATCCCTTATCAGATATATCATTGGCAAATATCTTTTCCCATACAGTAGGATCCCTTTTTGTTTTATTGATGGTTTCCTTTGCTGTGAAAAAACTTTTTAGTTTGATGTAATCCCACATGTTTATTTTTTCTCTTACTTCCCTTGCGCGAGGGGATATGTCAGTGAAAAACTTACTCTGGGTAATGTCCATGAAGTTTCTTCCTATATTTTCTTCTAGATATTTTATGGTTTCAGATCTTACATTTAAGTCTTTAAGCCATTTTGAATTTGTTTTTGTATATGGTGTAAGGAGGTGGTCCAGCTTCATTTTCTTGCATGTGTCTGTCCAGGTTTCCCAACACGACTTATTGAACAGACTGTCTTTACCCCATCGTACATTCTTGCTTCCATTGTCGTAGATTAGATGGGCATATAGGCATGGATTTACGTCTGGACTCTCTATTCTGTTCCATTGATCTATGTGTCTATTTTTATGCCAGTACCATGCTGTTTTGATTACTGTAGCCTTGTAGTATAGTTTCAAATCAGGTATCGTTATACCTCCCACTTTGTTCTTATTGCTCAAGATTGCTGAGGCTATCCGGGGTCTCTTATGGTCCCATATAAATTTTAGGATTATATGTTCTATTTCTGTGAAAAACGTCGTTGGTAGTTTGATAGGAATTGCGTTGAATATGTATATTGCCTTAGGCAGTATGGACATTTTAACTATATTAATTCTTCCTATCCATGAACGTGGAATGTGTTTCCATCTATTTATGTCTTCTTTCATTTCTTTCTTCAGTGTCGTGTAATTTTCTGAGTACAGATCTTTTACATCTTTGGTTAGATTTATTCCCAGATATTTTACAGTCTTTGGAGCAATTGTAAATGGAATTATTTTTTCAATTTCTCCTTCTGCTATTTTATCATTGGTATATACAAATGCAACTGACTTCCAAATATTAATTTTATATCCTGCTACTTTACTAAATTCATCTATCAGTTCTAATAGTTTCTTGGTGGAGTCTTTAGGGTTCTCTATATATAGTATCATATCATCTGCATATAATGATAATTTTACTTCCTCCTTACCAATTTGGATGCCTTTTATTTCTTTCTCTTGTCTGATTGCTGTGGCTAGAACTTCCAGCACTATGTTGAATAGAAGTGGAGAAAGTGGGCAATCTTGTCTTGTTCCTGATCTTAGGGGGAATGGTTTTAGCTTTTCCCCATTGAGTATGATGTTAGCTGTGGGTTTGTCATATATGGCCTTTATGAAGTTAAGATATGATCCCTGTATTCAAACTTTCTTAAGGGTTTTTATCGTAAAAGGTTGCTGTATTTTATCAAATGCTTTTTCTGCATCTATTGATATCATCACGTGATTTTTATTTTTCATTTTGTTAATGTGGTGTATCACATTAATTGATTTGCGGATGTTGAACCACCCCTGCATACCAGGGATGAATCCCACTTGATCATGGTGTATGATCTTTTTGATGTATTGCTGAATTCTGTTTGCTAATATTTTGTTGAGAATTTTTGCATCTATGTTCATTAGAGATATCGGCCTGTAGTTTTCTTTTTTTGTGGTGTCTTTGTCTGCTTTTAAGATCAGGGTGATAGTGGCTTCGTAAAAAGTGTTTGGGAGTCTTCCTTCCTTCTGGATTTTTTGGAAGAGCTTGAGGAGAATAGGTGATAATTCTTTTTTGAATGTTTTGAAAAATTCACCTGTAAAGCCATCTGGTCCAGGGATTTGTTTGTTGGGAGATTATTGATTACTGATTCAATTTCCCTGGTGGTAATCAGACTGTTCAGGCTTTCTGTTTCTTCTTGAGTTAGCCTTGCAAGGTTGTGCGCCTCTAGAAAATTGTCCATTTCTTCAAGGTTGTCAAATTTGTTGGCATATAGTTGCTCATAGTAATTTCTTAAGATTTTTTGTATTTTTATGGTGTCTGTTGTCACATCTCCTCTTTCATTTCTGATTTTATTAATTTGGGTTCTCTCTCTCCTTTTTTTAATGAGTCTGGCTAAAGGTTTGTCAATTTTGCTTATCTTCTCTAAGAACCAACTCTTGGATTCATTGATCTTTTGTATTGTTTTTCTGGTTTCTATTTCATTTATTTCTGCTCTGATCCTTATTATCTCCTTCCTTGTGCTCCCTTTGGGTTTATTTTGCTGTTCTTTTTCCAGATCCCTTAAGTGTGAAGATAAACTGTCAATTAGTGATGTTTCTTGTTTCTTTAGGTAGGCCTGCAGTGCTATGAACTTCCCTCTTAGGACTGCTTTCGCAGCATCCCATAGATTTTGGGTAGTCGTGTTCTCATTCTCATTTGTCTCAAGATATCTTTTGATTTCTTCTTTGATCTGCTGCTTGACCCATTCATTGTTTAGCAACATGTTATTCAGCCTCCATGAATTGGTGTATGTTCCTGGTTTCTTTCCCCTGTAGTTAATTACTAATTTCATAGCACTGTGGTCAGAGAAGACAATTGGCATGATTTCAATTTTCTTAAATTTATCAAGGCTTGTTTTGTGGCCTAACATATGATCTATCTTGGAAAATGTTCCATGTGCACATGAGAAGAACGTGTATTCTGCAGCATTGGGGTGAAATGCTCTGAAAATATCAATTAAATCCAACTGCTCCAAAGTATCATTTAAGGCTGTTGTTTCCATATTGATTTTCTGTCTGGAGGACCTGTCCCTTGTTGTCAGAGGTTTGTTGAAGTCCCCTACTATGATAGTGTTGCTGTTGATCTCTGTCTTTATGCCCATCAGTACCTGTTTTATATATTTAGGTGCTCCTATGTTAGGTGCATAGATGTTTACTAGGGTTATGTCCTCTTGTCGGATTGATCCCTTTATTATTATATAGTGCCCATCTTTGTCTTTTAATATGTTCTTCATTTTAAAGTCTATTTTGTCAGATATAAGTATTGCAACTCCAGCTTTTTTTTCGGTTCCATTTGCATGAAATATGTTACTCCAACCCTTCACTTTCAGCCTGTGTGTGTCTTTTGATCTGAAATGAGTCTCTTGTATACAGCATATACAAGGGTCTTGCTTCCTTATCCACTCAGCCACCCTATGTCTCTTGATTGGAGCGTTTAATCCATTTACATTTAAAGTGATTATTGATAGGTACATAGTTATTGCCATTTTTAAATTTGTAGTAAATTGTTTTCATCTTTCTTCTATTTACAGAAGTCCTTTTAGTATTTCTTGTAATGCTGGCTTGGTTGTAATGAATTCTTTCAGTTTGTTCTTTTCTGGGAAGCTCTTTATCTCTCCATCAACTTTAAATGATAGCCTTGCTGGATAAAGCAATCTAGGTTGTAGGCCTTTGTGTTCCATCACTTTGAATATCTCCTGCCACTCCCTCCTGGCCTTCAATGTTTCTGTAGAAAAGTCATTTGCTAGTCTTATGGGAGTTCCCTTGTATGTAACCTTCTGCCTTTCTCTTGCTGCTTTCAAGATTCTCTCTTTGTCTTTAAGCTTTGCCATTTTAACTATAATGAGTCTTGGTGTGGGCCTGTTTGGGTTTATCCTGGTTGGAACTCTCTGTACTTCCTGGGCTTGTATGTTGGTTTCCTTCATCAGGTTAGGGAAGTTTTCAGACATTATTACCTCAAATACGTTCTCAATCCCTTGCTTCTTCTCTTCGCCTTCTGGTATTCCTATGATGCGCATGTTGTTGCGCTTGATGTTATCCCAGAGGTCTCTTAACCCATCTTCATTGTTTTTTATTCTTTTTTCTTTCTGTTGTTCAGTTTGAGTGATCTCTGCTAACTTGTCTTCTAAGTCGCTGATTCGATCCTCTGCTTCATCTAACCTGCTGGTCATTCCTTCAAGTGAGTTCTTAATTTCGGTAATTGTGTTCTTTAGTTCTAGCTGGTTGTTCGTTAAGATTTCTACATCCTTTTATAGTTCTAACTGGTTGTTCTTTATGATTTCTACATCCTTCTTTATGTCTTCTCTAAGCTCCTTAAACATTCTTATCACCAGTGTCCTGAACTCTGTCTCTGACATGTTGGTTACCTCTGCTTCATTTGGTTCCAGTTGTGGAGGTTTCTTCTGTTCTTTTATTTGGGACATGTTTCTTTGTCTCCCCATTCTGACTTACTCTCTGTGCTTGCTTTGAAGTAGTAGGAAGATCCCCTAGAGCTCTTAGTTCTTGTTGGGTTATCTTATGTATTATGTATCCTTTATATTTGACTGGACTACTTCGTTCTTCTCTGCATGTGCTCCACAGGTGGTTCGTGTGTTTAGTATATCGTCCTGTTCAAGAAGAACTTTAGTTGCTTTTTGCTTGTGAGTAGGTGGGTTTAACTCCTAGGCCGTCTAGTTGTGAGACTTGGCTCTGCCCACCGCAGGGTGTTCTGCTGGGTGAGGGTTGGCCACTTAAATGAGGTTTGGCCTCTATGGGCTCTTGTGCCTTCAGAGAATTCCCTCTGGGTGTGTGACTTGTAGGTCAAACCCGGTAGTACTGTGGTTTGGTCCAGAGTTGGCTTCTGGATATGGTGAAATTTGTGCCTCTTAAGCTGGGCCCTGTTAGGGCAGTTTCAGCACAAATCAAGTTACCAAGTACAACAACAACAACAACAACAAACAAAACAAATCAAGTACATTCACATGTAAAATACAACCGACAATCCCCACTCAACATAGGCAAAGATACCAAAGAAATAAAGAAAGAACAAAGCAAATCACAACAATCAGAAAGAAAAAAAGAAGAGGAAAAGAAACAAAGAAAAATAGAAAAAGAAAAGAAAGGATAAAAAGGGCAAAAAAGAGAAAAAAGAAAAAAAAACAAAAAAAAACAAAAACCACCAAGCAAAACAAAACAGAAAGCAGCACCAGTCTTGGCTTAAGCCCACCAAGTAATCTCCAGGTTGTCCTCCGCTGTGCCAAAGAGTTCCCTGCGTAGTGCGCAGGCAGCGCTAGTCACCTGGTGCCCAGAGTGAATTTGGGAGTGTAGATTTAATGCGAGGGGCTGAGGGGTCTGGATGACAGTTTTCAGAGAGACCGTGCAGTTTCTGTCCTTTCCTGCACAAATGCACGCTGAGAGTAGTTCCACCAGCCCTGGTCCCAGTACTCCTGAGTCTTAGGGCCCTCCTTCCGTGGGTGTGTGGGAGGGGGCGGGCGGGAGATCTCTAAGCTGCTGAAAGCCGGGAGCTGCGTCTGCCGCTTACTGCTGAACTCAGGGAGTGCTTCCGCGTTTGCCCTTGCCCCGCCCCAGGCCAGCCAGAGAGGGTGGCGGCTGGGGATGGAGGAGTCTTCTCCCTCCCAGACCAGCCACGTCACACTCCTCCCGCAGGCCTGAAAAGGTGGTGGCTGGAGGTGTGGGAGTCTCCTCTCTCCTCGTCCAGCAAAAACCCCTCCTCCCAGCCTCTTCCTAAGGTCAGAGCTGGCTGCCAATCTTCCCAGAGCCTGAGCACAGACGCCCCTCTGTAATCTGACACTACTCTTCAGTTCAGGGGTCAGTTTAAGTCTCTGGAAGGGCGGGGGGAGGATTCGAAAAGCACGGTGAGGGCCCCAGGTGTGGCTTCTGAGTTCTTTGTCTGCCCTAGGGCCCAAGAGCTGCCCGCCCCGGCGGGAGCAATCAGCTGTGCGACTCAGGGAAAGAGCCCGCCTCCTGGACCCTACGCTCTCCGCTGCACCCTGGGCTCCCGTGGGACTCCAGAGCCCCTGGTGCTGCCCGCCGCTGTTCCTCTGGGCACGCCCTCCTGCCCTCCTCACTCCTCCCCCGCTCGCCCAACTAGCGCACCCCAAAACAAACCTTCCACGAGTCTCCGCTCAGTCCTGGGAGCTGCGCAGCGCAGCGGTCGCTGCATGTCCTGGGCTCCGCTGTGGGGGGGTCAGTGCTCTCACCTCGCGCCCCTCTCTCCTCCCTCGCCAGCCCAACCAGAGTACTCCAAAGCAAACCTTCCACGAGTCTGCGCTCCGGTGTCCTGGGCGCCGCGGCGGCAGTTGCCGCTCTAAAAACTTCTTAATAAGTATTTACTGTTTGTTTTACCTGTAGATGTCAAAGACTAAAATTTCTTCTGGTGTCCTTTTTTTTTTTTATTATTATTTTGTGTTGCTTGTTGTCTTGGGATTTCCCTAAGGATTTCTTACATAAGATCCAAGACATGCAGTTATTTCAGTTGCATTCTTTTTATTATACAGAACTTTTATTAATGGTTTTTAAAATATGTTGGGAGGAACTTCTATTCAAGTCCTCTGCCCATTTTTAAATTGGATTGTTTGTTTGTTTTCATTGTTGAGTTGTATGCATTCCTTACAAAAATTGGGCAAATGACCTGCATAGATATTTCTCCAAAGAGGACATACAGATGGGCAATAGATATATGAAAAAATGCTCAACATCACTAATAATCAGAGAAATGCAAATGAAAACCACAATGAGATATCACCTCACCGCAGTCAGAATGGCTATCATCAACAAGACAAATAATAACAAGTGTTGTAGAGGCTATGGAGAAAAAGGAACCCTCATACACTGTTAGTGGGAATGTTAACAGTGCAGCCTCTGTTAGATTGGTGCGGTCTCTATGGAAGGCAGTGTGGAGATTCCTCATAAAAATTAAGAATAGAATTACCATATGACCTAGCAATCTCTCTCCTGTGTATCTACCCAAAAATTCTGGAAATGTTTATCCATAAAGATATATGTGCTGCAAAGTTCATTGCAGCTTTATTTAGAGTGGCCAAGACCTGGAAACAACAAAACTGTCCTTCAATAGATGACTGCATAAAGAAGTTCTGGTATTCTGCCATAAGCATACTATTCCATTCTGCCAATGGAATAGTAATCTGCCATAAGAAAAGATGAAATAGTGTCATTTGCAACAACACGGATGGATCTTGAGATTATAATGCTAAGTGAAATAAGTCAGACAGAAACAGTTGAGAACCATATGATTTCACTGACAAGTGGTATATAAAACTGAAAGTACCGGGGCGAGCAGGGGAAGAAAAAAGGGAGCAGAGTGGAAACGCGCGGTCTCGTGGTGGAATCAGGCCGGCGGCGGCTGCGGCAGCGGCAGTAAACTGCAGCTCTAAAGACACAGGGAGATATAGAACACGCAGAACAGCGGGGAGACTCGTGGAGGAATTTCCTGAAGGTGTGCGCGGATTGCAAGCAGGGGAGGAGGCAGGACAGCGAAGTGGAAGCGCGCCCCCCCACCCCCACCCCCGCGGAGCCGAGGCCAGCGGCAACCGCCGCCAGGGCGCCCAGGACGCCGGAGCGCAGACTCTTGGAAGGTTTGCTTTGGAGTGCGCTAGTTAGGCAAGCGGGGGAGGAGAGAGGAGCGCGAAGTGAAAACACTAACCCCCCCACAGTGGAGCCCAGGCCGTACAGCAACTGATGCGCTGCGCGGCTCCCAGGACTGAGCGGAGACTCGCAGAAGGTTTGCTTTGAGGTGCGCTAGTTGGGCGAGCGGGGGAAGAGCGAGGAGGGCAAGAGGAGCGTGCCCACAGGAGCAGCGGCAGGCAGCACCCGGGGCTCTAGAGTCCCATGGGAGCCCAGGGTGCAGCGGAGAGCGTAGGGTCCAGGACGTGGGCTCTTTCCCTGTGTCCCACAGCTGATCGCTCCCGCCGGGGCGGGCAGCTCTTGGGCCCTAGGGCAGACAAAAATCTCAGAAGCCACACCTGGGCCCCTCACCGCGCTTTTCGAATCCTCCCCCCGCCCTTCCAGAGACTTAAACTGACCCATGAACTGAAGAGTAGTGTCAGATTACAGAGGGGCGTCTGTGCTCAGGCTCTGGGAAGATTGGCAGCCAGCTCTGACCTTCGGAAGAGGCTGGGAGGAGGGGATTTTCACTGGACGAGGAGAGAGGAGACTCCCACAACTCCAGCAACCACCTTTTCAGGCCTGCGGGAGGAGTGTGACGTGGCTGGCCTGGGAGGGAGAAGACCCCTCCATCCCCAACCCCCACCCTCTCTGGCTGGCCTGGGGCGCGGCAAGAGCAACCGCGGAAGCACTCCCTGAGTTCAGCAGTAAGTGGCAGACGCAGCTCCCCGCTTTCAGCAGCTTAGAGATCTCCCGCCCGCGCCCTCCCACACACCCACGGAAGGAGGGCCCTAATACTCAGGAGTACTGGGCACAGGGCTGGTGGAGCTACTCTCAGCGTGCATTTGTGCAGGAAAGGACAGAAACTGCACGGTCTCTCTGAAAACTGTCATCCAGACCCCTCAGCCCCTCGCATTTAAATCTACACTCCCAAATTCACTCTGGGCACCAGGTGACTAGCGCTGCCTGCGTAGTAGGCAGGGAACTCTTTGGCACAGCGGAGGACAACCTGGAGATTACTTGGTGAGCTTAAGCCAAGACTGGTGCTGCTTTCTGTTTTGTTTTGCTTGGTGGTTTTTATTTTTTATTTTTTATTTTTTTTTGTGTGTGTGTGTGTGTGTGTGTTTTTTTCTTTTTTTTTCTTTTTTCTTCTTTTTGTCTCGTTTTTTCTTTTCTTTTCTTTTTCTTTTTTTTCTTTCTTTCTCTTTTTTTCTTTTCTTTTCTTTTTCTTTTTTTTCTTTCTTTCTTTTCTTCTTCTTTTTTTCTTTCTGCTTGTTGTGATTTGCTTTGTTCTGTCTTTATTTCTTTGATATCTTTGGCTATGTTGAGTGGGGATTGTCGGTTGTATTTTACATGTGAATGTACCTGATTTGTTTTGTTTGTTGTTGTTGTTGTTGTTGTTGTACTTGGTAACTTGATTTGTGCTGAAACTGCCCTAACAGGGCCCAGCCTAAGAGGCACAAGATTCAACATATCCAGAAGCCAACTCTGGACCAAACCACAGTACTACCGGGTTTGACCTACAAGTCACACACCCAGAGGGAATTCTCTGAAGGCACAAGAGCCCATAGAGGCCAAACCTCATTTAAGTGGCCAATCCTCACCCAGCAGAACACCCTGCGGTGGGCAGAGCCAAGTCTCACAACTAGACGGCCTAGGAGTTAAACCCACCTACTCACAAGCAAAAAGCCATTAAAGTTCTTCTTGAACAGGACGATATACTAAACACATGAACCACCTGTGGAGCACATGCAGAGAAGAACGAAGTAGTCCAAGTCAAATATAAAGGACACATAATACATAAGATAACCCAGCATTAACTAAGAGCTCTAGGGGATCTTCCTACTACTTCAAAGCAAGCACAGAGAGTCAGTCAGAATGGGGAGACAAAGAAACATGTCCCAAATAAAAGAACAGAAGAAACCTCCACAACTGGAACCAAATGAAGCAGAGGTAACCAACATGTCAGAGACAGAGTTCAGGACACTGGTGATAAGAATGTTTAAGGAGATTAGAGAAGACATAAAGAAGGATGTAGAAATCATAAAGAACAACCAGTTAGAACTAAAAAAGGATGTAGAAATCTTAACGAACAACCAGCTAGAACTAAAGAACACAATTACCGAAATTAAGAACTCACTTGAAGGAATGACCAGCAGGTTAGATGAAGCAGAGGATCGAATCAGCGACTTAGAAGACAAGTTAGCAGAGATCATTCAAACTGAACAACAGAAAGAAAAAAGAATAAAAAACAATGAAGATGGGTTAAGAGACCTCTGTGATAACATCAAGCGCAACTTCATGCGCATCATAGGAATACCAGAAGGCGAAGAGAAGAAGCAAGGGATTGAGAACGTATTTGAGTTAATAATGTCCGAAAACTTCCCTAACCTGATGAAGGAAACCAACATACAAGCCCAGGAAGTACAGAGAGTTCCAACCAGGATAAACCCAAACAGGCCCACACCAAGACTCATTATAGTTAAAATGGCAAAGCTTAAAGACAAAGGGAGAATCTTAAAAGCAGCAAGAGAAAGGCAGAAGGTTACATACAAGGGAACTCCCATAAGACTATCAAATGACTTTTCTACAGAAACATTGAAGGCCAGGAGGGAGTGGCAGGAGATACTCAAAGTGATGGAACAGAAAGGCCTACAACCTAGATTGCTGTATCCAGCAAGGCTATCATTTATAGTTGATGGAGAGATAAAGAGCTTCCCAGAAAAGAACAAACTGAAAGAATTCATTACAACCAAGCCAGCATTACAAGAAATACTAAAAGGACTTCTGTAAATAGAAGAAAGATGAAAACAATTTACTACAAATTTAAAAATGGCAATAACTATGTACCTATCAATAATCACTTTAAATGTAAATGGATTAAACGCTCCAATCAAGAGACATAGGGTGGCAGAGTGGATAAGGAAGCAAGACCCTTGTATATGCTGTATACAAGAGACTCATTTCAGATCAAAAGACACACACAGGCTGAAAGTAAAGGGTTGGAGTAACATATTTCATGCAAATGGAACCGAAAAAAAAGCTGGAGTTGCAATACTTATATCTGACAAAATAGACTTTAAAATGAAGAACATATTAAAAGACAAAGATGGGCACTATATAATAATAAAGGGATCAATCCGACAAGAGGACATAACCCTAGTAAACATCTATGCACCTAACATAGGAGCACCTAAATATATAAAACAGGTACTGATGGGCATAAAGACAGAGATAAACAGCAACACTATCATAGTAGGGGACTTCAACACACCTCTGACAACAAGGGACAGGTCCTCCAGACAGAAAATCAATATGGAAACACAGCCTTAAATGATACTTTGGAGCAGTTAGATTTAATTGATATTTTCAGAGCATTTCACCCCAATGCTGCAGAATACACGTTCTTCTCAAGTGCACATGGAACATTTTCTAAGATAGATCATATATTAGGACACAAAGCAAGCCTTGATAAATTTAAGAAAATTGAAATCATACCAATTGTCTTCTCTGACCACAGTGCTATGAAATTAGAAATGAACTACAGGGGAAAAAAACCAGGAAGATATACCAATTCATGGAGGCTAAATAATATGTTGCTAAATAATGAATGGGTCAAGCAGCAGATCAAAGAAGAAATCAAAAGATATCTCGAGACAAATGAGAATGAGAACACGACGACCCAAAATCTATGGGATGCTGCGAAAGCAGTCCTAAGAGGGAAGTTCATAGCACTGCAGGCCTACCTAAAGAAACAAGAAACATCACTAATTGACAGTTTATCTTCACACTTAAGGGATCTGGAAAAAGAACAGCAAAATAAACCCAAATGGAGCACAAGGAAGGAGATAATAAGGATCAGAGCAGAAATAAATGAAATAGAAACCAGAAAAACAATACAAAAGATCAATGAATCCAAGAGTTGGTTTTTAGAGAAGATAAACAAAATTGACAAACCTTTAGCCAGACTCATTCAAAAAAGGAGAGAGAGAACCCAAATTAATAAAATCAGGAATGAAAGAGGAGAAGTGACAACAGACACCACAGAAATACAAAAAAATTTAAGAAATTACTATGAGCAACTATATGCCAACAAATTTGACAACCTTGAAGAAATGGACAATTTTCTAGAGGCGCACAACCTTCCAAGGCTAACTCAAGAAGAAACAGAAAGCCTGAACAGTCAGATTACCACCAGGGAAATTGAATCAGTAATCAATAATCTCCCAACAAACAAAAGCCCTGGACCAGATGGCTTTACAGGTGAATTTTTCAAAACGTGCAAAAAAGAATTATCACCTATTCTCCTCAAGCTCTTCCAAAAAATCCAGAAGGAAGGAAGACTCCCAAACACTTTTTACGAAGCCACTATCACCCTGATCCCAAAAGCAGACAAAGACACCTTAAAAAAAGAAAACTACAGGCCGATATCTCTAATGAATATAGATGCAAAAATTCTCAACCAAATATTAGCAAACAGAATTCAGCAATACACTAAAAAGATCATACACCATGATCAATTGGGATTCATCCCTGGTATGCATGGGTGGTTCAACATCCGCAAATCAATTAATGTGATACACCACATTAACAAAATGTAAAATAAAAATCACGTGATCATATCAATAGATGCAGAATAAGCATTTGATAAAATACAGCAACCTTTTATGATAAAAACCCTTAAGAAAGTTGGAATAGAGGGATCATATCTTAACATAATAAAGGCCATATATGACAAACCCACAGCTAACATCATACTCAATGGGGAAAAGCTAAAACCATTCCCCCTAAGATCAGGAACAAGACAAGATTGCCCACTTTCTCCACTTCTATTCAACATAGTGCTGGAAGTTCTAGCCACAGCAATCAGACAAGAGAAAGAAATAAAAGGCATCCAAATTGGTAAGGAGGAAGTAAAATTATCATTATATGCAGATGATATGATACTATATATACAGAACCCTAAAGACTCCACCAAGAAACTATTAGAACTGATAGATGAATTTAGTAAAGTAGCAGGATATAAAATTAATATTCGGAAATCAGTTGCATTTGTATATAGCAATGATAAAATAGCAGAAGGAGAAATTAAAAAAACAATTCCATTTACAATTGCTCCAAAGACTGTAAAATATCTGGGAATAAATCTAACCAAAGATGTAAAAGATCTGTACTTAGAAAATTACACGACACTGAAGAAAGAAATGAAAGAAGACATAAATAGATGGAAACACATTCCACGTTCATGGATAGGAAGAATTAATATAGTTAAAATGTCCATACTGCCTAAGGCAATATACACATTCAACGCAATTCCCATCAAACTACCAACGACGTTTTTCACAGAAATAGAACATATAATCCTAAAATTTATATGGGACCATAAAAGACCCCGGATAGCCTCAGCAATCTTGAGCAATAAGAACAAAGTGGGAGGTATAACGATACCTGATTTCAAACTATACTACAAGGCTACAGTAATCAAAACAGCATGGTACTGGCATAAAAATAGACACATAGATCAATGGAACAGAATAGAGAGTCCAGACGTAAATCCATGCCTATATGCCCATCTAATCTACGACAATGGAAGCAAGAACGTACGATGGAGTAAAGACAGCCTGTTCAATAAGTGGTGTTGGGAAACCTGGACAGACACATGCAAGAAAATGAAGCTGGACCACCTCCTTACACCATATACAAAAACAAATTCAAAATGGCTTAAAGACTTAAATGTAAGATCTGAAACCATAAAATATCTAGAAGAAAATATAGGAAGAAACTTCATGGACATTACCCGGAGTAAGATTTTCACTGACATATCCCCTCGCGCGAGGGAAGTAAGAGAAAAAATAAACATGTGGGATTACATCAAACTAAAAAGTTTTTTCACAGCAAAGGAAACCATCAATAAAACAAAAAGGGATCCTACTGTATGGGAAAAGATATTTGCCAATGATATATCTGATAAGGGATTAATATCACAAATCTATAAAAAAAAGTTACTCAACTCAACTCCAAAAAAACAAACAACCCAATTAAAAAATGGGCAGAGGACTTGAGGAGACATTTTTCTAAAAAGGACATACAGAAGGCAAGAAGACATATGAAGAAATGTTCAACCTCACTAACCATCAGAGAAATGCAAATAAAAACCACAATGAGATACCACCTCACTCCAGTCAAAATGGCTATCATCAATAAATCAACAAACAACAAATGCTGGCATGGATGTGGAGAAAAGGGAACGCTAGTGCACTGTTGGTGGGATTGCAGATTAGTGCAGCCACTATGGAAAACAGTATGGAGGTATCTCAGGAATCTGAAAATGGAACTACCCTATGATCCAGTAATTCCACTCCTAGGCATCTACCCGGAGAAATCCAAAACTCCAATTCAAAAATCTGTATGCACTCCTATGTTTATTGCAGCACTTTACACAATAGCCAAGATATGGAAACAACCGAAATGCCCATCGGTAGATGACTGGATTAAGAAGCTGTGGTACATTTATACAATGGAGTATTATGCAGCCATAAAGAAGAAAGAAATCTTATCATTTGCAGCAACATGGATGGATCTAGAGAACATTATGTTAAGTGAAATAAGTCAGAAAGAGAAAGACAAGTACCATATGATCTCAGTTATATATGGAATCTAAAGAAAAGACTATGTGAAGCAACTAATCAGAAACAGTTTTGAAACAGTTTTGGGGACACAAAGAAAAAACCGAGAGTTGTTAGATGGGTGTGTGGCGGGGGGTTGGGGATAAGGGGAAAGGTGAAGGGATTTGGAAGCAGCTGGTAACCACAAGATGGCCTCAGGGTTTTTTTGAAAATTAATTTGGGGAAGGTATTCAATAATGTTGTAAAGATTTTGTTGGGTATCCGATGGACATGCGTCCTATTTGGGAGACCACCTCAGGGATACTGTGGATACCTGATCATGGCATTGTACACCAGAAGCTAAACATTAATGAATGCCAACTATAATTTTATATATATAATGTGATGGTTCAGTGTGAGGTCGGAGGGATAGTGGATGGGGGGTATGGGGGTTCACAGTGTGAGGGATATAAATGATGAACGTCTAAGTATTACCTTGTCTTGTACACCTGAAACTAATAAATAAAAAAAAAAAACAATGAAGGGGAAAAAAAGTTACTTCAATGTGTGGGATGAGTTACATCCACATCACTTATTAGTGAATGGGGACACATCACTCAACGAAGATTTGAGAAATTAACTCTAAATGGCTGGAAACCCCAATTAGAGCTGCAAAACTAAAGTTTCAGTGTAACAAAACGCGGAAAATGTCTTTATTATAGGCACTATCAGCAACTTTTTAGAAAGCTCTTTTCTTATTCAGTAAATGTGAAGAAACTGATCACATTTGTTCTTCAGAGCTTCCCTCTAGGAAAATTGATATTCACCTTGGGTGTGTCAAAAAATATTATTCACTTAAAAAAGTAAAATATAGTACCCCTGAGTAGCTGAGTGCTTTTCATACCAAAATATCTTTCATGATTATTGTGCTCAAAATAAAATGCTTTGTAGAAAAAAAAAAACTGAAAGTAACAAAGGAACAAGGCAAATAAACAAAGAAAAACTGATAGACACAGACAATAATTTAGTGGTTACCAGAGTGTAAGTCGGGAGGCGGTGGGTAGGTGAGGGTAACTGACTCTGGATGGTGAACACACAATATGATATATAGATGATGTATTACAGAATTGTACACTTGAAACCATGTAAGTTTACTAACCATTGTCACCCAATAAACTTTAATTTAAAAAGATTGCATAGTTTACATGTATTAAATTTAGAATATTTTTGAGTAATATAAAATGGTATAATTAGTACATACTAATAATTGTTTTAAATTAAAAATTGAACTTGCAAAGAAAAATGTTAAAATAAATTTAAGGTAAAATGAGAAAAAAATGTTGGAAGAAAGGACACATTCTATAATCTTATGATTAGGCCTTATTCTTTTAATTAACCTCTGTCCCTGTGCTGAGACCTTCACAAGTGCTTCACAGTTTTTACCCCCTTAGGTGAGAGACAGGAACCCTAGAGGGGGATGGAGTTCAGTATTTCCCTTATCACAGGTCACTTAGTCTATGATAAAACACTAGTCAGTTAGGCTCTGGTGAAATAGTTTCTCTTGAAGGAAGGCCTTGTTAAAAAAAGAGAAGAATGTTCTAACCATATTTCAGGATGGCTGTTTTCCCCCTCCTTCTGCTGGAAGTATGAGGAGATTTTTCTTGGATACTCACTGTGAGAATTGGTAGGCCTCCTGGAGATAAAATTCATGAAAATATGGGGGCTTCCCTAAAACTGGTTCCCCTTGGAGTTTTTAACTCACAAGCTTGTCTACACTGAGCCTCCAGCAATTCATCAATTACAGTTCATTTTCCTATCCCAGTACTGCTTCCACTGGCAGTTTCTGCTCCTGGCTTCTTTTCTGGTAAACTGTGAGTCTCTCTCTCTCTCTCTCTCTCTCTCTCTCTCTCTCTCTCTCTCTCTCTCTCTCTCTCTCTCTCTCTCTCTCTCTCTTCAATTTTAGGGGCAGCAGTTTTCTCTGTGACCTAAATTTTCCGGTGCATCTAAGAAGAGTTATTGATTTTCAGTTTGTTACTTTTTCTTGTTATGACGACAGGCGTGATGATTTCCAAGCTCCTTACTTGCCAGAAGAGGCCCCAGAAGTCTCATGTTACCTCAACATACAAGATCTTATTTTTCAGTTTCAGCCACTTTCAATTCAAATCTCTTTAGCTTGCTCTTGGAATTTTTAGTCCTATGAAATCCTTAAGCCTATCGTGCTCAGCTTCAAACCCCTTTCCCTCTGTACTTCACCTAGTCTTAGATCAAAAGTGCCCAAGCTTCACAATCAACATCTACCTATTAGTGGAAACTATAATTAGAACATTTGTCTTGTTCCATTACTAGTTTTATTTCAAGTTCAAATAATTAGCTACATCTGTGTACTAGTTCCAAGACTTTGTTTATGTACTTTTTTATTCCCTATAGTGTTTGGCACATAGTGGGTATGCCACAAATGGGAGATTTCTTTAAAAGAACATTTTCTAATGACTTGGGTAAATGCTATATTGTGTATGATAAATTCCATGTGTTTGGAGAGAGCATCGTGTTTTGGAATGATGAATAAAGGTTTCATGATGGAGGCTGAAATTGAATCTTACCCTGAAAAATGGATAGGATTTATATTGATTGAGAGGAGAATAAAATGGCATTTCAAATTTGGGGCACAGCATGAGCAAAAGTGTAGAGACAGGATAAGAAAAAACATCTGCTTCTGGAGGACATATTCTATCTGCTGTTAAGAAAAGTTATTATTGGGATGGCCTGGGTGACTTGAAAGCTTTGAAAATATTAACATACTCCAGAGTTGATTAAGTATACTTACATGGAAGAAGTCTACTCAATTTGGAAGATATTGAGTGAATCGATAACAAGCAATAACCAAAGGCTTCTTACAAAAGTACTTAATGGTGAAGCATTGATGTTTTGATTTAACTATTTCTTATGATATTGAGAAGGTCTTAAGTACTTTGTGGGCCCTGGTAGGCATATATGTGGGAGAATTTGCTAGCTTAAGTTCAGAGACATAAAGCAATTTCCTCAGTATCTTTATGTCTCTCAAGTAAAGTGTGGAGCCAGGGTTCAAATCTGGGTATGTCTAGCTTTTAAAAGATCATACTATTTAAATCACACTGTGGAATAACAATCCAAGGTGGTGGAGTAGATAAATCCAGTGCTTGCTTCATCCTGTGAACACACCAAAATTATAACCAAATTAAAGAATAATCAACCTGGAGAACCATATGAAGTCTAGCTGAACAGAAGTTTTATAACTGAGGATAAGCCACATCAAGACTGGTAGGAGGGACAGAGGCACAAAACGGTCTGGCCCCAAACCTCTGTGTCATGGATGAAATTGAGAGGGATATCTCAGCCACAGAGGTTCCCCATGGAGGAACAAGGAACCTCAGCCTCACACCAGGTTCCCCAGCCAAAAATAGTGCTTCTGGTAAGAGGTGACTCCAACAACATTTGGCTGTAAAAACAGTGGGGATTCTGACAGTCCAGGTAAGATGGAAGGCTACAGGAAACCCCGACGTCCTCTTAAAGGTCCCACATAAACTCATTCACAGGCACTCACCCTTGGCTCTGGTGAAGGACAGTGATTCGGGGGGTGTCAGAGACGTACGGAGGGCAGACACGTTTGTGGCTTCAGATAAGGGATGGAAGATAGTCGCCATTTTCCCTGTGTGGGGGTCCCCCTCCTGTGCAGCCAGCAGGCAGGCACCATCTTTCCTGTGTTGAGCCCTTTCCCATGCTCATGACACAATCTGAATCTTAATTGGTCTGGGGAGCTCTGCTTGCTCTACCATGGTGATTCTCTGGGACCCCACCACACCCAATTCAATATAGCACAAGGCTTTATTGGCAGCTGAACTTTATGGGAGCTGGCTACTGGCAGGATAACTCAGTGTGTCGAGGTTTTTGTGGAGCTACCCCAGACCTGCTACTGGTGGTGGCTGTCCTCAATTCATAGCATGGCCTATCCCATGTGCCGCCAGGTCCAGCACAGGCAGTGACCAATCGAGGATTGCTGTGTAGTTCGTACTACGTAGTCCCGAGCCAGTCACAGGCAGTGGCTGACCTGAGCCTGCACCAGAGCTCCTCTGAAGAGGCCTAAAAATCAAATTTGGCTTCAGATCACAGCAGAGAACCACACAGTTAGCCCCACAAGTGGCACATCCAAAGGGCAGTTTCAACAGGCACCACAGCCTGCTGTAGCAAATGCCACTCAGTGGGGTAAGCCCCTGCTGCACAGCAACCCATAAGATGTGAATATGCCCAAACGCCACAGCCAATCAGCCTAAGAGTCAACCCTACCCATTGATGTGCCAATAGCAATTCAGGCTCAACTATAACAGGAGGGCACACAGAACCCTCACAAGGGACACTCCTGGAGTACCCAGCACAGGTGACTGTGCCAGTGGGTTCCACAGGATACCTACTATATAAGCCCACACAGCCAAGACTGAGAGATGTAACAAATATACATAATACATAGTTACAAATTCAAAGACACAGCCAAAATTAGGAAACAAAAAATAGATCCCAAATATAAGGATAGGAAAAATTTCCAGAAAAAAAAATAAACAAAATGGAGGCAAGCAACTACCAAAGACAGAGTTCAAAATACTGGTATAAGGAGTTGGGCAAGCGGGGGAGGAGAGGCGCAAAGTGGAAAATGCCCCCCCTCCACTGAGGAGCCCAGGCCAGTCGGCGACCGATGCGCGACTCCCAGGTCGGAGCGGAGACTCGTGGAAGGTTTGCTTTGGGGTGGGCTAGTTGGGCAAGCGGGGGAGGAGAGAGGGGCGCGAAGTGGAAACGCACCCCCCCCCACAGCGGCGCCCAGGACGGACAGCAACCGCTGCGCTGCGCGGCTCCCAGGACGGAGCGGAGACTCGTGGAAGGTTTGCTTTGGGGTGCGCTAGTTGGGCGAGCGGGGGAGGAGCGAGGAGGGCAAGAGGAAATGCGCCGGGCTCTCCCCACCCGCCACGGTAGAGCCGCGGACCTATAGCGTGCCCACAGCAGCAGCGGCAGGCAGCACCCGGGGCTCTAGAGTTTCATGGGAGCCCAGAGTGCAGTGGAGAAAGCAGGGTCCAGAAGGTGGGCTATTTCCCTGCGTCCCACAGCTGATCGCTCCCGCCTGGGTGGGCAGCTCGTGGGCCCTAGGGCAGACAAAGAATTCAGACGCCACACCTGGGCCCGTCACCCCACTTTTCAAATCCTCCCCCCACCCTTCCAGAGACTTAAACTGACCCCTGAACTGAGGAGTAGTGTCAGATTACAGAGGGGCGTCTGTGCTCAGGCGCTGGGAAGATTGGCAGCCAGCTCTGACTTACAGAAGAGGCTGGGAGGAGGGGATTTTCGCTGGACGAGGAGAAAGGAGACTCCCACAGCCCCAGTCACCACCTTTTCGGGCCTGCGGGAGGAGTGTGACGTGGCTGGCCTGGGAGAGAGAAGTCCACTACATCCCCAGCCCCACCCTTTCTGGTTGGCCTGGGGCGGGGCAAGGGCAACCGCGGAAGCACTCCCTGAGTTCAGTAGTAAGCGGCAGACGCAGCTTCCGGCTTTCAGCAGCTTAGAGATCTCCCGGCCGCCCCCTCCTTCACATCCAAGGAAGGAGGGCCCTAAGACTCAGGAGTCCTGAACACAGGGCTGGTGGAGCTACTCTCAGCGTGCAGGCTGGTGGAGCTACTCTCAGCGTGCATTTGTGCAGGAAAGGACAGAAACTGCACGGTCTCTCTGAAAACTGTCATCCAGACCCCTCAGCCCTTCGCATTTAAATCTACACTCCCAAATTCACTCTGGGCACCAGGTGACCAGCGCTGCCTGCGCAATAGACAGGGAACTCTTTGGCACAGCGGAGGACAACCTGGAGATTACTTGGTGGGCTTAAGCCAAGACTGGTGCTGCTTTCTGTTTTGCTTTGCTTGGTGTTCTTTTTTTTTCTTTTTTTTTTTTCTGCTTGTTGTGATTTGCTTTGCTCTGTCTTTATTTCTTTGATATCTTTGCCTATGTTGAGTGGGGATTGTCGGTTGTATTTTACATGTGAATGTACTTGATTTGTTCTTTTTGTTGTTGTTGTTCTTGTTGTACTTGGTAACTTGATTTGGGCTGAAATTGCCCTAACAGGACCCAGCTTAAAAGGCACAAGATTCAAAATATCCAGAAGCCAACTCTGGACCAAACCAGAGTACTACCGGGTGTGACCTACAAGTCACACACCCAGAGGGAATTCTCTGAAGGCACAAGAGCCCATAGAGGCCAAACCGCATTTAAGTGGCCAACCCTCACCCAGCAGAACACCCTGCGGTGGGCAGAGCCAAGTCTTACAACTAGACAGCCTAGGAGTTAAACCCACCTACTAACAAGTAAAAAGCAATTAAAGTTCTTCTTGAATAAGACAATATACTAAACACACGAGCCACCTTTGGAGCACATGCAGAGGAGAAGAACGAAGTAGTCCAAGTCAAATATAAAGGGCACATACGACATAAGATAACCCAGCAAGAACTAAGAGCTCTAGGGGATCTTCCTAATACATCAAAGCAAATGCAGAGAGTCAGTCAGAATGGGGAGACAAAAAAACATGTCCCAAATAAAAGAACAGAATAAACCTCCACAACTTGAACCAAATGAAGCAGAGGTAACCAACCTGTCAGAGACAAAGTTCAGAACACTGGTGATAAGAATGTTTAAGGAGCTCAGAGAAGACATAAAGAAGGATATAGAAATCATAAAGAACAACCAGTTAGAACTAAAACAGGATGTAGAAATCTTAACGAACAACCAGCTAGAACTAAAGAACACAATTACCGAAATTAAGAACTCACTTGAAGGAATGACCAGCAGGTTAGATGAAACAGAGGATCGAATCAGTGACTTAGAAGACAAGTTAGCAGAGATCACTCAAACTGAACAACAGAAAGAAAAAAGAATAAAAAACAATGAAGATGGGTTAAGAGACCTCTGGGATAACATCAAGCGCAACAACATGCGCATCATAGGAATACCAGAAGGTGAAGAGAGGAAGCAAGGGATTGCGAACATATTTGAGGTAATAATGTCTGAAAACTTCCCTAACCTGATGAAGGAAACCAACATAGAAGCCCAGGAAGTGCAGAGAGTTCCAACCAGGATAAACCCAAACAGGGCCACACCAAGACACATTATAGTTAAAATGGCAAAGCTTAAAGACAAAGACAGAATTTTAAAAGCAGCAAGAGAAAGGCAGAAGGTTACATACAAGGGAACTCCCATAAGACTAGCAAATGACTTTTCTACGGAAACATTGAAGGCAAGGAGGGAGTGGCAGAAGATACTCAAAGTGATGGAACACAAAGGCCTACAACCTAGATTGCTTTATCCAGCAAGGCTATCATTTAAATTGATGGAGAGATAAAGACCTTCCCAGAAAAGAACAAACTGAAAGAATTTATTACAACCAAGCCAGCATTGCAAGAAATACTAAAAGGACTTATGTAAATAGAAGAAAGATGAAAACAAGTTACCACAAATTTAAAAATGGCAATAACTATGTACCTATCAATAATCACTTTAAATGTAAATGGATTAAATGCTCCAATCAAGAGACATAGGGTGGATGAGTGGATAAGGAAGCAAGACCCTTGTATATGCTGTATACAAGAGACTATTTCAGATCAAAAGACACACACAGGCTGAAAGTGAAGGGTTGGAGTAACATATTTCATGCAAATGGAAGCGAAAAAAAAGCTGGAGTTGCAATACTTATATCTGACAAAATAGACTTTAAAATGAAGAACATATTAAAAGACAAAGATGGGCACTATATAATAATAAAGGGATCAATCCGACAAGAGGACATAACCCTAGTAAACATCTTTGCACCTAACATAGGACCACCTAAATATATAAAACAGCTACTGATGGACATAAAGACAGAGATCAACAGCAACACTATATAGTAGGAGACTTCAACACACCTCCGACAAGGGACAGGTCCTCCAGACAGAAAATCAATATAGAAACAACAACCTTAAATGATACATTGGACCACTTGGATTTAATTGATATTTTCAGAGCATTTCACCCCAATGCTGCAGAATACACGTTCTTCTCAAGTGCACATGGAACATTTTCCAAGATGGATCATATGTTAGGCCACAAAACAAGCCTTGATAAATTTAAGAAAATTGAAATCATACCAATTGTCTTCTCTGACCACAGTGCTATTAAATTAGAAATGAACTACAGGAAAAAAAAACCAGGAAGACACACCAATTAATGGAGGCTGAATAACATGTTACTAAATAATGTATGGGTGAAGCAGGAGATCAAAGAAGAAATCAAAAGATATCTCGAGACAAATGAGAATGAGGACATGACGACCCAAAATCTATGGGAAGCTGCGAAAGCAGTCCTAAGAGGGAAGTTCATAGCACTGCAGGCCTACCTAAAGAAACAAGAAACATCACTAATTGACAGTTTATCTTCACACTTAAGGGATCTGGAAAAAGAACAGCAAAATAAACCCAAAGGGAGCACAAGGAAGGAGATAATAAGGATCAGAGCAGAAATAAATGAAATAGAAACCAGAAAAACAATACAAAAGATCAATGAATCCAAGAGCTGGTTCTTAGAGAAGATAAACAAAATTGACAAACCTTTAGCCAGACTCATTCAAAAAAGGAGAGAGAGAACCCAAATTAATAAAATCAGAAATGAAAGAGGAGAAGT
This sequence comes from Rhinolophus hipposideros, assembly GCF_964194185.1. Classification (NCBI taxonomy): domain Eukaryota; kingdom Metazoa; phylum Chordata; class Mammalia; order Chiroptera; family Rhinolophidae; genus Rhinolophus; species Rhinolophus hipposideros. Next base: position 79,627,911 of record NC_138046.1, on the reverse strand, counting down.
GACAACAGACACCACAGAAATACAATAAATTTTAAGAAATTGCTATGAGCAACTATATGCCAACAAATTTGACAATCTGGAAGAAATGGACAATTTTCCCAGAGGCGCACAACCTTCCAAGGCTAACTCAAGAAGAAACAGAAAGCCTAAACAGTCTGATTACCAACAGGGAAGTTGAATCAGTAATCAATAATCTCCCAACAAACAAAAGCCCTGGACCAGATGGCTTTACAGGTGAATTTTTCAAAACGTGCAAAAAAGAATTATCACCTATTCTCCTCAAGCTCTTCCAAAAAATCCAGAAGGAAGGAAGACTCCCAAACACTTTTTACGAAGCCACTATCACCCTGATCCCAAAAGCAGACAAAGACACCACAAAAAAGAAAACTACAGGCCGATATCTCTAATGAACATAGATGCAAAAATTCTCAACAAAATATCAGCAAGCAGAATTCAGCAATACATTAAAAAGATCATACACCATGATCAAGTGGGATTCATCCCTGCTATGCAGGGGTGGTTCAACATCCGCAAATCAATTAATGTGATACACCACATTAACAAAATGTAAAATAAAAATCACGTGATCATATCAATAGATGCAGAATAAGCATTTGATAAAATACAGCAACCTTTTATGATAAAAACCCTTAAGAAAGTTGGAATAGAGGGATCATATCTTAACATAATAAAGGCCATATATGACAAACCCACAGCTAACATCATACTCAATGGGGAAAAGCTAAAACCATTCCCCCTAAGATCAGCAACAAGACAAGATTGCCCACTTTCTCCACTTCTATTCAACATAGTGCTGGAAGTTCTAGCCACAGCAATCAGACAAGAGAAAGAAATAAAAGGCATCCAAATTGGTAAGGAGGAAGTAAAATTATCATTATATGCAGATGATATAATACTATATATGGAGAACCCTAAAGACTCCACCAAGAAACTATTAGAACTGATAGATGAATTTAGTAAAGTAGCAGGATACAAAATTAATATTCGGAAACCAGTTGCATTTGTATATACAATGATAAAATATCAGAAGAAGAATTTAAAAAAAAAACAATTCCATTTACAATTGCTCCAAAGACTATAAAATATCTGGGAATAAATCTAACCAAAGATGTAAAAGATCTGTACTCAGAAAATTATACGACACTGAAGAAAGAAATGAAAGAAGACATAAATAGATGGAAACACATTCCATGTTCATGGATAGGAAGAATTAATATAGTTAAAATTTCCATACTGCTTAAGACAATATACATATTCAACGCAATTCCTATCAAACTACCAAAGACATTTTTCACAGAAATAGAACATATAATCCTAAAATTTATATGGGACCATAAAAGACGCCGGATAGCCTCAGCAATCTTTAGCAATAAGAACAAAGTGGGAGGTATAACAATACCTGATTTCAAACTATACTACAAGGCTACAGTAATCAAAACAGCATGGTACTGGCATAAAAATAGACACAAAATCAATGGAACAGAATAGAGAGTCCAGACGTAAATCCATGCCTATATGCCCATCTAATCTACGACAATGGACGCAAGAACGTACGATGGAGTAAAGACAGCCTGTTCAATAAGTGGTGGTGGGAAACACATGCAAGAAAATGAAGCTGGACCACCTCCTTACACCATATACAAAAAAAATTTCAAATGGCTTAAAGACTTAAATGTAAGATCTGAAACCATAAAATATCTAGAAGAAAACATAGGAAGAAACTTCATGGACATTACCCGGAGTAAGATTTTCAGTGATATATCCCACGCGCGAGGGAAGTAAGAGAAAAAATAAACATGTGGGATTACATCAAACTAAAAAGTTTTTTCACAGCAAAGGAAACCATCAATAAAACAAAAAGGGATCCTACTGTATGGGAAAAGATATTTGCCAATGATATATCTGATAAGGGATTAATATCACAAATCTATAAAAACTTACTCAACTCAACTCCAAGAAAACAAACAACCCAATTAAAAAATGGGCAGAAGACTTGAGGAGACATTTTTTTAACAAGGACATACAGAAGGTAAGAAGACATATGGAGAAATGCTCAACCTCACTAGCCGTCAGAGAAATGCAAATAAAAACCACAATGACATACCACCTCACTCCAGTCAAAATGGCTATCATCAATAAATCAACAAACAACAAATGCTGCTCGGATGTGGAGAAAAGGGAATGAGAGTGCACTGTTGGTGGGATTGCAGATTAGTGCAGCCACTATGGAAAACAGTATGGAGGTATCTCAGGAATCTGAAAATGGAACTACCCTATGATCCAGTAATTCCACTCCTAGGCATCTACCCGGAGAAATCCAAAACTCCAATTCAAAAATCTGTATGCACTCCTATGTTTATTGCAGCACTTTACACAATAGCCAAGATATGGAAACAACCGAAATGCCCATCGGTAGATGACTGGATTAAGAAGCTGTGGTACATTTATACAATGGAGTAATACGCAGCCATAAAGACGAAAGAAATTTTATCATTTGCAAGAACATGGATGGATCTAGAGAACATTATGTTAAGTGAAATAAGTCAGAAAGAGAAAGACAAGTACCATATGATCTCACTTATATGTGGAATCTAAAGAAAAGAATATGTGAATGAACTAATCATAAACAGTTTTGGGGACACAAGGCAAAACCGAGAGTTGTTAGATGGAGGGCAGGGGGTTGGGATAAGGGGAAATGTGAAGGGATTAGGAAGCAGCTGTTAACCACAAGATGGCCTCAGGGTTTTTGAAAATTAATTTGGGGAACGTATTCAATAATGTTGTAAAGATTTTGTTGGGTATCCGATGGACATGCGTCCTATTTGGGAGACCACCTCAGGGATACTGTGGATGCCTGATTATGGCATTGTACACCAGAAGCTAAACATTAATGAATGTCAACTATAATTTTATATATATGATGTGATGGCTCAATGTATTGTTGGAAGTATAGTGGATGGGGGGAGGGGGTTCACAGTTTGAGGGATATAAATGATGAACGTCTAAGTATTACCTTGTCTTGTACACCTGAAATTAATAAATTTTTAAAAATTGAAGGGTGGGTGATGAGGGTAAGGGGGATCAAATATATGGTGATGGAGGGAGAACTGACTCTGGGTGGTGAACACACAATGGGATTTATAGATGATATAATACAGAATTGTACACCTGAAATCTATGTAAATTTACTAACAATTGTCACCCCAATAAATTTAATTAATTTAAAAAAATTTAAAAAAAATAAAATTTTATGGAAAAAATGAAAAAAATAAAATAAAATGAACTTAATTAATGGTCAAAAAAAATACTGGTATAAGGATGCTCAAGGAACTTAGTGATAACTTCAAAAGAGAGATAGCAAGCATAAAAAGAAACATCAAAACCATAAAAAAGAACCAATCAGAAGTGAATGATACAATAACTGAAATGAAGAATGCACTAGAAAGAATCACCAGCAGAAGAGATGAAGCAGAGGACCAAATCAACAATCTGGAGGACAAGATAGCAGAAAACACCTGATCAAAACAACAAAAGAAAAAAGAACTTTAAAAAACAAGGATAGTTTAAGAGACCTTTGGTACAATGTCAAGCATTAGTGGTACCAAAAGAAGAAGAGAAAAAGCAAAAGATTGAGACCCTATTTGAAGAAATAATGACTGAAAACGTTCCTAACCTGGCAAGGGAAATACACATACAAGCCCAATAAATACAGAGTCCCAAACAAGATGAAACCAAAGAGGCCCACATCAAGACACATCATAATTAGAATGGCAAAGGTTAAAGACAGAGAGAATTCTAAAAGCAGCAAGAGAAAGGCAACTAGTAACATATAAGGGAGCTCCCATAAGATTGTCAATGGATTTCTCAACAGAAACTTTACAGGCTAGAAGGGATTGGCAGGAAATATTCAAAGTGATGAAAAGCAATGATCTACAACTAAGACTACTCCACCAAGCAAAGCTATCATTTAAAATCAAAGGACAGATAAAGAGCTGTCCCAGACAAGGGAAAACTAAAGGAGTTCATCATCGCCAAACCAGTATACAAGGAATGTTAGAGGTACTTCATTAAGACAAAAAAAATTAAAAATATGAATAATAAAATGGCATTAACTAGATATCTATGAACAGTTAGGTTCAATGTAAATAAGTTTAATAATTCAATCAAAAACATAGAGTAGCTGAATGGATAAGAAAACAAAATCCTTACACATGCTGCCTATAAAAAAACTCACTTCAGATTAAAAGACACACAGAGACTGAAATAAAGTGATGGAAAAGTTATTTCATGAAAATGGAAATAGAAAAAAATTAAAATTGGGTTAGCAATACTTATACCAGACAAAATAGACTTTAAAACAAAGGCTATAACAAGGGACAAAAATGGACCCAGTAATCCCACTCTTAGATATTTATCAGAAGAAACCCAAAACACTACTTCAAGGGGATGTGTGAATCCATATGTTCATTGAAGCATTGTTTACAATAGCCAAAATGTGGAGGCAGCCTTGGTGTCCATCGATGGACGAATGGATAAAGAAGAGGTGGTACATATAGACAATGGGATGTTGCTCAGCCATGGAAGGAAACGGGTTCTTTCCATCTGCCGTGGCATGGATGGACCTGGAGGGTATTTTGCTGAGTGGAGTATGTCAGACAGAAAGACAGACGCAATATGATTTCACTTATATGTGGAATCTAAAGGACAAAATAAACAAAAAAGTAGAAACACACTCATAAACACAAAAGACATTTTGATGGTTTCAAATGGGATGGGGATTGGGGGTGGGTTAAAAATGGGAAGGGATTAAGAAATAGAAATTGGTTGTTACAAAGTAGTCATGGAGATGTAGGGAATAGCACAGGAATACAGTCAATAATATTGTAATAACTATGTATGGTGTCAGATTGGTACTAGATTTATTGGGGTGATTGATGGGAAGGGGGTTAGGAGACAGAGTGAAAAAGGTGAAGGGATTAAGAAGTACAAATTGGTATTTACAAAATAGTCATGGGGATGTAAAGTAAAGCATAGGGAATATAGTCTGTAATATGGTAAAAGCTATGTATAGTGCCAGGTGAATACTAGATTAGTCAGGGGGATCAGTTCTTAAATTTTACAAATGTCTAACCACTATGCTGTACATGTGAAATTAATGCAAAATAATATTGAATGTTAACTGTAACTGAAAAATTAAAGAGGGGGAAGGTGAAGGGAAATAAATAAGAGGTCCAAATTTCCAGGTATAAAAAAAATAAGTCTTGGGGAACATACAGCATGGGAAATATAGTCAGGAATATTGTGATAGCATAGTAGATTGTCAGATGGTTTCTGGATTTATGGTGATCACTTCTTTAGCTATATAAATGTTGAACAACTATGGTGTACCCCTGAATCTGATATAATGTTGTATGTTACCTATATTTTTAATTAAAATATTTTAAATAAACAAATAAATATATCACTGTGCTTTGTCTAAACAAGGGAAGTCCAAAATTTGAATGGGCTGCCTTGTAAGGGAGCAACTACCTTCAATTCCAAGTGTTCAGGCAGAGGTTGGATTACTATAAGGAAATGCTTTTACAGAAGCAATTCAAACTTTAGAGGGGAGGGAGGTTAAGGAATGAGGTGTAATTTCTGCTTAATTATTAAAGATCATTTTCAACTTGGACAATCTTTGATCCAAACTAAATGTTTTAAGGGCACTTTTTACTACTATACTTTCAGAATAGATGCACGCACACACACACACACACACACACAACAATGAATGACTTTTCCTACCCAGCAAAATTCCCTTCAAGTATCCATCCTTGGAATTTACAGCTCAGCTTCTCAATGTTCTCAATTGCTATCACTTAATGTTTTCTGATGGGCAAATGTTAGTTCTTAGAAGACTACCTTTACTCTGAAACAAATCATTTGGCCCTCTACTCAGTAATGTTGATCTTGCATAGTCTTCAAGACAAAACACAGGTTATCATAGCTCCTGCAAGGTAAAATGGCTGTCTGGAAGTGCTCGAATAGCTGAGTCTATCATTGCAGTGATTTAAAACACCATAGAAGAAAACTGTCCTCTGTTGCTTGAAACCAAATCAAAGATATCAAGGGTGTCACTGAACAAGTTTGGGAACTGTTAAAATCTTATAATGTTGTTTCCTTTACTTAACACTATTAGTGTGTTCCATTGAGCACTGTCAGAGAAAAACAAACATTAATAGCACATAGTAAACATTGTAGTCCGGTTTGCAAAGCATCTCTTAGGAAATATCTTTGGTAATAGAGCCTCTGATTTCCTCTATGAGTTTCCATCCTAGCTATAGAACAGACTGCCATTCATAGCTATAATGAGCAAACATACTTTAATAAAATAGGTCTTCTGCTTTAGACAGCTTGACATAGAGGAAGACAGCTTAAATCAGGCCTGAATAGTTGTCAATTAAAACATCTTGCTTCATCTCTTCCCTCCCATCCTCTGGGTGTAGGGTCAATCACCTAACTGGGATGATTGTCAGGATAAACTATTTAGTTCAGACAGAAAGATGAGAATTTGGAATGCTTTTTAAAAATGACAACAAGATTTAGTTTGCTTAGCATAACCTAATTGTATTACCTTATTCAGATCATCTCTGTAATTTCTTTTTTTTCACTTCTTTTGCTTTTGATTGAGTTGTAGAATTCTTCTTCCCTCCTTCTGTCTTCCTCCCTCCCTCTTCCACCCTCCTTCCTGTCTTTCTCTCTATCTCTATATCTCTGTTTTTCTCTACCTCTTCTTCTCTCTCTCTTCCCCAATTATAATTATGAGAATAACCCACTGAACCTAAATTCAGCAAAGACTAACCACAATTTGACAACTTAAGGGTCCCCAGCTAATAATGGGCCTTAAAATAATTATGGGCCTTAAAATAATTATTAAAAACAACAACAATAGCAAACTAAGCCTGTGCTATGGATGTTCACCTCTATTGCATTTCTACCAACATTATCCTCCTGCAAGGAAACAAAGGTTATAACACAACCTTCATATCTAAACGTTTGAAAAAATATATCTGCGTCAGAAATCACCATTTGGCAATAAATTAAAGGTTACAAGTTGCAGTCCTGTGTTCAAAGCATCTGATCTAGGGCAGAGTGAAAGCAGTTGTCCACAACCAACAGTCTTTTTCCAGAACTGAACCTGACTGAAAATGGTCCAAAACAGATTTTGAGCAAATTTATTTGAGGAGTCAGTCCTCCAAAGAGTTCCCGAAGTACTATTAATAAGTCTAAAACAGTGAATTCAGTTCCCTCTCTGTCCACCTGCAATTCTTCCACTGGATATCATCTAGATATTGGGGGGGGTAGTGAACTTGACTCTTACAGCCTGCTATTTTGAATCTTAATTGTTTTGAGTTTATGTAGCATGAAATCTTACCTAGTAAGTCTCTCAAAAGAAAAAGGAATAAGGTCATCGCCTTGAGCATCTAACATGGGGTCTTATACAATGTGGACTGAATTTTTCCAACTAGTACGTATATATTGTGTCAGAATGAGAAGAATGAACCAGGAAAAACGTGAAGTATTTTTATCTATGATTTTATACACTTAACTTTTCCAAGGAGTGAAGAGGTTAGCTGAGATGAGAAGGAAGCTGGAGCAGACCTAAACCTTGAGCTGCATTGAAGGGGCTCATCATCAGTGGAAATGCTAGACACTAAATAACAATAGCAATGACAACAACACATTTTTACTGAGCTCTTACTCTGTATCTGCACTGTTTTCAATGGATACAGGAAAACAAAGACATTCATATATCCTCAAGGAGCCCTTACAGTCTAATAGAGTAGACTCTCCCCAGAAAATCCAGTTGGTGTTTCCTTTTCACTGTGTTCACAAGACAAGTAAAACTCTTATTGTTATCTATTATCACCCATAGGTTTATAATAAATGGCTCCTCAGTTGGGAAGTGAGGTCTTTGAGGGCAGTTCTTTTCACTTATATATTCATTACACGTAGCAAAGATAGTGGACACCCACTGAAAATGTTTTAATAAATCAAAAAATTAACAAATTTAAAAAGACATGTACTACACAAAAATAATTAAAAATGGGTGAAGGTTGAAAGCTTCTAATTTCATGTTTCTCCAAAACATTTTCTACACTTCTATCACAGTGAACTTTCCTACAAATTTTATCAGATCACTGCCCTAGCTGAATGGGTCTGCATTGCCTTGGGGATAAAACTTGAACCCCTTAATCACAGGGCACAAGACCATCTATAATGTGCCCTCTTCCAGCCTCATCTCTCACCACAGCATGCGTCAGACTATTGTACCTATGGCTGACTTTCCAACTAGACTATAAGTTCCTTGAGAGTAAAAATCTTGTCTGATTGATCTCTGTGGTACCAGTGCCTAAAGCAGTGTGCCTTAATACCTACTAAACATTCACTATGTATCAGATCACTTCAGTGGCATTGGGTGACGCTACCACGTATTCATTTATCCTCATATTCTTTCATTTAACTGTACCTTGTAGCCCTCATAAAATTTTTCAAATAAACAATAATTCCATATGGCTCCTCATGAATCCATAAACTCAGCTTCTATTCCTGGCTGTCCTACTATTTAGCTAAATTTATCTGCCTGTTTCCTCATTCATAAAAGAAAAATAACATCACCTGTACTTTTTACCTTACATTGATATTCTAAGCTGTCATACTTTCTGGAATGTGGTAGAATATAAATAAATACCTACATACACAAATGTTATAAAAAGCAAATAATATAATTACATAAAAGTAAAGTGGCAGAGGTATAATAATTTACATGGATTGACTGACTCTGGAGCCAGATTGCTTGGATTTAAGTTGGTTCAGTCATATGTGATCAAGGGTTATGTTTTTATTACTTTGTTCACCTGTAAATTAAAGATAATAATTGTACCTATTTCTTAGGGTTGTATTAAATATTAAATGAGTAAGTTCATGCAAGATGCTTAAAACATTACCAGGCATGTGGTAGATATTCAATGTATCACAGTGTTTTTCCAGTCATTTGTAACTTTATTGTGGCAGTAACTGTCAAGTTATCCATCCAGTAAAGACATCAGCTATACACATTTTATGACCGCCTAAGCCCAAAAAGTTAAAGCCCTCCATACTCAGAGATAGGACTCATCTCTAAATTCTACCCAAAATGTAATATATTTGGTAAACTCTTGAGAAATTTCCAAACACTTAAGGTATGCCATCTGGTCCTCAAGATTGAGTACATTTTCATTTATTTGGAAATTTGTGAATTTGCACCAGTAACCAGGGACAGTTCCAAGTTTACATATTTCCAATGTAAGGGCCAACACCACCCCAAGTGGATGTTATATGAGGGGTCCCCAAAGCCTGTTTTCCAATAAATTCTCACCAAACTTTTCTGTTCCACCACCCCCCTGCCTGATAAGAAAGCCAATTGTTAGAGACCCTTGAGTTAGCAAGAGCTCCAGAGAATCAAAAGTTCGGGAGAGCTTTTTTGTTTATCATCTCTCAGAGATGCACATAAGGTAACTGAGATCGCTTGATCCAGTTTAGTTTAGATTGTATCTTATGACAGTTTCCCAAATTCTGTTCAAAAAAATATCATAGAGAACTTGATTTGGAAGGGAAGTCGAGAAGAGGGGAGATGTACACACAAAACAAATGTGTTTGATTTTAGACATTCAAATTTACAGTATAGGTGGAACCATCAGTCCTTATTGAACCATTAGTAAAGTCACAGACTATGAGGGATGGAAGATTTTTACTATCTCTTAAAACAAAACAGGATTTGAAAACAGCAATTAAAATGGAAAGAATAAAACAGATTTGAGTCCTCCTTTAAATTCTCGAAGAATGGATCTAGAAAGGGAAAGGAAAAGAATTCATCAAATGGCTTCTTCTAGAAAAACTGATCCAAACATGAGATACAAAGATAAGAACTCACAAAGTTGGCCTAACTCTGACTGCCTAACCTGTACCCCAACTGCTCACCTGGCAGCAGATAAGGTAGTATTGTTTTGGTTTCCAGCAGTCTGTTGAAGTTGAATTTATGATGTTTGCGATGAATTCTAAGAATATTTTTAGCATGTATCATTTTTCTACCCTCCCCCAATATACATATTTCTTCCTAAATTATGTATTATTATTTTCAGTTACATGGATACTCAACATTATTTTATATTGGTTGCAGATGTACAGCATAGTGGTTAGACATTTATATCATTTATGCAATGATCCCCTGATTAGTCTAGTGCCCCCCGGCACTATACATAGCTGTTGCAACATTATTGACTATATTCTCTATGCTATAATTTACATTCCCATGACTGTTTTGTAACTACCAATTTGTATTTCTTAATACTTCCATCTTTTTCACTGACTCCCCAATCCCCCACCCCTCTGGCAACCATCAGTTTGTTCTCTGTATTTATGAGTCTGTTTGTTTTGTTCCTTTATTTTGTTCTTTAGATTCCACATATAAGTGAGATGATACGGGATTTGTCTTTCTCTGTGTGACTTATTTTACTTAGGCTAATACCCTCTAGGTTCATCTTTGTTATCGCAAATGATAAGATTTCATTATTTTTTATGGCTGAATAATATTCCATTGTATATAGGTCACATGTTCTTTATCCAATCATCTATTGATGAGCACTTGTTGCTTCCATATCTTGGCTGTTATAGATAGTGCTCCAATGAACATAGCGGTGCATATATTTTTCAAATTAGTGTTTGGAATTTCTTTCAGTAAATAACCAGAAGTGGTATTGCTGGGTCATAAGGTAGATCTATTTTTAATTTGTTGAGAAACTTCCAAACCATTTTCCATAGTGGCTGCACCAATTTGCAATCACACCGAGAATGTATGAGGGTTCCCTTTTTTCCAAATCCTTGCCAACATTGTTGTTTGTTGATTTATTGATAATAGCCATTCCAACAATTGTGAGGTGATATCTCATTGTGGATTTTGTTAACATTTTTTATATTAGTTTCAGGTGCACAAGACAAATTAATACTTAGACGTTTATCATTTATATCCCTCACACTGTATGAACCACCCTCCCCCATCCACTATCCCTCTGACATCGCACAGAGCCATTACATTTCCACTGTCTCTATTCCTAATGTTGTACTCCGCTTCTTGTAAGTATATACATACATATACATATATATGTATATATGTATATACATATATATGTGAAATTACAGTTGGCATTCATTATTGTTCAGCTTCAGGTGTACAGTGCAGTGATCAGGCATCTACATCATCCCTGAGGTGGTCTCCGAAATGGGACACGTGTCCACCGGATACCCTACAAAATCTTTACAACATTACTGATTACGTTCCCCAAATTAATTGTCAAAACCCCGTTGCCATCTTGTGGTTACCAACTGTTTTCTAATCCTCTCACCTTCCCCCTTATCCCCACCCAAATTTTGATTTGCATTTCTCTGATGATTAGTGATGTTAAGCATCTTTTGATAATGACGATTGGCCATGTATATGTCCTCTTTGGAGAAATGTCTATTCAGATCTTCTGCCCATTTTTTAATTGAATTCTTTTTTGATGTTGAATTGTATGAATTTGGGATATTAACTCCTTATCAGATGTGTCATTAGCTAATATCTTCTCCTATTCAGTTGGCTGTTTTTTCATTTTCTTGATAGTTTCCTTTGCTGTGCAAAAATTTTTTAGTTTGATGTAGTCCCATGTATTTATTTTTTCTTTTGTATCCACTTCCCAAAGAAATATATATGAAAAAAGATCATTAAGAGCACTGTCAGAGAGTTTACTGCTTATGTTTTCTTCTAGGAGTTTTATGGTTTGGGCTCTTATATTTAAGTCCTTAATTCATTTTGACTTTATTATTCTATATGGTGTAAGAAAGTGGTTCAGTTTCATTCTTTTCTGATGCACTTATTTCTTTTCTTTTTTAATTTATTGGGGTAACAATTGCTAATGAAATTACATAATTTCAGGTGTACAATTCTGTATTACATCATCTATAAATTCCATTGTGTGTTCAACACCCAGAGACAGTTCTCCTTTCATCACCATATATTTGATCCCCCTTACCCTAATTTCTCACCCCCCAACCCCCTTACCCTCTGGTAACCACTAAACTATTGTCTGTGTCTATGAGTTTTTGTTTCTCATTTGTTTGTCTTCTTCTTTTGTTGTTTTTGGTTTAGATACCACATATCAGTGAAATCATAGGGTTCTCTGCTCTTTCTGTCTGACTTATTTCGCTTAGCATTATACTCTCAAGATCCATCCATGTTGTCACAAATGTTCCTATATCATCCTTCCTTAACGCCGAATAGTATTCCATTATGTATATATACCACAACTTCTTTATCCACTCATCTATCAAAGGACATTTTGGTTGTTTCCGTGTCTTGGCCACCGTAAACAAAGCTGCAATGAACATTGGAGCACACGTGTCTTTATGTAGAAATGATTTCAAATTCTTTGGGTAGATACCCAGGAGAGGGATTGCTGGGTCATATGGTAATGCTCTTTGTAATTTTTTTGAGGAACCTCCACACTGCCTTCCATAGCGACTGCACCAGTCTGCATTCCCACCAACAGTGTATGAGGGTTCCTTTTTCTCCACAGCCTCTCCAACACTTGTTACCATTTGTCTTGTTTTGATAGCCATTCTGACTGGAGTGAGGTGATATCTCATTGTGGTTTTCATTTGCATTTCTCTGATGATTAGTGATGTTGAGCCTTTTTTCATATGTCTATTTGCCATTTGTAAGTCCTCTTTAGATAAATGTCTCTTCAGGTCCTCTACCCATTTTTCAATTGGGTTGTTTGTTTTTTTGTTCTTGAGTTCCATGAGTTACTTGTATATTTTGGATATTTAGACCCTTACCGGAGAAAATGTTTGCAAAAATCTTTTCCCATTCAGTCGGTTGTCTCTTTATTTTTTCGATGGTTTCTTTTGCTGTGCAGAAACTTTTAAGTTTCATATACTCCCATTTGTTTATTTTAGCTTTTACTTCCATTTTCTTTGCAGTCAAATTCATAAAATGCTCTTTGAACCCAAGGTCCATAAGTTTAGTACCAATGTTTTCTTCTATGCAGTTTATTGTGTCAGGTCTTATGCTTAAGTCTTTGATCCATTTTGAATTAATTTTGGTACACGGTGACAGATACCAGTCCAGTTTCATTCTTTTGCACGTGGCTATCCAATTCTCCTAGCACCATTTATTGAAGAGGCTGTCTTTCCTCCATTGTATGATTTTATCTTCTTTGTCAAAATATGTATATGGTTTTATTTCGGTTCTAAATTCTATTCCATTGGTCTATGTGTCTGTTTTTCTGCCAATACCATGCTGTTTTGATTATTGTAGCCCTGTAGTACCAGCTAAAGTCAGGGAGTGTGATACCTTCAGCATTGCTCTTTTTTCTTAAGATTGCTTTTGGCTATTATTTGACCCTGTAGTACAAGCTAAAGTCAGGTAGTGTGATACCTCCAACATTATTCTTTTTTCTTAAGATTGCTTTGGCTCTTCGAGGTCTTTTGCAGTTCCAAACAAATGTGATGATATTTTGTTCTATTTCTTTAAAAAATGCCATTGGGAATTTGATGGGGATTGCATTAAATCTGTATATTGCTTTGGGTAATATAGCCATTTTAACTATGTTGATTCTTCCAATCCATGAGCATGGAATGTCTTTCCATTTCTTTGTGTCTTCTTCAATTTCTTACAAAAATGTCTCATAGTTTTCAGCATATAAATCCTTCACATCCTTGGTTAAGTTTATTCCTAGGTATTTTATTCTTTTTGCTGCAATTGCAAAGGGAGTTGTTTTTTGTATTTCTTTTTCTGAGATTTCATTGTTAGTATATAGGAATGCAGTTGACTTTTGTATGTTGATTTTGTAGCCAGCAACTTTACTGTATTTGTTGATTGTTTCTAACAGCTTTTTGGTGGAGTCTTTAGGGTTTTCTATGTATAGCATCATGTCATCTGCAAAGAGTGACAATTTAACTTCTTCATTCCCAATTTGGATGCCTTTTATTTCTTTCTCTTGCCTGATGGCTCTGGCAAGGACTTCCAACACTATGTTGAAAAACAGAGGTGATGTGGGACAGCCCTGTGATGTTCCTGAACGTAGAACAAATGGCGTCAGTTTTTCACCATTAATTACGAGATTAGCTGAGGGCTTGTCATAGATGGCCTTTGTTATGTTAAGGTGTTTTCCGCCTATACCTACGTTATTAATTGTTTTAATCATAAATGGATGTTGTATCGTGTCAATTGCTTTTTCTGCATCGATTGATATAATCATATGATTTTTGCCCTTTATTTTGTTTATGTGATGTATCACATTGATGGATTTGTGGAAGTTGAACCATCCTTGTGCCCCAGGGATGAACCCCAGTTGGTCGTGGTGAATAATCTTTCTAATGCATTGTTGTATTCGATTTGCTAAAATTCTGTTTAGGATTTTTGCATCAGTATTCATCAGAAATATAGGTCTGTAGTTTTCTTTTTTTGTGTTGTCCTTACCAGGTTTTGGTATCAAGGTAATGTTGGCCTCATAAAATGAGTTAGAGAGTACTGACTCTTCTTCAGTTTTTTGGAAGAGTTTGAGCAGGATTAGTATTAGATCCTGTTTGAAGGTTTGGTAGAATTCACTAGTGAAGCCATCTGGTCCTGGACTTTTGCTTTTGGGAAGGTTTTGGATGACTGATTCAATTTCTCTACTGGTGATCGGTCTGTTTAGATTTTCCAGTTCTTCACGGTTCAGCCTTGGAAGGCTATATGTTTCTCTAAGAAGTTGTCCATTTCTTCTAGGTTATTGAATTTGGTGGCATATAGTCCTTCATAGTATTCTTGAATGATCCTTTGTATTTCTGTGGTGTCCGTGATAACTTCCCCTTTTTCATTTCTGATTTTGTTAATTACTGTCTTCTCTCTTTTTATCTTAGTGAGTCTAGGCAAGGGTTTGTCGATTTTATTAAATTTTTCAAAGAACCAGCTCTTTCTCACATTAATTTTTCTATTGTCGTTTTGTTCTCTATTTCATTGAATTCTGCTCTGATTTTCGTTATTTCCTTTCTTCTGGTGACCTTGGGTTTCACTTGTTCTTCTTCTTCTAGTTCTTTAAGGTGTAACATGAGGTTATTTATTTTGGATTTCTTTTTTTTCTTGAGATAGGCCTGTAATAATATAAATTTCCCTCTTAAAACTGCTTTCACTGCATCCAAAAATTTTTTCAGGATGTAGTTTCATTGTCATTTATTTCTATGCATCTTTTGGTCTCTCCTGTAATTTCTTCTTTGACCCAGTCGTTCTATAAAAGTATGTTGTTTAATCTCCGTGTATTTGTGTGTTTACCTGCTTTCTTTTCGCAGTTGATTTCCAATTTCAAAGCCTTGCGATCAGAGAATATGCTTGCTATGATTTCAATGTTCTTAAATTTTCTGAGGCTGCTTTTATGTCCCAATATATGGTCTATCCTTGAGAATGTTCCATGTACACTCTAATAGAATGTATGGTGTGATGTTTAGGATGAAGTGCTCTATATATGTCAATGATGTCCATTTCATCTAATGTGTCATTTAGGGCTGCTATTTCGTTATTTATCTTCTGTTTAAATGATCTATCCATAGCTGTCAATGATATATTTAAGTCCCTAGTATAATTGTGTTTCGGTCAATTTCTCCATTTAGTTTTGTTAGTAGTTGCTTGGTATATTTTGGTGCTCCCTGATTAGGAGCATAAATATTGATGACTGTTATGTCTTCTTGTTGTATAGTCCCCTTTACCATTATGAAATGTCCATCTTTGTCTGTTGTTACCCTGCCAGGGGCGGGTGAGTTGTGAGAGGTGGCCCAGAGTAATGGCAGTGACCACCACCACAGCTGGTCCTACTTCCACAGCTCCCTCCAGTTTGCCAGAACTAGTTGGGCTGCGAATCTGTGTCTGCGGTCCACAGTTCTCAGAACATCAAATATCCTGTCTTTTTTATCTAACACTGCTACTTTATCGCTTCTAGCACCGGGCAGTTGGTAGTGGGGTGAGCTCTGGGAGGGTAGGGAGGGGGCGGCTAGTCTCAGTGCCTTAGGCTTCCGTTATCTGCTCGGCAGTGAGGGCTTAAACCACCATTTTCAGCCTTCTTCCCTCAGTCTTTGCTCTGAGGTCTCTGCCATGAGCATTGGGTTCAGCCGTGTTATATGCTGCCCCCTCAGCCCTATGGGCCATAAGTGGAGCCCTACGAGTGCGAGTTCTTCCCTCTCCCGCAGCTGCGGTAATTCCGGGATGCAGGAAGTTCGGAGCACTGAGCTAGGTCTGCATCCTGCGCCTGCGAGGCTCCGTCCCCGCACTTCTCCCTTCCCTCCTCCCCCGCTCGCACAATTCGCCCACCTGAAGGTGAATTCAGTAGTGGGCCTCTTCGTCTTGCCTGTCTGCTGAGCAGGGAGTCCTTTGTGGAGTTATTGTTGTCCGATTAGTTGTAAATTCCAGGGGAGCTTTACAGAGACTCACCTCAGACCACCATTTTGATTAATGCACTTTTTTCTAATATTACTTTGAAGTGGCTTCTTTTAGTTTCTTCTGCAGATTATAAACAATCCCCAACAGCTGATTTTAACTTTTTCATCTGGTTCCATGAATAACCAGTGCCGAGCAGAGAGCTGATGTTGCTCTTGGAAACTCTTCTAAAAGATAAGTGCAGCATGAGCCTCCAGTTCATCATACCAATGGGCTTCACTGGGTACAGTTAATAGACCTAGGGAGGAGATATGTGGTTTCTAATAGCCCAAAACTCCTCAATCATATATTCAATTCAGAGTTTTTCATTTTGAACTCATACACTGCAAGGAGATGAAACACTCCAATTCTGCAATTCTTTTCCAACTTTTCTTATGGTCAACATAGAGCTATCAAATTAACCATTTGACTTCACAGATTAGTTAGTTGTCTCTACCAAGGAAAAAGTTGATTAAGTCCTACAAACAGTCGTGTCCATTTTTAAAGTCAATCTAAGAAAAAATAAGTCAATTTGGTCAAGTAAACATTCTGCCATCAATTCCATCAAGCAATTACTTCTGTCAATAAGATAACTTAGTCTAACAACAGGTCAGTTCTGCCTAAAAACTAACTCTGTATAACCATGTATCAGTTATGTAAATAAATTAATTCATTCAGCCTATCAAATAACCAGATTTAATAAATCATATTAACTTAATTAGATGAGCCACGCCATTGGACAAGAATACACAAAAATGCTGAGGGGTGTTAGGGAGCAGGGAGTACTGGATTCCTGAAAGATTACCACATCTAAAGTAAGAGACTGCTCCCTTTCCTGATATCTATTGAATGTGACTAACCAAAGCAAACACAGAAACCCCAAAATAATTGATAATTTACAGGATTGCAAACAATAGCTTATTATTAACATGATATACTCAAGATAGACTGTCTTGAGCATTTTTAGATGTATCATTCATACCTTGAAATGTTGGTTCAGAGTTTTCAGCTCCACTGTAAAGAAAGATTCTTACTAATTTTATCTTTAATAGATTCTTCCATAAATTACTATCAGCATCATCAGTAGCATCAAAATACATTTAGTGTCAGCAGAATGGTGTCATGAGTGGTCCCCTTGATGTATTCCCTTGAAGTTACAAGTTGAACATCTATAATTCAAAAAAGGATTCCATGCAAAACACACAAACATGTCTACGAGATCTGCTCATAGAAACTTTCGAAGGTGGATGAATTAGGAAGAACAGAAAAGAAGGAAGAGAGAAGAAAACAGATAGGTGCCATGGACTCAGCCTGGAGCTCACTGCAGGTCTCAGGAGAGAAGATTCAGGCTACAGGTGTACTCTCTGTGGCCCCGAGCATTCCTGCCTGAGTGATCAGCATATAATATGGTTGAATCCAGCAATCAGAACAGAGACTGAACACAGAAGTGTAACAGCTGTTTTAGAGCAGCCACCATTGCCAGGCAGAAAACAAAGCCATGGATCCTTGCCATTGCTCCCCAACCTCCCAGTGCTAGCAATGGGCCCCAGAAAAAACTATAGCAATGAGTGTTGGGTTACAAAGAAGAATACCTATAGCCCTGAGAACTGGAGAGACAGTTACTGAGTGTCAGATGCACACTGTGACTAATCCCAGTGATAGGGGTGGAGATACACTGGCAAGGCCGCTGAGGTCTGTTAGTTACCATTTCTCAGAGGAGAACAAAGCCACAAACACACCAGCAGCCTCTCCCAGTCCACCCTGCCTACACCTGTCATAGCTGATCACAGTAAGACACCTGGGACATTTTAGGCAGCATAGCACTGCATCTGGATGCAGGGGCAGCACTGGGGTTTCAGGGGCTCAGAACTTCATTGCCCACCACATTCTCCCACAGGAGTGGTGTCCTGAGACTGAGGCGATCTGATCACAGAGGAGATACTCACTACTCCAGTGAACACAAGCATTTTTCCACCACAAGTAGAGATGCAAGAAGGCAGAGCACAGCAAAAGAACCAGCACCATCTACTGGTAAACAAAAGAAAGAACCCTTCTTATTAACTTACTGCAGAATTCACTCCCATAAATGCCCAGGCAAAGAAATAACCAATCAACTACCATGAATAACCAAGATAACAAGACAGCTCAGAAAGAAAAATAAAAGAATCACCATAAAATAAATTTAAGGACATGGAAATATGTAATTTAAATGACAGAGAATGGAAGATTGGAGATCTGAAAAAAACTCAATGAGATGCAAGAAAACTCAGATAGGCAGTTTAATGAACTCAGAAATAAAATCAACAAACAAAATGGATATTTTACCAAAGAGATTGAAACTTTAAAAATAGAAAGGAATAGAAATTCTGGAACTGAAGAACTCAAAAAAAAAAAAAAGATGAAGAACGAAATAGCAAGTTTCGGAAGTAGAGCTGATGAGATGGAGGAAAGAATTAGTGATATAGAAGATAGAAATCTGGACATGAAACGGATAGAAGAAGAAAGAGGACTGAAAGTAAAAACAAATGAAAAAACTCTACAAGAACTATCTGACTCCATCAGAAAGAGCAATATAAGAATAATGGATATATCAAAAGAAGAAGAGAAAGGAACAGAGAGCTTATTCAAACAAGTAGTCAATATGAACTTCCCAAACCTATGAAAAAAACTTGACTGTCAAATCCAAGAAGCAAATACAATACCCAATTATCTCAATCCAAAAAGCCATTCTTATAAGGCACATTATATTAAAAATCTCAAAAATTAATGAGAAGGGAAGAATTCTCAAGGCAGCCAGGGAAAAGAACCCAGTAACCTATAAAGGACAGCCCATTAGATTATCATCGGATTTTTCAGCAGAAACTCTACAAGCCAAGAGGGAGTGGAATCAAATATTCAAACTGTTGAAAGAGAGAAATTACCAGGCAAGCATAATATATCCAGCAAAATCATTCTTTAAATATGAAGGAACAATAAAGATCTTTTGCAGATCTACAAAAGCTGAGGGAATGTTCCACAGCAAAACCTGCATTACAGGAAATATTGAAGGGGGCTATTCTATCTGAAACAAAAACACAAAACGTCACAAAAATATGAGTATGATGACAGACAGACAGAAGCAGGAAATTTCAGTCCTTATTCAAAATAGGGCACTAAACACTTAAATATAACATAAAGGCTAAAAGAGGAAAAAAGCTTAAAAAAGAAAAAAGAGAAGAAGAAAACAATAACTACTGCAACTTGGAAATGAAGTCATAGCATAAATAAGGATAATCTGTGACAACAAAAACATAAAAGGTGGAGTACAAAGGTCTGAATTTGTAAATGGGAATGGAGATAAGATACATGAAGAAAAAAAGGACTATTGTACATATGAAATGTTCTTTTACATAAACTTGACACACACAAAATCCACAACTGAGACACATCACATAAAAAAAAAAAAAGAAACAGAGTGAAAATCATAAAATACCACCACACTAAAATAACAGGGCAAAGACACAACGGAGACACCAAGCTACCACTAAACAAAAGATAAAATAGCTGTAGGAAATCTTCACATATCAATAATCATAATCAAACTAAATATAAATGGACTGAACTCACCAATAAAAAGACACAGAATAGCACACTGATTAAAAAAACAACTATGTGCTGTCTTAAAAGGATGTATGTCAGCTGCAAAAAAAAAAAACGTACACTCAAAGTGAAGGGTGTAAAATGATACTCCAGACAAACGGCATCCAGAGAAATGTGGTTTAGTCATACTTATATCTGATGAAACAGACTTCAAGATACAAAAGATAAAAAGAGAAAAAGACGGACATTTCATAATGATAAAGGTAACTATACAACAAGAAGATATTATAATTATCAATATATATGCCCCTAGTCAGGGAGCACCAACGTATATAAAGCAACTACTAACAGAACTAAAGGGAGAAATTGACCAAAACACAATTGTAGTAGGTGACCTAAATACATCATTGACAGCTATGGATAGATCATCCAAACAGAAAATCAGTAAGGAAATATCAGCTTTAAATGACACATTAGACCAAATGGACATAATTGACATTTGTAGAGCACTTCACCCTAGAACACCAGACTACACATTCTTTTCTACTTTACATGGAACATTCTAAAGGATAGACAATATGTTAGGACATAAAACTAGCCTCAAATTTAAGAAAATTGAAATTATACCAAGCATATTCTCTGATACAAGGCTTTGAAATTGGATATCAACTGCAAAAACAAAGCAGGAAAAAACACAAATATGTGGAGACTAAACAACATGCTATTAAAGAATGACTAGGTGGAAGAAGAAATAAAAGGACAGATCAAAAGATACATAGAAACGAATGAGGATGAAAATACAATAATTAAATACAATAATCAAAATTATTGGCATGCAGCAAAAGCAGTAATAAGAGGAAAATTTATATCAATACAAGTCTGCCTCAAGAAACAAGAAAAATCTCAAATAAACAATCTAACATTATACCTTATAGATCTAGAAAAAGAAGAAAAAATGAAACTCAAAATCAGCAGAAAGAAAGAAATAATAGAAATCAGAGAAGTAAATGAAATAAAGAATAAAAAGACAATACAAAAGAACAAGACAAACAAATGAGAAAAAAAAACTCATAGACACAGACAATAGTTTAGTGGTTACCAGAGGGTAAGGGCGGTGGGGGGAGGGAGATGAGGGTAAAGGGGATCAAATATATGGTGATGGAAGGAGTACTGACTCTGGGTGGTGAACACACAATGGGATTTATAGATGATGTAATACAGAATTGTACACCTGAAATTATGTAATTTCATTAACAATTGTCACCCCAGTAAATAAATTTTAAAAAAGAAAATATGAATGCAACAAAGAGCTGTTTCCTTGAAAAGATCAATAAAATTGACATGCCCCTCCCTGACTAGAATAACTTTAAAAAAAGAGAAAAATAACCAAATAAACAAAAGCAGAAATGAACGAGAAATTACAATGGATACCACAGAAAAACAAAGAATTTTATAACAATGCAATGAAGAATATATGCTACCAAATGCAATAACCTAGAAGAAATGGATAAGTTCTTAGAAATCTATAACCTTCTTAGACTGAACCATGAAGAACTGAAAAATCTAAATAGACCAATAAACAGTAACTGAACAATCGTCAAAAACCTCCCAAAAAGCAAAAGTCCCTGACAAGATGACTTCTCTGGTGAATTCTACCAAACATTCAAATACCTACCCTTCTCAAACTCCTCAAAAAAAAAAAAAAATTGAAGTATTGGAAATACTTCCTAACTCATTATATATGCCACCATTATCCTGAAAACCTGGTAAGGAAAACACAAAAGAAAATTACAGACCAGTATCTCTGATGAATACAGATACAAAAATCTTTAACTAGCTAATTGAATATAACAATACCTTGAAATGATTGTACATCATGATCAAGTTTCAAAGGAACAAGGATGGTCAACATACATGAATTGATCAATATGATACATCACATAAACAAAATAAAAGATAAAAAAATGTATTATTATATCAATAGATACAGAAAAAGCATTTGACAAGATACGTCCACTTATGATTAAAACACATAATAAAATGGGTATAGATGGCAGTGTCTCAATATAATAAAAGCTGTATGTGACAAACCCTCAGCTCATATCACTTAATGATGAAAAACAGACAGCTCTTCCTCTAAGACCAGAAGCAAGAAAAGGATACCCCCATCACCACTGTTATTCAACATAGTTTTGGAAGTCATAGCCAGAGCAATCAGGCAAAAGAAAAAACATAAAAGGCATCCAAATTGGGAATAAATAAGTCAAATTGGCACCTTTTGCAGATGAAATTTATATATATATATAGAAAAACCTAAAGACTTCACCAAAAAACAGTGAGAAATAGTAAACAAGTCAGTAAAGTTGCAGGACACAAAATCAATGACAAAACTCCATTGTGTTTGTATGTACTAACAATGAAATTTCCACAAAAAAAAATCATTTTGCAATGGCAATAAAAAGTGTAAAATATTTAGGAATAAACTTAACAAAGGGTGTGAAGGACCTATACACAGAAAACTATAAGACATTATTAAAAGAAATGAAAAGGCATAAAGAAATGAAAAAGCGGGAGACGAAAAAAAATGGCGGCGTGAGGTGAGGCTCTGTAACGCTCCCCTGGAATTTACAACGAATCGGACAACAATAACTCCACAAAGGACTCCTTGCACAGCAGACAGGCAAGACGAAGAGGCCGACTACTGAATTCACCTCCAGGTGGGTGAATCGCGCGAGCGGGGGAGGAGGGAGAGGAGAAGTGCGGAGACGGAGCTGCGCAGGCACAGGACACAGACCTAGCTCAGTGCTCGGAGCCCGCTGCGCCCGGATCTTCCGCAACTGCGGGAGAGGGAAGGACACGGACAGCTAGGGCTCCGCTTACGGCCCACAGGGCTGAGGGGGCAGCATACAAAACCGCTGAACCCAACGCTCGCTCACGGCAGACCTCGGAGCAAAGACTGAGGGAAGAGGGCTGAAATCGGTGGTTTAAGCCCTCACTGCCGAGCGGAGAACGGAAGCCTTAGGCACGGAGACTAGCCGCCCCCTCCCTACCCTCCCAGAGCTCGCCCCGCCCCCACCTGCCCAGTGCTAGAAGCGATAAAGTAGCAGTGTCGGATCAAAGGACAGAATATTTGCTGCTCTGAGAACTGTGGACCGCAGACACAGATTCGCAGCTCAACTAAATCCGGCAAAGGGGAGGGAGCTGTGGAAGCAGGACTGGCTGTGGTGGTGGTCACCACCATTGCTCTGGGCCACCTCTCACAACTCACCCCGCCCCTGGCCCCACCTATCTGGGCGGATCCCTGCAGGAGTAAACAGAACTGCTGAAACAAACGGGCTCTGAATCTGGTGCACAAAGAGCTTTGGAACTCCAAAAGCTCTTCACATACCTATCAACCTGTTGCAGAAGACACTCCTGTAGATGTCTAGGAAGAGAAATAGTAAATCAGTGATTGCCATGAATAACCAAGGCAACAAGATAGCTCAGAAAGAAAGTGAAAAGTCTCCAGAAAAGGAACTTAGAGATATGGACCTTTGTGATTTAAATGACAGAGAATTCAAGATCGCAATTCTGAAAAAACTGAACGAGATGCAAGAAAACACAGAAAGGCAGTTTAATGAACTCAGAAACACAATCAAAGAACACCATGAGCATTTTACAAAAGAGATTGAAATCTTGAAAAAGAACCAAATAGAATTTCTGGAGATTAAGAACTCAATAGAAGAAATTAACAATAAAATATCCAGCTTAGGTAGTAGAGTTGACCAGATGGAGGAAAGAATCAGTGACATCGAAGATAGGAACCTGGAATTTACACAGAGGGAAGAAGAAAGAGACTTGAGACTTAAAAGAAATGAAAGAACTCTACAAGAACTTTCTGACTCCATCAGAAAGAGCAATATAAGAATAATGGGCATACCAGAAGGAGAAGAAAGAGGGAAGGGAACAGAGAATATATTCAAACAAATTGTCGATGAGAACTTCCCAAACTTGTGGACAGAACTGGATCCTCGAATCCAAGAAGCAAATAGAACACCTAATTACCTCAATCCCAACAGGCCTTCACCAAGGCACATTGTATTGAAGCTGTCTAAAATCAATGATAAAGAAAGAATCCTCAAGGCAGCCAGGGAAAAGAAGACGGTAACTTACAAAGGAAAGCCCATTAGATTATCATCAGATTTTTCAGCAGAAACTCTACAAGCTAGGAGGGAATGGAACCAAATATTCAAACTATTGAAAGAGAGAAATCATGAGCCAAGAATAATATATCCAGCAAAGATCTCCTTTAGATATGAAGGAGGAATAAAGACCTTTCCAGACATACAGAAGCTGAGGGAATTTTCTAATACACGACCTGCACTACAAGAAATACTAAAGGAGGCTATTAGACCACCATCAACAGGGACAACTTGTGGCAACCGAAACATAAAAAGGGGGAGCGTAAAGGCCTGAACTGGAATATGGGAATAGAGAAAGTAAGCGTACTGAAGAAACTGGAATACTCTAAATATCAAACTTTCTTTTATATAAACTCAAGGGTAACCACTCAAAAAACATCCAAATCTGAAATACATACTGTAATAAAAGAAGAAACAGAGGGAAACATCATAGAATACTACCACACAGAAATAACAGACAACAACAAAAAGGCAAAGAAACAATGGAGACACAGACTTACCAGAAAACTAAAGACAGAATGACAGGAAATCCTCACATATCAATAATCACCCTGAATGTAAATGGACTGAACTCACCAATAAAGAGACACAGAGTAGCAGATTGGATCAAAAAACTAAACCCAACCATATGCTGCCTACAAGAGACACATCTCAGCTACAAGGACAAGCATAGACTCAAAGTGAAAGCGTGGAAATTGACACTTCAAGCAAATGGTACCCAGAAAAAATCAGGTGTAGCCATAATGATTTCCGATGAAACAGACTTCAGGGTGAAAAAGATAACAAGAGACAAAGATGGACATTTCATAATGGTAAAGGGGACTATACAACAAGAAGACATAACAGTCATCAATATTTATGCCCCCAATCAGGGAGCACCGAAATATACCAAGCAACTACTAACAGAACTAAAGGGAGAAATTGACCAAAACACAATTATACTAGGGGACTTAAATACATCATTGACAGCTATGGATAGATCATCCAAACAGAAGATAAATAACGAAATCGCAGCCCTAAATGACACATTAGAGGAATTGGACATAATTGACATATATAGAGCACTTCATCCTAAAACATCAGACTATACATTCTTTTCTAGTGTACATGGAACATTCTCAAGGATAGACCATATATTGGGACACAAAATCAGCCTCAGCAAATTTAAGAAGATTGAAATCATACCAAGCATATTCTCTGATCACAAAGCTTTGAAATTGGATATCAACTGCAAAAAGAAAGCAGGAAAAAACACAAATACATGGAGATTAAACAACATACTTTTAAAGAACGACTGGGTCAAAGAAGAAATTAGAGGAGAGCTCAAAAGATACATAGAAACAAATGACAATGAAAATACATCCTACCAAAATTTTTGGGATGCTGCGAAAGCAGTTTTAAGAGGGAAAATTATATCATTACAGGCCCATCTCAAGAAACAAGAAAAATCCCAAATAAATAACCTCATGTTACACCTTAAAAAACTAGAAAAAGAAGAACAAGTGAAACCCAAGGTCAGCAGAAGAAAGGAAATAACAAAAATCAGAGCAGAACTAAATGAAATAGAGAACAAAAAGACAATAGAAAAAATTAATGTGACAAAAAGCTGGTTCTTTGAAAAGATTAACAAAATCGACAAACCCTTGGCTAGACTCACTAAGATAAAAAGAGAGAAGACACTAATTAACAAAATCAGAGATGAAAAAGGAGAAGTTATCACAGACACCACAGAAATACAAAGGATTATCCAAGAATACTATGAAGGACTATATGCCACCAAATTTAATAACTTAGAAGAAATGGACAAGTTCTTAGAAACATATAGCCTTCCAAGGCTGAATCATGAAGAACTGGAAAATCTTAACAGGCCGATCACCAGTAAGGAAATTGAATCAGTCATCAAAAACCTTCCCAAAATCAAAAGTCCTGGACCAGATGGCTTCACCAGTGAATTCTACCAAACCTTCAAAGAGGATCTAATACCAATCCTGCTCAAACTCTTCCAAAAAATTGAAGAAGAGTCAGTACTCCCTAACTCATTTTATGAGGCCAACATTACCCTGATACCAAAACCTGGTAAGGACAACACAAAAAAAGAAAACTACAGACCTATATCTCTGATGAATACAGATGCTAAAATCCTAAACAAAATTCTAGCAAATCGAATACAACAATGCATTAAAAAGATTATTCATCACGACCAAGTGGGGTTCATCCCCGGGGCACAAGGATGGTTCAACATTCGCAAATCCATCAATGTGATACATCACATAAACAAAATAAAGGACAAAAATCATATGATTCTATCAATTGATGCAGAAAAAGCATTTGATAAGATACAACATTCATTTATGATTAAAACACTTACTAAAATTGGTATAGAAGGAAAATACCTCAACATAATAAAGGCCATATACGAAAAGCCCTCAGCTAATCTCATAATTAATGGTGAAAAGCTGAAGCCCTTTGCTCTACGTTCAGGAACACGACAAGGTTGTCCCCTATCACCTCTGCTTTTCAACATAGTGTTGGAAGTCCTCGCCAGAGCTATCAGGCAAGAGAAAGAAATAAAAGGCATCCAAATTGGGAATGAAGAAGTTAAATTGTCACTCTTTGCAGATGACATGATGCTATACATAGAAAACCCTAAAGACTCCACCAAAAAGCTATTAGAAACAATCAATGAATATAGTAAAGTTGCTGGCTACAAAATCAACGTACCAAAGTCCATTGCTTTCCTATATACCAACAATGAAATCTCAGAAAAAGAGATAGAAAAAACAATTCCTTTTGCAATTGCAGCAAAAAGAATAAAATACCTAGGAATAAACTTAACCAAGGATGTGAAGGATTTATATGCTGAAAACTATAAGACATTCTTGAAAGAAATTGAAGAAGACACAAAGAAATGGAAAGACATTCCGTGCTCATGGATTGGAAGAATCAACATAGTTAAAATGGCCATATTACCCAAAGCCATATACAGATTTAATGCAATCCCCATTAAAATCCCAATGGCATTTTTTAAAGAAATAGAACAAAAAATCATCAGATTTGTTTGGAACCACAAAAGACCCCGAATAGCCAAAGCACTATTAAAAAAAAGAACAATACTGGAGGTATCACACTCCCTGATTTTTTCTTATACTACAGGGCTACAATAATCAAAACAGCTTGGTATTGGCGGAAAAACAGACACATAGACCAATGGAATAGAATTGAGAACCCAGAAATAAAACCACATAAATATGGACAGATAATTTTTGACAAAGAAGCTAAAAACATACAATGGACGAAAGACAGCCTCTTCAATAAATGGTGCTGGCAGAATTGGATAGCTACGTGCAAAAGAATGAAACTGGACTGCTATCTGTCACCATGTACCAAAATTAATTCAAAATGGATCAAAGACTTAAGCATAAGACCTGACACAATAAACTGCATTGAAGAAAACATAGGTACTAAACTTATGGACCTTGGGTTCAAAGAGCATTTTATGAATTTGACTCCAAAGGCAATGGAAGTAAAAACTAAAATAAACAAATGGGATTATATGAAACTGAAAAGCTTCTGCACAGCAAAAGAAACTATTGACAAAATAATGAGGCAACCAACTGAATGGGAGAAGATTTTCGCAAACAGTTCCTCTGATAAGGGGCTAATATCCAAAATGTACAAGGAACTCATGAAACTCAACAACAAAAAAACAAACAACCCAATTGAAAAATGGACAGAGGACCTGAAGAGACATTTCTCCAAAGAGGATATACAAATGGCAAATAGACATATGAAAAAATGCTCAACATCGCTAATCATCAGAGAAATGCAAATGAAAACCACAATGAGATATCACCTCACCCCAGTCAGAATGGCTTTCATCAACAAAACAAATAGTAACAAGTGTTGGAGAGGCTGTGGAGAAAAAGGAACTCTCATACACTGTTGGTGGGAATGCAGACTGGTGCAGCCGCTATGGAAGGCAGTGTGGAGGTTCCTCAAGAAATTACGAATAGAATTACCATATGACCCAGCAATCGCTCTCCTGGGTATCTACCCCAAAAATATAAAAGCATTTCTCTATAGAGACACGTGTACGCCAATGTTCATTGCAGCTTTGTTTACGGTGGCCAAGACATGGAAACAACCAAAATGTCCTTCGATAGATGAATGGATAAAGAAGTTGTGGTACATATACACAATGGAATACTATTCGGCGTTAAGGAAAGATGATATAGGAACATTTGTGACAACATGGATGGATCTCGAGAGAATAATGCTAAGTGAAACAAGCCAGACAGAAAAAGCAGAGAACCCTATGATTTCACTGATATGTGGTATATAAACCAAAAAGAACAAGACAAACAAATCAGAAACAAAAACTCATAGACACTGACAATAATTTAGTGGTTACCAGAGGGTAAGGGGGTGGGGGGTGGGTGATGAGGGTAAAGGGGATCAAATATATGGTGATGGAAGGAGAACTGACTCTGGGTGGTGAACACACAATGGGATTTATAGACGATGTAATACAGAATTGTACACCTGAAATCTATGTAAATTTACTAACAATTGTCACCCCAATAAAATTAATTAAAAAAAAAAAAAAGAAATGAAAAAGTATTCCATGTTCATGGATTGGAAGAATCAAAATAGTTAAAATAGCCTTATTACACAAAACAATATACAGATTTAATGCAATCCCAATCAAAATACCAATGACATTTTTTAAAGAAATAGAGAAATAGAATAAAAATGATCAGATTTGTTTGGAATCATAAAAGACTGTGAATAGCCAAAGCAATCCTGAGAAAAAAGAACAAACATAGTACAGCAATATCTGACTTCAAATTATACCACAAAGTAACAATAATGAAAACAGCATGGTATTGGCAGATAAACAGACACACAGACCAATGGAATAAAACTGAAAACCCTAAAATAAACTCACATACATATGGACAAATAATTTTCAACAATGGACTCAAAGCATACAATGGAGAAAAGAAAGTCTCTTCAATAAATGGTGCTGGGAAAATTGGATAACTATGTGTAAAAGAATGAAAATAGACTGCTATCTGTCACTATACACCAAAATTAACTCAAAATCAATCAAAGACCTAAATATAAGGCCTGAAACAATAAACTGCATAAAAGAAATTGTAAGTATTAAACGTAATGACCTTGGTCTTAGAGAGGATTTTAGAAATCTGATTACAAAGGCAAGGGAAGGAAAAAGAAAACTAAATGAATGGGACTATATCAGACTAAAAATCTTCTGCATAGCAAAATAAACTGTTAACAAATCAAAGAGGCCAACAACAAAATGCAGGAAGATATTTGCAAACAATACCTCTGATAAGACGCTAATATCCAAAATATGTAAAGAACTTGGACAACTTAACAACAACAACAACAACAAAAAATAACAATGCAGTTAAAAAATTGGCAGAGGACCTGAACAGACACTTCTCCCAAGACTTACAAATGGCCAAAGGATTTATGAAAAAATGCCCAATTTCACTAGCTATTAGAGAAATGCAAATCAAAACCACAATGAGATACCACCTCTCACTTGTTATAATGGTTATTATCAGAGGCTGTGGAGAAATAGAAACCCTCAGACACTGATAATGGAAATATCAATTGTTACTCTCACTATGAAAAACAATATGGAGGTTCCTCAAAAATATAAGAATACATATTTGAGGTAATAATGTCCGAAAACTTCCATAACCTGATGAAGGAAACCAACATACAAGCCCAGGAAGTGCAGAGAGTTCCAACCAGGATAAACCCAAACAGGCCCACATCAAGACTCATTATAGTTAAAATGGCAAAGCTTAAAGACAAAGAGAGAATCTTGAAAGCAGCAAGAGAAATGCAGAAGGTTACATACAAGGGAACTCCCATAAGACTATCAAATGACTTTTCTACAGAAACATTGAAGGCCAGGAGGGAGTGGCAGGAGATACTCAAAGTGATGGAACACAAAGGCCTACAACCTAAATTGCTTGATCCAGCAAGGCTATCATTTAAAGTTGATGGAGAGATAAAGACCTTCCCAGAAAAGAACAAACTGAAAGAATTTATTACAACCAAGCCAGCATTGCAAGAAATATTAAAAGGACTTCTGTAAATAGAAGAAAGATGAAAACAAGTTACTACAAATTTAAAAATGGCAATAACTATGTACCTATCAATAATCACTTTAAATGTAAATGGATTAAACGCTCCAATCAAGAGACATAGGGTGGCTGAGTGGATAAGGAAGCAAGACCCTTGTATATGCTGTATACAAGAGACTCATTTCAGATCAAAAGACACACAAAGGCTGAAAGTGAAGGGTTGGAGTAACATATTTCATGCAAATGGAAGCAAAAAAAAAGCTGGAGTTGCAATACTTATATCTGACAAAATAGACTTTAAAATGAAGAACATATTAAAAGACAAAGATGGGCACTATATAATAATAAAGGGATCAATCCGACAAGAGGACATAACCCTAGTAAACATCTATGCACCTAAAATAGGAGGACCTAAATATATAAAACAGGTACTGATGGACATAAAGACAGAGATCAACAGCAACACTATCATAGTAGGGGACTTCAACACACTTCTGACAACAAGAGACAGGTCCTCCAGACAGAAAATCAATATAGAAACAACAACCTTAAATGATACTTTGCAGCAGTTGGATTTAATTCATATTTTCAGAGCATTTCACCCCAATGCTGCAGAATACACGTTCTTCTCAAGTGCACATGGAACATTTTCTAAGATAGATCATATATTAGGACACAAAACAAGCCTTGATAAATTTAAGAAAATTGAAATCATACCAATTGTCTTCTCTGACCACAGTGCTATGAAATTAGAAATGAACTACAAGGAAAAACAACCAGGAAGACACACCAATTCATGGAGGCTGAATAACATGTTGCTAAATAATGAATGGGTCAGGCAGCAGATCAAAGAAGAAATCAAAAGATATCTTGAGACAAATGAGAATGAGAACACGACGACCCAAAATCTATGGGATGCTGCGAAAGCAGTCCTAAGAGGGAAGTTCATAGCACTGCAGGCCTACCTAAAGAAACAAGAAACATCACTAATTGACAGTTTATCTTCACACTTAAGGGATCTGGAAAAAGAACAACAAAATAAACCCAAAGGGAGCACAAGGAAGGAGATAATAAGGATCAGAGCAGAAATAAATGAAATAGAAACCAGAAAAACAATACAAAAGATCAATGAATCCAAGAGTTGGTTCTTAGAGAAGATAAACAAAATTGACAAACCTTTAGCCAGACTCATTAAAAAAAGGAGAGAGAGGACCCAAGTTAATAAAATCATAAACGAAAGAGGAGAAGTGACAACAGACACCACATAAATACAAAAAATTTTAAGAAATTACTATGAGCAACTATATGCCAACAAATTTGACAACCTTGAAGAAATGGACAATTTTCTAGAGGCGCACAACCTTCCAAGGCTAACTCAAGAAGAAACAGAAAGCCTGAACAGTCTGATTACCACCAGGGAAATTGAATCAGTAATCAATAATCTCCCAACAAACAAAAGCCCTGGACCAGATGGCTTTACAGGTGAATTTTTCAAAACGTGCAAAAAAGAATTATCACCTATTCTCCTCAAGCTCTTCCAAAAAATCCAGAAGAAAGGAAGACTCCCAAACACTTTTTACGAAGCCACTATCACCCTGATCCCAAAAGCAGACAAAGACACCACAAAAAAAGAAAACTACAGGCCGATATCTCTCATGAACATAGATGCAAAAATTCTCAACAAAATTAGCAAACAGAATTCAGCAATACATTAAAAAGATCATACACCATGATCAAGTGGGATTCATCCCTGGTATGCAGGGGTGGTTCAACATCCGCAAATCAATTAATGTGATACACCACATTAACAAAATGAAAAATAAAAATCACGTGATCATATCAATAGATGCAGAAAAAGCATTTGATAAAATACAGCAACCTTTTATGATAAAAACCCTTAAGAAAGTGGGAATAGAGGGATCATATCTTAACATAATAAAGGCCATATATGACAAACCCACAGCTAACATCATACTCAATGGGGAAAAGCTAAAACCATTCCCCCTAAGATCAGCAACAAGACAAGGTTGCCCACTATCTCCACTTCTATTCAACATAGTGCTGGAAGTTCTAGCAACAGCAATCAGACAAGAGAAAGAAATAAAAGGCATCCAAATTGGTAAGGAGGAAGTAAAATTATCATTATATGCAGATGATATGATACTATATATAGAGAACCCTAAAGACTCCACCAAGAAACTATTAGAACTGATAGATGAATTTAGTAAAGTAGCAGGATATAAAATTAATATCCGGAAATCAGTTGCATTTGTATATACCAATGATAAAATAGCAGAAGGAGAAATTTAAAAAACAATTCCATTTACAATTGCTCCAAAGACTGTAAAATATCTGGGAATAAATCTAACCAAAGATGTAAAAGATCTGTACTTAGAAAATTATACGACACTGAAGAAAGAAATGAAAGAAGACATAAATAGATGGAAACACATTCCACGTTCATGGATAGGAAGAATTAATATAGTTAAAATGTCCATACTGCCTAAGGCAATATACATATTCAACGCAATTCCCATCAAACTACCAACGACGTTTTTCACAGAAATAGAACATATAATCCTAAAATTTATATGGGACCATAAAAGACCCCGGATAGCCTCAGCAATCTTGAGCAATAAGAACAAAGTGGGAGGTATAACGATACCTGATTTCAAACTATACTACAAGGCTACAGTAATCAAAACAGCATGGTACTGGCATAAAAATAGACACATAGATCAATGGAACAGAATAGAGAGTCCAGACGTAAATCCATGCCTATATGCCCATCTAATCTACGACAATGGAAGCAAGAACGTACGATGGAGTAAAGACAGCCTGTTTAATAAGTGGTGTTGGGAAACCTGGACAGACACATGCAAGAAAATGAAGCTGGACCACCTCCTTACACCATATACAAAAACAAATTCAAAATGGCTTAAAGACTTAAATGTAAGATCTGAAACCATAAAATATCTAGAAGAAAATATAGGAAGAAACTTCATGGACATTACCCGGAGTAAGATTTTCACTGACATATCCCCTCGCGCGAGGGAAGTAAGAGAAAAAATAAACATGTGGGATTACATCAAACTAAAAAGTTTTTTCACAGCAAAGGAAACCATCAATAAAACAAAAAGGGATCCTACTGTATGGGAAAAGATATTTGCCAATGATATATCTGATAAGGGATTAATATCACAAATCTATAAAAAAACTTACTCAACTCAACTCCAAAAAAAACAAACAACCCAATTAAAAAATGGGCAGAGGACTTGAGGAGACATTTTTCTAAAAAGGACATACAGAAGGCAAGAAGACATATGAAGAAATGCTCAACCTCACTAACCATCAGAGAAATGCAAATAAAAACCACAATGACATACCACCTCACTCCAGTCAAAATGGCTATCATCAATAAATCAACAAAAAACAAATGCTGGCGCGGATGTGGAGAAAAGGGAACGCTAGTGCACTGTTGGTGGGATTGCAGATTAGTGCAGCTACTATGGAAAACAGTATGGAGGTATCTCAGGAATCTGAAAATGGAACTACCCTATGATCCAGTAATTCCACTCCTAGGCATCTACCCGGAGAAATCCAAAACTCCAATTCAAAAATCTGTATGCACTCCTATGTTTATTGGAGCACTTTACACAATAGCCAAGATATGGAAACAACCGAAATGCCCATCTGTAGATGACTGGATTAAAAAGCTGTGGTACATTTATACAATGGAGTATTACGCAGCCATAAAGAAGAAAGAAATGTTATAATTTGCAACAACATGGATGTATCTAGAGAACATTATGTTAAGTGAAATAAGTCAGAAAGAGAAAGACAAGTACCATATGATCTCACTTATATATGGAATCTAAAGAATGGACTATGTGAAGGAACTAATCAGAAACAGTTTTGGGGACACAAAGAAAAAACCGAGAGTTGTTAGATAGGTGCGGGGGGGGGGTGGGGATAAGGGGAAAGGTGAACGGATTTGGAAGCAGCTGGTAACCACAAGATGTCCTCAGGGTTTTTTTGAAAATTAATTTGGGGAAGGTATTCAATAATGCTGTAAAGATTTTGTTGGGTATCCGATGGACATGCGTCCTATTTTGGAGACCACCTCAGGGATACTGTGGATACCTGATCATGGCATTGTACACCAGAAGCTAAACATTAATGAATGCCAACTATAATTTTATATATATAATGTGATGGTTCAGTGTGAGGTCGGAGGGATAGTGGATGGGGAGAGGGGGGTTCACAGTGTGAGGGATATAAATGATGAACGTCTAAGTATTACCTTGTCTTGTACACCTGAAACTAATAAATAAAAAAATAAATAAATTTAAGAATAGAATTACCACATGACTCAGCAATCCCTCTTCTTATATCTACCAAAAAAGTCTGAAAACATTTATCCATAAAAATATATGTACTCCTGTGTTCATTGCAGCATTATTCATAGTGGCCAAGACATGAATACAACCAAAATGTCCTTTGATAGATGATTGGATAAAGAAGTTGTGGTACCTATATACAATGGATTATTACTCAGCCATTAGAAAAGATGAAATAGTGTCACTTGCGACAGCATGATTGGATCTTGAGATTACCATGCTAAGAGAAATAAGTCAAACAGAAAATGTCAAAAAACATGTGATTTCACTCATATGTGGGATATAAAGCTGAAAGTAACAAACGAACAAGACAAACAAAGGAAACACTCATAGACACAGACAACAGTTTAGTGTTTACCAGAAAGTAAGGTAAAGGGGAAGAAGAAGAGAGTAAAAAGGGTCAAATATATGATGACAGAAGATTTGACTTTGGGTCGTGCACACAAAATGACGATGTATTATAGAATTATACAGGTACACTTCAAACCTGTATAATGTTATTAAACAGTTCAATCCAATAAAATTAATTTAAAAACTGCATTTAGCAAGAAACTTAACACACAGGAGTATTGGACCAAAATTCACAGAAGCTTACACCTGCTTAGTGGTAGTTTACATTCTAAAGATGAATGAAATACTTATTTATAGGAAATACATACAACCAAATCAAAACATTAAACCCAAGATGTGAACAAGCATTAAGACATACGCCACAATGGGATTTATAGATGATGTAATACAGAATTGTACACCTGAAATCTATGTAATTTTACTAACAATTGTCACCCCAATAAATTTAAAAAAAATATATACACATCCAATTCAAAAGTAAATGTATCCTACCAGTAAAGACAGGATTAGTAAGAAAGATTTTCTGTTCAAATAACATGACATAAATTGAGGCTTCATGTCTCTTCTCACTAATTCCAGAAGACTTCATAAATTTGGAAACACATGTTGACTTAATCAGATCCTCTTACACATTAACTTCTCCTTCCTCCCACTATATATCCAACACGTCTGTGCCATAGACCCTGAAATATTTCTAAATTCTCTAGAATACACCTTTTATTTTCTTCTAGCCCCACCCCTACCCCAGTATATTATGATTTCCAGTTAAGATTTAAATTATGTTTTAACATTATTGGGAGATCCAAGGTGGAGTAGTTAAACACTGTGCCTACTTCCTTCCATGAACAAATTAAAACTACAACTAAATTATAGGAAAATTAACCTGAAGAATCATCTGAAATCTGGCTGAACAGAAGTTTTATAACTAAGCATATAAAGAAGAAGCCATGTCAAGACTGGAAGGAAGCATGGAGAAGCAAAACAGGCTAAACTCAAACCTTGGTGTGGCAGTTGAGAACTGGGAGGGATATCTCAACCATGGAGATTCTCTACAGAGGAGTGAGGGACCCAAGCCCAACACCAGCCTCCCCAGCCCAGTGTACTGGTGCGAGGAAGAGGACCCCCCATAACATGTATCTGTGAAAAACAGTGGAAATTCAGTCAGACCATCTGGGTGGGATGGAAGGCAGCAGGAAATCCAGGCGTCCTCTTAAAAAACCCATGCTCAGACTCTATCACTTCCAGGCACTCACCTTGGGATTCAGCACAGGGATAGTAACTCTGGAGGTTTTGGAGACATGTGCAGGGCAGACTGATTGTGCAGCTTCAAGACAAGGGTTGGGAGATAGTTGGCATTTTCCCTGTGAGGGATCTTTTTCCCATTTAGCCTGGCGCCACCTTTCCTGTGTTGAGCCGACTCTCTATGCTTATGGACAAATCTGAATTTGACTGGTCTAGTGAGCTCCACTTCTACAATCTGCTGACTCACTGGGAACCCCACTCCACCCAACTCCCCCAACTCTGGAGTCACTTTCTCCAAGAGCAACCAGCCTCACCTGCATTGCTCTCTTTCTTGGAAAACTATTAGAGTCCAACAGACCCCAAGCTGGTGACGACTGCCCTCAGTGTGCTCTGAGACTTTTGCTAAGTAGCTTCATGTTCAGCACTGGCACGAAACCAGAATTTACATTAATCTGGTGTTCACAATTCTTCCCACTAGTGACTCACTGAGATGCTGCATCATCCATCTTCCATACCACACAAGGCTTTATCAGCAGTTAAAACTTAAGGGAGCGGGACAGCCCGGTGGCTCAGGGGGTTAGAGCTCCATGCTCCTAACTCCGAAGGCTGCCGGTTCGATTCCCACATGGGCCAGTGGGCTCTTAACAACAACAACAATAACAAAAAAAAAAAAAACTTAAGGGAGCTGGCAGGGGGAAGCCAGTGTCATTGAGTCAAAGCATTTTGCAGAGCTACCCAAAGCCTGCTCCTGGTGGCAGACATCCTTGGTTCACAATGTGACCTCTCCTACATGCCTCCAGGGTTAGCATAGGCAGCAATCAACCGCAGATTGCTTTTTAGCACATACCAGGTAGTCCCTGGCTAATCACAGGCAGTGAGTAACCTGGGCCTGCACTGGAGCCCCTTGCAAATATGCCTCAGAACCAGCATACTTGAAGGTTGGCTTCAGACCACAGCAGAGCACTGCCCAATTAGCCCCACAAGTAGAACACCCAAAGGGTTGTCTCAAGAAGCATGAAAACCCACTGGGGCAAATCCCACTCAGTGGGGCAAGCCCCCTGCACAGCAGCCCATAAGCTATGGATGAGGCCAAACCCCACAGCCAATCAGCCTGATGGTCAATCCCGCACACTTATGTGCCAATAGTTATCAAGTCTCAACTATAACAGGAGGGCACACACAACCCATACAAAGGACAGTCCTGGAGCACCTGGTGCCAGTGACTAGGGAGACTGCCACTGGATGCAACAGACACCTACTACACTCAGCCACCCAGCCAAGACTGGGAGACAGGGCAGATTTACCTAATACATAGAAACAAACACAGGCAGCCAAAATAAGAAAACAAAGAAATAAGTCCCAAATGAAAGAACAGGAGAAAAATGCAGAAAAAGAACTAAATGAAATGGAGGCAATCAACCTACCAGAGACAGAGTTCAAAACAATGGTTATAGAGGAGGAGCTAAGATGGTGGAATAGACAGGCGCTCTGCCAACTGCCTCCCAGGATCACACCAAAATTATAAATAATTTATATGACATTCAACCTCAGAATTCATCTGAAGAATAGCTGAACAGAACTTGTAAACTAAGGATTTAAAGAAGAGGCCACCACACCAACACTGGTAGGAAGGGTGGAGATGGTAGGCAGGCTGACTCCAGGCCCACAGTGACAGGGCAAACCCGGCAAGAGGCACGTCAGTGGCAGAGGCTTCCTCTGTTGGGGAGGGACCCTCCAGCCCCACCCAGGGCTTCCCAGCCCAGAGTCCCTTTGCCAAGAAGGAGAGTTCCATGATAGCTGGCAGTAGAAATCAGTGAGGACTCTGTTCAACTCATTGGGGCAGAGAGCAAGTATAGACCCAGTTACCCTCCTGTGGAACTGACACATGAACTCGCTGGCGAGCACTCACCCGGCCCCTGGCAGAGGGAGTGGTTCCGAAGGTGGGGGACCAGAAGCCAGTGGGAAAGGACTGAACTGAGCACCTGTGGCGCAGGAGCTGGAGGTTTGGGGACCATTGTTCCCCCTGTGTGGAGCTTATACATGAGTGGTGTACAGGAGAGTGCCATTTTTTCAGGGTTAAGCCTTCCCACAGAGGGTCAGGTTTAAGACCACATTGGTCTTGTGGAATATGTGCAGGCATGTGCATGTGTGTGCACATGCTGCCTTGGGTCCTGGCTCTGCACACGGCTTGTGCTGCAGTGCCAGGGTGGTTATTGGCTCTCGGGCTGCTCTGCCTGTCCCACGGGCTGCTGATTGGAACAGGCAGAGACTGAGAGTTTTCCTAAGAGTGTTGGGCTGGGATCTGTGAACGGCACGATCTGGCCAAGGCATTCATGGCACATTTGTGCTGGCTGGTTGCCAGTGCAGGAGTGCACGCTGCTTGGACTTGGTGGGAACCACTGACCACACCCTGTGTCTCCCTGGGGTCCTGTCCTGCCCACCTACAGCTGTGTTGCAGGGGACACCCTGGATCCGTAGTGCCTGGCCGCCACCTCCACAGGCCACAGAGGGTTTTGCAGCAGAGGACAGCCTGCAGCAACCTGTGGGGATTTTTGGTGGTGAGCTCACCCCCAGAGCCCACAGCAGCCAATTGAGGGTTGCTCACTGTGAGCCTGAGAGAGACGCCAGCATACGAGGTGCTCGGCCCTTCCCCTCAACACAACTGGTGCAGAGTTATCCAGAGTCTCTATTGCTGAGCAAACGTCCTGCAGATTAAAGTGGGTGGAAAGCCTTTTTTTCCTTTTTTTCTTATTTCTTTTCCTTTTAGTTTAAAATATATATATAGTTTTTTTTTTCAGTCCTCTTTTTTTCTTCCTCCCCACCCCTTTCTAAATTATTATTATCATTCTTCACTTTTTCTTTTTATACATATTTTTTCCTTTTGTTTCCCTTTCATCTTTTCTGTCCTTTTTCTTTAATCTGTTTTCTTTTTGTTGTTGTTTCCCAGGTTTGTTTGCCTTGTTATTTCTTTGGTTACTGTTTTTCCATCTTGTCCTACTGTTTTTGTCTCTTATATATATTTTTGTTTCTCCTGTCTGATCATTGTTTATCAAGTTTTTGTGGGGGTGTATTTGTTTATTGGTGTTGTTGGTTTGCCCTGCTTTGTTTTTGTTTTGTAAAGTGGACGAGGGCCCAGCACTGGTCCAGGGGCTGAGACTACACTGAATTTGTAGAAACCACCAGCCATGGCCTTTACCCACCTGTAACACCACCTCTTCCACCTACAGCTGCATTGCCAGAAGCATTCTGGGTGCCTGAGTGACAGAACCCACCTCCACAAACTGTGGAAAAGGTTTTTTGTGTTTTTTTTTTTAAACAGCAGATGATCTGCAGATCCCTGGGGTCATTTTTTTGCTTTTCAGCGACCTCAAACCTGCACCAGAGCCACTCAGGAGCACTTTGTGAGAATTTGTGAGATTGAGGTAGAGGCTGGCTATAGTGCTCTTGGGATGCTATACAAAGGGGTCACCAGCCAGATATTGGTGTAAGAGCTGGGTCTGCATTAACATCTTCAAAACTACCAGTCATGTCTCGTAATTCACTTGAACTCCATCCTGCACAGTTAGTGTCACCATACCAAGGGCATCCTCAGCACTGGGTCAAATAGCCAGACAAATGCTCCTAAAGAAACTCTTTCAACAGTTGGGCCTTATGGGCAACTGTAATGTGGCAACAGGCCTACGGGACTCTGGGCCTTTTGCTAAACTGCCTCAGGTCCTCAGAGACCACCCCACATAACTCCAAGTCCAGCACGGGCAGCAGCCAATGGCATGCAGCTTTGAGACACCTACCAGGTAGCTCTGTCCTGGTAACAGATAGGGCTGAAACAGCCCTGAGTTGGAGCCCCACCCAAGAGACACCAGAACCAATTCACCCAGAGGCCAGTGATAGACCTAACCAGAGTACAACCTGGTTGAAACTACAAGCAGCACTCTCAAAGGAAATTTTCCACAGGCACAAGGGCCCACAGGGACCAAGCCTCTTCTGAGGGGGTCAACCTCCACACAGCAGCTCATACACTATGAGCAGAGCTGATTCTCCCAGCTAATCAGTCTGATGGTAAACCCCACCCTCAGACAAGCCAAAAGCAATTAAAGATCAACTACAACAGTGATACCTCTGGAACACAAAGGACAGGAAAATAAGGAGACTGTGCAATCTGAATGTAAAGGACACATAATACATAAGACCACCCAACAACTGAGAGACATAAGACTGAGAGACATAGGTGATCTACCCAATACATCAAAGAAATCATAAAATGACAGCCAGAATGAGGAAACAAAGAAACATGTCCCAAATTAAAGATCAGAAGAAACCTGTAGAAATGGAACTAAATGAAACAGAGGCCTCCAACCTATCAGAGACAGAGTTTAGAACAATGATAAGAATGTCTAAGGAATTTAGTGAGGACATAAAGAAGGATAGAGAAATTACAAAAAAAAAATCAGTTAGAATAAAGGAATACAATAACTGTAATGAAGAACACACTCAAAAGAATCACCAGTAGATTACATGAAGCAGAGGATCACATCAGTGATTTAGAAGACAAGATAGCAGAAATCACCCAATCAGAACAACAACAACAATGAAGAATAAAAAACAATGAAAATAGTTTAAGAGACCTCTGGGACAACATCAAGTGCAACAACATTCACATCATAGGAATACCAGAAGGAGAAGAAAAGGAACAGGAGATCGAGAACATATTTTAAAAAATAATGACTGAAAACTTCCCCACCCTGATGAAGGAAATCAACATACAAGCCCATGAAGTTCATTGAGTTCCAAACAAGATGAACCCAAACAGGCCACAACAAGACACATTATGGTTAAAATGGCAAAGGTTAAAGACAAAGAGAGAATCCTAAAAGCAGCAAGAGAAAGACAGCGGGCTACATACAAGGGAACTCCTATAAGACTATAAGCTGATTTTCTACAGAAACTCTGCAGGCCAGAAGGGAGTGTCAGGAAATAATTAACGTGATGAAAAACAAAGGTCTACAACCAAGATTGCTCTACCCAGCAAGGCTATCACTTAACATTGAAGGAGAGATAAAGAGCTTCTCAGTAAAGAATAAGCTAAAGGAATTCATTACCACCAAACAAATATTGCAGGAAATGTTAAAAGCACTTTTCTAAACAGAAGAAAGGGGAAAACAAACTAACAAAGGAAGACCAGAAATATGAATAACAAAATGGCAATAAATATGTACCTATCAATAATCATTTAAAATGTGAATGAGCTAAATGCTCCAATCAAAAGACATAGAGTTGTTGAGTGGATAAGAAAACAGAACCCATGCATATGCTGTTTACAAGAGACTCATCTCAGATCAAAAGACACACACACACTGAAAGTAAAGGGATGAAATAAGATGTTTCATGCAAATGGAAATGAGAAAAAACCTGGGGTAGCAATACTTATTTTGGATAAAACAGACTTTAAAAAGGAGACTACAATAAAAGACAAAGAAGGGCACTACATAATAATAAAGGGATCAATCCAACAAGAGGACATAACCCTAGTAAACATATATGCATGCAACATAGGAGCTCCTAAATATTTAAAACAGTTTATGATTGACATAAAGTGAGATCAACAGTAGCACTATTGTAGTAGGGGACTTCAATGCCCCATTGTCACCAACGAACAGATCCTCTGGACAGAAAATCAACATGGAAACAGTGGCTTTAAATGACACTTTAGACCAGTTGGATTTAACCAATATTTTTAGAGCATTCACCCCAGAGCAGCAGAATTATTCTCAAGTGCACATGGAACATTTTCCAAAATAGACCACATGCTAGGCCACAAAACAAGTCTCAATAAATTTGAGAAGATTGAAATTATATCAACCATCTTCTCTGACCACAATGCTATGAAACTAGAAATCCATTATAAGAACAAATGCAGAAAACACACATATACATGGAGGATGAATAAGACACTACTAAATAGCCAGTGGGTCAATAATGAGATCAAGGAATAAATGAAAAGATATCTTGAGACAAATGAAAATGAAAACACAACTACCCAATATCAATGGGATGCAGCAAAAGTAGTCCTAAGAGGGAAATTCACAGCAGTACAGGCCTACCAAAAGAAACAAGAAAAAGCTCAAATCAAGGGTCTATCTTTACACCTAAGGGAACTGGAAAAGGAACAGCAAAACAAGCCCAAAGAGAGTACAAGGAAGGAAATAATAAAGATCAGAGCAGAAATAAATGAAATAGAGATAAAAAACAATGAAACCAACAGCTGTGCTTTTTTTAAAGATTAACAAAACTGACAAACCCTTAGCCAGACTCACCAAGAAAAAGAGACAGAGGACCAAAATTAATAAAATCAGAAATGAAAGAGGAGACGTGACAACATATACCATAGAAATGCAGAAAATTTTAAGAAAATACTATGAGCAACTATATGCCAACAAATTAGACATTCTGGAAGAAATTGATAAATTTCTAGAAGCAGACAATCTTCCAAGACTGAATCAAGAAGAAATAGAAACTCTGAACAGACTGATTACTACCCAAAAAATTGAATCAGTAATCAACAAGCTTCTAAGAACCAAAAGTCCTGGACCAGATGGCTTCACAGGTAAATTTTATAAAACATGCAAAAACCAATTAACAACTATTCTCCTCAAATTATTCCCAAAATTCCAGAAAGAGGGAAGGGTACTGATCACATTTTATGAGATCACTATTACTCTGATTCCAACACCAGACAAAGACATTACAAGAAAAGAAAACTACAGGATGATACCTTTAATGAAACATTGACACAAAAATCCTCAACAAAATACTAGCAAACAGGATTCAGCAACAGACGGAAAAGATCATACACCATGATTAAGTGGGATTCATTCTTGGTATGCAAGGTTGGTTCAATATCTGCAAATCAATTAACATGGTACACTACATTAACAAAATGAAAAATAAAAATCATATGATCACATCAATAGATGCAGAAACAGCATTTTACAAAATCCTGCAGCCATTTATGATAAAAACTCTTAGCAAAATGGGAATAGAAGGATTATATCTCAACATAATAAAGGTTATACATGATAAACCCACAGCTAACATTATACTCAATGGGGAAAGACTAAAACCTTTCTCCTCCAGATCAAGAACAAGATAAGGCTCCCCAATCT
Source organism: Rhinolophus hipposideros (assembly GCF_964194185.1). NCBI lineage: Eukaryota > Metazoa > Chordata > Mammalia > Chiroptera > Rhinolophidae > Rhinolophus > Rhinolophus hipposideros. Next base: position 79,584,348 of record NC_138046.1, on the reverse strand, counting down.
CAGCACTTTGATTCAACATAGTTCTGGAAGTTCTAGCCACAACAATCAGGCAAGAAAAAAAAAAGTATCCAAATTTTAAAGGAAGAATTAAAACTGCCTTTATATGCAGAAAACATGATACTATACGTAGAGAACACCAAAGACTCCACCAAAAAACTATTAGAACTGCTAAATGAATTTAGTAAAGTATCAGGACACAAAAATAATATTCAGAAATCAGTTGCATTTGTTTACACCAATAATAAAAAATCAGGAGAAATCAAGTAATCAATCCCATTTACAATTGCTTCAAAAACAATAAAATACCTAAGAATAAATTTAAACAAAGAAGTAAAAGTCCTGTATTTATAGGGCACTGAACACTGAAATCAAAGAAGATAGAAAGGATTCAGGGGAAAAAAATGGCGGCGTGAGGTGAGCCTCTGTAACGCTCCGCTGGAATTTACAACGAATCAGACAACAATAACTCCACAAAGGACTCCCTGCACAGCAGACAGGCCAGACGAAGACGCCCACTACTGAATTCACCTCCAGGTGGGTGAATCGCGCGAGCGGGGGAGGAGGGAGAGGAGAAGTACGGAGACGGAGCCGCACGGGCGCAGGACACAGACCTAGCTCAGTGCTCGGAGCCCGCTGCTCCCGGATCTTCCGCAGCTGCGGGAGAGGGAAGGACTCGGACTGCTAGGTCTCCGCTTATGGCCCACAGGGCTGAGGGGGCAGTATATAACACGGCAGAACCCAACAGTCATGGCAGAGACCTCTGAGCAAAGACTGAGAGAAGAAGGCTGAAAACGGTGGTTTAAACCCTCACTGCCGAGCAGAGAACGGAAGCCTTAGGCACGGAGATTACCCACCTCCTCCCTACCCTACCGGGGTTCGCCCCGCCCCACCAGCACAGTGCTAGAAGCGATAAAGTAGCAGTATCAGATCAAAGGAAAGAATATTTGCTGCTCTGAGAACTGTGGACCGCAGACACAGATTTGCAGCTCAACTACTTCCGGCAAAGGGGAGGGAGCTGTGGAAGCAGGACTCAGTGTAGTGGTGGTCACCACCATTGCTCTGGGCCACCTCTCACAACTCACCCAGCCCCTGGCCCCACCTATCTGGGTGGATCCCGGCAGGAGTAAACAGAACTGCTGAAACATACGGGCTCTGAATCTGGTGCAGAAAGAGCTTTGGAAGTTCAAAAGCTCTTTGCATACCTACCAACCCGTTGCAGAAGCCACTCCTGTACATGTCTAGGAAGAGAAATAGTAAATCAGTGATTGCCATGAATAACCAAGACAACAAGATAGCTCAGAAAGAAAGTGAAAAGTCTCCTGAAAAGAAACTTAGAGATATGGAAATATGTGACTTGAATGACAGAGAATTGAAGATTGCAATTCTGAAAAAACTGAAGGAGATGCAAGAAAACACAGAAAGGCAGTTTAATGAACTCAGAAACACAATCAAAGAACACCATGAGCATTTTACAAAAGCGATTGAAATTTTGAAAAAGAACCAAATAGAAACTCTGGAGATTAAGAACTCAATAGAAAAAATTAACAATAAAATATCCAGCATAGGTAGTAGAGTTGACCAGATGGATGAAAGAATCAGTGACATCGAAGATAGGAACCTGGAATTTACGCAGAGGGAAGAAGAAAGAGACTTGAGACTTAAAAGAAATGAAAGAACTCTACAAGAACTTTCTGACTCCATCAGAAAGAGCAATATAAGAATAATGGGCATACCAGATGGAGAAGAAAGAAAGAAGGGAAGAGAGAATATATTCAAACAAATCGTTGATGAGAACTTCCCAAACTTGTGGACAGAACTGCATCCTCGTATCCAAGAAGCAAATAGAACACCTAATTACCTCAATCCCAACAGGCCTTCACCAAGGCACATTGTATTGAAGCTGTCTAAAATCAATGACAAAGAAAGAATCCTCAAGGCAGCCAGGGAAAAGAAGACGGTAACCTACAAAGGAAAGCCCATTAGATTATCATCAGATTTTTCAGCAGAAACTCTACAAGCTAGGAGGGAATGAAACCAAATATTCAAATTATTGAAAGACAGAAAGTATGAGCCAAGAATAATATATCCAGCAAAGATCTCCTTTAGATATGAAGGAGGAATAAAGACCTTTCCAGACATCCAGAAGCTGAGGGAATTTTCTAGTAAATGACCTGCACTACAAGAAATACTAAAGGAGGCTATTAGACCACCATCAACAGCAACAACATGTGGCAACCAAAACATAAAAAGGGGGAGAGTAAAGGCCTGAACTACAATATGGGAATAGAGAAAGTAAGCGTGCTGAAGAAATAGGAGTACTCTAAATATCAAACTTTCATTTACATAAACTTAAGGGTAACCACTCAAAAAACATCCTGAACTGAAATATATACTGCAATAAAAGAAGAAACAAAGGGAAACATCATAGAATACCACAAACATGGTTCAACATTCGCAAATCCATCAATGTGATACATTACATTAAAAAAAAATAAAGGACAAAAATCATATGATTATATCAATTGATACAGAAAAAAACATTTGACAAGATACAATATTCATTTATGATTAAACCACTTAATAAAATAGTTCTAGGTGAAAAATACCTTAATATAATAAAGGCCACATGTGACAAGCCCTCAGCTAACCTCATGATTAGTGGTGAAAAACTGAAGCCCTTTGCTCTACGTTCAGGAACATGACAGGGCTGTCCCATATCACCTCTGCTTTTCAACAAAGTGTTGGAAGTCCTTCCCAGAGCCATCAGGCAAGAGAAAGATATAAATGGCATCCAAATTGGGAATGAAGAAGTTAAATTATCACTCTTGGCAGATGACATGATGCTATATATAGAAAACCCTAAAGATTCTACCAAAAACCTATTAGAAACAATCGACGAATCCAGTAAAGTTGCTGGCTAGAAAATCAACGTAGAAAAGTCCATTGCTTCCTATACACTAACAATAAAATCTCAGAAAAAGAAATATGAAAAATAATTCCTTTCGCAATTGCAGCAAAAAAAAATAAAATACCTAGGAATAAACTTAACCAAGGATGTGAAGGATCAATATGCTGAAAACTATAAGACATTTTTAAAAGAAATTGAAGAAGACACAAAGAAATGGAAAGACATTCCGTGCTCATGAATTGAAAGAATCGACATAGTTAAAATGGCCATATTACCCAAAGCCATATACAGATTTAATGCAATCTCCTTCAATATCCCAATAGCATTTTGTAAAGAAATAGAACAAAAAATCATCAGATTTGTTAGGAACCAAAAAAGACCCCGAATAGCCAAAGAAATCTTAAGAAAAAAGGACAATGCTGGAGGTATCACATTCCCTGACTTTAGCTTGTACTACAGGGCTACAATAATCAAAATAGCATGGTTTGGCAGAAAAACTGACACATAGACCAATGGAATAGAATTGAGAACCCAGAAATAAAACCACATAATTATGGACAGACAATTTTTGACAAAGAAGCTAAAAACATACAATGGAGGAAAGACAGCCACTTCAATAAATTGTGCTGGAAAAATTTGATAGCCACATGCAAAAGAATGAAAGTGGATTGCTATCTGTCACCATGTACCAAAATTAATTCTAAATGATCAAAGACTTAATTAAGCATAAGACCTGACACAATAAACTGCATAGAATAAAACATAGGTACTAAACTTATGGACCTTGGGTTCAAAGAGCATTTCATGAATTTGACTCCGAAAGCAATGGAAGTAAAAACTAAAATAAACAAATGAAACTATATCAAACTTAAAAGCTTCTGCACAGCAAAAGAAACCATCGACAAAATAAAGAGGAAACCAACTGAATGGGAGAAGATTTTTGGAAACAGTGCCTCCGATAAGGGTCTAATATCCAAAATATACAAGGAACTCATGCAACTCACCAAAAAAAAAAAAAAAAAAAAAAGCAAAAAACAACCCAATTGAAAAATGGGCAGAGGATCTGAAGAGACATTTCTCCAAAGAGGACATACAAATGGCAAATAGACATATGAAAAAATGCTCAACATCACTCATCATCAGAGAAATGCAAATGAAAACCACAATGAGATATCACCTCACCGTTCTCACCAAAGTGAGAATGGCTATTATCAACAAGACAAATAGTAACAAGTGTTGGAGAGGCTGTGGAGAAAAAGGAATCCTCATACACTGTTGGTTGGAATGCAGACTGGTACAGCCGTTATGGAAGGCAGTGTGGAGGTTTCTCAAAAATTTACGAATAGAATTACCATATGACCCAGCAATCCCTCTCCTGTGGATCTACCCAAAAAATGTGAAAACACTTATACATAAAGACATGTGTGCTCCAATGTTCATTGCAGCTTTGTTTACGGTGGCCAAGACATGGAAACAACCAAAATGTTCTTCGATAGATGAATGGATAAAGAAGTCGTGGTATATATACACAATGGAATACTATTCTGCCATAAGAAAAGTTGATATACGAACATTTGTGACAACATGGATGCATCTTGAGAGTAGTATGCTAAGCGAAATAAGTCAGACAGAAAAAGCAGAGAACCCTTTGATTTCACTGATATGTGGTATATAAAGCAAAAACAAAAGATCAAGACAAACAGATGAGAAACAAAAACTCATAGACATAGACAATGATTTAGTGGTCACCAGAGGGTCAGTGGGTTGGTGGGTGGGAGATGATGGTAAGGGGGATCAAATATATGGTGATTGAAGGAGAACTGACTCTGGGTGGTGAACACACAATGGGATTTATAGATGATGTAATACAGAATTGTACACCTGAAATCTATGTAATTTTACTAACAATTGTCACCCCCAATAAATTTTTAAAAAAGGAAATACTGAAGGAAGCTGTTCAACCTGAAATACAGAAGCAAATGAGTACAGAACCATGAATAGTATTATGGACAGACAGACTGAAGCAGGAAATGGCTATGCCTATATCAAATTGGACACTATACACTTAAACATAACATACAGGGTAAAATGGCTATGCCTATATCAAATTGGACACTATACACTTAAACATAACATACAGGGTAAAGAAGAAAAAAAACACATTAAAAAAACAGAGGAAAAAGGTAACTTGCTGCTGCAGTGCAGATATAATCTCACAGCATAAGTAGAGATAACTTGTGACCAAAAGAAAACATAAAAGGGAAGAGAGTAAAGTTCTGAACTGGCACTAGGGAATGGAGAAAGTAAGCATGTTGACAAAAATGGAATACTCTAAATATGAAATTTCCTTTTACATAAACTTAATGGTAACCACTCAAAAATAACCCAGAACTGAAACACATGAGATAAAAAAAGAAGAAATGAAGGGGAAAATCATAGAATAGCACCACACCGAAATAACAGACAACAAACAGGCAAAGAAACAATGGAGACACCATACTACCAGGTAACCAAAGATAGAATGATATGAAATTCTCATATACCAATAATCACCTTAAGTGTGAATGGACTGAACTAACCAATAAAAAGCCACAGAGTAGCAGATTGGACCAAAAAACTAAACTCAACCATATGCTGCCTCCAGCGACATATCTCAGATACAAGGACAAGAAGAGGCTCAAAGTGAAAGGGTAGAAATTGACACTCCAAGCAAATGGTATCCAGAGAAAAGTGATGTAGCCATAGTGATATCACATGAAATACACTTCAGGGTAAAAAAGTTACAAGAGACAAATATGGACATTTCGTAATGATAAAGGAAACTATACAACAAGAAGACATAGCAGTCATCAATAACTATGCCACCAATTATGGAGAATCAAAATACAAAAAGCAACTAGTAATAGAACTAAAGGGAAACATTGGCCAAAACACAATTATAGTAGGGAACATAAATACATCATTGACAGCTATGGATAGATCATCCAGACATAAAATAAATAAAGAAATATCACCCCTAAACGACACATTAGATGAAATGGACATAATTGACATTTATAGGGCACATCATCCTAGAACATCACACTATACATTCTTTTCTAGTGTACATGGAACATTCTCAAGGATAGACCTTATATTGAGACATAAAACTAAGCTCAGCAAATTTAGAAGATTTCAATCATCCCAAGTATATTCTCTGATCACAAGGCTTTGAAATTGGATATCAACAGCAGAAGAAAGCTGGCAAAACCACAAATATTTGGAAAATAAACATCATATTTTCGAAGCACAACTGGTCAAAGAAGAAATAACAGGAGAGTTCAAAAGATACATAGAAACAAATGAGAATGACAATACATCCTACCAAAATTATGGGGATGCAGGAAAGGAGTTTTAAGAGGGAAATTTATATTATTACAGGCCCATCTCAAGAAACACAAAAAAATCCCAGATAAATAACCTCATCTTACACCTTAAAGAACCAGAAAAAAAAAAGAATAAATGAAACCTAAAGTCAGCAGACAAGAGGAAACAATAAAAACCAGAGCAGAACTAAATGAAATACAGAACATAAAGACAAAACAAAAAATTAATGCAAGAAAGAACTGGTTCTTTGAGAAGATTAATAAAATTGACAAACCCTTGGCTTGACTCATTAAGATAAAAACACAAAATACACAAATAAACAAAATAAAAAATGAAAGAGAAAAGAAGTTATCACGGATGCCACTGAAATACAAAGAATCATCCAAGAATACTCTGAAGGACTATATGGCACAAACTCAGTAACCTAGAAGAAATGGACAAGTTCTTAGAAACATATACCCTTCCTAGGCTAAATCATGAAGAACTGGAAACTCTAAACGTAGTGATCACCAGTAAGGAAACTGAATCTGTTATCTGAAATCTTTCCAAAAGCAGAAGTTCAGGACCAGATGACTCACTATTGAATTCTACCGAACATTCAAAGAGGACCTAATACCTTTCCTACTCAAACTCTTCCAAAAAATGGAAAAAGAAACAATACTCCCCAATTTATTTTATGAGGCCAACATTACCCAGGCATCAAAATCTGGTAAGGATAACACACAAAAAAGAAAATGGCAGACTAACATCTCTAATGACTAACATCATGAATACGAATGTAAAAGCTTAAACAAAATTCTAGCAAATCGAATGCAAGGATGCATTAAAAAGATTATACATCAGGACCAAGTGGGGTTCATACTAGGTGCACAAGAATGGTTGAACACATGAAAATCAATCAACATGTTATACCACATAAACAAAATACAGGATAAAAATCATATGATTATGTCAATAGATGCAGAAAATGCATTTGACAAGATTCGATATACATTTATGATTAGAACACTTAATAAATGGGTATAGAAGGAAAATACCTTAACATAATAGAGGTCACATCTGACAAACCCTCAGCTAATATAATTAACGGTGAAAAGCTGAAGACATTTGCTGTACGTTCAGGAAAATGACAGGGCTGTCCCTATCACCTCTAATTTTCAACATAGTATTGGAAGTCCTAGCCAGAGCAATCAGGCAAGAGAAAGAAATAAAAGGCATCCAAGTTGGGAATGAAAAATTTAAATTGTCATTTATTGCAGATGACATGATGCTATATTTATAAAAAACTCAAAAGGCTCCACCAAAAGGTTATTAGAAAGAATAAACAAACACAGTAAAGTTGCCGGATACAAAATCAACATAAAAAAGTCCATTGCATTCCTATATACTAACAATGAAACCTCAGGAAAAGAAATTTAAAAAAGTAAACAATTCCTTTTGCAATTGCAACAAAAAGAATAAAACATCTATGAATAAACTTAATCAAGGATGTGAAAGACTTATATACTGAAAACTGTAAGACGTTTTTAAAACAAATTGAAGAAGACACAAAGAAAAGGAAAGATATTCTATGTTCATGTATTGGAAGAATCAACATAGTTAAAATGGCCATATGACCCAAAGCAATCTACAGACTTAATGCAATCTCCATCAAAAACCCTATAGCATTTTTTAAAGATATAGATCAAAAAGCATCACATTTGTATAGAATCACAGAAGATCCAGAATAGCCAAAGCAATCCTAAGAAAAAAGAACAATGCTGGAGTTATCACACTCCCTGAATTCAGCTTGGACAACAGGGTAACAATAATAAAAACAGGATGGTATTGGCAGAAAAACAGACACACAGACCACTGGAAAAAGTTGAGAATCCAGAAATAAACCCACATAAATATCACAGATAAATTTTGACAAAGAAGCCAAAAATATGCAATGGAGAAAAGACAGCCTCTTCAATAAATGGTGCTTGGACAATTGGAAAGCCACGTGCAAAACAATGAAACTAGACTGCTATTGGTCACCATTTACCAAAATTACTTCAAAATTGATCAAAGACCTGAAACAATAAACTGCATAGAATAAAACAAAGGTATTAAACGTATGAAGCTTGGGTTCAAAGAGCACTTTATGAATTTGACTCCAATGGCAAAGGAAGTAAAAGCTAAAGTAAGTAAATGGGACTATGTCAAATTAAAATGCTTCTCCACATCAAAAGAAACCATCAAGTGGCTCGGTGTGAGGTCGGGGTGGTGGTGGATGGGGGGAGGGGGGGTTCACGGTGTGAGGGATGTAAAACAAAATAAAATAAAACTATTAAAAAAAAAACAGTAGAAATACTAAAAAAAAAAAAAAAAAAAAAAAAAAAAAAAAAAAAAAAAAAAGAATGCCCAGAATGTACAACTAGAATAGAAAACCTCAGGTTAACTTCAATATTCAAAGACGCTGCCAGAACATCCTTGGCCTTGGGCCATTATGTTCCCTCTCCCTTGCTTCTGACCTCCCAGATTTTGTATTTCCTAGCAGTTTCCAAGCAGTTGGAATCTCCAAACTATGACATTTGTTGTTTTTTCTTTTCATTATATAAGTAAGCAGAAAAACATAGAACGAAAGAAAAAATATCCATACACAGTGATAACCAATAACAACACTTTATGCTTTTTATTCAATTTTTAAATAAAATATTAAGTAAATTTAATATTTTTACCTTTAATTATCTCTCTTTATTTTTCACTTCTCAGTGAATTTGGAAGAGGAAACCACTCCTGTCCTCATTCCTCACTCCCACTACTCCAAGCATTAACTGGGAGAAAGAAGGCCTTTTGAAATAAAAGAATTTCAGAAATCTGGCCAGACCTTTAAGAGGCATGTTACCAAGACCCCCACATCTATGCTCCAGGAGAAGTCAGTGGGCTGTCGCCATTTTTAAGTTAATTAGACAAGGAGGCCATTAGAATGAACTTGCCCCAATGCCTTGGTGACCTACCTAAGCAAACCACAATCTCCACCTGCAATACATCAAGATTAAGAAATCAAAATGTAAGGATAACCAATTACAAAACAGCCAACGAGGCTTTGAGCGCTAGTCAGTCAATTAATTTCCTTGCTGTGCTTCCACACCTTCTTTATGTAAGTTTTTCCCCTAGCTCATGGGAGCAGAGTGCTCTTGACCACTTCCAGTTTGGAGCTACCCGATTGGAGTCAATTTTCATTCAAATAAACTCTTAAAATTTGTAAAAAAAAAAAAAAAAGAAAAGAAAAGAAAGAAACCATCAAGAAAACGAAAAGGCAACCAACCGAAAAATGAGAAGATTTTTCCAAACAACACCTCTGATAAGGGGTTAATCTCCAAAATATATAATGAACTCATACAACTCAACAACAAAAAAATAAACAATCCAATTGAAAAGTGGGCAGAGGACCTGAAGAAATACTTCTCCAAAGAGGACATACAAATGGCCCATAGATATATGAAAAAATGCTCAACATCACTAATCATCAGAAATGCAAATAAAAACCACAATGAGATATCACCTCACACCAGTTAGAATGGCTATCATCGAGACAATTAGTAACAAGTGTTGGAGAGGCTGTGGAGAAAAAGGAACCCTCATACACTGTTGGTGGGAATGTAGATTTTTGCAGCCACTATGGAGGCAGTGTGGAGGTTCCTGAAAAAATTAAGAATAGAATTACCATGTGAACCAACAATCCCTCTCCTGGTTATCTACCCAGAAAATCTTAAAAGATTTATCCATAAAGATAAATGTGCTCCAATGTTCATTGCAGCTTTATTTACGGTGGCCAAGACATGGAAACAACCAAAATGTCCTTCGATAGATGAATGAATAAAGAAATTGTGGCATACATACACAATGGAATATTATTCAGCCATGAGACAACTTGAAATGGTACGATTTGTGACAACATGGATAGATCTTGAGATTATAATGCTAAGCGAAATAAGTCAGACAGAAAAAGTAGAGAACCATATGATTTCACTGATATGTTGTATATGAAACTGAAAACAAAAAAAGAACAAGACAAATGAAGAAACAAAAACTCATAGAGACAGACAATAGTTTAGTGCTTACCAGGGGGTAAGGGGTGAAGGGGTGGCAGAGGAGGGTAAAAGGAATCAAATATATTGTGACAGAAGAACTGACTCTGGGTGGTGAACACACAATGAGATATATATAGATGATGTAATACAGAATTGTACACCTGAAACTTATGTAACTTTACTAACTATTGTCACCCCCATAGTCTTGGTCTTTTGTTGTTTTCAGTTTTATGTCCCACACCGGTGAAATCATATGGTTCTTGACTTTTTCTCTCTGCCTTATTTCACTTAGTATAATACTCTCAAGATTCATCCATTTTGTCGCAAATGCCACTATTTCATCTTTTCTTATGACAGAATAGTATTCCATTGTGTATATATATCACAAGATCTTTATCCAATCATCTATTGAAAGACACTTTGTTTGCCACCTATAATTTTATATATATAATGTGATGGTTCAGTGTGAGGTCGGAGGGATAGTGGATGGGGGAAAGGGGGTTCACAGTATGAGGGATATAAATGATGAACGTCTAAGTATTACCTTGTTTTGTACACCTGAAACTAATAAATAAATAAATTAATTAAAATAAAAAAAAAGAAAGACACTTTGTTTCTATGTCTTCGCCACTGTAAACAGAGCTACAATGAACATCAGATCACATATATCTTTATGGATAAATGTTTTCAGATTTTCTCGATAGATATCAAATAAAGGGATTACTGGGTCATATGGTAATTCTATTCTTAATTTTTTGAGGAAGCTACAGTCTGCCTTCAGTAGTGGCTGCACCAATCTGCATTCCCACCAAATGTGTATGAGGGTTCCTTTTTAGCCACAGCCTCTCCAACATTTGTCATTATTTGTCGTATTGATGATAACCATGCTAACTTCTGTGAGGTGATATCTCATTGTGGTTTTTATTTTCATTTCTCTGATGATTAGTGATGTTGAGCATTTTTTCATATCTCTAAGGACATTGTATGTCTTTTTTGGAGAAATATCCATTCATGTCCTGTGTCCATTTTTTAATTGGATTGTTTGTTTTTTTGTTGTTGAGTTGCATGAGTTCCTTGTATATTTTGGATATCAGCCCTTTGCCAGTGACGCTATTTGCAAAAATTTTCTCCCATTTGTTTGGTTACCTTTTTAGTTTGTCAATGGTTTCTTTTGCCGTGCAGAAGTTTTTGAATTTGATATTGTCCCATTTATTTATTTTAGCTTTTACTTACTTGCCTTTGAAGTCAAATTCATAAAATGCTCCTTGAACCAGGTACATAGGTTTAAATACCTATTTTTTCTTCTATGTAGTTTGTTTCAGGTCTTATGTTTACCTCTTTGATCCACTTTGCGTTAATGTTGGTACAACGTGACAGATAGCAGTCTAGTTTCATTCTTTTTCATGTGACTTTCCAATTCTCCCAGCACTATTTATTGAAGAAGCTGCCTTTTCCCCATTGTATGTTTTTGGCTTCTTTTTCAAATACTATCTGTTCATATTTATGTGGGTTTATTTCTGCGTTCTCATTTCCATTCCATTAGTCTGTGTGTGTGTTTTTCTGCCAAACCATACTATTTTGATTATTGTTGTCCTGTTGTCCAAGCTGAAGTCAGGGAATGTGATGCCTCCAGCATTGTTCTTTTTTTTGGCTATTTGGGATCTTTGGTCATTCCCTACAAATCTGATCATTTATTGCTCTATTTCTTTAAAAACTGTCATTGGGATTTGGATGGGGATTTTATTAAATCTGTGTATTGCTTTGGGTAATATGGCCATTTTAACTATGCTGATTCTTCTAATCCATGAACACCAAATGTCTTTCCATTTCTTTGTGTCTTCTTCAATTCCTTTTTAAAGTGTCTTACAGTTTTCAACATACAGGTCTTTCCCATCCTTGGTTAAACTTATTCCTAGGTATTTTATTATTTTTGCTGCAATTGCAAAAGTATTTTTTCTGAGATTTCATTGTTAGTATATAGGAATGCAATGGACTTTTGTATGTTGATTTTGTAGCCAGCAACTTTACTGTATTCGTTTATTGTTTCTAATAGCTTTTTGATGGAGTCTTTAGGGTTTTCATATATAGCAGTATGTCATCTGCAAAAAGTGACAATTTAAGTTTTTCATTCCCAATTTGGATGCCTGTTATTTTTTTTCTCTTGCCTAATTGCTCTGATTGCTAGCACTTGCAATACTATGTTGAAAAGCAAAGGTGATGGGGCAGTCCTGTCATATTCCTGAACACAAATGGCTTCTTCAGCTTTTCACCATTAATTATATTAGCTGAGGGTTTGTCATATATGGCCTCTATTATGTTAAGGTATTTTCCTTATATTCCTGTTTTATTAAGTGTTTTAATCATAAATAGATATTGTGTCTTGTCAAATGCTTTTTCTGAATGTATTGATATAATCATACAATTTTTGTCCTTTTTTTATGTGGTGTATCACATTAATCAATTTGCATATGTTCAACCATCCTTGTGCCCCTGGGATAAATGCTACTTGGTCGGGATGTATAATCTTTTTAATGCATTGTTGCATTCGATTTGCTAGAATTTTAAGGATTTGTGTATATGTATTCATGAGAGACATTTGTCTGCATTTTATTTTTTTGTTATCCTTACCAGGATTTTGTATCAGGGTAATGTTGACCTCATCAAATGAGTTAGAGATTATTGTTTCTTCTTCCATTTTTTTGAAGAGTTTGAGTAGGACAGGTATTAGATCCTCTTTGAGTTTTTGGTAGCATTCACTAGTGAGCCATCTGGTCCCAAACTTTTGCTTTTGGCGAAGGTTTCAGATAACCGATTCAATTTCCTTACTGGTGATCAGTCCATTTATATTTTCCAGTTCTTCATGATTCAGCCTAGGAAGGCTATGGGTTTCGAAAAACATGTCCATTTCTTCTAGGTTATTGAATTTGGTGACATATAGTTCTTCATAGTATTCTTGGATGATCGTTTGTATTTCTGTGGCATCCATGATAACTTACCCCTTTCATTTCTGATTTTATTTGTGTCTTTTCTGTTTTTATCTTAGTGAGTCTAGCCAAGGGTTTGTGTATTTTATTAATTTTCTCAAAGAACCAGCTCTTTGTTGCATTAATTTTTTGTGTTGTCTTTTTGTTCTCCATTTCATTTAGTTCTGCTCTGGTTTTTATTATTTCCTTCCTTCCGCTGACTTTGGGTTTCATTTGTTATTCTTCTAATAATATAAGGTGAAATAGGAGGTTATTTATCTGGGATTCTTCTTTCTTCAAATAGGCCAGTAATGATATAAATTTCCCTCTTAAAACTGCTTTCCCTGCATCCCCAAAATTTTGGTAGGATATATCTTCATTCTCATTTGTTTCTATGTATCTTTTTATCACTTCTCTTATTTCTTCTTTGACCCTGTCGTCCTTTAAAAGTATGTTGTTTTATCTCTACATATTTGTGGTTTTTCTTGAAGTCTTTTTGCAGACGATATCCAATTTCAAAGTCTTTGGATCAGAGAATATGCTTCATATGTTATCAATCTTCTAAAGTTTCTGAGGCTAGTCTTATGTCCCAATATATGCTCTGTCCTTGAGAATGCTCCATGTATACTAGAAAAGAATATATATTCTGATGTTCTAGAATGAAGTGCTCTATATATGTCAGTTATGTCCATTTCATATAATGTGTCATTTAGGGCTGATATTTCTTTATTCATTTTCTGTTTTGATGATCTGTCCATAGCTGTAAAGTACGTATTTAGCTCCCCTGTTGTAATTGTGTTTTGGTCAATTTCTCCCTTTAGTTCTGTTAGTAGTTGCTTGGTATATTTCGGTGCTCCCTGATTGGGGCATAAATATTGATGACTGTTATGTCTTCTTGTTGTACAGTCCCCTTTATCATTATGAAATGTCCGTCTTTGTCTCTTGTTACCTTTTTCGCCCTGAAGTCTGTTTCATCTGATATCATTATAGCTACACCTGATTTTCTCTGGTACCATTTGCTTGGAGTGTCAATTTTCATCCTTTCACTTCTGAATCACTATTTGTCCTTGTATTTAGATGTGTCTCTGGGAGGCAGCATATGGTTGGGTTTAGTTTTTTCGTTTGTTTTTGTTTTTTGGTTTTTTTTCATCCAATCTGCTGCTCAGTGGCTTTTTATTGGTGAGTTCAGTCCATTTACATTTAAGGTGATTATTGATATATGAGGATTTCACATCATTCTATCTTTTGTTTCCTGGTTGCATGGTGTCTCCATTGTTTCTTTGCCTGTTTATTGCTGTCTGTTATTTCAGTTTGGTGGTATTCTATGATTTTTCCCGCTGTGTCTTCTTTTTTTATGTTATATATTTCAGTTTTCGATTATTTTGAGTGGTTACGATTAAGTTTACGTAAAAGAAAATTTCATATTTAGAGTATTCCATTTTTGTCAACATACTTACTTTCTCCATTCCCTAGTGCCAGTTCAGACCTTTACTCTCTTCCCTTTTATGTTTTTTGTCACAAGTTATCTCTACTTATGCTGTGAGTTGATATCTGCACTGCAGCAGCAAATTGTCTTTTTCCTCTCTTCTTTTTAAGTGTTCTTTTTTTCTTCTTTACCTGTATGTTATGTTTAAATGTATAGTGTCCCATTTGGTGTAGGCGTCGCCATTTCCTTCTTCAGTCCGTCTGTTCATAATACTACTCATGGTTTTGTACTTATTTGTTTCTTTATTTCAGGTTGAATAGCCTCCTTCAGCATTTCTTGTAGTGCAGGTCATGTGTTAGAAAATTCCTTCAGCTTCTGTATGTCTGGAAAGGTCTTTATTCCTCCTTCATATCTAAAGGATATATTTGCCGGATATGTTATTCTTGGCTCATAATGTCTCTCTTTCAACAGTTTGAATATTTGATTCTACTCTCCTGGCTTGTAGATTCTGCCGAAAAATCTGATGATAATGTAATGGGCTTTTCTTTGTAGGTTATCGTCTTCTTTCCCTGGCTGCCGTGAAGATTCTTTCTTTGACATAAATTTTTGACTGCTTCAATACAATGTGCCTTGGAGAAGTCCTTTTGGGGTTGAGGTAACTAGATGTTCTATTTGCTTCTTGGATTTGAGGGTCCAGTTCTTTCCACAAGTTTGGGAAGTTCTCATCAAGTATTTGAATGTATCTCTGTTCCCTTCTCACTTTCTTCTCCTTCTGATACGCCTATTGTTCTTATATTGCTCTTTCTGACAGAGTCTGGAAGTTTTTGTAGCGTGCTTTCATTTCTTTTAACTCTCAAGTCTCTCTCTTCTTCAATCTGTGTCACTTCCATGTTTCTGTCTTCCATGTTCCTGGTTTTTTCCTCCATCTGGTCAGCTCTATTACCAAAGCTGGCTATTTCATTCTTCGTTTCTTTTATTGAGTTCTTAATTTCCTGAAATTCTATTTGTTCCTTTTTAAAAATTTTAATCTCTTTGGTAAAATGTTCATATTTTTCTTTGGTTGTGTTTCTGAGTTCATTAAACTGCCTCTTTGTGTTTTCTTGTGTCTCACTGAGTTTTTTCAGAACTGCAATCTTGAATTCTCTATCATTTAAGCTTCATATTTCCATATCTTTAAGTTCACTTTCCAGAGACTTTTTTTTTCTTTCTGAGATGCCTTGTTATCTTGGTTATTCATGGAAATTAATGTATTATTATTTTTCTCCTAGGCATCTACAGGAGTAGGTTCTGCCACAGGTTGATAGGAAGAGATCCTTCTTTTGTTTCCAGTAGGTATTCATAGAATATTTTATTTTCTCTCCTACTGCAGCCTTTTATTCTTTCTCACACTGTAGTTTTATATTTTCTCTGCACTGTTCCAGCTTCGCACACAATGGCAGGGGTGGCTTGAAGGTGGGCTTCTCCTCTGTGACCAGGTCACCTGGGTCTCTGGGCAGGGTCTCCACACCTTTCTCAGGGGATGTGGAGAGCTGATGTTCCAACCTTCTTCCTGCACCAGTTTCAGGGTGTCTGTATTTCAGCCTCTCTGTTTATCACTACAAGGATTTGCCCAGGTTGGGGGGGGCTGGGGTGTGGATTGATGTGGGATGTAGCTCTGAGCATTGGTGGCGATGACCATCACAGGCAATCCTGCACCCAAGGCTCCCTCCCTTTCACCAGAACTAGTTGGGATACAAGTCTTTGGCTGCGGGCCATAGTTCTCAGAACTGCAACATTCTGTTCTTTTGATCTGAGACTGCTACTGTACCTCTTGTAACACTGGGAAGGTGGGCATGGTGTAAGCTGAGAATGTATGGGAGGGGTTGGCTATGCCTTCCATCCTTTGCTTGGCAGTGAGGGCTTAAACCACCGTTTTCACACTTCTTCCCTTATTCTTTGCTCTGAGGCATCTTCCCTAAGCATTTAGTTCAGCCATGTTATAGCTGATCACTCAGGTGGGACTGTGGGCCATAATGGGAGCAGTAGCAGTCTGAATTCTTCCCTCTCTTGCGACTGCTGTAGCTCTGGAATTCAGGGAGCTAGGCACTCCAGTCTGCGTGCTACAGCCTGCACAGCCCACTTCTCCACACTTTCCTCTCCCTCCTCCCCTGCTTGTCCAATTTGCCCACATTTAGATGATTTCAGTTGCACATCTCTTAGCCTTACCTGTCTGCTGTGCAGGAAGTCATTTGTGGAATTATAGCTGTACAATTTGTTATAAATTCCAAGGGAGATTTTAAGAGGCTCACCTCATGCCACCATTTCTATGATGTCATTTAATCTCTGTATTTCTAAAGTTTATTTTCTTCTAATGCTTAAAGGAGAAAAATGACATATTCTTCAAAAGGACACAGGAATTAGGAATATGGGGTCTTCCTTGTCCAATTATCTTAATTTTTCCCATTCTAAACCAAAATAATAGAAGAAAGAAAAAATATAGAAGTTCAATCTGTATTAAGCTCCTGTTATGCCAGAACCTAAGCTTTTTGAAACCAGAAACCGTTTCATCTTAAGGTCCGCTGCAACAGAATGTTTGCACACAATATATATTTAACATGTATTTGATGACTAAATGAATTAAAGAACGACACTGTGTAGCCAGCTATGATGACTAAGACATGGCTCATGCTCTCCAAGAGCTCATAATATAATAAGAATTAGTTGTTTACATAGATTACTGAAGTACAAAATAAGTGGTATAATGGAACAGAATAAGGACTATGGGAGTAGAAGGAGAATAGTTAATTTGGTCTGAGGGCATCTGAGAAAGCCCCATAAATGAGGCAGCACTTCAGCTGAGTATCAATTCATATTTTTGTGTAGCATTTTGACACCCCGAACTTTTTTACCTGGCTACTTTAACCCACCCAATTTGATGTAGCTTAAAACAACAAACCACTACACTTCCAGCTCTTTTAAAAATTACCAAGTAATCTCTAAAACAGAAGACAGCACTCCATTTCTGAAACCCTAATGCCATCCTCTACTCCTTGGAAGAGTGAGAATCAAGAACAGAGTGGGAATTTGGCAAATTTATGTTTTTCATATATTAAGAATGGGGTGTTTACCACTCTTGGTCATTTTATACAGAGCCAACCATAATACTCAGTAAACTGTCTTCCCACTCTCCAAAAATTTACTTGAATCTTGATAAACAATTCAAATATCCTGATTTTTCTCTAAAAATCAAAGACGTGGGGGAGAAAAGGTATTTTAGCCACATTATGATCCATTGTGATTTCTTATTCTAAGATTCAGGCTATGCAGAAATGTTAAATTGAACGTAATAAAAAACATAAGCATGTCAGTAATATGCATATATTAAATACCATAACATTCCTTTAATTGAAGGTTTTTTAAAATTGTTTGGCGTGACAATTGTTAGTAAAATCACATAGATTTCAGGTGTACACTTGTGTATTACATCATCTATAAATCCCATTGTGTGTTCACCACCCAGAGTCAGTTCTCCTTCCATCACCATATATTTGACCCCCCTTACCCTCATCTCCCACCCCCCACACCCCTTACCTCTGGTAACCACTAAACTATTGTCTGTGTCTATGAGTTTTTGTTTCTCATCTGTTTGTTTGTTCTTTTGTTGTTTTTGGTTTATATACCACATATCAGTGAAATCATAAGGTTCTCTGCTTTTTCTCCCTGACTTATTTCACTTAGCATTATACTCTCAGTATCCATCCATGTTGTCACAAATGTTCGTATATCATCTTTCCTTACCACTGAATAGTATTCCATTGTGTATATATACCACAACTTCTTTATCCATTCATCTATCGAAGGACATTTTGGTTGTCTCCATGTCTTGGCCACCGTAAACAAAGCTGCAATGAACATTGGAGTGCACGTGTCTTTATAGAGAAATGCTTTCATATTTTTGGGGTAGATACCCAGGAGAGTGATTGCTGGGTCATATGGTAATTCTATTCGTAATTTCTTAAGGAAACTCCACACTGCCTTCCATAATGGCTGCACCAGTCTGCATTCCCACCAACAGTGTATGAGGGTCTCTTTTTCTCCACAGCCTCTCCAACATTTGTTACTATTTGTCTTGTTCATGATAGCCATTATGCCTGGGGTGAGGTGATATCACATTGTGGTTTTTATCTGCATTACTCTGATGATTAGTGATGTTGAGAATTTTTTTCATATGTCTATTTGCCATTTGTAAGTCCTCTTTGGAGAAATGTCTCTTCAGGTCCTCTGCCCATTTTTCAATTGGGTTGTTTGTTTTTTAGTTGTTGAGTTTCATGAGTTCCTTGTACATTTTGGATATTAGCCCCTTATCAGAGGAACTGTTTGCGAAAATCTTCTCCCATTCAGTTGGTTGCCTCATTATTTTGTCAATAGTTTCTTTTGCTGTGCAGAAGCTTTTCAGTTTCATATAATCCCATCGTTTATTTTAGATTTTACTTCCCTTGCATTTGGAGTCAAATCATAAAATGCTCTTTGAACCCAAGGTCCATAAGTTTAGTACATGTTTCCTTCAATGCAGTTTATTGTGTCAGGTCTTATCCTTAAGTCTATGATCCATTTTGAATTAATTTTGGTACATGGTGAGAGATAGCAGTCCAGTTTCATTCTTTTGCACGTGACTATCCAATTCTGCCAGCACCATTTATTGAAGAGGCTGTCTTTCCTCCATTGTATGCTTTTAGCTTCTTTGTCAAAAATTATCTGTCCATATTTATGTGGTTTTACTTCTGGGTTCTCAATTCTATTCCATTGGTCTATGTGTCTGTTTTTCTGCCAACGACAAGCTGTTTTGATTATTGTAGCCCTGTAGCAAAAGCAAAAATCAGAAAGTGTGATACCTCCAGCATTGTTCTTTTTTTTTTTTTTTAGTATTCCTTTGGCTATTCGGGGTCTTTTTTGGTTCCAAACAAATCTGTTGATTTTTTCTTCTATTTCTTTAAAAAATGCCATTGGGATTTTGATGGGGATTGCAATAAATCTGTATATGGCTTTGGGTAATATGGCCATTTTAACTATGTTGATTCTTCCAATCCATGAGCACGGAATGTCTTTCCATTTCTTTGTGTCTTCTTCAATTTCTTTCAAAAATGTCTTATACTTTTCAGCATATAAATCCTTCACATCCTTGGTTAAGTTTATTCCTAGGTATTTTATTCTTTTTGATGCAATTGTGAAAGGAATTGTTTTTTCTATTTCTTTTTCTGAGATTTCATTGTTGGTATATAGGAAAGCAATGGACTTTTGTACGTTGATTTTGTAGCCAGCAACTTTACTGTATTCATTGATTGCTTCTAATAGCTTTTTGGTGGAGTCTTTAGGGTTTTCTATATATAGCATCATGTCATCTGCAAAGAGTGATATTTTAACTTCGTCATTCCTAATTTGGATGCCTTTTGTTTCATTCTCTTGCCTGATTGCTCTGGCAAGGACTTCCAACACTATGATGAAAAGCAGAGATGATAGGGGACAACCTTGTCGTGTTCCTGAACTTAGAGCAAAGGGTTTCAGCTTTTCACCATTAATTATGAGATTAGCTGAGGGCTTGTCGTATATGGCCTTTATTATGTTGAGGTATTTTCCTTCTATACCAATTTTATTAAGTGTTTTAATCATAAATGGATGTTGTATCTTATCAAACGCTTTTTCTGCATCAATTGATAGAATCATATGATTTTTGTCCTTTATTTTGTTTATGTGATGTATCACATTGATGGATTTGCAAATGTTGAACCATCCTTGTGCCCCGGGGATGAACCCCACTTGGTCGTGATGAATAATCTTTTTAATGCATTGCTGTATTCGATTTGCTAGAATTTTGTTTAGGATTTTAGCATCTGTATTCATCAGAGATATTGGTCTGTAGTTTTCTTTTTTTGTTTTGTCCGTACCAGGTTTTGGTATCAGGGTAATGTTGGACTCATAAAATGAGTTAGGGAGTACTGACTCTTCTTCAATTTTTTGGAAGAGTTTGAGCAGGATTGGTATTAGATACTGTTTGAAGGTTTGGTAGAAATCACTAGTGAAGCCATCAGGTCCAAAACTTTTGATTTGGGGAAGGTTTTTTTTTTTTTTGAGGGGTATGTGTGTGTGTGTGTGTGTGTGTGTGTGTGTTTAATTTATTAGTTTCAGGTGTACAAGACAAGGTAATATTTAGGCGTTCATCATTTATATCCCTCACACTGTGAGCCCCCCTCCCCCCATCCACTATCCCTCTGACCTCACACCGAGCCATCACATTATATATATAAAATTATAGTTGGCATTCAGTAATGTTTCTGGTGTACAATGCCATGATCAGGCATCCACAGTATCCCTGAGGTGGTCTCCTAAATAGGATGCATGTCCATCGGATACCCAACAAAATCTTTACAACCTCATTGAATATGT
This sequence comes from Rhinolophus hipposideros, assembly GCF_964194185.1. Lineage (NCBI taxonomy): Eukaryota > Metazoa > Chordata > Mammalia > Chiroptera > Rhinolophidae > Rhinolophus > Rhinolophus hipposideros. The sequence goes on along the minus strand of NC_138046.1, from coordinate 79,563,204 downwards.
TCCCCAAATTAATTTTCAAAAAACCCTGAGGCCATCTTGTGGTTACCAGCTGCTTCCTAATCCCTTCAACTTTCCCCTTATCCCCAACCCCCCCCACCCATCTAACAACTTTCGGTTTTTTCTTTGTGTCCCCAAAACTGTTTCTGACTAGTTCATTCAAATATTCTTTTCTTTAGATTCCGCGTATAAGTGAGATCATATGGTACTTGTCTTTCTCATTCTGACTTATTTCACTTAACATAATGTTCTCTAGATTCATCCATGTTGTTGCAAATTATAAGATTTCTTTCTTCTTTATGGCTGCGTAATACTCCATTGTGTAAATGTACCACAGATTCTTAATCCAGTCATCTACAGATGGGCATTTCGGTTGTTTCCATATCTTGGCTATTGTGTAAAGTGCTGCAATAAACATAGGAGTGCATACAGATTTTTGAATTGGAGTTTTGGATTTCTCCGGGTAGATGCCTAGGAGTGGAATTACTGGATCATAGGGTAGTTCCATTTTCATATTCCAGAGATACCTCCATACTGTTTTCCATAGTGGCTGCACTAATCTGCAATCCCACCAACAGTGCACTAGCGTTTCCTTTTCTAACATCCGCGCCAGCATTTGTTGTTTGTTGATTTATTGATAGCCATTTTGACTGGAGTGAGGTGGTATCTCATTATGGTTTTTATTTGCATTTCTCTGATGGTTAGTGAGGTTGAGCATTTCTTCATATGTCTTCTTGCCTCTGTATGTCCTTTTTAGAAAAATGTCTCCTCAAGTCCTCTGCCCATATTTTAATTGGGTTGTTCGTTTTTTTTGGAGTTGAATTGAGTAAGTTTTTTTTATAGATTTGTGATATTAATCCCTTATCAGATATATCATTGGCAAATATCTTTTCCCATTCAGTAGGATCCCTTTTTGTTTTATTGATGGTTTCCTTTGCTGTGAAAAAACTTTTTAGTTTGATGTAATCCCACATGCTAATTTTTTCTCTTACTTCCCTCGCGTGAGGGGATATATCACTGAAAATCTTACTCTGGGTAATGTCCATGAAGTTTCTTCCTATATTTTCTTCTAGATATTTTATTGTTTCAGATGTTACATTTAAGGCTTTAAGCCATTTTGAATTTATTTTTGTATATGGTGTGAGGAGGTGGTCCAGCTTCATTTTCTTGCATGTGTCTGTCCAGGTTTCCCAACAGCACTTATTGAACAGACTGTCTTTACTCCATCGTACGTTCTTGCTTCCATTGTCATAGATTAGATGGGCATATAGGCATGGATTTACTTCTAGACTCTCTATTCTGTTCCATTGATCTATGTGTCTATTTTTATGCCAGTACCATGCTGTTTTGATTACTGTAGCCTTGTAGTATAGTTTGAAATCAGGTATCGTTATACCTCCCACTTTGTTCTTATTTCTCAAGATTGCTGAGGCTATCCGGGGTCTTTTATGAACCCGTATAAATTTTAGGATTATATGTTCTATTTCTGAGAAAAACGTCTTTGGTAGTTTGATAGGAATTGCGTTCAATATAAATATTGCCTTAGGCAGTATGGACATTTTAACTATATTAATTCTTCCTATCCATGAACATGGAATGTGTTTCCATCTATTTATGTCTTCTTTCATTTCTTTCTTCAGTGTTGTATAATTTTCTGAGTACAGTTCTTTTACATTTTTTACATCTTACAAATCTTTGGTTAGATTTATTCCCAGATATTTTATAGTCTTTGGAGCAATTGTAAATGGAATTGTTTGTTTTAAATTTCTCCTTCTGATATTTTGTCATTGGTGTGTACAAATGCAACTGATTTCCGAATATTAATTTTATATTTTGCTACTTTACTAAATTCATCTATCAGTTCTAATAATTTCTTGGTGGATTCTTTAGGGTTCTCTATATATAGTATCATATCATCTGCACATAATGGTAATTTTACTTCCTCCTTACCAATATGGATGCCTTTTATTTCTTTCTCTTGTCTCATTGCTGTGGCTAGAACTTCCAGCACTATGTTGAATAGAAGTGGAGAAAGTGGGCAATCTTGTCTTGTTCCTGATCTTAGGGGGAATGGTTTTAGCTTTTCCCCATTGAGTATGATGTTAGCTGTTGGTTTGTCATATATGGCCTTTATTATGTTAAGATATGATCCCTCTATTCCCACTTTCTTAAGGGTTTTTATCATAAAAGGTTGCTGTATTTTATCAAATGCTTATTCTGCATCTATTGATATGATCATGTAATTTTTGTTTTTCATTTGGTTAATGTGGTGATATTGGGAAGGTTTTTCATGACTGATTGAATGTCGTTACTGGTGATCTGCCTGTTTAGATATTCCAGTTTTCCATGATTCAGCCTTGGAAGGCTATATGTTTCTAAGAACTTGTACATTTCTTCTAAGTTGTTGAATTTGGTGACATATAGTCCTTCATAATATTCTTGGATAATTATTTGTATTTCTGTGGTGTCCGTGATAACTTCCCCTTTTTCATTTCTGATTTTGTTAATTAGTGTCTTGTCTCTTTTTATCTTAGTGAGTCTAGCCAAGGGTTTGTCAATTTTGTTAATCTTTTCAAAGAACCAGCTCTTTGTCACATTAATTTTTTTCTATTGTCCTTTTGTGCTCTATTTCATTTAGTTCTCCTCTGATTTCTGTTCTTTCCTTTCTTCTGCTGACCTTGGGTTTCACTTGTTCTTCTTTTTTTAGTTCTTTAAGGTGTAACATGAGGTTATTTATCTGGGATTTTTCTTGTTTCTTGAGATAGGCCTGTAATGATATAAATTTCCCTCTTAAAGCTGCTTTCGCGGCATCCCAAATATTTTGGTAGGATGTATTTTCATTGTCATTTGTTTCTAGAATGTTTTGATCTCTCTCTAATTTCTTGTTTGACCCAGTCGTTCTTTACAAGTATGGTGTTTAATCTCCATGTATTTGTGTTTTTTCCTGCTTTCTTTTTGCAGTTGATATCCAATTTTAAAGCCGTGTGATCAAAGAATATGCTTGGTATGATTTCAGTCGTCTTAGATATCCTGAGGCTGATTTTATGTCGCAATATATGGTCTTTCCTTGAGTAAGTTCCATGTACACTAGAAAAGAATGTATAGTCTGATGTTTAGGATGAAGTGCTTTATATATGTCAATTTCATCTAATGTGTCATTTGGGACTGCTATTTTGTTATTTATTTTCTGTTGGATGATCTATCCATAGCTGTCCTTGATGTGTTTAATTTCCCTAGTATAATTGTGTTTTGGTCAATTTCTCCCTTTAGTTCTGCTAGTAGTTGCTTGGTATATTTTGGTGCTCCCTGATTGGGGGCATAAATATTGAGGACTGTTATGTCTTCTTGTTGTATAGTCCCCTTTACCATTATGAAATGTCCATCTTTGTCTCTTGTTATCTTTTTTCACCGTGAAGTCTGTTTCATCTGATGTCATTGTGGCTACTCCCGATTTTCTCTGGGTACCATTCGCTTGGAGTGTCAATTTCCACCCTTTCACTTTGAGTCTATGCTTGTCCTTGTAGCTGAGATGTGTCTCTTGGAGACAGTATATGGTTGGGTTTAGTTTTTTGATGCAATCTGCTACTCTGTGCCTGTTTATTGGTGAGTTCAGTCCATTTACATTTAGGGTGATTATTGATATGTGAGGATTTCCTGTCATTCTGTCTTTATTTTTCTGGTAAGGCTGTGTCTCCATTGTTTCTTTGTCTTTTTGTTGTTGTCTATTATTTCTGCGTGGTGGTATTCTGTGAGGTTTCCCTCTGTTTCTTTTATTGCATTATACATTTCAGTATTGGATTGTTTTCTTGAGTGGTTACCCTTAAATTTATGTAAAAGAAAGTTTGATATATAGAGTATTCCATTTTCTTCAGCACGTTTACATTCTCCATTCCCATATTCCGGTTCAGGCCTTTACTCTCCCCCTTTTTATGTTTTGATAGCCACAAATTGTCCCTGTTGATGGTGGTCGAATAGGCTCTTTTGGTATTTCTTGTAGTGCAGGTCGTGTATTAGAAAATTCCCTCAGCTTCTGTATGTCTGGAAAGGTCTTTATTCCTCCTTCATATGTAAAGAATATCTTTGCTGGATCTATTAATCTTTGCTCGTAATTTCTCTTTCAATAGTTTCAATATTTGGTTCCACTCCCTCCTGGCTTGTAGAGTTTCTGCTGAAACATCTGATGATAATCTAATGGGCTTTCCTTTGTAGGTTACCACCTTTTTTTCCCTGTCTGTCTTGATGATTCTTTCTTTGTCGTTGATTTTAGACTGCTTCAATACAATGTGCCTTGGATAAGGCCTGTTGGGATTGAGGTAATTAGGTATTCTATTTGTTTCCTGTATTTGAAGATTCAGTTCTGTCCACAAGTTTGGGAAGTTCTCATCAACAATTTGATTGAATATATTCTCTGTTCCCTTCTTTCTTTCTTCTCCTTCTGATATGCCCATTACTCTTATATTGCTCTTTCTGATGGATTCAGAAAGTTCTTGTAGAGTTCTTTCATTTCTTTTATGTCTCAAGTCTCTTCTTCCATCTGTAATTTCCAGGTTTCTATCTTCGATGGCACTGATTCTTTCCTCCATCTTGGCAACTCTACTACCTAAGCTGGTTATTTCATTCTTATTTTCTTTTACTGAGTTATTAATCTCCAGAAATTCCATTTGGTTCTGTTTTAAAATTTCAATCTCTTTCGTAAAATGCTCATGTTGTTCTTTGATTGTGTTTCTGATTTCATTAAATTGCTTTTCTGTATTTCTTGCATCCTGTTGAGTTTTCTCAGAACTGCCATGTTGAATTTTCTGTCATTTATGTCACATATTTCCGTATCTTAAGTTCCTTTGCTGGAGACTTTTCACTTTCTTTCTGAGCTGTCTTGTTGCCTTCGTTTTTCATGGCAATTACTGATTTATTATTTCTCTTCCTTGACACCTATAGGAGTGGCTTCTGCAACACGTTGATAGGAAGAGATCTTTCTTTTGTTTTCCAATACTTGTTGGTAGAATGTTTTCTTTTCTCTCCGACTGCAGTCTTCTTTTTCTCTCTCACACGGTAGCGCTATGTTTTCTATTCACAATTCCAGCTTCTCACACAATGGGAGGTTTCCCTGCCAGACACGCTTCTCCTCTGTTAATAGTTCGCCTGGGTCAGAGGGCACTATGTCCCTGTGGGGATGTGGAGAGCTTTTGAAGTTCCTATGCTCTTCCTGCACCAGATTCAGAGCCCGTATGTTTCAGCAGTTCTGTTTACTCCTGTATGGATCCACCGAGACAGGTGGGGCCAGGGTCGGGGTTATTTGTGAGAGTTGGCCCAGAGCAATTTCGGTGACCACCACCATAGCCGGTCCTGCTTCCACAGCTCCCTCCCTTTTGCCGGAACTAGTTGGTCTGCAAATCTGTGTCTGTGGGCAGAGTTCTCAGAACAGCAAATATTCTGCTCTTTTGATCTGACACTGCTACTGTTCCGCTTCTAGCAGAGGCCTGGTGGGGCGGGATGAGCTCTGGGAGGGTAGGGAGAGGGCTGATAGTCTCAGTGCCTAAGTCTTCCGTTCTCTGCTCGGCAGTGAAGGCTTAAACCACCGTTTTCAGCCTTCTTCCTTCAGTCTTTGCTCCGAGGTCTCTGCCGTGAGCGTTGGGTTCAGCCGTGTTATATACTGCCCCCTCAGTCCTGAGGGCCATAAGTGGAGCCCTAGCAGTCCGAGTTCTTCCTTCTCCCGCAGCTGTGGTAGTTCCAGGATGCAGCGAGTTTTGAGCACTGAGCTAGTTCTGCATCCTGCACCCTCATATCTCCATCTCTGCACTTCTCTCTTCCCTCTTCATCTGCTCACGCTATTCTGCCACCTTTAGGTGAATTCAGTAGTGGGTCTCTTCGTCTTGCCTGTTTTCTGTGCAGGGCGTCCTTTTTGAAGTTATTGTTGTTCGATTAGTTGTAATTCCATGGGAGCTTTACAGAGGCTCACTTCACATCACCATTTTAATCAGGCTGTTTTTGGGGGTTTTGTCTGTTTTTTTGTGTGTGTTTTTAGTTTCAGGTGTATTAAAGGTGTTAAAAACATGATTGATACCTCCTTAAAGGTTAACCTGTTTGGATCTTATATATATATATATATATATATATATCTAGAGAGATAGATATAGATATATAGATATATAGATATAGATAGATCTTATATATATATGATTTTTCTAAATATAAATTTAATACACTCTTTGTTTTTTTTAAATAAAGACATTAATAAAGGAGAAAGTCTAGGACCCTACTAACTAGGATTACAGTTAGGTAGAATTGTGTGCTCTACATCTCAACTGATAAGTTTAAAACAATAATAACCATTCCTAGTTGGAATAGTTTTATCAGAATGACCAGGTCAAAATGTCCTGCTTTCGATTTTTGACAGTAGGTGATGGGGATGATTTGGAAAAGATGGAGGACCAGAATAAAAATGACTGATTGGTAGTGATAACAAAGAACATTACCAGAGTAAGGGAAACTATGTCATCAAATAAGACTCTACTAATGCCACCAGCTTACAGAGAGATGCATATGATTTTATAAAATGGAAAAGCGGTGATGTTTTAATACTCCATGTTTATGAGAGACAACTTAAAGCAAACAAGGCAGGGTCAAATTAAATTGTGACATAAAAAGAAATAAGAGAAAAATTTAAATGTATATATGTATTTGTATTTCTATAAATCTTACCCTCCCTGATGTACAATGGCATATTTAAGGAAGAATAAAGATTCATGTTTATGCTTTTATTTTACCCAGATAATAATATGCTAAATAATCTCCACACTCAACTGTTCTGAATGAGAGCATATCTAGCTACTGGGTCTACATGGAGACTACATAAGATTCTACCATTCCCGTCACCTAATACTAAATATCAGGAAAAACTAACCAGGGTCCAAGCCTGTAAATCTGAATCTAGGTAGCAATGGTTGTTACTTTTTGATAGATTTCAGATCCTTAGAGAATCTAATCAAAACTAAGTACTCTAGCAAAATTAACATATGGATATACACATGAATTTTTGCATATAATTTCTAGGGGCTCATAGATTTGAAATTAAAGGCCTCTCTGTCTTGGTATCTTTTGGCCCTGAGCCTAGTGCTTTCTTTCCTGGCTAAAGATATAACACTCTTACCTAGTTGCTAGTGGGGTCACCTTCTAAATACATTCTCATTGCTTTCTTTGTGCCTCAGTCACAAAGCTGATCAAGTGTGGGTAGTGACACAGCTCAACTTCACTTGTGGTCCTTGGGAAACTGGCATGTTGCCACAACTGGTAACTGTCTTGGAGGTTAATGTACCAGGACATGTATAACAATAACACAGTAAAAATAACAGAATAGGAACTCCCCAAAACTTTCTTTCACCCAGCACATTGACAGGCATGCAAAACCCGACTGGAAGTGTAATTTTTTTCGCCTTCTTTCTACATTAATTTTTCTTCCTGATTTCAATTAGCCAAACTTGAATGGAGACATTACAGACAGTTCAACCCCACCTCAGAGCTGTGCAGACAGTGCTTGCTGCCAAGCTGTCTATCACCAAGACAACTAGGCCAATGTGCTTTGCTCTGGGTAAATACCTCATCAGGGCCAGTGGCAGAAGGAGCCTCTTTGCAATGACCTCCCATCAGACCAAAATCCTTACTCTTAGCAATACAAACTATATTTGAAAGTACATGAAGTATAAATGATTATTAATATTTTACAGTAATTCTTTATGTTTATTAATAGGAGGCTTATTTCCAGAAATAGTCTCACGTAAAGTCAGGTTGATTTGAGTGATCTAGAAAAGCTCTCTCCTGCCCAGTAAGTCTGAAGTTCTTTTTTTTGTGTGAGTCATTGTTATTTTTTTCCTTTTCATTAATCAT